>NC_091270.1:23280000-23905000 GCF_042477335.2 Ovis canadensis | reverse complement strand
ACTGGAGTGGGTAGTCTTTTCCTTCTCCACGGGATCTTCCCAACCAAGGGATCGAACCAAGGTCTCCCGCATGGCAGGTAGATTCTTTACTAGCTGAGCCACAAGGGAAGCCCAAAAATACTGGAGGGGGTAGCCTATCCCATCTCCAGTGGGTCTTTCCGGTCCAGGAATCAAACTGTGGTCTCCTGCATTGCAGGCAGATTCTTTACCAACTGAGCTATCAGGGAAGCCTAAAACCCACATATGGAATGCTGCTTTATAAAATAGAGACTAGAGAATTTTCCAATGCAAAAGTTAAACTAACATCTTCCTTTAAAAGTTCAAAAAACTACTAGTTTTCATATTTATTATTACTTTATACATTTCAATATTTTGTTTCTTCATTTAATCTAATCATAGCATTACTATTTAAAGGTAAGGATGCTGTCCTGAGTATTTTCAAGGAATCTTCTTACATGAATACATTTTAGTAATTTTGAAGACAGATTTTAAAACCTTATATAGAGTATGTGTTTAGTAAATATTAGTTAATTTCAGCTGACTGCAAGTATAAATTTTTAAAAATGAATTCATAATGTTCTTTATCAGAAAGATAAAGACTGAATGCAACTCTTCCATAAAAAATGAACCTTTTATTGCAGTTATTATAATTGATAAATTTGAGTCTGTCAAAAACCTTCAAACATGCTAACCTTCTGTATTCATTACAGAAACAAACCTATTTTTTTATGAAGTAGTGTACTTCTCATAGGTACAAAACACAAGTTGAATCTAGATACCTGTTAGAAACAGTTGGCAGGAATGATCTTTTCACTTAAGCCTCACTGCTAAAGCCTGGAATAGGCACAGTGTTGGTTACATACAATAAAGCATGATAAATTAAACGTTACTTTTAAATAATTCATATGTCATAGAATGCAAGTCAATCAGAAAATTATCCTCAATAAAATTTCACTACCAGATAATATGATGAAGTCATGAAGAATCCATGACAGACACCAAATAACAATCAAGAACCCAATTTTCTTTGCTGACTTGGACTTAAATAAAATCTTCACCTAATCTTCGGAAGAGTAGCTCTTTGTTATTAATTAAATCTACAATTTCTGCTGTTGAAATCACACACTAGTTTAGTTTTATTTTTGCAAGGCTATGGGAAATGTTTTTGCTGCTTCAACACATATAGTACACAGTGCATAAAAATGTATCTCATGCTTTGTGAATAGAAACAAAAATTCTCAAGCATTAACAATTACATCAGTGGGAGTTTTGCATTAAATTAAGCTTAGGGGGAAGGAAGAAATGCAGGCTGTAAACAAGAAAAATATTTCTCTTAAGACACAAATGTTAACTAGGTGTATTAATCACATTGTGATGTAATGCTCAGCAGAGTCAGCTATAAAAAGTGTTTCCCATTACTTTTCTACCTTCACATTATTTTTTTTTTTTGCAGTAAAAACTAACTGCCATATAGAGCAAAAGAAAAGTACCTAACTTGATGTGTAATTTCCTTTTGAACCAAAGAACCTATAAAATTTCTATGTAAGAGGATACTAATTGCAACTTCACCTTCTATGGCAGAAAACCTTAGCACTTTGGCTATCTGCCTGATCTTTTTGAAGGCAAAAGTTATTATGGTCTCATTGTTTTTTATTTTGGCGAATTTCTAGTGACAAATACAGTGCCTGGAACATTTTTATAGGTCATTGTTTGTAAAAGGAAGGAGGGAAGGAATAAATTAATGTTAGTCAATTAGTAAATTCTAGAAATTCTACATATAAATGTAGAAAGTGTCAAGGCAATGTACTTTGAAGTTCACTACACTTAAATAATAGGAAAAACAAACTAGTTAATATACCCCATGCCCTTTATATACTTAATTTAACAGATGCATTTAATCCATAGAAGCAATTTCTAGTTTTAATCTTGGATAAGTTACAACATTTGTTAGGATAAATTTCCTTATGTGAATGAAAATGGAATAGTCCAGTTCAGTCCAGTCACTCAGTTGTGTCCAACTGTTTGTAAGTTTATGGACTACAGCACGCCAGGCTTCCCTGTCCATTACCAACTCCCAGAGCTTACTCAAACTCATGTTGATGGAGTCGGTGATGCCATCCAACCATCTCATCCTCTGTCATCCCCTTCTCCTCCTGCCTTCAATCTTTCCAGGATCAGGGTCTTTTTCAATGAGTCAGTTTTTTGCATCAGGTGGCAAAAGTATTGGAGTTTCAGCTTCAGCATCAGTCCTTCCAATGAATATTCAGGACTGATTTTCTTTAGGATGGACTGGTTTGATCTCCTTGCAGTCCAACAGACTCTTGAGAGTCTTCTCCAACTCCACAATTCAAAAGCATCAGTTCTTCAGTGCTCAGCTTTCTTTATGGTACAACTCTCACATCCATACATGACTACTGGAAAAACCATAGCTTTGACTAGATGGACCTTTGTCAGCAAAGTATAATCTTTGCTTTTTAATATGCTGTCTAGGTTTGTCATAGCTTTTCTTCCAAGGAGCAAGTGTCTTTTAATTTCTTTTAATTTAATTAATCACTGCAGTCACCATCTGCAGTGATTTTGGAGAATTCACACAGAGAAGGACAAATACTGTATGATATGTAATCTAAAATATAACAAAAATGAATATATCAATGAAACAGAAACAGATTCATAGACAGAGAGAACAGATTGGTTGTTGCCAAGGGAGAAGGGTGGGGGGTGAAGGAGGGATGGATTGGTAGTTTAGAATTAGCAGATACAAACTGTTATATACAGGTTGGATAAACAGCAAGATAGTGAGCCAGCTGTAGCTCAGATGGTAAAGTGTCTACCTGCAATGCAGGAGACCTGGGTTCGATTCCTGCATTGGGAAGATCCCCTGGAGAAGGATGGCAACCCACTCCAGTACTCTTGCCTGGAAAATCCTATGGATGGAGGAACCTGGTAGACTACAATCCACAGGGTCACAAAGGGTCAGCCATGACTGAGCAACTTCACTTCACTTTTAAACAAAAAGGTCCTACTGTACAGCATAGGGAACTATATTTGACATCCTGTGATAAACCAGAATGAAAAATAATATGAAAAAGAATATATAGGTGTAAAAAAATGGAATCAGACAATAAAAACATGTCACCAAGGAGAAGCTAGAAAAAAAAAAATAGAAACTTGCATTGTTCTTTTTAAGAAGCTCTGTGTGAACAACAGTTAATTTGTCCGCTTTCTTGCCTTTAATCCAAGATCAAGAAAGCTTTGGGGAAAATATTTCATTTCTCTGGCTCACAAAATTAAAGACAAACACAAGTAGCTTGTGCAGCAGATCTAGAGGTTGGAGAGATTAAAAAGACAAACACATACTGGGTGTTCTCTGGTCAGGAGTCTTCAAGGCAAGAGAGAGTAAGTTTCAACTCTACATCAGTGCAATGTATGCTAATTTAAGAGATGACAAGAAAGCCAAAACAGCTCTGGATTTCATAGGGACTTGAATTAAAACTCTAGTGAAGAAAAGATCATGCACTTATAACTGATTTCAGAAGGGTAATGAGGAACCAGAGTTTGGGTTTACCATTAAATTCGGTAGGAATTCAATAAAATTCTTAAATAATTCTAGCGGGTAACTTACTTGGTTATTTTGAAACATCTGATTAGTGAATTTACTGGACGATTTTGCCTTTTTAAAGAAAGAATATAATCTACAATCAATGTAAACCCTCTTTTGGAAGAGGTAGATTTTCTAGTCAAATGGTTTCAGGGGCAGATATGGGAGGGTGTGGGGGTTCCGAGGGGAAGAATTCCAAGTTAAGTTCCTTGAAGGCAGGCAGATATATCTGAGTTTCCCATATGCCCACTAATCAGCACAGAAATGCTCTCTAAAAATTCTTTGTATTGATTTGCTTAGGAATTTAGATGTACAATCTGCAATGATTGCTATTGATACAGAATAAAATGTCCTACAGTTTTTCAAGATGAAATTAATTCTTCTTTAAATAAATTCAAAGAATTAATGCCTTTGAATTGTGGTGTTGGAGAAGACTCTTCAGAGTCCCTTGGACTGCAAGGAGATACAACCAGTCCATCCTAAAGGAGATCAGTCCTGAGTGTTCATTGGAAGGACTGATGTTGAAGCTGTAACTCCAATACTTTGGCCACCTGATGAGAAGAGCTGACTCATTGCAAAAGACCCTGATGCTGGGAAAGATTGAAGGCAGGAGGAGAAGGGGATGACAGAGGATGAGATGGTTGGATGGCATCACCAACTCAATGGACATGAGTTTGGGTAAACTCTGGGAGCTGGTGATGGATAAGGAGGCCCGGCGTGCTGTGGTTCATGGGGTTGCAAAGAGTTGGACACACTGAGTGACTGAACTGAAATGAACTGAAATGAATTCAGAATTCTGGGGCCTCTGTCGGAATTTATCAATGTTCATGTATCTTTCAAAGACCCTTTTTGAAAAAATATTTTAAATTATTTTCAAAAGGTCTGTAGCCAACCTCAGATGGAAGTGTGATAGCTCCCAGGAGCTGTAATTTGTCAAATGCCAAAACCTATACAGTGGAATGAAATTCTGCTTTCTGACAGCCTGATATTTAGAGCATATGGGTCTCATGTCAGACCATTCGAATACGTGTTGAATACAATCCAGGACTTCCTGAAAGCCTATTTGAGATACATGATATTAGGAAATTATCCAGGATCTCTCGATTGTGTATTTCCCTCGAAATTCTAATATTTGTCATTGGAAAGCAATGTACCCGGAACTTACTTTCCATGACCTCACAGCTATGTGTAAACTATCTTAAGTTAGCCATGTTGCATAAATGCACTAAGGGTATGATAAAAAGTTTGTTTCAGAGAACATATTTATCTTCATGGAATTTCCCAAGTCCTCTATTTTACCTTTTACAGAACCAAGCAAAAGAGATAAAAGAGCTGCCCTTTAAAATAACTCATTCCTTCTCGATACTTCACTTTTCATCAGAAAGGTTAAGCTGATGTAAGATAAGTTTTCCTCCTGTTCCACAGGCTCACACAGAAGACTTGCTAACCATGAATAAAGCTACAGTTTCTGGACATATCTCACCCTCTACTGTCAGTTGATGTAGTACTGCCTCAGTGAGCCATCTGGGGTGGGGAACATACTAGCATTTCACTCACCGCATCATGCTCCAACTGCCAAGACATCTTCAACTTCTCTACAGTATCACATGCAGAAATAGCACAACCCAGTCCACCTAACCTCAGAGTTCTTCCACTGAATCCCTACTGTGTGCAATGCATGAAGTACCTTCTTTTTCTTTTTGAGCCTTCCCTTGACTGTCTTCGGAGAAGGCAATGGCACCCCACTCCAGTACTCTTGCCTGGAAAATCCCATAGGTGGAGAAGCCTGGTGGGCTGCAGTCCATGGGGTTTCTAAGAGTCGGACACGACTAAGTGACTTCACTTTCACTTTTCACTTTCATGTACTGAAGAAGGAAATGGCAACCCACTCCAGTATTCTTGCCTGGAGAATCCCAGGGACGGGGGAGCCTGGTGGGCTGCCATCTATGGGGTCACACAGAGTCGGACATGACTGAAGTGACTAAGCAGTAGCAGTAGACTGTCTTAAGCTAACTGGAAATGGTTTCAACTGTTTTTGGACATTTCTCAAGCCACCAAGACTGGCAAATATTACAAATGTCAACATTTTTTTTCTTACAATAATAATTCATACACAGTTGAGAACGGTTGAAAAACTTTCCAGGAAAAGGCACTTTGAGGTTGAAACCAAACATGGAACTATAAATCTTTTGGTAAGTTTTCAGTTAGTGAAAAAGTATTCAAGTTAAATTTGCCCTCAGGCCACCGTAACAGATACTTCTGTTCACACAAGTTGAGATTATATGTCAGATAAAATCCTACTTCTAAAAGTCTGTGCACCAATGTAGCACAAGTGGACTTCCGTCATTTATGTTATTATTACTTATTATTGCTTTTTATATGATGTCCTCTGAAGTAATAAGCCACACTCCGGAAACATAATTTCATAGAATTCTTTCCATGTAAGCCTGGTCCTCACCTGCCATAATGCAGATGAGATATTTAAATCAAAGCAACTTTGCATAGAGATGTTTCCCAATAAGTCAATCTAGAGTCACAGTTAATCACCAAGGTAGGTGATTGATAGAACCCAAAAATTTATATTTAATACATGTTAAAAGATTGCAGTTTTTTTATGTTGACACATTGAAAACATGTTTGAAATTATATTCTAAATTCACAGATGTTCAATACTAGTTAAAACTTTGATTGTGATCAAAATAGTTTCCAAAGATTGGCTTGCCTTTTCTATCAGTATTCAAATCAATCCCTAGGTTAAAACATCACTGAAGGACAAAACACTCACTCTGTGTTTGCTCATTCATTCATTTATCCATCTACTGAAATTCAAATTTTTACTGACACAGAAGTATGATTAGCACAGGGAAGATAACCAAACTAAGACACCCAGTCTTCTGAAGCCCACAATGTAGAGATAGACATTAATCAAGTCATCACATGAATAAAGCAAAGTAGTGGAGCAAAAATGCCTGGTTCTGTGAGGTCTCATCAAAAAAAAAAAAAACCAAAAAAACAAAACAAAACAAAAAAAAAAAACGCATGGCTTTAATGCAGGACTCAGTTGAGATGGAGGAGAGACAGGTAGGCAGAACCAGAACACCTAAGACCTTGATGGGACCATTAAGGATTTTGACTTTTTTTCCCCAGAAGCAATGGAAAGGTTTTTAAGGAATTTAAGTATTAGGACTAAGATCATGGCATCTGGTCAAACCACGTCACGACAAATAGATGAAGAAACAAGGGAAACAGTGACAGACTTTATCTTCTTGGGCTCCAAAATCACTGCAGATGGTGATTGAAGCCATGAAATTAAAAGACTTGCTCCTTGGAAGAAAAGCTATGACAAACCTAGACAGCATATTAAAAAGCAGAGTCTTTACTTTGCCAACAAAGGTCCATCTAGTCAAAGCTATGGTTTTTCCAGTAGTCATGTATGGATGTGAGAGTTGGACTACAAAGAAAGCTGAACACTGAAGAATTGATGCTTTTGAACTGTGGTGTTGGAGAAGACTCCTGAGAGTCCCTTGGACTACAAAGAGATCCAACCAGTCAATCCTAAAGGAAATCAGTCCTGAATATTCATTGGAAGGACTGATGCTGAAGCTGAAACTCCAATACTCTGGCCCCCTGATGCGAAGAGCTGACTCATTAGAAAAGACCCTGATGCTGGGAAAGACTGAAGGCAGGAGGAGAAGGGGATGACAGAGGATGAGGTGGTTGGATGGCATCACCAACTCCATCACCATGAGTTTGAGCAAGCTCTGGGTGTTGGTGATGGACAGGGAAGCCTGGCACTGTGCAATCTATGGGGTCGCAAAGAGTCAGACATGACTGAGTGACTGAACTGAGCTGAACTGAAGCATCAGAACATCATTAGATTTTAGCTTTAAAAGATGGGGTTTTGCCTGAGGGATGGAGAAGAGATTGGAATGGGCCTAGGTGGGGAGAGACTAGTTCCTAGGCTTGTGAATATGGTCCTGGTGAGGATATTAATAAGCAGCTTGTTTGCTACATTAGGCAGCACCCTATCTATGAGGATGGAAAGAAAAGCTGTCCCTCCTGACTCACTCACTAGTGGGAATAGCTGGGCCTAACCTGAGTTACTATTTGTTTTTATCTTATAAACACTTAATAGATATTTATCTTAGGAGTATTTGCTTTGTAAACACTAAGGAGATATTTAGAAATAACACAACTGATTACACTCTCATTTTCTCACTGGCTTCCAGAAAAGCTCATGCCAAACCTGTGGTTTTGAGAGCACTGGGCTCTAGGGTATTGAATTCTGTGTGTCCCTCATTCCTAGTTTTATCCTAATCCTTCAATTTATATTCCTTTGCCTTAATTTTAATATTATTCTGTATCCTTGGAACAAAAAAATCTCACAATTAAGAAAAAACATGGATGTTTTATGTTAAAATTTTATTTTTATTATATTAAAAATGAAAATTATTACTTTTATTATATTAAAATATATGTGTTGCTACCTTAGAAGAAATGTCTGAAAAACAGGAAAATGTATTGAAAATATTTCTAGCATAATATTAATATATAAGGGCAAGAAACTAAGGATAGAAATAAGTATGTGTGAAAACAACATTCTTGTATGTACTGAATTGCCACTTGAAGATTTTGAGTGCTAATCTCTCTCCACGTTGCTATGAGCTGTATTATTTCAAGATGTGTAAAACTGGCAGGACCCTAAATTCCACACATCATTTGCTCTTGGCTTTGGAGCTCACTCATGGTATCTGGTATTGCGCAATGTTCTTTGGAATTCATAGAAGAATTTGTCTATTTCTAGCTTGAGATACCAAAAATAAATAAATAAATAAAGCTTATCTAATTTAACAGAGTGATAATGCAGTGGTTAAACACATCAAAGCTGATGTGAGACATGATACTTCCTTAAACAGTACTATCATGCCTAAGATACGGTGATTAACTAGCAGGCAAAGTCAATAAGAAATAGATATTTAGAATTTGAAATAAAAACTTAAAACTTTGTTCTTCTTTCTCACTGGAAAGGGTTTTTACATTTATATCAATTTCTAACTAATGACTCTGTTAAGGCTTGAATATAGTAGTCATTCTTTCAGATAACTTTATGATTAAAGGTAAGAAAGGACCAAAGAGGGTTACCTATTCATTTGTGGAGTCTTAAAACTCTAAAAGAGAGTGATGAGATAATTAGTCTTTGGGTTGTCAAGCTTAATAATAGAACTTGGGCAACAGAAAGCTACTCAACCGAGTAGGTACAAGTGAGGGCTCACCAAGGGAACATTCTCCGCTGTAATCAGCAGTCTGTATTTCCCATTGCCTCTGGCTTAAATTGGCTTCATCTGGTCCATACCTGTCACTTCTTCCACAATAGTCCAGAAAGGGTACTGAAAACTGGGTAGATGGAATTGGTCTGTAATGATGCTCTGTTTCATTGTACAGACCTCTTCACGATACTGATTTCCCAAAGCGCATGTTTCCAAAACTGGCTTAAAGATGGTAACTTTTATCTGAACACTTCACCATCACTGCTGCCTGTGGCTTTTCTGTTTTGTGTGTACCTTTCGTAACTGTATACCTGCACTGTGTTTCTGAGTGGGTCAGCTGTTGGGTTTGAATCTTCATAAAGCCCACTCCTGCTGGATATCCAGGCTTGCCATACTGACAACTCGTCTACATTCACACTTTGCTCTTGGTTTTGTTCTCCTAGGACTCTGGGTAATTGCATTTCTTCCCAGGCTTTGCTCTAGGCCAAATTCTTGTTCCTTACCTAGTCTCACCTGCTCTACCCAAGCCCCAGGAACATCACAACTAACTGTCAAATACAGGAAAGAGAAGCAGATTGAGCTATTTCCCAAATGGGATCCTGGATATGAGAATTGAGGAACAAGACTGACCCTGCACATTCATTAGTCTAAAGACCAAAAGAGTCGATATTCAGCACTGTGCACATGACACGTCACCTGATACCCTTTTTGTGCACAAAATATCCAGCCTGCTGTTCATTCTGTGGAAAACTGTGGGACTCAGGCATTCTTCCAGAGCCTTCTGGGACAATGCAAGACAAAATATATAAACTATGGAATGATCATAAAATTGAACCCTAGTAAATTTGAATAATGAGCCTAATTTTTTTCTACCACCTGCTTTCTGATCCCAGTGTCCCTGTAAAGGCAGTCAGTGGTTCATTGTTTATCTGTTTCTTATCCTAGCATTCACATCTACTTGTATCTGTCTATTTGTGTATGATAGTAACCAGGAAGTCATATCTGTTTCTATACCTAATACACGGCATTCTAATAAAAATATACTTTGTATTCACCTCATTATTTCCTTCTCAACAGTCACCACTCAGGTCACATGTGTATGTCACACTGTCTTCTCTTACTGGTACTGCTGCTGCTGCTGCTAAGTCGTGTCAGTCGTGTCCAACTCTGTGCGACCCCATAGACGGCAGCCCACCAGGCTCCTTCATCCCTGGGATTCTCCAGGCAAGAACACTGGAGTGGGTTGCCATTTCCTTCTCCAGTGCATGAAAGCGAAGTTGCTCAGTTATGTCCGACTCCTCGCGACCCCATGGACTGTAGCCCACGAGGCTCCTCCGTCCATGGGATACCATTGGATTCTGGCTGACCTTTTGCTTCCACTTCTGTCTATTTTAAGTCATCCTGAAACACACAAGAGGCAGAATGACAGTGCAAATTACAAAATCTCATTACATTGTTACCCTGCTTAATTCTCTTCAAAGTCTTCTGGCATCTAGGATTCTTTCACAGTCAATTAAGCCTGGCATGTCTGGTCCCTGGTGACTACATTAGCTACATCTGTGTTCTTCTTCTGTTAACTATGTTCCAACAGCCCTGACCATCTTTCCCCCTTTCTCAGCTTTTGAACTTTGCACATGTATTTCTTTCATGTATATATTTTTAACATCTCAATTGCTATTTAGCCTTTCATCCATGTTACTTCTTTAATGAGGTTTTTCTCTGAATCTGGGGTTTAAGGTAGTTCTGTTACCTTATTTTATGGTATATTGTAACTCCCCCCCCCCCTGCATAGCATGTTTCTCAGTTTATATTTAGGCACTTGTTGTTTCTATGGATATTTCTATAACAGCAGTTTTCTCAATAGGCTGTGAGCCCCATAAGAGGGGGGACTATGTATCCTTTGCTTCCTACTGTATCCTAAGAGTAAGTACAGGGACTGGCAGATAGAAGTCATTCAATATACTCTAGTGAATGAATGGAAATACCATATCTCATATCTTATCTGTTCAGTTATTCAGTAAGATATGTATCTTGCATAAAGCACTGTCTTCAGCTCACTGGATACAGAAAAGATAAAGAGACAAAAAGAAGAAAAAAGTCCTGTTTGTGTGAAGCTTTCCTTCCAGTGTGGGAAAACCAATAATAAACCAGAAGTATAATAAATTACATAGTGTTTTAGAAGGAGATATGTGTTAAAGAAAAACAATGGAGCAGGAAAACAGAAATGAAGTGTGCCAGGGGAATGTGATTTGCAACTTTAATAAAATGACCACTTTAGACCTTATTTAATAGGCTATATTCAGGGAGAGAACTGAAGCAAGTGATGGTGTTAGTTATTCAGATATATAGAGAAAGAATTTTTCTGCCAAAGAAACAGCAAGAACAAGTCAGATAACATAGGATTTTTTGACCATAGTCATTACTTTGGTTTTTAAAATGACTGAGCTGGGTGATCCATCAATGGTTTCAGAAGAGTGACAACACCTTCCTTTTGCCTTCAGTGGATCAAGGAGGCTACTCCATGTAGAATGGATTGTCGTGAGCCATGGGCAGAAGCAGAGAGATCAGACAAGATTTCTGAAGAATTCAGGCAGGAGAAGATTGAATCAGAATATAGCAGTGAAGGTAGGAAACACTGTTGGATTCTGGGATATATTTTGAAAGTAGAACCAAGAGGTTTTGCTGATGCATTGGATGGGAATTTGAAAGGAAGTAAGGAGTTAAAGATAACTCCAAGGATTCTGGCTTGATTAATTGGAAGATGGAGTTGCAATCAAGTTAGAGAGGGAAGAGGACAGATGAATGTGCTTGGGTGGAGCTGGTGAGATCATGTTTATTTGTAGCTGCTGGCGGAGAGGTTAAATGAGGGGGAGGATATAGGATTCAGCAAGGCTACAGGAAGGGTAAACCTTAAAGGCAAGAGAACAGGTGAAACCACCATGGAGGAAGTATAGACAGAGAAAAGGACCAAGGTCCGAACCACTGGGCACTTAAGCCTTAAAAGATCTGAAGGAAGAATTTTCTGCATAGCCAGTGCTGGATTCAAAGTACTAAATCTGTTTTAAAACTGTTGCTTTTTTAAAACTTTAATATCAGCCAGAATTTTTCTGAAAGGACAATGATTTTTTCCCTGTAGAAATATTTAAAAAGTCCACAAAATCCTCATATCTTACTATTTTTAATAGAAAAGTATTGTCTGATAGCAGAGGCCTAAATTCTTTTGTTTAATATCAATTAATGATACTTAAAATTAATGACAGACAATATATGTTCTTCACGGAATATGACTTTATCGTAAATAGATTCTAGCATTATTTCTTCAGTGAGATAATCAGATTACTTATGAAATCTTTGCATTTAGAATATGGCAATAGAATTGGAACAACAAAAGTTATATATGCATTTATATATCTTCTGAATAATAACCAAAATGTTAGATGTTAGATTAAAAAAATAGCAAAAAGGTAAGGCTGAAATTAAACAAACCTTAATTTTAGATTCCAGTTTGTTCCAAACAACTTTGAAGGTCAAACTTTGTTCTAGATCATTCACTGATCTGAAGGAATTTGAGAAAGTTGGAATGGTTTCAGGGTTAACAAAAGAATTCAGGCCTTTGGGTTTAGTTCAGTACATGACCCCACACAGCCCCTGAAGAATAACTCAGAATCGACTGGGGCTGAGCTGCTGAGGCCGACCTGGTTCATGGCAGTTCAGACTACCGTCCCCAAACCACGAGAGCATCTGTGGCATGGCTTGGCTGACAATGAACCACTCAACAGCACTCTTTTCTCTTCTACTGTGGACAGCGTTCTGGGCTATGTGGTCAATCACTTTCCTGTGAAACTCTGAGGTCTGGAATTTGTACTATAACACTTCTTTGTGTTGTGTATTTCTCATGTTTGTGTCAGTTAGGACAGAGCACAAATGTTTAGCAAAGGATTCCAAACTCTTAGCAATACTTAAGCAATACTAAAAGTATGTGCAATGTCATCTTAGTTTCTCAATTGCACACTTATTTCTAAATATAAAATCCTTCTAAGGTTTTTTTTTTTTTCTCGAGGGTTTGATTCCTGTAATGAAGACTGTAGTTTAGAGTCACACACAGCTGCAATGAAGGCTGGGCACTGCCACACTGCTGCGTGTAATAACAGGCATGTTGTCTGGCAGCGTAAACTGTCCAGGTATTAGTTTCCTCACCTGCAAAGTGGGATTAATGGTAATACCCTTTGGGTTAATTTAAAAATGTAAAGTAAAATAATGCATTCTAGGGCTTAGCAGAATGCACCTAGTAAGTCCTAATAAATTGTAGGCACTTTTCTTTGTTACTACCAATCATTCTTTGTCTCCAGGTCTTGTTTCCATTCAAAACAATTTAATCAGCCTTAAATTCTGACAGTTTTTGTGCTTTCTATTTATCTAAAATCAATTTTAGTGGAATATAATTTACATACAATAAAATGTATCTATTTTGGTATACATTTTGACAGATTTATACACACCTTGGTAACCACTAAAACCATTCAGACACAGAACATTTCTATGGCTCCAATCACATTCCTTGAGACTTTTCCAAATAATTTTCCCACTTTAGCCCCAAGCAAAGGCGACCATTGCTACCTTCTGTCACTACAGATTATAGTTGCCTTTCTAGAGATTCACATAAACGGAATTCTACAATATTTATTCTCATGAAACTTGCTTTTTTTCCACTCAATATAATATTTTTAATATTCACTGTGTTTCTCTGGAGACCTCTGACTAATAAAGTAAGTTTTATTACTTTTAACCATTCTGATGTTTGTGTTTTGGGTATCACATTATGGTTTACTTTGCATGTCCCCCACAACTAAAGATGTTATACATCTTTGCATGTGGTTACTGACCATTCGGCTATCTTTTTGGTATATTCAACTATAAGATTATTCATAGATTCTTTCCTCCATATTGCTGATGTGTAAAACTTCTTTATTCAGTTCCATTCCTTTGTTTGTTTAGTAAACATTTTCTTGCTTGTAGTGGCAGGAACTTTCTTTATTTTGTCAATACTATACAGAGGAACAGAAAAGTTTAACTTACCAAGTCCAATTTATCAATTTTTTTCCTTTTATTTTAGACTTTTGGTGTCCCATCTAAGAAACAATAGATACTGAAGAAGTTCACTTTGCTTTGTTATATAAATTTTAATACTTTAGATTTTATATTAATGTCTATGGTTAATTTTAAAGGAATTTTGTGTTAAAGTATGAGATAATAGTCAAAGTTCATTTTGTTTTCCCAAATGGTGACCTAGTTGTTGTAGCTCCATATGTTGAAAAGTACTTCCTCGTGAAGTACCTTAGCATTTTTGTCAAAAATAAACTTGTACTTACGAGTATATCATCTGTTCCATTAATTTGTATTTCTGTCCATATAAAAGTATGATGCTGTCTATACTGCAATAGCTTTACAGTAAGTGCTAGCGTATTAGAACACAATCAGATTTTATATTAACCTTATCTTCTGCAAACTTGCTAAATTCGATTTTTACATTCTAGTAGCTTTTTCTGGACTTGCTAGATAATTAATACAGGATCATTTTCAGCCTTGTCATTGTCTGCTTTCTGTATTTTGAAGCTCTGGTGTTGGATGCATACACACTTAGAATTGGTGCATCTTACGGATGGATTGTGCCCTTTATCGTTAGGAAGTGTCCTGCATTTGACTTTAGTACAGCAACTCTTTCTTATGCTTAGATTTGTGTGGTATAGTTCTTTCACTGAATTTATTTTACTGTATCTGTAGCTTCCAATTAACATGGATTTCTGGTAGACAGCTGGATTTTTATAGCTGCATTTTTCTTTTTTTGTATTAAAAAAAATGGTATCTATTTAGACACCAATAATTCCATTTAGACAATGGAATTAGACAATTCCATGTTGAAATTTGCTTTATATTTATCCCACTTTTGTTCTTTTTCTTCCTTTTAAACCTTCTTTTAGAATGACTGATTATTTTGTTTCAGTTCAGTCACTCAGTCATGTCTGAATCTGTGTGACCCCACGGACTGTAGCATGCCAGGCCTCCCTGTCCATCACCAACTCCGGAGTTTACCCAAACTCATGTCCATCGAGTCGGTAATGCCATCCAACCATCTCATCCTCTGTCGTCCCCTTTTCCTCCTGCCTTTGATCTTTCTCAGCATCAGGGTCTTTTCCAGTGAGTCAGTTCTTTGTATCAGGTGGCCAAAGTACTGGAGCTTCAGCTTTAACATCAGTCCTTCCAATGAATATTTCCTTTAGGATTGACTGGTTGGATCTCCTTGCAGTCCAACAGACTCTTAAGAGCTTTCTACAATACCACAGTTCAAAAGCATCAATTCCTTGGTGCTCGGCTTTCTTTATAGTCCAACCCTCACCCATACATGACTACTGGAAAACCCATAGCTTTGACTAGACGGACATTTGTTGGCAAAGTAATGGCTCTGCTTTTTAATATGCTGTCTAGGTTTCTCATAGCTTTTTTTCCAAGGAGCAAGTCTTTTAATTTCATGGCTGCAGTCACCATCTGCAGTGATTTTGGAGCCCCCCCAAATTTTTGTTTAGGATTCCATTTTATTTGTATTATTGGCTTAAGTATACCTCTATAATTTTTAAAGGGATGACCCCACCAGCTCTGGTTCCAGGTTATCTTTTCAGAGATATTGGTAGAGCAAGCAGCCTTAGAGGACAGAGATAGTGTCTTCCTCTGAAACAGGCTGATTTATTTGCAAACTAGTATTATTACAATAAAGATAATATCACCTTCCAGTGCAAATGTTGGGCCCGGTTGCTTGCATTCCCTTAAAAAGGACTGTGGTTTCCTAATCTCATCTGTGATGCAAACCTACTCTACGTACAGCTTCCACATAGGTTTACTTCTGTTTTGCCCCTATGGGGTTTGGTGGGGAAATAAAAACTGATGCAAATGTGAAACCCCATGCAAAGACCAGTCTCAGTCTTTTAAAGTCTTTGTTAGTCCTGTAAAAGAGAGCTAACAAGAGAAAAATCAGCAGACCCTATGAAACTACTAGGACCTTTTTTGAGGCTGGGATACCAAACTGATTTTCTACCTTTGTCCACCAACTCTCAATCTACAGAATGCATAAGGTTGGCTTCAACAATAAGAACTTTCTAGGTGCAGAGGAAGGAGACTTATTGTTATCTAAATGTCATGGTGCAATTTCCATAGGATATAATACAAGAAATGGTGAGCAAGGGACAAGGAAGTCATATGGAAACTGCTAGATGAAGAGTCTGGTTTTCAAAAATGTAGAAGACCAGTAGCAGAGTAGTTGGAAAGGTAATCTGGTAGTAAGGCTGGACACATGTATTCACTTTAAGTACACTCAGGTGCTAAGTGAAGTGGTTGCTATTATTGATATTTCAGGAGAAAAAGGAAGGAGAATTTGACTAGAAGGGGTGGGATGGTCCTTCACCATGATTCTTGATTAGAGTAGGCTAAAAGCGGATGGTAGTGAAGAGTTCTGACAAAACGTGGTCCACTGGAGAAAGGAATGGCAAACCACCTCAGCATTCTTGCCTTGAGAACTCCACAAATAGTATGAAAAAGCAAAAAGATGTGACACTGAAAGATGAACTCCCCAGGTCAGTAGGTGCCCAATATGCTACTGGAGATCAGTAGAGAAATAATTCCAGAAGGAATGAAGAGGCTGAGTCAAAGTGGAAACAATGCCCATGCAGATGTGTCTGGTGGTGAAAGCAAGGTCGGATGCTATAAGAACAACATTGCATAGGAACCTGGAACGTTAGGTCCATGAATCAAGGTAAATTAGAAGCAGTCAAACAGAAGATAGCAAGACTGAACATTGACATTTTAGGGATCAGTGAACTAAAACAGATTGGAATGGGCAAACTTAATTCAGATGACCATTATATCTACTACTGTGGGCAAAAATTCCTTAGAAGAAATGGGGTAGCCATCATACTCAACAAAACAATCCAAAATGCAGTACTTGGGTGCAATCTCAAAAAAACAAAAAACAGAATGATCTCTGTTCATTTCCAAGGCAAACCATTCAGTATCACAGTAATCCAAGTCTATGGCCCAACCATTAATGCTGAAGAAGCTAAAATTGAACTGTTCTATTCTGAAGACCTACAAGACCTTCTAGAACTAACACCAAAAAAGATGTCCTTTTCATTATTCAGGACTGGAATGCAAAAGTAGGAAGTCAAGAGATACATGGAGTAACAGGCAAGTTTAGCCTTGGAGTACAAAATGAAGCGGTGCAAAGGCTAACAGAGTTTTGCCAAGAGAACATACTGGTCATAGCAAACACCCTCTTCCAACAACACAAGAAATGACTCTACAGATGGACATCACCAGATGGTCAATACTGAAATCAGAGTGATTATATTATTTGCAGCTGAAGATGGAGAAGCTCTATATAGTCAGCAAAAACAAGACCAGGGCAGACTGTGGCTCAGATCCTGAACCCCTTATTGCCAAATTCAGATTTAGATTGAAGAAAGTAGGGAAAACCATTAAGCCTTTCAGTTATGACCTAAATCAAATCCCTTAGTTTGATACAGTGGAAGACACAAATAGATTTAAGGGATTAGATCTGATGGACAGAGTGCCTGAAGAACTATAGACATTGCACAGGAGGCAGGAATCAAAATCATTCTAAAAAATAGAAATGCAAAAAGGCAAAATGGTTGTCTGAGAAGACCTTACAAATAGCTGAGAAAAGAAGAGAAGTGAAAGGCAAAGGAGAAAAGGAAAAATATACTCATCTGAATGCAGAGTTCCAAAGTATAGCAAGGAGAGATAAGAAAGCCTTCCTCAGTGATCAATAAAAAAAAGAGGAAAACGGCAGAATGGGGAAGACTAGAGATCTCTTCAAGAAAATTAGAGATACCAAGGGAACATTTCATGCAAAGATGGGCAAAATTAAGGACAGATATGGTATTGACCTAACAGAGGCAGAAGATATTAAGAGGTGGCAAGAATTCACAGAACTGTACAAAAAAAGATCTTAATGACTCAGATAACCATGATCATGTGATCACTCACCTAGAGCCAGACATCCTGGAATGTAAAGTCAAGTGGGCCTTAAGGAAGCATCACTAGATGGAATTCCAGCTGAGCTATCTCAAATCCTAAAAGATGATGCTGTTAAAGTGTTTCACTCAACATGCCACCAATTTTTGGCCAAAGGACTGGAAAAGGTCAGTTTTCATTCCAGTCCCAAAGAAGGGCAAAGCCAAAGAATGTTCCAACTACCGCATAATTGCACTCATCTCACATGCTAGCTAAGTACTGCTAAAAAATCTCCTTGCCAGGCTGAAACAGTTCATGAACCAAGAACTTTCAGATGTACAAGCCTGAAGGCAGAGGAACCAGAGATCAAATTTGCAACATTCATTGGATCATAGAAAAAGCAAGAGAATTCCAGAAAAACATTTATTTCTGCTTTATTGACTATGCCAAAGCCGTTGATTGTGTAGATCACAATAAACTGTGGAATATTCTTAAAGAGATGGCAATACCAGACCACCTTACCCACCTCCTGTGAATTCTGTATGCAGGTCAAGAAACAAAAGTTAGAATCGGACATGGAACAATGGACTGATTCAAAACTGGGAAAGGAGCAAGTCAATGCTATATATTATCACACTACTTATTTATCTCCTAGGCAGAGTACATCATGTGAAATGGTGGGCTGGATGAAACACTAGCTGGAATCAACATTGCTGGCAGAAATATCAATAATCTCGGATATGCAGATGATACCACCCTAATGACAGAATGTGAAGAGAAACTAAGTGAAAGTGAAGTCGCTCACTCCTGTCCAACTCTTTGAAACCCCGTGGACTGTAGCCCGCCAGGCTCCTCTGTCCATGGGATTCTCCAGGCAAGAATACTGCCATTTCCTTCTCCAAGAGGAACTAAAAATCTTTCTAATAAAGGTGAAAGAGGAGAGTGAAAAAGTTGGCTTAAAACTCAACATTCAAAGAACAAAGATCATGGCATACAGTCCCATCAGTTTCAGTTCAGTTCAGTTCAGTTCAGTCGCTTAGTCATGTCTGACTCTTTGTGACTCCATGAATTGCAGCACGCCAGGCCTCCCTGTCCATCACCAACTCCCAGAGTTCACTCAAACTCTTGTCCATTGAGTCGGTGATGCCATCCAGCCATCTCATCCTCTGTCGTTCCCTTCTCCTCCTGCCCCCAATCCCTTCCAGCATCAGAGTCTTTTCCAATGAGTCAACTCTTCACATGAGTTGGCCAAAGTATTGGAGTTTCAGTTTTAGTATCAGTCCTTCCAAAGAGCATCCAGGACTGATCTTCCTTTAGAATGGAATAGTTGGATCTCCTTGCAGTCCAAGGGACTCTCAAGAGTCTTCTCCAACACCACAGTTCATCTATTCTTCTGCATTCAGCTTTTTTCACAGTCCAACTCTCACATCCATACATTTCCATTGAAAAAACCATAGCCTTGACTAAGACCTTTGTTGGCAAAGTAATGTCTCTGCTTTTCAATATGCTATCTAGGTTGGTCATAACTTTCCTTCTAAGGAGTAACCATCTTTTAATTTCATGGCTGCAGTCACCATCTTCAGTGATGTTGGAGACCCCCAAAATAAAGTCTGACACTATTTCCACTGTTTCCCCATCTATTTGCCATGAAGTGATGGGACCAGATGCCATGATCTTCGCTTTCTGAATGTTGAGCTTTAAGCCAACTTTTTCACTCTTCTCTTTCATGTTCATCAAGAGGCTCTTTAGTTCTTCTTCACTTTCTGCCATAAGGGTGGTGTCATCTGCATATCTGAGGTTATTGATATTTCTCCCGGCAATCTTCATTTCAGCTTGTGCTTCTTCCAGTCCAGTGTTTCTCATGATGTACTCTGCATAGAAGTTAAATAAGCAGGGTGACAATATGGAACCAGTCTGTTGTTCCATGTCCAGTTCTAACTGTTATTTCCTGACCTGCATACAGGTTCCTCAAGAAGCAGGTCAGGTGGTCTGGTATTCCCATCTCTTTCAGAATTTTCCACAGTTTATTGTGATCCACACAGTCAAAGGCTTTGGCATAGTCAATAAAGTAGAAATAGATATTTTTCTGGAACTGTCTTGCTTTTTCCATGATCCAGTGGATGTTGGCAATTTGATCTCTGGTTCTTCTGCTTTTTCTAAAAGCAGCTTGAACATCTGGAAGTTCATGGTTCATGTATTGCTGAAGCCTGGCTTGGAAAATTTTGAGCATTACTTTATTAGTGTGTGAGATGAGTGCAACTGTGCAGTAGTTTGAGCATACTTTGGCATTGCCTTTCTTTGGGATTAGAATGAATTCCAGTCCCATCACTTCATGGCAAGTAGATGGGGAATTAATGGAAAGTGTGATGGACTTTATTTTATTGATCTTCAAAAATCACTGCAGATGGTGACTGCAGCCATGTTATTAAAAGATTCTTGCTCCTTGGAAGAAAAGCTTTGACAAACCTAGACAGCTTATTGAAAAGCAGAGACATTACTTGGCTGACAAAGGTCCATCTAGTCAAAGTTATGGTTTTTTCAGTAGTCACGTATGGATGTGAGAGTAGGACCATAATGAAGGCTGAGTGGCAAAGAATTGATGCTTTTGAACTGTGGTGTTGGAGAATACTCTTGAGAGTCCCTTGGACAGCAAGGAGATCAAACCAGTCAATACTAAAGGAAATCAATCATGAACATTCATTGGAAGGACTGATGCTGAAGCCAAAGCTCCAGTACTTTGGCCACCTGATGCAAAAGGCCAACTCACTAGAATAGACTCTGATACTGGGAAATATTGAGGGCAGGAGGACACAGGGATGACAGAGGACAAGATGCTTGGATGGCATCACTGACACAACTGGCATGAGTCAAATGGCAAGCTCTGGGAGATTGTGAAGGACAGGGAAGCCTGGTGTGCTGCAGTCCATGGTGTTGCAAAGAGTCCAACACAGCTGAGTGACTGAACAACGAAACAGGATATGTGTAAGACTGAGATGGTCCCAGTGAAGAGGCGCTAATTAATCTCTAGTGAATTGATTGTGGTTGGATGTGGTGACAGACACAGAGGAAACAGTAGGTTCCAGTTTGTTCCCGCTTCCCCTCCTCCTTGTCCAGTTCTTCTTCCTGACCACTGACCACACTGACAGTCCCAGCGTGGTCAGTTCCAGCCCCCCCCCCCCCCAGATGCCCCACAGCCGCCCACAGGAATGGTGGCAGTGCGGAAGCACAGCTCTCCACAGACCTCCCTCTGGGCTCGCATCCTCCTCACTCCCAAATGATAGCATGTACTCTTACTCCTTGGATCACTGGTGGGTGACTGCATACTTGATCCTTCCACCCCCTGACTGCTCCTCCTTCTTCAGTTTCTCCTGCAGTTGTGTGAGGTCTAATGTTTACAGCTGATCCTTAGCCTGGGTCTCACAGAGGTTCTGCTTCAGCAACTGAACCCTGACTGATACTTGCTTTTTGAAAGCCAACATTTTATTTAAAATATTGTGCATATTCAAACCAAAGTTATTTGTTTACCTCTTGGTGGAAATAACAATTCCTTAAAAATAAGAGTAAACAAAGTTTGATATATTTGTCACATACAAGACATATAGTTTACTAACAGCATTTCTGAACCAAATTGTGTTCAATTGTTGAGAAAAGAGTCATTATCTTGAGCATTCTTTTTAAAAAAGCGATGCTTACAGTCTAACAAAATGCATTTTTTCAACATGTTTGTCACATGTGTGGCTTAAATGCACTGTGGAATGACATGATATTACGTTTAAAATAAACACTTTTAAAAAGCAAGGCAAACATTGTGGTTTATTGGATATGTGAGATTTGAGTACCTCAAGCAGTATTTACTTTATACTGAACTTATCAAAACGGACTTTTAAAATAGACTTTTTAAAAAAATCCTTTCTTCAGGGATTTTTGCGTCGTTGATGCTGTTTTCCTGGTGCTGTTTTTAAACTTGGAAAAATCAAGTATTTTATTCAAGCTTTCCTTTAAGATGTTTATTTTAAACTCTTGGAATCTAGACCAAGCTTTCCACTGAGAATGAAACTTAACCAAGGGCTTTCCAGACAGGCTCAAAAAGATGCATCCTGTCATGTGCTCCTTGGCTTCATGGCAGATGTCAGTCATGCAGATCTTCTGGTTTATGAAAACTCTACCTCAGTAATTAAATGCAAGCAAGTCACAGAGTGACAACCAGAGAAGGAACACAATCCATCATTAGACACTGTTGTTAAAATAATTAGTCTGCCTTTCATGCATATTAACTAACTCACCAATGCAGTTTAAGGACAGTGTCTCAAAGCAGCTTTTCTTATTTGCTTAGCTTCAGGCATGTCTTAAAACCTGGGCCCGTCTTCAGTGTCTTGGGAATTTTTAATACATCGTCTACAGATGGCACATCTTATAGTCAAAAGCTATTCGATCATCATAGACCACCATGAGCACCAGGTTCTGTAGACCAACAAAAGAAGATGGAGCCGCCCTCAGAAATGGACCCAAGAAACTCTCAGCTGAAGGTCATGCTTGAGCGTGGCCAAAATTTCAGGACACTGGTCCTTGATGTGCTGAGTGTGACCTCCAGAAAGCTAGGCTATTTTAGAGGTTGATGGGCAGCACTGGCAGAATACCAAGTTATAAGCTGAGTCTGAATGTGACTCAGTTTTCTCCTCTCTCCCAGCACTTTATTCAATGAATTCCTAATTCAATAAACATTTAAGTAGTATCTATACTGTTTTAGGTCTGGCTATTCAAAGATGCATAATATATGGACTCTGTTCTCTAGGATCTCATGATCTGAGGATATGTGTTTAAATAGAAATATCCCATAGACAGGCATTTAAATAGAACATAAAGATAAAATACATTAAGCTCTACTAAAATACATACAGCTTATAGTGTTACTAGAGAAGAAACAGCAATTTCATCTCTCTGAAGGCCTGAAAAGCCTCAAATAAAAGGTAGTACTTGGCCTGTGTCTGAAGGATTTTGTGTGTGTGGTGTATTCATGGATGTGTATCACGGTGAGGAGTCTGAGAGGTGAAAGGTTGAGAAGAAAGAGAGGAGTCCAGCATGACTCTCGGATTCTTGGATTGAACAAATTAGAAGGTGGAGCTGCCATCAGCTGAGATGGGTGAGGCTGTATTGGAGAAGAGCATGGAGGTTTATCAGGAGATTGGTTATGCTGAGATTAGGTATAACACATCTATTAGCCGAGCAAGCGAAAATGGCATGTAGATGTCAGATGCATTATTGATGTTCAGAGGAGAATTCTGGGTTGGAAACATACATTAGGAAGTCATCAGCATAGCGGTGGCATTTATAGCCATAGACAGGTTGAGACTTCCAGGAGAGTGAGTGTAATGAAGAAGAGCTTGGGGCATTTCAGCATCACACACACACACCCCCACACACACCCACACACATATATGTTTACATCCTAAATACTTACATATCATATAGACATCATAAAATATATAGATTCATACACAATATAAATATATGTACATATATTTTAAGATTACCATATATTATTAAGGACAAAATGAGATATTATGAAGACTTTATGAGATAAAGATATTATGAAGAAGAATATTCATGCTTTGAAATGCATGTCTAGATATGTCATGTAATTACCAATGTTGGGGCATAAGATGAGCTATGAAGCTCTGCACTTTCCAAGAACCAAAGCAAGACCTACTGCACAGTGCTGGGGTACAAAGTGGGTCTGTGGAGGCAGCCTCACCCCAGTTGAAGGGGAGGCAGGAGTGAGATCACGCAGGACCTCGTATTCAGGGCGTGTGAAAGCTGATTCATGTCATTAAGCTGCACTGGCTATTTAAAGGCAGCCTGTTTTCTGAATCGACTTGCAATCTGCAGATGGTTCTGTGCCCATCTTGTACTGTGTGTGTGTTAGTTGCTCAGTTGTGTCTGGCTCTGTGCGATCCCATGGACTATAGCCTGCCAGGTTCCTCTGTCCATGGAATTCTCCAGATAAGAATACTGGAGTGGGTTGCCATTTCCTTCTCCACCATTGGGCACTAGTTAAGTTTTCTATCACCCTATTGTGAGATAGATAAAATGCATGAATTTTGCCCTTTAGATTCAAGAGACTTGAAAGACTTGAACAATGACATGAAAGAATTATCTAACCTTAAACTTTTGTTTATTTACCTATTTACTCAATTGTTTACTTATTTTTTACTCTTAAAATTATAGGGCAGCAGGGTGCAGCATAAACTACAAATGGGAAGTATTTGAAGAAGAAATATCAGCTAGAGGTCAATTTAAGGATGCAGTCTTGACCTAGGGGAGTGCAGTGGGAATGCGGACCACAGCAGCCAGACACGAGGGGTGTTTAAAAGGCAGAATCACCAAAGTGGACATTTATTAGATGTGGAGTGAGGCATCTATGGCAATGTGGACGGTAGTATCACTAAGAAGAATAGAAAATATAGTTAGAAGAAGAGTTTGAGTTTAAAATGTGTGTTTTGTATGCTTTGAACTTAAGAATCTTGTCAGATAACCATTCATTTGTATTTTTATTTTTGCATAGTTAGTGAGTATTAAAGGATTAGAAATAAATACTTGGGAATGATCAGAGTATGCATAGTGGTAATTAAAACTGGGAATTCAGAAAACTCTTCTATCACTACAATTTCAAATACTTTACCAGATTAAATTTTCCTTAAGTACTGTTTCCATCTGTCAGTCCTCTCCTGATCCGGGGTAATACCCATTTCTAGGAAAGTATACTTGCCTGAATGTATCGTAAAAGTCTCTTTCTGATCTCATCAAACTCTGTCTTTTCAGCGTACCTCCCATTATCTGTATCTCTTAGTCTGTTTTAATAAAATTTGACTTAATCTTTTGGAGTCCCTGTGATTTTATGTGTATTATTTGATTTGCTTAGAATTCTTTGTCTTCCTCTCTCTAAAATTACATATTCCCTTTGCCCAAATTCATGGTACATCTGACAGTGACATGTTTTGTTGATTTATGTCAAACTGTAATCTGAGAATAACTCTAAAAGATATCTGAAATATATAGTGAAAAGCATTCAAATACTATAAAACAAAAAATAATTTGCCTTTTCGAATGAAGGTTTTTTTTTTTTTTTAATTTTTAGTTTTTTATTTTTTAAATTTTAAAATCTTTAATTCTTACATGCATTCCCAAACATGAACCCCCCTCCCACCTCCCTCCCCAGAACATCTTTCTGGGTCATCCCCATGCACCAGCCCCAAGCATGCTGCATCCTGCGTCAGACATAGACTGGCGATTCAATTCACATGATAGTATACATGTTAGAATGCCATTCTCCCAAATCATCCCACCCTCTCCCTCTCCCTCTGAGTCCAAAAGTCCGTTATACACATCTGTGTCTCTTTCCCTGTCTTGCATACAGGGTCGTCATTGCCATCTTCCTAAATTCCATATATATGTGTTAGTATACTGTATTGGTGTTTTTCTTTCTGGCTTACTTCACTCTGTATAATCGGCTCCAGTTTCATCCATCTCATCAGAACTGATTCAAATGAATTCTTTTTAACGGCTGAGTAATACTCCATTGTGTATATGTACCACAGCTTTCTTATCCATTCATCTGCTGATGGACATCTAGGTTGTTTCCATGTCCTGGCTATTATAAACAGTGCTGCGATGAACATTGGGGTACATGTGTCTCTTTCAATTCTGGTTTCCTCGGTGTGTATGCCCAGAAGTGGGATTGCTGGGTCATAAGGTAGTTCTATTTGCAATTTTTTAAGGAATCTCCACACTGTTCTCCATAGTGGCTGTACTAGTTTGCATTCCCACCAACAGTGTAGGAGGGTTCCCTTTTCTCCACACCCTCTCCAGCATTTATTGCTTGCAGATTTTTGGATCGCAGCCATTCTGACTGGTGTGAAGTGGTACCTCATTGTGGTTTTGATTTGCATTTCTCTAATAATGAGTGATGTTGAGCATCTTTTCATGTGTTTGTTAGCCATCCGTATGTCTTCTTTGGAGAAATGTCTATTTAGTTCTTTGGCCCATTTTTTGATTGGGTCGTTTATTTTTCTGGAGTTGAGCTGCAGAAGTTGCTTGTATATTTTTGAGATTAGTTGTTTGTCAGTTGCTTCATTTGCTATTATTTTCTCCCATTCAGATGGCTGTCTTTTCACCTTGCTTATATTTTCCTTTGTTGTGCAGAAGCTTTTAATTTTAATTAGATCCCATTTGTTTATTTTTGCTTTTATTTCCAGAATTCTGGGAGGTGGATCATAGAGGATCCTGCTGTGATTTATGTCTGAGAGTGTTTTGCCTATGTTCTCCTCTAGGAGTTTTATAGTTTCTGATCTTACATTTAGATCTTTAATCCATTTTGAGTTTATTTTTGTGTGCGGTGTTAGAAAGTGATCTAGTTTCATTCTTTTACAAGTGGTTGACCAGTTTTCCCAGCACCACTTGTTAAAGAGATTGTCTTTACTCCATTGTATATTCTTGCCTCCTTTGTCAAAGATAAGGTGTCCATATGTGTGTGGATTTATCTCTGGGCTTTCTATTTTGTTCCATTGATCTATATGTCTGTCTTTGTGCCAGTACCATACTGTCTTGATGACTGTGGCTTTGTAGTAGAGCCTGAAGTCAGGCAAGTTGATTCCTCCAGTTCCATTCTTCTTTCTCAAGATTGCTTTGGCTATTCGAGGTTTTTTGTATTTCCATACAAAGCTTGAAATTATTTGTTCTAGTTCTGTGAAAAATGTGGCTGGTAGCTTGATAGGGATTGCATTGAATTTGTAAATTGCTTTGGGTAGTATACTCATTTTCACTATATTGATTCTTCCAATCCATGGACATGGTATATTTCTCCATCTATTAGTGTCCTCTTTGATTTCTTTCATCAGTGTTTTATAGTTTTCTATATATAGGTCTTTAGTTTCTTTAGGTAGATATATTCCTAAGTATTTTATTCTTTTCGTTGCAATGGTGAATGGAATTGTTTCCTTAATTTCTTTTTCTACTTTCTCATTATTCGTGTATAGGAATGCAAGGGATTTCTGTGTGTTGATTTTATATCCTGCAACTTTACTATATTCATTGATTAGCTCTAGTAATTTTCTGGTGGAGTCTTTAGGGTTTTCCATGTAGAGGATCATGTCATCTGCAAACAGTGAGAGTTTTACTTCTTCTTTTCCAATTTGGATTCCTTTTATTTCTTTTTCTGCTCTGATTGCTGTGGCCAAAACTTCCAGAACTATGTTGAATAGTAGCGGTGAAAGTGGACACCCTTGTCTTGTTCCTGACTTTAGGGGAAATGCTTTCAATTTTTCACCATTGAGGATAATGTTTGCTGTGGGTTTGTCATAAATAGCTTTTATTATGTTGAGATATGTTCCTTCTATTCCTGCTTTCTGGAGAGTTTTTATCATAAATGGATGTTGAATTTTGTCAAAGGCCTTCTCTGCATCTATTGAGATAATCATATGGTTTTTATTTTTCAATTTATTAATGTGGTGAATTACATTGATTGATTTGCGGATATTGAAGAATCCTTGCATCCCTGGGATAAAGCCCACTTGGTCATGATGTATGATCTTTTTAATGTGTTGTTGGATTCTGATGGCTAGAATTTTGTTGAGGATTTTTGCATCTATGTTCATCAGAGATATTGGCCTGTAGTTTTCTTTTTTTGTGACATCTTTGTCAGGTTTTGGTATTAGGGTGATGGTGGCCTCATAGAATGAGTTTGGAAGTTTACCTTCCTCTGCAATTTTCTGGAAGAGTTTGAGGAGGATAGGTGTTAGCTCTTCTCGAAATTTTTGGTAGAATTCAGCTGTGAAGCCATCTGGACCTGGGCTTTTGTTTGCTGGAAGATTTCTGATACAGTATCAATTTCCGTGCTTGTGATGGGTCTGTTAAGATTTTCTATTTCTTCCTGGTTCAGTTTTGGAAAATTGTACTTTTCTAAGAATTTGTCCATGTCTTCCACGTTGTCCATTTTATTGGCATACAACTGCTGATAGTAGTTTCTTATGATCCTTTGTATTTCTGTGTTGTCTGTTGTGATCTCTCCATTTTCATTTCTAATTTTATTGATTTGATTTTTCTCTCTTTGCTTCTTGATGAGTCTGGCTAATGGTTTGTCAATTTTATTTATCCTTTCAAAGAACCAGCTTTTGGCTTTGTTGATTTTTGCTATGGTCTCTTTTGTTTCTTTTGCATTTATTTCTGCCCTAATTTTTAAGATTTCTTTCCTTCTACTAACTCTGGGGTTCTCCAACTCTTCCTTTTCTAGTTGCTTTAGTTGTAGAGTTAGGTTATTTATTTGACTTTTTTCTTGTTTCTTGAGGTATGCCTGTATTGCTATGAACTTTCCTCTTAGCACTGCTTTTATAGTGTCCCACAGGTTTTGGGTTGTTGTGTTTTCATTTTCATTAGTTTCTATGCATATTTTGATTTCTTTTTTGATTTCTTCTGTGATTTGTTGGTTATTCAGAAGTGTGTTGTTCAACCTCCATATGTTAGAATTTTTAATAGTTTTTCTCCTGTAATTGAGATCTAATCTTAATGCATTATGGTCAGAAAAGATGCTTGGAATGATTTCGATTTTTTTGAATTTATCAAGTTTAGATTTATGGCCCAGGATGTGATCTATCCTGGAGAAGGTTCCATGAGCACTTGAAAAAAAGGTGAAATTCGTTGTTTTGGGGTGAAATGTCCTATAGATATCAATTAGGTCTAACTGATCTAATGTATCATTTAAAGTTTGCGTTTCTTTGTTAATTTTCTGTTTAGTTGATCTGTCCATAGGTGTGAGTGGGGTATTAAAGTCTCCCACTATTATTGTGTTATTGTTGATTTCCCCTTTCATACTTGTTAGCATTTGTCTTACATATTGCGGTGCTCCTATATTGGGTGCATATATATTTATAATTGTTATATCTTCTTCTTGGATTGTTCCTTTGATCATTATGTAGTGGCCTTCTTTGTCTCTTTTCACAGCCTTTGTTTTAAAGTCTATTTTATCGGATATGAGTATTGCCACTCCTGCTTTCTTTTGGTCTCTATTCGCGTGGTATATCTTTTTCCAGCCCTTCACTTTCAGTCTGTATGTGTCCCTTGTTTTGAGGTGGGTCTCTTGTAAGCAGCATATAGAGGGGTCTTGTTTTTGTATCCATTCGGCCAGTCTTTGTCTTTTGGTTGGGGCGTTCAACCCATTTACGTTTAAGGTAATTATTGATAAGTATGATCCCGTTGCCATTTACTTTATTGTTTTGGGTTCGGGTTTATACACCCTTTTCGTGTTTCCTGTCTAGAGGATATCCTTTAGAATTTGTTGGAGAGCTGGTTTGGTGGTGCTGAATTCTCTCAGCTTTTGCTTGTCTGTAAAGCTTTTGATTTCTCCTTCGTATTTGAATGAGATCCTTGCTGGGTACAGTAATCTGGGCTGTAGGTTATTGTCTTTCATCACTTTAAGTATGTCTTGCCATTCCCTCCTGGCCTGAAGAGTTTCTATTGACAGATCAGCTGTTATCCTTATGGGAATCCCCTTGTGTGTTATTTGTTGTTTTTCCCTTGCTGCTTTTAATATTTGTTCTTTGTGTTTGATCTTTGTTAATTTGATTAATATGTGTCTTGGGGTGTTTCGCCTTGGGTTTATCCTATTTGGGACTCTCTGTGTTTCTTGGACTTGGGTGATTATTTCCTTCCCCATTTTAGGGAAGTTTTCAACTATTATCTCCTCAAGGATTTTCTCATGATCTTTCTTTCTGTCTTCTTCTTCTGGGACTCCTATAATTCGAATGTTGGAGCGTTTCATATTGTCCTGGAGATCTCTGAGATTGTCCTCGTTTCTTTTAATTCGTTTTTCTTGTTTCCTCTCTGATTCATTTATTTCTACCATTCTATCTTCTATTTCACTAATCCTATCTTCTGCCTCCGTTATTCTACTATTTGTTGCCTCCAGAGTGTTTCTGATCTCATTTATTGTGTTATTCATTATATTTTGACTCTTTTTTATTTCTTCTAGGTCCTTGTTAAACCTTTCTTGCATCTTCTCAATCCTTGTCTCTAGGCTATTTATCTGTGATTCCATTTTGATTTCAAGATTTTGGATCATTTTCACTATCAATATTCGGAATTCCTTCTCCGGTAGATTCCCTACTTCTTCCTCTTTTGTTTGGTTTGGTGGGCAACTCTCCTGTTCCTTTACCTGCTGAGTATTCCTCTGTCTCTTCATCTTGGTTATATTGCTGCGTTTGGGGTGGCCTTTTTATATTCTGATAATTTGTGGAGTTCTCTTTATTATGGAGCTTCCTAACTTTGGGTGGGGTTCTATCAGTGGCTTGTCAAGGTTTCCTGGTTAGGGAGGCTTGTGTTGGAGTTTTGGTGGGTGGAGCTGGGTTTCTTCTCTCTGGAGTGCAATGGAGTGACCCGTAATGGGTTATGAGACATCAAAGGTTTTGGGATAATTTTGAGCTGCCTGTATATTGAGGCTCAGGGGAGTGTTCCTGTGTTGCTGGAGAATTTGCGTGGTATGTCTTGTTTTGGAACTTGTTGGCCCTTGGGTGGAGCTTGGTTTCAGTGTAGGTATGAAGGCATTTGATGAGCTCCTATTGCTTAATGTTCCCTGAATTCAAGAGTTCTCTAATGTTTTCAGGCTTTGGGTTTAAGCTTCCTGCTTCTGGTTTTCAGTTTTATTTTCACAGTAGCCTCTAGACTTCTCCATCTATACAGCACCGATGATAAAACATCTAGGTTAAAGATGAAAAGTTTCTCCACCTTGAGGGACACTCAGAGAGGTTCACTGAGTTACAAGGAGAAGAGAAGATGGAGGGGGTAGTTAGAGGTAACTGGAATGAGATGCGGTGAGATCAAGAGAGGAGAGAGCAAGCTAGCCAGTAGTCACTTCCTTATGTGCGCTCTATAGTCTGGACCGCTCAGAGGTATTTACAGAGTTATACGGGGAAGAGGAGAGGGAGGAAGTAGACAGAGGTGACCAGGAGGATAAGAGAGAGGAATGAGTAGGAGAGAGACAAATCCTGCCAGTAACCAGTTCCTTAGGTGTTCTCTACCGTCTGGAACACACAGAGATTCACAGAGTTGGATAGAGAAGAGATGGGGGAGAAAAGAGACAGAGGCCACCTGGTGGAGAAAGAGGAGAGGCCAGAGGAGGAGAGAGTGGACAAGTCAGTAATCTCGCTCTCAGGTAAACTTGGGTAGTGAAGTTTGGGTTTTTAAATGTACAAAATTGACAACAAAGATTAAAAATCTGGAGTAGAGGTTGGATTTTCAAAGATACAATATTAAAGAAAAGCAGAAGGAAAAAGGAAGAAAGAAAAAAAAGAATTATTAAAAAACAAACAAAAAAACAAAAAAACAAAACACCAACAACCATCCAAAGAGTATATATGGTGTTTGCCTTAAAAAAAAAAAAGTCTTTTTTTTTAAAAAATAGTAATACTAGGTTATAGAAATAAAAATTAGAGGAGAAATAGAAGACTTAACAATTAAAAAAAAGCTCGGAAAAAAAAGAAAAAAAAAAGCAAAAGGCAAAAAAAAAAAAAGAATGATTTTAAAAATATTTAAAAATTAAAAATATATCTGGCTCTTCTCTGATGTTATGGGCCATGTGGGCTCACTTCCAAGGTGGTTCCCTCTGTTTAACTTCTTCTGTTTGCTGGTTTTTAGGCTCACTAGTTCAGTCGCGCTGTGGGGAGGGGGGATGCTGCAAACAAATAGCACTGCCGTGTGTACACAGTATCTCTGCCCCGCTTGACCTGTCCTTTCTCGCGGCGTACAAACCGCTCCGGCTCTACGATGCTCAGCCGGGAACCGTCTGGGGCCGGCCCTAGGCTGCGTGCACTTCCCCGGTCCAAGCCGCTCAGGTTCGGCCCTCAGGCAGCCCTCAGAGGCACAAATGCGGCTGGGACTGCGCTTTGTGCCCTTCCCAGGTCCGAGTAGCTCAGGAGTTTGGCGAGCGCGATCGCCGGGGCTTGTCACCTTTTCCGCCGCTACCGCTCAGCTCTCTGGGTGGACCGCTGGCGCACCCCGTGAGGCAGACTGTGACTGTCCAGCACCCCCAGAAGTCTTAGCAAAGGAGCCTGCTTGCAGTTAGGTAAGTAAAGTCTCTCCGGGTCTGCAATTGCCCCTTTCCAGTCCTTACGGCTCTGGCTGCCTGTCCCCGGCGGGGAATGGTCTGCAGCCGGCTTTTTCCGCTCCGTCCTTTGTTCTGTGCTCAGTCCTGGCGGTGTCTTATGTTCGAGCTTTTTGCGTGGTAGCTATCCCACAGTCTGGTTTGCTAGCCCAAGTTAGATCGTTCTGGTTGCGCTTGGGGCGTTCCTGCCCGATTCTTGCAAAGCTCTGCAGCCCGCGCCTCCCGCGCGTCCCTGCCCTGCCCCCACTTCCCAATGGCGGATGCAGGCATCTGTGCTGCTTTTCTGCTGGGGGAGTTACTGGTGGGCTTGTAATCTCTTGGTTTTAATTATTTATCTATTTTTCCTTCCTGTTATGTTGCCCTCTGTGTTTCCAAGGCTCGCCACAGACTCGGCAGGGAGAGTGTTTCCTGGTGTTTGGAAACCTCTCTTCTTAAAATTCCCTTCCCGGGACGGGCTTCCCTTCCCGGGACGGAGCTCCCTCCCCACCTCCTTTGTCTCCTTTTTCGTCTTTTATATTTTTTCCTACCTGTTTTTGAAGACAATGGTCTGCTTTTCTGGTTGCCTGATGTCCTCTGCCAGCCTACAGAAGTTGTTTTGTGGAGTTTGCTCGGCGTTGAAATGTTCTTTTGAGGAATTTGTGAGGGAGAACGTGATCTTCCCGTCCTATTCCTCCGCCATCTTTTTCTGTCTCCCCCCCGAATGAAGGTTTTTAAACTTTACTTAATAAAATATGGTCAAAGAATAAGTCCTGCTAGATTGTACAATAGTATTAGGTCCACACTTTCATGTAAATCTAACAAGTGGATTTTAGGCTTAATTAACTCTTCTATCTACAGCTATCCTTTACAACACAGTATCCCTTTAGGCAGCAAACATCTGCCATGCGATTAACACGTCTGGGAAAATTTGAGTCATAGCTTATTAATTATGGCTTAGTGAGAACTTAGCAGAGCTTAACCAGACAAAGGAAAGTCGATACATTTGATTCTGGGAACGCCAGAAATAGTCATCTGTTTTCAATTAATTCATAATTTGATCACTCAAGCAAATTATGGAAGAAATGAGGCATTTCTTATATTAGACTGGTTGCAAAAAAAAGACTGGTTGAGATAATTTCTTTCAGGGAATCCTACTAATTGGATTCACGGTGTGTTAGATTTAGAATAAACCTCAAGGAACCATCTATGACAGCCTGTAGATTACCAATGGTTCACCTATGACTGACTGGCTTAAGCTTAGATCACTATCTTATCTGCCACCTACTGAGAGTAAAGATTTGCTCAGTTAAACAGACGTTTAGTGATGAAAATGAAATTTTTCATTATTCTCGCCGATTCTAATTTTTAAAATTATCATACTTGTGGATTCTATTGGGTGTTAATGGCATATATTGATTAATATAATGTGTCCATATGAGTATGTTCACAGTATGGACATGAGAGGCCTAATAAAAGTCAATAAAATAATAAATTTTAACTATGAACATTACTTAATAAAAGTTAACCATGAAACTGCTATATTTTTTCAAATTAATGAGATACAGCATAGAATGTGTTGTGTTTTATCTTATTAACTTGAAAAATACAGCTGAAGTTCCAATACTTTGGCCACTTGACGTGAAGAACTAACTCATTTGAAAAGACCCTGATGCTGGGAAAGATCGAAGGCAGGAGAAGGGGACGACAGAGGATGAGATGGCTGGATGGCATCACGGACTCGATGGACATGAGTCTGAGCAAGCTCAGGGAGTTGGTGATGGACAGGGAAGCCTGGCGTGCTGCAGTCCATGGGGTCCCAAAGAGTCAGACAGGACTGAGTGACTGAATTGAACTGAACTGAACACAGAATGATTAAACTGCTTATCAAAAATATTCACTGGAATTTATCTAATTTACTAATTAGTTTATAAACTATTTTCAAACTTAGATCTCTTTCATGTGCAGCCACATAGGGCTTATGGTTCAGATTGGGTTGGGTTCTAAATTAAATATTGATAAGTAAAAATGTAATTCTTTAAGGACAGTTTATAAGCTGTCTCATTTTTTTTAGCCAAAATTTATTACTGAAGTATAACTGCATAACATGCATAGATCTAAAAGAAATTAAGTAAATGTACTGCCTAACCACCACTCAGCACAACATACAGAAAGTTATCAGCACCACAGAAACTTTCCTTATGCCCCTTCTTATCATTTCCTTCCTACCTAAAGTAATCACTATTCTGATTTCCATCGCCTAAGAATATTTTTCTAGGTTTGACACTTATTCAAATGGTTATCATAAATAAAGCTGCCATGAGAATATATTACACATCTTTTGGGAGTATTGCCAAGAGTAAAATTGTTGCATCAAAGTTTAGGGCTACTAGATAACCAAAATCATTTCCTAAGATATTTTATCAACTCAGATTCTCAATAGCAATGCACATTATTTTAGTTGCTCCAAATCCTCATTCTTACTTGTTATTATCACGTGTATGCTTCACATTAGGGTGCTCAGGAGCATATAGTGGTATTCTATTTTGGGTTTCATTTGCATTTCCTTGATGATTAATGATCAAGCATACTGGGCCACTTGAGTATATTCTTTTGTGAGTATATTCTTCTGTTCATATATTTTGTCCATTTGTCTATTAGACAATCTTTGTAGATTTTTGTTATATATAATGGATATGCATATATGTAAATGGCAACCCACTCCAGTACTCTTGCCTGGGAAATCCCATGGAGGGAGGAGCCTGGTGGGCTACAGTCCATGGGGTTGCAGAGTAGGACACGACTGAGCAACTTCACTTTCACTTTCATGTATATGCATACTATATATAAATAAAATGTGTATATCCCTTTATACCTTTCCACTCTCTTAACGACATCTTTCGGTGAACCTGGAGGGTCATGATTTTAATAAAATCCAATAGGCAATTTTTTTCATTTATGGTTAGTAGTTTTTGTGTCCTATTTAAAAACCTTCCCAAGCCCCAATTCCAAGCCTCCACAATTCACCTGTTTAATCTTCAGTGCATGTATGTAGTTGTTCTTTGATTTTTGTCTGGAGTTTTGCTTGTATGTAGCAGGAGAGATGGGATATTGTAACCTGACACTTCATGCTATAACCTCAAATTCCATACATATAGTATTTTGAAATGGCCAATTAGATGTCATTGCTATCTTGGTGCACAAACCTATTTTAAGGTCTTAAAAAAAGCATGGAATATTTGGCTTTGTGTTTATTACCAAGTCAATTAAAATATATCCCCACCATCTCATTAAGTAATTCCACATTGTTTTTGAAACTAAGCTATCTTTCCCTTGATCTGAAACATTTTTGCATGGTGCCTTTAAATAACTTTATTGTTATTCATTAATTCTGATCTAAGAGTCATGTAGTTAGGTGAGGTATTTAGAGGAGACAGGCAGTGTAGATTGTTCTTCAGATTATTCACTGGCTATGTAAGTCTTCCTAGAATTCCATTTTTAGAAATAAAGAGAAAGAATGGTCCCTATGGACAGATTTCAGTAAACTGCTTCAGGACATCCATTCAGCTATTCTGGGTATAAGGAATACATGATGACCTGAACCTCCAGCATTTTCTTCTGTAGTACACTCTGCCCTCATGCCTTGGCTGGTTGGTGAGGACTGTGTTCCTTGATCTGCCTTTTGTGATCAGCATTTTTATTCCCTCTTCTCCTCACTCTCATTTTTAGCTCTTTTGCTTCCTGAGATTAAGCAAGTACTCTTGCTGCCTCAAAAGCAAATGCTAAAGTGATTTTTAAAAATGTCTTTCCAGCTTTTTGCAGGATATGGGTGGCAGAAAGTAGGTTGGCGCTGCATAACAAGCTTCCAGTCAGACACTGCTTTAAACAAAAAAGCAGATTTTTTTCTTTCACAAGGTGTATGTATTTCAAAGAAATGCTAGACTTTTTGGAAGAGGAAATCTGGAGATGTTAATACTTGACAACTCTTAAAACCCAGAGTGAGACCTATTTTTCTATTTGGCATAGAAGTTGACAAGTGTAATAAAGAAAGGAATCATTGAAACCATATTTAACATGACATACGCTTTAAAGAAGTAAGTTTTGTTCATACTTTGTTGATATTTTCTGTTGAGCTGTTTCAAATCCTGAAAGATGATGCTGTGAAAGTGCTGCACTCAATATGTCAGCAAATTTGGAAAACTCAGCAGTGGCCACAGGACTGGAAAAGGTCAGTTTTCACTCCAATCCCAAAGAAAGACAATGCCAAAGAATGCTCAAACTACTGCACAATTGCACTCATCTCACATGCTAGTAAAGTAATGCTCAAAATTCTCCAAGCCAGGCTTCAGCAATACGTGAACTGTGAACTTCCAGATGTTCAAGCTGGTTGAAGACAAGGCAGAGGAACCAGAGATCAAATTGCCAACATCCGCTGGATCATGGAAAAAGCAAGAGAGTTCCAGAAAAACATCTATTTCTGCTTTATTGACTATGCCAAAGCCTTTGACTGTGTGGACCACAATAAACTGTGGAAAATTCTGAAAGAAATGGGAATACCAGACCACCTGACCTGCGTCTTGAGAAACCTATATGCAGGTCAGGAAGCAACAGTTAGAACTGGACATGGAACAACCGACTGGCTCCAAATAGGAAAAGGAGTATGTCAAGGCTGTATATTGTCACTCTGCTTATTTAACTTCTCTGCAGAGTACATCACGAGAAATGCTGGACTGGAAGAAGCACAAGCTGGAATCAAGATTGCCAGGAGAAATATCAATAACCTCAGATATGCAGATGACACCACCCTTATGGCAGAAAGTGAAGAGGAACTAAAAAGCCTCGTGATGAATGTGAAAGTAGAGAGTGAAAAAGTTGGCTTAAGCTCAACATTCAGAAAACGAAGATCATGGCATCTGGTCCCATCACTTCACGGGAAATAGATGGGGAAACAGTGGAAACAGTGTCAGACTGTTTTTTTGGGCTCCGACATCACTGCAGATGGTGACTGCAGTCATGAAATTAAAAGACACTTACTCCTTGGAAGAAAAGTTATGACCAACTTAGATAGCATATTGAAAAGCAGAGACATTACTTTGCCAAGCAATGTCCGTCTAGTCAAGGCTATGGTTTTTTCTGTGGTCATGTATGGATGTGAGAGTTGGACTGTGAAGAAGGCTGAGCACCAAAGAATTGATGTGTTTGAACTGTGGTGTTGGAGAAGACTCTTGAGAGTCCCTTGGACTGCAAGGAGATCCAACCAGTCCATTCTGAAGGAGATCAGCCCTGGGATTTCTTTGGAAGGAATGATGCGAAAGCTGAAACTCCAGTACTTTGGCCACCTCATGCGAAGAGTTGACTCATTGGAAAAGACTCTGATGCTGGGAGGGATTGGGGGCAGGAGGAGAAGGGGATGACAGAGAATGAGATGGCTGGATGGCATCACTGACTCGATGGACATGAGTCTGAGTGAACTCTGGGAGTTGGTGATGGACAGGGAGGACTGGTGTGCCACGATTCATGGGGTCACAAAGAGTTGGACATGACTGAGCAACTGAACTGAACTGAACTGAACCAGAGTAATAAGATAGGTTTAAGAAGCATTCAACAGTCCAAGCCAGTAATTTCTGCTAAAGATGAACTTTCTTTGCTAAGCTATAACTTTAATTTTGCCATATTTTGAAAGAAAAGGAAAATTAATCTAGTACAAAAACATGTAAGACAATTAAAATCAAGACCTTATTCTAATGAAGATTAAGAACAAAGCTGTAGTCTTTTAAATTAATGGTAGTTACTACAGATCAGTGACCTATGGTCTGTGGACAAGAGGTTATAGAAGCTACCTGGTGAGCAAGAGTGCAAGAAAGCAGAGGTGATGCTAATGTTACTACTGATGCCTCTCTAATTAGATGTTAGCCAGCCAGCTTTTCTTCCAGTAAGCTAATTTATAACACTAAAAGTCCATAGTGGGCTGTTTACATTGACAAAATCATTATTATGGAAAAGATTAGGAAGTGTTTTCTCTATCTCTCATTATTTGGAGGTACAAATTTAGGGATTAGAATGACATTTACACTGGAAATTCAGAGAAGACAATACAAATTTTAAGATAATAAGATAGTATACCAGCAAACATGCTTCAGTTAGTAGTTTTAATTCAGAAATAAAAAATTAATAGAAGTATAGAAGAAAAGCATGTAGAAGAAGAAATGCACAATTTACTTCTTCATCTTTAACAAAGGCTCACGCAATCTTGTAACCACAATGGGATCCCAATCTCTATTCTTGTTGGAACCAAGGAATTTAATTCTGTCCTTTCTAATTAAGGCCTATTTTCTCCTTGGCCTCTGGATATTCTCCTGCTTTCCCCACAGATCTTTTGAGGTCAACTAGCAGATTTACTATAAAATATTCACTGTTAAATACTATCCTTTTTTTTCACTTGCTGTTGTAAATAATGCTGTCAAGAGATACCTGCAATATTTTTTTCAAGTTTTATCCAAATAAATGAGATTTTAGTAGTGATTTCTATAAGAGTATAAAAAGAATAATTTTAAGTTATTTTTTAAAGTTTTGTAAGCATTTACTATGGAAAGGTATGATGTTAAGTATTTTATGTATATTTAGTGGTTCATGGGTCTATTTCTGCTAATTGCCTGACCTTGGATAAGACTCTTCACACTCTATTTTCTCATAAATAAAATGAATATAACAAAATAGTATTTTGCTATTTTGTTATTGTAATATGTAAACATTTTAGCCAACTGAATATTATTTAATTTTTTAGATGTATAACAACTCATATTATGATTAATCATTACGAAAACTAATGTTGAGCATCATTCCATGTACTTATTTGATATTCAAATGTCATTTGTGAAGTATAATCACTGTCAAATCATCTTCCCATTTAAAAAATTGGGGTTGTTCTCATATGACTGACTTTTGACAGTTACTCACATGTTCTGAATTGCCCCTTCACCATTATATTAGATCTACTCATTCTACTAGTGGATCCACTAGTAGGTCTTCTACTACATTTTTCACTCAAAGGTATTTTTGTTTGATAAAGGTGTAGCTGACTCTGATTTTCTTTGGTTTTCATGTGCATGAAGTACCTTTTGCCACATCTTTACTCTGAGCCTATGTGTGTCCTTTAAGGTGAAGTGAGCGTCTTGTTGGCAGCATAGAGTTGGCTCTTGGTATTTATTATTTGCTTTGTTTTTGTTATTTAATCCATCAATCCACTGTGTCTTTTACTTGGAGAATTCATTTCTACTAAGGGTAACTACTGAAACGTAAGGGCTTACAAATGCCTATTATTAATTATTTGCTGGATGTTTTGAGGTTCTCTTGTTCTTCCTCTCTTGCTGCCTTCCTTTGTAAATTGATTAGTTTTTTAATAGTGCTATTCTTTGACCCCTTTCTCTGCTTATGTTGGGTTTTCCTATGGATCATTGAATTTCCTTCAAACAGGTTTTTGGCAGTCTTACCTGGTTAGTCGCAGATCGCCAGGTGTTTAGGTTTGGTCACTAGAAGGTTATTGTGATCCTTTGTGGTGTCATGTTATCTGGGTCATTTTCTTTAAAGTTTTGTGCTGTTGTCTTTGTATTGAAGTAATAAACTTCAACTACAAATACAAACTTACATCATTTTTACTAACAATGTCATTGTGTCCAAACTCCTATTTTTTGCTCCAGTGAATCGCTGGCACTTCTTCTGTGGAAACCGCTCTCCCATCAAGGCTCTCTCATCCATGAAGAGCTGTCTAATGCAGCGTTCTCCATGGAACACTGCAGCATCCAAAGCCAGGGAAGAGTGCAGACTTGCCGCATAAGCAACCAGTCTCTCATTTTCCCAAACGCAAGTCTACACGCTTCCTTTAAATGCTGTTCCACTGTTGCTGCACTTTGCTGATGACTCCATTCTACTCTGCCTTTGCTTTCAGTGACCTGGCTCTGCTGCGTGACTTTCTCCTCTCCTGTTCATTGTTTCTGTTTAATTTCATGACATATGGATATGCATGGTGTTTGCTGTGGATTCTACTATGTCAAGACAACTTTCTTATGGCCTCTGCTCTCTGGGTCGTTTGGCTCAGCTCTGATCCCAGTTATAGACTCATTCTTTGATGCATTCAGTAAAATTAACTCTCTAGCCTATTTTATTCTGAAGCTATTCAACCCCAGTCATTTGTTGTTGAATTTTACACAAACACTTTTTCATGAGGAAATATATGTTTTTCAGGAATACTTTTAATTATACAGAAGAATATAATTTTGAAGACTCTAATCTCATACACTGGTCTTCCCTTGTGGCTCAGATGGTAAAGAATCCACCCGTAATTTTATACATGAGTTTGTCCAATGGCATGAAATGATTTTACTGAGGAAACAAAAATCCCTCCTTTAACATATATGCCAGTACATAAGACACCAAGACACGAGGAAGACAAAAATATGAATTTATAGTTGGTGAGACAGGTAAGATATGTAAGGAATTATAATATAATAATCTAGATGCTAAAATCAATGCACAAACTAACCTCTCGGGGAATACAAAAGAAGGAGTGATTATGTGTAAAGATGGAGAAAGGATGATTACAAGAGACAGTGCTTGAGTTTCTGACAGTGAATAGAAGGGAGGAAGAATATTAGAGGCAGAGGCAGTATCTGTTCCTGTAGATTTAGGGACATTCTCTTTTGTTTTTGCTCCTGTTGGTATAAATCATTACTTCTTTAGGGAACCAATTATCCTTTCACATGATATAAAACATAAACTATTATGAGGACATACAACATGGGAAAATAACAGAAAAATGTGTAACCTTGTAGGCCACCATTTAAAACAGTCATCCTTATTTTAGGTGACAAAACTATACACTGTCTCCAGATGGAGATGTCAATTAAGAATATCATTTTAACATCCTCATAAGCAACTGGTCATTGAAGCTGCTTGACCATTTCCTAGTTTTATACTAGCACATATGAAGGAAATTGTACTTCAGAGATGGTTTTATTCTAGGGTATGTGAATTTATGACTTTGTAGAGGCAGGGTCATATGTTTAAAACTCTTCTAAAGCTTCAGATGAGCCAGACTTATTAATGTATTATCGTTGCAATCTACTATTTTCAAAATCTCCCTATACTAAGCGAAGACTTGTTAGTCATTTGTCTAGTTAAAACTTACTGCAATTGAAAAAACAATCATTGAGGGTTTCTTTATATAGTTGATTTATACAATGATTAGAAGCTTAAATTCTAGAGGTTGGACTTAAGCAAGCAATTTCTAAAAATCAAATCTGATTCAAGAAGAAATTTTCCAAAAACCACCCATAGGATCTTTAAAGAAATAGTCCCATGAAGGTACAATAAGTATGTTTACAATTACCCCACCAGCTTCCTGTCTCATCCCTTTTGGAGGTAAGTTTTTCAAACAATCCAGCTGCTGTCTGTACTGTCACAAAAATGTTGGCTGAGTTCTGAAGATGAAAGGAGGCCTTCACCAGATGTGATCTTGCATTGCAAGCAACTCTTATGTCTTCTGGGTTCTCAGACCTACATCTGGATGCTGCATGTTTAACTGTGCTAGAATTTTAGTCTCTGAAAGGAAAAATGTCCTACTTAGCACAGTGGGAACATTCTTGTATTATTTCAATTAATGTTAACTATAATACTATTTGAAGCACTAATGCTCAGTAATTTAAAATGAGATGCATGTGAACTTCATGTTGATGGACCATCCAAGCAGGTATTCATTTGGATGCTCCATCAACACAAACAGCTGCTGGAAGGCACCTCTTTCCAAGCAGTGATTCTAGGGCCCAGGCTTCCTTCAATGTGCAAACCCACACTGTTGAGCAAGTGGCTTCCTGGGTTCCCACACTTTTCTGCATCAAGCCCGTCAAGGACAGAGGACATCGCAATTACAGGGGAGGAGCTTTAAGGACTAGTTCTGGAAGTGATGCATTTGGTTTCTCCCATATTCTACTGGCTGGGACTCAGTAACATGATCACAAGCTAGTTCTTAGGAAAAAAATAAGTAAGTGGATCTGATAAGCAGTTTGCTAGTATCCTCTATAGCTTCCTTCTAGGGTCTTTCCTATGCCAGGTGTCTATTTAATCTGAAGTAATCTGGAAAATTTCTATATTCCTATGTACTTCTTTAGGCTGTCTTCTAAAGTGTGTGTGTGTGTTTTTAAAATGTTCTTTTTGTGTGTCTCCTGCATTGGTTGAAAGTTTAAAAAAAATATCCTTCAGTTTTATTCAAAATAGTAAATTGGAACAACTTGAATTCCAAAGCATTTGTTGCCCACTGAGAGTCATTCCCTGTTTTAATCTTTACCAAGAGTTTGAGTGATGAGTGAGAGATTCGCACATCATTCACTCAGTCGTCGACTCAGCACATCTTTATGGCGCCTGATCTGAAGCAGGAATTTCTGGAACCCTGAGATATATTGCTGCATAAAAGAGATAAAGACCCTTTAACATGGAGTTTCCAACCAGAGGAAATGAAAAACAGGTGAAAAAGATGAAAAACAGATCTAATGAATGAGTTGATTGTAAGGTATGTGAATAAATGACAACTGAAATGGAAAAAGGAAAAAGATAGGTCAGAGAATGACCAGTGTGGTGTTGGTGGAGGATGTCTGCACTGTTAAATAAGGTGACAGACACACTTTACTGAATGTGACATTTAAACAGATACTTAACAGAGATGCTTCCTGGGGAAGAGCGTTTTAAGCAGAGGAAACAGGCTATGTAAAGACCCTAAGGTGTGATCATGTTTAACATGTTGGAGAAACAACCAGAGAGGCAGTGTGGCCAGAGTAAGGAAAACGGAGATGGTAAGAGAAGAGATCAGAGAACCAACGGGGCAGAATTCAAAGCACACACATTTTGAAAGAGGCTGAGAAACGCAAATTGATCTCTTTAAAACTGTGCCTTTCAGTTTCAACTGTGCCTAGTTGAAGAAACCTTATGCTCTACAGAGATAATTTGAAAAAAAAAAAAACACTGTGTAATATTTTGTAATATTTTGCTGACAAAGGTCCATCTAGTCAAAGCTATGGTTTTTCCAGTAGTCATGTATGGATGTGAGAGTTGGACTATAAAGAAAGCTGAGCGCTGAAGAATTGATACTTTTGAACTGTGGTGTTGAAGAAGACTCTCGAGAGTCGCTTAGACTGCAAGGAGATCCAACCAGTCAATCCTATAGGAAATCAGTCCTGAATGTTCATTGGAAGGACTGATGCTAAAGCTGAAACTCCAACACTGAGGCCACCTGATGCGAAAAACCGACTCAATGGAAAAGACCCTGATGCTGGGAAAGATTGAGGGCAGGAGAAGGGGATGACAGAGAATGAGATGGTTGGATGGCATCACTGACTTGATGGACATGAGTTGGAGCAAGCTCCGGGAGTTGGTGATAGAAAGGGAAGCCTGGTATGCTGCAGTTCATAGGTTCACAAAGAGTCCGACACGACTGAGTGACTGAACTGAACTGACTATGTTCTACAGAGATAATTTGAAAAGGAACTGAGTAATATTTTGTAGCTATATTATCTATGTGTTCAGGATGTGTTGCAAGTAACCAATATTTTAGTGCATTTTCAAACAGAAGTAAACTTAGGATTTGGTCACATAATTCAATATATAGAAAGAAAACTATTCATCTGGAGGATATAGGTGGTATAAAATTCAAGGAAATTCTATTGATTCATCAATTATTTGTATTTCTTTCCTTTGTTAATCAGGTAACCAGGTATTTGGCAATTGGTATTATGTAGAAACAAGATTCCTACTCATCTTTGTATCTTCAATATATTTGCCTTGCACATAGCAAACTGTGTATGTGAGTTTAAACTTCTAGTTAACATCATGTTGTTTAGACTCCAGACTATATTGTTTTGTCTTGGTTGGGGAGTTTGTAATAGGAAAAATTGATGTATTTTTATGTTCTAAAATACCATTAAAAGAACATATTGTGTAGATAATTTTTCCATATTGAATTCACCCCTCTTTTTTTGACAGAGGTATATCCATTTTAATAGTGATGATTAACCAAATAAATTTCCATGAGGTACTGTGCTCCAATCTGTCTTCATTTATTTTTATTAAGATGGTGCTTGGTTTCCCAGTCCCCTGCATTTTTCCTTCATGACTGTATCTGTTTTCATAATTCAGTTAACTCTGTTCTCATTGTTGAAAGATTTGTACTATTCAGGTGAGATATATTTTCAAGGTTTGTTTTTTTCCTGAATGTAATATTTCAGATTAGTCAAATTACCTCCAATTACCTTCAAATTACCTTCAATATTTAGGGGCAAAGAGACTTTCAAAGCAATGCTAGACACAATACATCATTCCAAAAATTTAAAATTAATCCCATTTATCTTTACTGACAGAACAGTCGTGGAAAACTTTAAAGGAGAGAACGGTATTTTGGGGTGACTGTGTTAGAAAATTCCCTTTTGTTACCAAAGTTGGAGTCATGATGAGTGATATATGGATCCCCATTCAGAGGATCTGGGGTCATCCCCGCAAAGTTACATTTTAGTGGACTTCTGACAAAAAATGATGATGCCCATATGAGAAAGGCTAGGGGCTTTAGAGCTTTAGTTTTTAAAGAATTTAATCTTGTCTTTGGTAGGGAGTTAATTATAGAAGTAATTGTGGAATTGATTTTCTTGAAGTAAGAGTTTGACATGTTAGAATTATGACTTACAATTTATCCTGATTTTCTTCTCTCGACCAATAACTTGACTCTGTTAGATGCTGGCATGCACCTCCGTGTACTTCTCAAATAAAGTAAATTTTTTATTAACATAATTATTCTGATAACACTTTTGCTTTGTATTTTCTCAGTGTTAAAGGACTTAATTTCTCTACAGGCCACATTTGCATTAATTTGTATATATGAGTGGGCATATACATATATATGTATATGTGTATGTGCATACATTATCATTGGCTAATATACATGTATATAGAAGATATATATATATGTAGAAAGAATTTAATGTTTAAATATTAAAGGTATTAAGATATATTTAACTACTATAGTTTCTTTTAAATAATTTTATTGAGGCAAACTTTAAAGGGGCTAGTAGCTTAGTACTGTTAAAAAAATTGATCCCAGAAGAATTGATCCTGTTCTGTATTAACTTGAATGCTGGAAAAATGCACATTTTATGCCAGAAGACAGAAATGAGCAAAATGTTCATTTCCTAAGACAATGAAAAGTTAGGGGAAAAAAACTTTATTGCAGATATAGTAAAGCAGCAAAAAGAAGACTACATTATATCAAGAAGCAGTTTGGGGAGAAATAGGATCACTGTGAAAGCTATTAAGCATGTAGAAGAAATCAAAATAACAAGGTGTTTATGAGTTCTTACTTGAGATAAAGTTTAATAAGTTGCCATAATGAACCCTCCGTTTGAATCCTTTCATCAAAGTTTTACTTTGAAATAATTATAAATTCACAGAAAGATACAAGGATACTACAGAGAGGGTACATTTTTGTGTAATCAAGGTATATCATAAAAACAAGGAGACTGATATTGGTCCGCTGTGTGTGTATAGGTCTATTCTGCTGTGTCATTTGTAGGTGTCTGTAAACACTGACTTCTGTCTCCTGTTGATCAAGATGGCCTGCTTGGTTCCTAACTTGTTCATTCTTTCATAACTGTACACGCATGAGTGCCAACATGGTCCATGCCCCAGAGCAAAGAGCAACAGGTGCCCAATGGAACCAAAGTGAAGTGCTAGATACTATGCCTGTAATAAGGACTGGAGTGCTGTATGGAGTATGTCAAGGCTGTATATTGAGATCTTGCTTATTTAACTTACATGCAGAAAACCATGCAAAATGCTCAGCTGGATGAAGCTCTGCTGGAATCAAGATTGCTGGGAGAAATATCAGTAACCTCAGATATGCAGATGATACCACCCTAAATGGCAGAAAGCAAAGAGGAACCAAAGAGCCTCTTAATGAAGTTGAAAGAGAAGAGTGAAAAAGCTGTCTTAAAACTCAACATTGGATGGGAACAGGTCCCCAAAGTCCTCATTAGGCCCAAACGAGAGCCATAAAAATGTTTCATAATCAACTCTACCCCAGTGTAAAATACAAATAAAATTACAAAAAAAAAAAATCGATAGTTCTCTCTCAGAACATAGGAAAAAAAAAAAAAACACAAAAAACTAAGATCAGGGCATCTGGCCTCATCACTTCATGGCAAATAGATGGGAGGAAAATGGAAACAGTAACAGATTTTGTTTTCTTGGGCTCCAAAATCACTGCAGATGGTGGCTGCAGCCATGAAGGTGGCTTCAGCCTTTTCTTCCACTTGCTCTTTGGAAGAAAAGCTCTGACAAACCTAGACAGTGTAATAAAAAGCAGAGACATCCTTTTACCAACAAAGGTCCATATAGTCAAAGCTATGATTTGTCCAGTAGTCATGTATGGGTGTGAGAGCTGGAGCATAAAGAAGGCTGAGCACCGAAGAATTGATGCTTTCAAACTGTGGCTTTGGAGAAGACTCTTGAGAGTCCCTTGGAAAGCAAGAAGACCCAACAAGCCAATCCTAAAGGAAATCATTCCTGAACATTCATTGGAAGGACAGATGCTGATGCTGAAGCTCCAATACTTTGGGCACCTGATGCAAAGAGCTGACTCATTGAAAAAGACCCTGATGCTGGGAAAGATTGAATTGTAGGAGGAAAAGGGGATGACAGAGGATGAGATAGTTGAATGGCATCACTGACTCAATGGACATGAGCTTGAGCAAACTCTGGGAGACACTGAAGGACAGGGAAGTATGGTGTACTATGGTCCATGCGGTTGCAGAGAGTCAGACCCAACTGAGCAACTGAACAACAAGCAACACAGACTTAGAAGTATGCGGTGGACACAACATATCCCAGCCTAGACACTCTGTTCTCTTAAGGAAAGCTATGGTTTCCAATTCCTCCACGTTAACGTGGACCCTGAGAATTTCTCCAAGGGTTGTACTCTCATAGTAATTATTCTTTAGATTTCAGACACTGTTGCTGCCCTGTCCTTTCAAGGAAGTTTATTCTTCTGATTGTGACCTGCAAGAGGGCACCTGAGGTCAGCACCCTTGGATCCTGCCATCCTCCTCTTTCTCTCTCTGAGGGTTTACTCCCTCTCTGGGTCAGTCCTCTTCCACAGTCTTCACAAAGCAAAGAGCTCATCTCACTCCCTTCTTGGACAGTTTCAGCTTCCTTCTTGTGTGGATTCTTTTCAGTGGAAGACTGGGAAATCATTTTTGTATTCCTCCAAGTTTTCTATAGCACTGAGACCAAATTCCAAATCAGTAATAAGATTTTTGAAAGATTTCTCAGGATTAATTTGTTCCCCTGAAATGTTGAGTTTTAAAAAGTTTTCAGCCTTGTGGAGATAATACTTCACTTTTGAAAACGTGGCGCTTGTGCCTCCGGAGTTGCCCTGGTGACTGGTTGTCAAGGATTTGGTCCAACCACATCAAGCAGGATCCAGAGAAATCTCCTGGCAAGTGACCTTTCTCATGAGGCCATTTTCAGGTTGGGAAAATTGGTCAAAATTTATAAAAGATGAAATTATGAGATCAGAGTTACAGTGAGAGTGGAATACACTATTTTTAGAGATAATATAAAAATGCCACTATGACTGAATTCATTTGTCAGCCATCAGTACATTTTATCTTTTCATGGATTTATTTAGCAAAGAGAACATCATCCAGCTCTTAGGGACAGGGATTTTTCTGGTTTACAGTGCTGCCAGTATAATAATTAAGAGCACTTCCTTTCACACTTAAAAAAGATGCCCCAATTAGAACAATAAATTATATGGTCACTCAAATCATCATCCTTAATTATCAAATCCAAAGCCTTCAATTGGAATTTTAAAGTGTGCCTGTGTGCACACATGTGTGAAAGTGCAAGTGTATGTGTGTGCTTGTGCATATGTGAGTGTGTATGTGGGTGTGTGCATGTGCAAAGTCCACATTGTTCATGAAACTATGTTTGAATGTAACATCTTTGAGAATATTTCTGAGTTCCATTGGAGCTATGTTCTATTACTTGCCAAGATTTTTCTGGCCTCTAAAAGTTTTTTTAATCAAAGCAGGAGTGCAGATGGTCAGTTCTCTGCTCAGTGACAGGGGAGTTAAAGCTTGTTTCTACATGACTACAGTCTGCTGAAACTTAACTATGACAGGAAGCTTACCCAAAAGTTTGCATTAACAAAACATTACAGATTCTGAAACTCTCCAAAGATTACAGATGAACTAGGAGAGAATCCTGTTTCTTTATATTTAATTTCTGTAGTATCACTGTTCTACTCATGTACAGGTCAAATTTTGTAATATGGTGAGGAAACATAAAAAAATGATCACTTTCAGCTGACTCCAAGATACTTACTTCCAAGATAGAAATATGCTGATTTGATTTGTATTTAATCAAGAAAGTGGGCTTCTTGTTTAGAGGTATAATGAGAATTTTCTGTAGATATTAATCAAAATTTACTACCTAAATATTTTTTCATAATACAAAGTTTATCTATATTGTCTAGAAGTTGGTAAATGTGATTAGATGAGGTTTGGAGCAGAAAGTTATGGAGTAAAGTAATTAGCTCTGAAATTTCTCAAACCGACTATTTCCTTTTAATTAATAAGAAAAATATTTCTAAATAAAATTTAAACCCCATAATACATAATAACACACTTATTATGCATTATATAAAAATAAAATAAAAATTAAAATGTAACCAATAAAAATTCCCAGTGGTTTTATGAATGCCGGAAATAGTTACACTGAAATTTAGAAACATACAGATTTCTGTTTTGGACTTGTGTGATATCAGAATGTAAGTTATGTTGGATAAAATGGATTTTAACTCATGGATGTGTTAGAGAGGGCATTTCACGATGAAAGAGAACAACATTTTTACCCTCTAACTTTCGTGAACTACTTTGGGAACTTTGAGAGCTGTCGTTATAGAAGAAATTCTAATGTTTAGTTTCTGAAGCAATGATTCTACTGGGGGCCTCCATTTCTGCAGAGAGTGTGACTGGAAGGAGTATATGCTTTGGAGAGATGCCACGGGGACAGAGCAGATTCAGTGAGACAGAGAAGGGGGCTGTCTGCCCGCAGGGGACCCCATCCCCCTGTTTCACGTGTTGTCCTTGCTGGACCTGATGTCGCTTCAGATGACCTGTCAGACACTAATTTCTCTTACTCCACTGAGTACAGGAGTTCATTGCCAATGCCTAGAGGCTGCACTATGCCAATATGTGTATAGGGTCAGGTGAATATGGAGAACTGTGGGTCTACAGGGATGGAGAATGACTTTTACTCCTTGTCTTTAACACGTCAGTATTATTTGTATCTCATTGTTTTAACATTTTACAAAAATGACTCAGTTTTTAAATGAATCTCTTTCTTCCTCTCCCTTCCTTCCTGATACATACCTGTATCCAGAGGGCTAGTTTTCAAGCTGGTTGACATAACTACAGTTGTAGCCATAGCACAGACAACCGACCTTCATACATTTACTTTTTCCCTAAGTTAAACTCGTAAAACCTCATTCCTTCTCTGGTATGATAATAACTAACTAATCATGCTTATTATGTATCAAGACATCTTTGAGTAATTTTATGCTAACTAATTATTTTACCATATAACAATTAAGTAAGAGCTGATATTATTCTGTTTTTACAGGTGAAGAAACTGAGATAAAAGGTTAAGTACAAGATCACAAAACTGGTAAGGGACAGAGCCAGGATACAACCTCAAAGAACCACTCAACTCTGCTTTGCGCAGACTTCTCGCTATCCATGTATCTTATCAACACACAAGATGACTTTTAATCTCCTTGATCCCAAGGTGCATGCGTGCAAAGTTGCTTCAGTTGTGTCCAGCTCTCTGCAACCCGATGTACTATAGCCTGCTAGGCTCCTCTGTCCATGAGATTCTCCAGGTAAGAATACTGGAGTGGGTTGCCATACCCTCCTCAGGGGGATCTTCCTGACCCAGGGGTCAAACCTGCGTCTCTTACATCTCCCGCATTGGCAGGAGGGTTCTTTACCACTAGCGCCACCTAGGAAGCCCAAGGTAGGATTTTAAAAATGTGAGCTATGGGTCAGACGATACCTACAGTAGTTTCCATCTCCTCCCTAAGAATATTCATGTTTTCACCACAGTTATTAACATAATTGATAACACATATTTTGGCAATTAAAAATATTTTATGCAATTACAAAATAATCATTCTTTTTCTTACAACTTGAACTGTGTCTCAATCTGACATCTACAAGTGCAATTAATTATCTATACTCAGAATGTTTGCTCAGACCTGTTGATACTATTACAATATTTTAAACACAAGTAGTTACAAGTTCTTTAAAGAATTTTATATAATTACTTAAAAATTCCAAGAACGAGTTCATGGGGTCATTTAATGCTCATGCAATTTCCAAGACATTTGATTCCCTGCTCCAGGAAAGAAGGATCTGTTCAATTTCATACCCCCATCATTTCCCTTCACTTTCCTACAGGTATATTTGATAGTTATTATTTGTATTTTGTTTACAGGATAATTTTAAAAAGTATATTTAAACCTCTAAATTTTATTTCAATTGATTTAAGTCATGTCTCCCTATTTCCCCATTCCAGCCATACCCTTCTAACCTCCCCTTTTTTTCCCAAAAATACTTCCTAGATTCTGTCAGTTATTCCTTTATTACCAACTTGCTGGTTTTGTTTGTAGCTATACTTTCTTCGTGTTTTATCTATAGATTGATCTTAACAGCGGGAAAGGAATAAAGTACCATTGAATGGTTGTGGCTGAGTGAATGCTGCTGTCTCGAGAGCTAAGGCATGGCCAGGACTACATTTTCTTTATTTGAATCTAACATGAACATCCCTGGATTGCCTCAAAGAATCTGTCCCGAGATCATGGTTAAAATAATTTTTAATCACAGTCCTTCAATTATTACTGAAATTATGACACGTTTTAATTAGCTTTATATCTGCACTGTGATGTTCTTACATGGCTTTTGATTTCTCCATTGTTTCTAAGTGGGACTCACCCACTGGCCTCTGTAGTTCTAGGCTGTAGGGGGCAGGGGTGATGCTGGCCAAGTTCCTCTTGTTCTCTCCAACACATCCAAACTTGTATTTTTTCCTCCAGCATCATGCTGGAGCTTCTCCTCTGACATCTGGACCTCTCCAGAGGCTCTCTGGTCCGTGGGGGTCTGCCTGAGTCAGCCTTCTGTAGGCACTCGGGGACCAGGCTCCTGCCGGTTCTGCGGCCCACACCACGTCTGTCTGCCTGTTCCCCAGGCACACGTGGGCTAGCCTCCTCCCTGTCCCGTGGCATCTGGGGTTCCATCTCTCAACTCCCTCAAAGGCACTTTGGTTAGTGAATGGATGCTGAATTCTACTTGTTAAAGGGGGATGAAATGAAGGGGCACCCAGTGATGCCATAAGGCTTTTCTCCTGAGAAAACAGACCTGGCAGGCCAGCAGGATTGGGGCATTCGGAGGTCAAAGTTTCAGACTGCATCTACTAAGACATTCACATCTCACTTCTCAGGGTCTTGTTCTTTCTCTACGAAGAATCGACTTCAGCATTAGGAGACTTGCTGGAGTGAAGCACTGAATATTTTGTAGGATGGTCATTTTACAGATGGACTGTGTCAGTTCCGTGCTTATCTCTGGGGACACGAGGAAGTACGGCACTGACTCTTGGCCAGATAAGGTAGTAGGCTAACTCATGATTTATGACAGACTGTTTAAAGTTTCGAGCTCCCTGGTGGGACCCGGGCTGGTTTGTTTATTGACGGCTCGCATCTGGCATAACCGGTTATGCAGCTAATCTGGCTAGGTGACTATGCAGGAGTGGTGACTGCTGAACACTTCTAGGAGCCAAGTCTGAGCAAATCTCGGAGGCTCAGGCCAGAGACAAAGCCAGCCCCGTGTGAACCCCTCTGTTGCTGACCTTGGAAGTCATTTGGGCCCTGACGCTCCTTACACCCTCTCATCCCTTCTGCACTGTGCTCTTGGCCATTATCTAAAATTCATATCACATGAATATGCTCTGCAGAGTTTTGTTAGTCCTTTTCCTTCTCTGACCCTGTTGTATATACTGCAGTATTTACATCTTCTCTGAAACGTCTCCATTCCTGAAAGTTCATCTTGAGCCGAGTCCTCCATACAGTAGGCTCTCCTTTTGCAGCAGACTGGGCTTCCTTAAAATCTGGCAAGGCAGCCCTTTGGCATTCAGATTTTGACCTTAACTGGTGATTAATCATCTTGGGCTTGTGGTTATCTCCCGACATTGGGTGAATGGCACTTGGTCACAGACACGCGATTCAACAGTCTATTCCCTTCTGCTTCTCAAGTGGAGAAATATTTTCCTGCTGATGTAATCCATCCCACCACCACTGCATCCCAGTTCACTAATGATAAATGTTTTAACAACTGCATTATTACAGCAGTCATGGGCTATCTGTTCTCCATCCACCAATGGTAATGGAGTGCTTCATAATGCCAGATTTCTGGGGACTGATTCATATCCAAAATCTCATTTTAGAATCAGTTTCCTTGTGAGAAACACAGCTGTGAGCCAATCAGCAGCAGGTACTTGTGGCAGCTTGAGGATGAGGAGATTGACTGTAAAAAAGGAAATCACTACGACTGCTCGTTTTTCTTATCTAGTTGTACTTTCCCCACACCCCCGCCCCGGCCCCACTTACGGGATCTTAGTTCCCTGACCAGAAATCAAACCTTTGCCCCCTTCAGTGGAAGGGCAGAGTTCTAACCATTAGACCACTAGGGAAGACCCTCAATTTGCACTTTTTTCATAGTTAATTTAATATGTTTTCAGAAGGAAGATAAGGCAAATGTATGTGTTTATTCTATTATCTAGAAGTGGAAGTGGTTATTTTAAAATTTCATTTAATACTGACTTGCTAAGGTAAACCATTATTCTATATTCTAATTAATTTCTCAATTTACCCATGGAAAGGAATTTTTCAGACACAGTAGGCAAAACCACAATCTAATCAAATACACTCAAATTCATTCAAATGGAAATCAATATTACTACTCAGGATGTGAAAATACAAAGTGCTAAATAAATAATTCAGTGTACTTCCTCAAGAATATGAAATTATTCTACTTAGTGTAAATAAATTCAAGTAAGATTTTAAGGCTTCACAAGGTCAGAATTTTTCCTTTTTGAAGCAAGTAGAAAATACTTATATTAGTTATTTTTTATTTTAATTTTAACTGATTATCCTAGTTATTGAAGAAGCTGGCAGAGTGGGTCAACTACTAGAAGATGTGTTTGATTAGGAAGCCCTTTAACATCAGTCTGGGCTCAGAGAAGTTTGAGTTGTAATCAACATCTGGTCAACCTCAGTGAGGAGTTTACACAATCTCACCTTTAGGTGGCAGGGTGGTCCTATTTGGGACTGAGGGGAATTACAATGTGGAAAGTGCTCTCAAGATTCCAAATGACATGGACCCTGCAATTACAACTCAATGAATGTACTCTCTGGGAATAATTAGAAATGCATGCAAAAATGTGTGATTCATGATCAGAGAGAAACTTGAAGATCAACAAAATGCCTGTGGATTAGATAAATATGTTATATTTCATAATTATGATAGAATAACGTGGAGGTATTAAATGCATTGTAGAAAAGAAAATATTTAACCTATGACTAATTAACAGTTCTTAAAAAAACATTCACATGTACATCTTTGAAACATTTTCTTTGAAAACCCATATTTAGTCTTAGCATTCATTTTTGTTTTCTTAACTTTTCTCACTAGTTTGTTACTGTTGCCATCACTCCCATTATCATTTTGCTCAGCATTTACCAAAAATATTGTTTTTCCTTCTTCGATAATATCAGGAATAGTGCTGGTATACAAATATGCCTGATAAAAGGCTCAGTTATTTGAAGTCATTGCTAAACAAATCCAGTCATGTTAATTCAGCTAATTTGAAACATATGAAAATGAGCAGACTTTGCCAATGGCAAGGAGCAGGATGAAAAAGGCAATATATTTTGTTTTCGAGCTTTTCTCAGTATTTGACAGGTCATGGAAAGTGAAGAAAACAACAAAAATCCACACTTAGAGAAAAATTTATCTAAACATTTTCAAGGTTTTACTTCTTCCAAAGCCAAGCAACTGCTAGGTGTCACGTATCTTCCAAACCATAACTGTTAAACATTCTACTTCTCCTTAAATGGAAAATAATAAGAATGTCTTAGTTTTACTAAAATGACTTAATGTTAATTGTTAGCATTTTGAAATCAAGCATGAGATAATGATCTTACTCTTTTATGTTTTATATAACTAATATATAAAATTGTATGTGATCCTATATTATAATAGATAATAATTCCTCATATTAGATCCTTCATATCTAATGAATTTCATAAAATTGAGGTAGAAAAATTTGAGTGTCATTGGCCCTTCCAGTTCTTTCTCAGATTACAAGACATATCTTCTATTACTTCTCAATCTTTAGTTGAAACTTTGATTACAGCTAGAGAAAATTATGTCAGCATTTGTTTTGGGGTCATCTTACCCTAATTATTTATTCTGGATTCTGTGTAACATATGGATTCTTGGCTTATGTAAGGAAAATAGCAAGTGAATCTTAGTGTTCTTTTCAATGACCAGGTTTATAATACTGTGTTCCACTGGTCATCAGCCAAATGCTGGAGGTTCCAGCAATGTTAAATCAAGGTAGTTCCTCCCTTGGCTCTCTCCACTAAGAAATTTTACATTCTAATTATACAAAACAGAAGTTTCTAGATATTAAATTCTTTTCATCATGCAGGATATTTATAGTTCATTTTAAATATGTGCTGGATTTATTTTTAAGATTACATGGATTCAATTTTTTAAATTAAATCATCAGATGTAATATGTACAAAACATTATCTCTGTTGTTTGTTTATCAGACATATGCATAGTGCCCAGAGTGCCAACAAATATTCATTAAATTAATAATGAAGGGAATAATATACTTAGACAGCAGTATTTTAAAATGTTTTTCAGGAGTTATCACCTTTAATTTTCTGTAAGTATATAGGGGATTAATAAACTTCTTTTCCTGTGTGAGATGTATGTTAATTAACTTGATTGTAGAAATCATTTCACTATGTACATGAGCATCAAATCATCATGCTATATAGCTTAAATATACAATAGAAATAAACTGAAAAAAGTAGGCAATGATACTATTTATGAATTAGTGAGTGAAAAATAGGATATGTGTTCCCTGATGTTGTCAACAGAAAGCAGGATAAAAAGAATTTAAACTATGGTTTGAGATTGTTTGTAAACTATTAATCAAAGGGAAATAAAGTCTTTGAGTATTCATCCTTTTCTAGATAAATCAGAGAATCTGTACAGTCAGGAATGGATAGGTAGATATGGAGAAAGGGTAAAGGGTAACGGACTGAAGTCCTGAAACTTCAGGACTTTAAGAAGTAACTTCATTGGGAATTTCCTGGCAGTCAAGTGGTTAGGACTCTGAACTTTCATTGCAGGGGGCTTGCGTTGGATCCTTGATTGGGGAACTGAGATCCCACATGCTATGCAGCATGGCCAATAAAAAGAAAAAGGACCTCACTGAGAAAGATAAAGCAAGTGATATTTAAAGACTGAAGTTAATGATCAGGTAACAGGAAGTCTGGAGTTTTATTTCGCAGGTGGTACATTTCTAAACGATAAGACATTCTGGGATGTACCCATGAGAGGAATAGCTGGAACAGATTACATATTAATATATTGATACAATAAATGACAAGTAGCAAAGAAACCAGGATGCTGGAGGAACTGTCTTCATACATCCTGGTTCAGAGTTATGGTGGGGGTTGGTATAGAGGAGATTCTGAACCAAGGATGAGTATTTTCAATACTGAGGGAGCAGGACCAGAGACGGCCTGAGGGCAGAGACAAACGGAAAAGAAAGTGGCACAGTCAGCAAGCAGAAACCACGTAAGAAGCAGCTGCTTTTACAATGAGTGGAGCCTTCCCGATCTGAAAGTAGCGTGAATCACAGGGATCCGTCTAACTTTTGTTGGAGTCGAGGACAGGGTGGAGGGAAGGAAAGACCATCTTTCCCTGGATGGTACAGCAGAAGCGACGGCGCCGCAAGGAAATTTGTGTTTCAATTAGAGCCAAAAGTCATCGCGAATGTCTGAAGAAAAGGGGCATGCCTTCATTAGAGATGGAGGGAAAAGGAAAGGAGTGAAATGCTGGTTCAGGAAAGAGTGCAGTACTTCCCCAGTGTTTTAAAGTTGGCTATTATTTCATAATTTGAAGAGAGATCATTGGTTTCTAAATGTGCCAGATTAACTCAATCCAGAACTTTAGCTTTGAGAGGATCTGGCAAAATGAATGCCACTTTCTTTCTTTTTTTTTTTTTAAATAACCTCCCAGCTAATTTACACACACTGTCAAATCACAATCATGTGGGGAAGCACTAAGCACATTTGCAATTTCGCCTTTGAACATCCAAGTTCTGGGAGTGCTGCTTTCCAGTCTTGCTTCACACTTTCATGGAACTGCTGCTAAAAAAAAAGATGTGTAAGAAAGATGTCGATACCGTCTCCTGTTGAGCAGTATGAATGTATGTTGCTAGGTGAGTTCACCATGGGTTATTTCACTTTTAATTATTAAAATATTAGATTTTGACTCTACCAGAAGAAGTTGCCTCTATTATTCTCCTTTGCAAAAATACATAATCAAGAACAAAGATTAGTAATAAAAATTTAACTCTTTAGATATGTTCTGTACATTGACAAATGTTCTGTTGTTATATTTAACTTTATTCATTCCATCTTATTTGTTTTCTATTTAATTTCCTTTTCCCTTTTCATCCCCCCCCCCCAGATTTACTACTTTCTTTTAATTATTTAGGTATTTGAAAGTTCTGCAGCATATTTCTATTCTTATGGTCTCCATTATGTTTTTACCAAGTATATTTAATCTGTAATTTCTGTCACTGTAGAGAATTATTAAAATCTGTGAATTCTTCTCTAAATAAAATTAGACTCTGCACAGTTTTGCTTCTCTGGATTGATTTCTCCTCTAACTCTAGTGCTTGTTGACATCTTCTAGAATTTTAAATTCAAGATTCTTTTTAAGATTCTTATTTTTTATATCATTTCTATTTTTTTAATTGTTATTCTTTAATACATGTGTTATTCCAGTTAGTTAAATTTAACTTTAAAAAATTATTTCTCACTTGGAGTGAAATGGTGATAGTCTCTCGTATCTCAGTTTTCTTGGTGCCTGTCCCTATTTGCATTTCTCTCTTGGCCACCAATCATGTAACTACTATATGAAACCATGTGGTAATTATTCCACTGATTTTTTAAAATGCTTTAGTCAATGAATGCATTATTAAATAATACATTGTTTAGTTTTGCCTGATTTTCAATATTATATAAAATGTATATTCACTGGCACCTGCTTCTTTCATTAAACATTATATTTTTAAAATCCATTACTGTTGATACATTTTAGATTCATCACTGTTGATACTGTGGTCTTTCACTTTTCCTGGCCCAGAGTATTCCATATTATAAATATGGCACAGGCATTTACCATTCTATTGTGGTATTACTTCTGGTTTAGGGCAATTATGAGTAATTTTTCTATAAACATATTTGCATGTTCCTGGTGTAATATGTCTATACAGAGAAGAAGAACTGCATTGACATTCAATTTGCTTTAGTTCAATTTAAATAGGTAAATACTAAAGTATTTTGCTATTCAATTGTACCAATTTACATCCCCCAAAATCATTGAGACCGAGTTTGATCCCTGATTTGCAAAATGCCCTGGAGAAGGCAATGGCAACCCACTCCAGCACTCTTGCCTGGAGAAACCCATGGAGAGAGGAGCCTGGTGGGCGGGCAAATATCTTCATCTCAATATTTGCTTTCATTCATTTTTTCGATATTCTCGGACTTTTCATGATTTCATAAAAATTGTAGAATAAGTTTGTTAAGTTTCCCAAGGAAAATTCTACTGCAATTTTGATTGGCTTACATTGTATCAAAAATTCAATTTGGAGAGAAACGTTATCTTTAGAATACATAGTCTTCAATCCAAAATGGGGTATTTTTCTGCTTATCTAGGACATCTCCAATTTCTTTCAATAAAGTTTTGTAATTATTTCATTGATGGTTATATATACTATTTTGTTTCTGATACTTTTGCAAACATCTATTTTAAAATATTATGGTTATATTCAATTTTATTTATATATTTAATTTATTTTTCCATATTGATTTTATTCAGCATAAATAAAATTTACTTGCTAAACTTTTGCTAACCTAAATATGCTATGCTAAGTCACTTCAGTCATGTCCGACTCTGTGCGACCCCATAATATACAGAGTATAATTTCTATTATTTGTAGGTTCTGGGCTTCCCTAGTGTCTCAGATGGTAAAGAAACTGCCTGCAGTGCAGGAGATCAGGGTTCAATCCCTGGGTCAGGAAGATCCCCTCCAGAAAGAAATAGCTACCTGCTCCAGAATTCTTGCCTGGAAAATTTCATGGGCAGAGAAGCCTGGTGAGCTATGTCCATGGGGTCACAAAGAGTCAGACATGACTGAGCAGCTTTCACTTACAAACATTTTGAATGAATAGAACAATGCCATGAAGATGATGGAAGATGAAATTTGCTTTCACATTATTTCTTCATATTGCTCTACTGTAGGGGATAGATCCTGAAGTATAACGTGTGACTAGAATTGGAGTTAGGGGTCATCCTTGTCTAGTTTCAGATATTAAAGGAAGTATTTCAATGTTTCACAATGAAATAAGGTGTCTACTATTTAAGGATTTTTGTAGATACTTTTTAATCAAACTAAAAAGGTTGTTTCAATTGCTAGTTTTGAAACATTAAACAAATCATGATTTGATGTTTGATTTTATAAAATTCTAGTTTTGAATTTAATGCAATAATAATATATATGCTTTAAAAATATCTGTGTGACAAAGTACATACATTTATCGTCTAAAATTACAGGATGTTTGTTTCTATGTTCATGAGATGAGATTAATCTATAGTTTTCCTTCTCCATTTATCCATGTGAATTTTTGTATCAAGGTTACACTTGCCTTATAAAGTTAGATGAAGATTTGTTCTTCATTTTTTTTGTGCTTTGGAATAGTTTGTGAAGCATCATAATTATGTACTTCTCATTTGCTGGAATTTGTTAAATAAGTTGCTATGCCTGTTGAAAAGATTCTCAACATTGCTAATCACCAGGGAAATACAAATCAGAGTCACAATGAGATGGCTCCTCACATGATCAGAATGGTTGTCACCAAAAAAGACTACAAACAACAAATGTGGGTGTTGGTGGGAATATAAATTGGCACAGCCATGATGGAAAACAGTATGTTGCTGCTGCTGCTAAGCTGCTCAGTCGTGTCCAACTCTGTGCGACCCCATAGATGGCAACCCACCAGGCTCCCCTGTCCCTGGGATTCTCCAGGCAAGAACACTGGAGTGGGTTGTCAGTTCCTTCTCCAATGCATGAAAGTGAAAAGTGAAAGTGAAGTCACTCAATCGTGTCTGACTCTTAGTGACCCCATGGACTGCAGCCTACCAGGCTCCTCCGTCCATGGGATTTTCCAGGCAAGAGTACTGGAGTGCAGTGCCATTGCTTTCTCTGGGAAAACAGTATGGTGTTCCTAAAAAAAAAAAAAAAATAGAACTACCTTATGACCCAGCAATTTCACTCCCAAGTATATATCCAAAGAAAATGAAAACACTAATTCAGAAAAATAAAATATCAATACATGTAGCCCAGTGTTCACAGCAGCATCATTTACAATAGCCAAAATATGGAAGCCGTCCATCAACAGATGAATGGATAAGGAAGATATGATACATATACACAATACAAATACTACTCAGCCATTAAAAAAAGAATGAAATATTTTCATTTGCAACAACATGGATGGAGGCAGAGGGTATAATGCTTAGTGAGAGAAGTCAGAGAAAGACAAATACTATATGGTATCACTTATATGTGTGATCTAAGAAAAAAATGAATGACTATAACAAAACATAAACGGGCTTACAGATAGAACAAATTAGTGATTACTGGTGGGGAGACAGCAGGAGAAGGGGGAAAATGGAGTAAGGGGTTAGATAGTATGGTCTGTTATGTATAAAATGAATAAGATACAAAGATATATTGTATAGCACAGGGAATAGGGCCAATATTTTTAAATAACTTTACATGGACTATAACCTATACAAATATTAAATCACTATTTTGTACATCTGAAACTAACCCAGAGAGATGTTATGGGGAGGGAGGTGGGAGGGAGGTTCATGTTTGGGAACGCATGTAAGAATTAAAGATATTAAAATTTAAAAAATAAAAAAAAATAAAAAAAAATATAATAGTATGAGTCAATTGTACTTTAATTAAAAAAAAGTTGTTTGTGCCTGGAGTTTTAATTGTAGGAAGATTGTAAATTGCTGTTTCAAATTCCTTGATAACGTAAAAATAGCTTCTTTTTAATAAGTTATATAATTTAAGAAGTTTGTCCATTTCACTGAAATTTTCAATATTATTGACAAAAAACTATTTCATAATATCCTTTTATCATCTATTTAACGTCTGTAGCACCAACAGTTGTATCCTCATTTCTTCATGTCATTTGTGCCTTCTTTTATTTTTAAATTAATGAGTCAAGCCAGAGTTTTGTCAGTTTAACTTTTCAAAGAATCAACTTTTGTCTTTGTATCTTTCCTAATATATTTATTTTCTACATCATTAGTTTTTCTCATCTTTATTATTTCCTTGTTTCTTCTTTATTTGAGCTTGTTTTGCTTTTGCTCTCATAATGCCTTTAGATGGCAATTGGCTAACTAGCTTTTAGCCTTCCTTTTATTCTAATATAAACATTTTGGACATGAATTTGTCTATGTGTTCTGCTTTCTCTGTATTCCACAAGTTTTCATGTATTTCATCTTTATTGCTGTTGTTTACATTTCTAAACTCATTCATAATTTTTCCCTGATTCACATTTTCTTTAGAAATAAATCTCTTAATTACCAAATATTTAGAACTTTCATAGGGATAATCTTTGGTATTGATTTCTACAATATTTGTATTGTGAGAAAGTATATTAATTCTTCATAATTTTACGAGTCTTGTCTTATATCCCATTTGAAACATATCTGGGAGGACTTTATGTTTCATCACTTGGTCAACTTTTGTTAACATTCTACTTGGGCTTTAAAAAAATGTATATATGTGAGTTTTTCAATTGTTGGGTGCAATAACTGTAGCTGTAAGTTAATTCCTTTATTTTTTTCTTTATTTTTACTGTTTTATTCTCTCTCCATGCTTTTCTCTCTTTTAATTATTATGATTGTTTCCCTCCAGAATGTACTAGATTGGCTGTCTAGGATTGGCTAGACATTACAGTAGTTTAACCGCTACCCACACATTTTCTTTTCTATTATCTTCTTTTTCTTTCTTCATTTCCTTAATAAGGACTGGAAAATGTGCCCTCTTAAGATCAAGCATTGGATATGTCTGTGTCCTACTCAGAGATGGTTAGGATCCCAAAGACAATTCTAGGTCTTAAAAAGTAATAGTCTCTTTTGTTCCAGGATGGTGGTAGTTTTGACAATAAAATATCCTTAAAATTTTGATTGGCTTCTTAAGTATTTGATTATAGACAGCTTTATGCTTCAAAAAGAATAGTCAATTATTTCTTGGACATAAATTTGTTAAGACTGACCATAGTCCTTTGTTCTCTTGCCCCCATGTCTTCTCTTGCTCTGAGTCCACCTCTTTCTATTTCGTTGTTCTTTCTTTGGTTCAACTGGGCTGCCGTGAGAGTCCACGTGTGAATTCTCTGTTCCCTGATATGTTTTACCCTGCTGAGAACATCTGCTGGCTACCAAACCAGTAGAGGGACTTTTACTCTGAACACCATAAGCAATTAATTCTAAGAGGAATATTTCATGATGGGCCTTATCCTTACCACTAAAGAAACAGATGAAGTCTAATTTAGCGGGTTGTCACTGTTGCTATTGTTTAGTTGCTCAGTAGTGTCCAACTCTTTGTGACTCCTTGGATGACTCCTTTGTCCATGGGATTTCCCAGGCAAGAATATTGGAGTGAGTTGCCATTTCCTTTTCCAGGGATCTTCCCAACCCAAGGATTGAATCTGCATGTCCTGCATTGGCAGGTGGATTCTTTACCGCTGAGCCACTAGGGAAACCAATTTAGAGGGTAACATAAAACAAAATAATGGTCTATGATATTTTTCATAATTCAAGGTAGCAAATACTAAAGTTCAATGAACAAGCAACAGATCACCAAATGCTTAGCCATTTACTTATAATTTCCTTTCCAATAAAATTTCATTTTAAAAGATATCCATATTTTACTATTTTTTAAAAAAAATTGGAGTATTGAGAAACAATGTAGTTGTAACCATCACAAAATTTTGAAGCACTTTTGATTTTTATGGAAGAAATACTATGAAATGTATTTGGTTCAAATTCCCTTAGATGAGTTAGATATGTATTAATAATATTATGAAAAAATGTTTATTTGCTGTGTACCAGAGTGAATGCTCTGTTACTCTCCTAATTACTGATATTTTGATTTACTTGATAGGATTCCAAAGAATATCACCTTCTGTGAAAAAGAGCCAGATAGTACTTCCATGTTGTCCTCTTCTAGGCAATATGAAATGAGAATGCACTTGATTTCCCTCAGGCATTTACAAGGTGAAATTAATTAGGAAAGTGTCCGAATATCACTAAGATGAGGATTTTCCTCTGCCTTTGTGTGCGTACTCAGTCATTCAGTCATGTCTGCCTCTTTGCGACCTCATGGACAGTAGCCCACCAGGCTCCTCTGCCCATGGCATTTTCTAGGCAAGAATACTGGAGCAGGTTGCCATTTCCTGCTCTATGGGAACTGCCCAACCCAGGGATGACCCATGGCTCTTGCATTTCCTGTACTGGCAGGCGGATTCTTTGCCACTGAGCCACTGGGGAAGCCCCTCTGCCCTTTAACGTCATGCTTTTATCTTTGGTTGTATTTGGGCTATGGAAGTTATAACAAAATCTGCTAATGCAATGCATACAAATGATGGGTTCTTTCAACAAATCAGCTAGATTTTATACTATACTGCAGAATTTTAATATTCAGAAAACAGAAAAAGACAAATAGTTATGTATATGAGGCAGAAATGTTTTTGCTCAGCTTGAGGAATTTCACGTAGGAAAGTTAGTTCTGTGTAGCTAGGAGTTTATTGCCTGATTCATCCTTGGGCTCACTGGATGTGGCAATTACAGGCACATTTTTTGGGCTTAAAACTTCCAGCAATTTTCCACACTCTTGCTAAGAATCATTCATAGATGAGTACGCATATGATGAGAGAGTGGTATGGCAGGAGGAAGTTGGACATAGCCAGACTCAGACTAGACACTCGCTTTAGCTGTGGAAACAAGAACAACCAAACCAATCTCTAGGCTAAAATCACCATTTCCTAAAATACCATATTAGTGACAGTAAATAGACATTTAAAAAGAAAATAACATTTGTGCTATTAAACTGTTTATGGAATAATTTGGGCTGTGCATTCTCATAAACATCACTTTCACATCTGGCTGAGGAAGCCTGAGTTCCAGCAAAAAAACATGTTCCTCCAATTTGGCAGAAGTTTCTTTAGAAGACCCAAGGAAGATGAACACTAAATAAATATTTAGAAGCTGAGCTGAATCAGCTTTTCATCATCTTGTTTCTGGTGATATGCATGAAGAAAATGTTCATGGTCACTTCTTTGTGAGGGAAGAGATTTTCCTTTCATTTACCTTCATGTATAAATAGTTTAGAGGAACATGTAACAAATTTCAATCACAGCATCATAAGCCCTTTCTTTTTCTCCCACTTAAATGTATTGTAATCTCTTCTTAAAAGCAGAGGTTGAAAATTATTAATACAACAAAGCAGGATATTGAATGAGATTTTTTCCCCTTGTGTATACATATGTGCATGTGCGTTTCTCCTGTACCAGGACCCAGGATATTTTCTCAGTTACATATTTCAAGTGATTTCGAGATTCATTAATAGAAACATTTACACTAAATATAAAGGTGTTGGCCTTCTATGAGATCACATCATTAGTCTCAAAAGTCTTTCTATTTCCTGGGATGACTTTTGATCTACATAACATCACTGATAAAAACTGTCTTTCAGTGAATAGCATGTATAATTCTCTGATGTCCAGGCAGCACCATAGTTTTCCCACATTATTATAGCCGTCTACTATTGTAATGGGCAACAGACTACACACTAACAATTGTTTTATTTTTCCTAAAATTGCAAATAAAAACCTCAGCAGCTATCAGTTTGACATTTAGCGCCAGAGAGTTTACATTTCTATGACATCTAAGTCTATTCTAACTTTTTACTCTTTGCTTGTCTATTCCAACAAAACCAATTTTTCGTTGCTCTCCATAAGATGTAAAGTCATTAATGTTGAAGACTTTCCTGTAGTTTATTTTGAAGAAAAACAAGCTAATTAAATCTGTTTCATTGACTTAATGTTGACAGAAAGTGCTGGAAAAGGCCACAGCTGACTGTGTTGATTTATTTTTAAACTCTAGCAAGTGGTTGCTTTGTGTTCCAAATAGATATCTGGGAGGAAAATGAACTCATTCCACTCATTTATAAAATTCTTGGGCTTGAGGTGAAACTATCTGAGACAAATTAATAGGTCCCTTCACGGATGTTGTTCTTCATTTCCCTAAAGAAAAACATCGAACATTCCAGAATTGTTAGAAATCTTAAAAATAACACCAGTGAGTTCAAGGCTGTTGGCTCATTCCCTTTACATGTTTAATTTTTTTTTTTTATTTCATGATCATGGACTATCCCCTAGACCTACTAGCCATCTCAGAAGAGTGCCTACTGCTCAAGTTTAACAACAACAGTTTTGACAGATAAGCACAGGTTGATCATGGCAGAGTTACATCACTTTTTTCAAGCCTTTAAGAGTGTCCATTATGCTATGGATTATATGCTAGTGTTAGGAGAACAAATAAAGATAAAATCCTAGTCATTCATCAGTAAACTCTAGTTGATTTATTCAGTCTCATGCACCGTAATGCAGAGACAGGCTTTACTAAATGCCAAATGAGTAAAGGAGGTAGCCATTACTTCAGGTAGGATCTGTGGCAGTCATCCAAACGTCTAGACAGTAGGAACAGAATGGGAAGAGTCTGGGGAAGAAGATACGAGAGATGGAGTGGTGGGGAGGAGGGGGCGAGGGGCAGGGTTGTGAAGATTAGAAAGGAAATAATACGTTTTGGAAGATCCTGACCCGAGAGCTGGAATGAGGCACCAAGGGCATGGAGGAAGGCTGTGCTTGGTGAGATCCGAGGTGTTCCACAAATCGGACATGGCAGAAGGTGGAGAATGCCGTTTATGAAAATTGTCATTTTGTTCTGACAGAACTGAGGAGACATGTAAGCCTTCTGAACAGGCACTGTGATGCTTGGAGCAGTTGTGAGGGAATGCAGAAGAGCCTGCAAGGTGGGTTACCAAGCGACTGCTCCCAGTTACATCAGAACATACACCTGTGGCGGATTCATGTCAATGTATAGCAAAACCAACACAATATTGTAAAGTAACTAGACTCCAATTAAAATACATGAACTTATATTAAAAAAAAAGAACATGCTCCTCTGTGACCAGAAACCCTCCACTGCTTTGCATTTCAACTGAAGTTAGGCATGAGTTCCCACAAGCTCGACACAGCTGGTCCCCCGTCTTCACTCTCGTGTCTTGCTCTGTGCCCTTGTCATCACACTCCAGCTCCACTGCCCTCCTCCCATCTCCAGACAGGCCGACCTCAGTCTTCGCTCTCATCCTTTGCCCTCATTTCCCTGCCCAGGAAGACCCTTCTCCATGTTTGAACTTGTCCCATCATTCAGTGTTCATCTCAACTTGACCTATGTCAGAGACTTTCCACGACCCAATTATCTTATTTTGTTTGACAGCCTCCCCTCCGCCAACAAGCCACTCTCTGCACACCACCCTGTCTGCACTTGTGAAGACCTAAGATTTTATATTTACTTTTTTTACTTTTAGTCCACTGCCTCCTGATAGAGTGGAAGCTCCATTAGAAATGGAGTTTGCATCTGTCTTTGTTCACTGCTTTATACTTAGCACCTAGGAGAGTGTCTGGAAGACCTCCTGTAGGTATGGGTTAAATAAATGAATGAATTGGAAGGGTGAGATTATAACTCAAGGCTGAAAGGTCTGTGAGTGGTAGATAACACAGCACCTAAATACAGTCTGAGTACTGGAGCTTCTCACAGCTCACACTGCTGGTGCCCACATGCTGACAGTACACTACGTGATGATCCAGATTCTGTGATCTAACTTCATAGTCAGACATGAACAATAGCCTGATTGTTCACAATCCCCTTCAAGAGAAAATGGGATGAATTTGGAAGGCAGAGGAGCCTGGCGGGCTATAGTCTATGGGGTCGCAAAGAGTCGGACACGACTGAACGACTAACACACACACACACACACACACACACACACACACACACACCCCTTTTGTCACAGAAGTCAATGCCATGCAAACATCTGATAATTGGTTCAAACTATAAAATTAATACTCTAGCTGTAACTTGCGGATAGGAAACTTGAGGAAATTCTCTGGTTTCTTAAATTGGTTATAATCTTTGATTGTCTTCTAATAACACCCTGTTTTATGTTTTAAATATTAATGATACCACACTGAGACTATTTCATGAAACATTTTGCAAAATATTTGGAATAGTACTTAGAGTTCTCCCAAACCATCAGCATCCTCACATAAGATAATCAGAAAACAAAATAAATCCAAAAGGAATTTGATAATGCTGACTGAAATTATGTAAACTCAAACCCCATATACTCCCTCAAACTCTTTTTAGGTACTTGGAGCCATTAACACCAATTAAAAATCAACTATGAACTAATGAAGGTTTAGCTTTTCAAAAATTTAATGGAAGTATTTATAAACTTATTTTCAAATATTCTAAGTTAGATAATAATCTGTCTTAACAGACATTCATGGCTCTTTATAACCTGGGTAACTAAATGTTTATAAAAACAAAGAATTCTTTTGAATATAATGAAGGAAGGTACGTTTTGGAGAAAATTGTGTAAAATTTTAAAGAAATTGGAGGACATTAAAGTCACAACTTTCATTGAATTATGTTTGTGTGCAAGGCCAGCATGTTTCTGTATAGAGACAGGCATCTCGTCTTCTACTCTGCATACTAACACAGCTCACTGAGCATGCTTTGTTGGGAGCAGATGAGTCTCAGATTGCCAGTGATGACTGATTTTACCAAACTTTCCATAACAGAATTACTACAGTCCAGATTAGTGGTATGATAAAATCCCTTAAAAACCCTTAAAAGGTACTGTAGAAATTGATCCCAAATCTAAAGTGAGATAGTTTGACTTTTTGTGAGATTTCCAGGCAGCAGAGCAGGAAAAATAGGAAAGTTGTTTATTCTGAGTGACTAACCTCTGGAAACTCACTAATAATAGCTTGTGGGCAGCTGAATGAACAGAGAATGTTGCTGCTGCCACAAATGCCAACTCGAATAAGACGTGACACAGTTGGATTCCACCATCCTTTTAGATTTCAACCGCAGAAAGAAAGGCCACCCACACTCACAAGCCAGATAGAAAGGAAAGAAAAATCCCAGAAATTCTTACTAAAAAAAAAAAAAGCTACATCTGATACTCTGGCTTTGTCTCCAGGTCTCACAATCCTTACCGAGAGTATTCAATTCAACCTGCCAGGTCTTTCTTGAGCTGTGGGACTAAAGACAAGGATTGGGTGTCTAGTGCAGGGTCAAAGGGCAGAGCTCTGGAGCAGTTCTATAGAAACAGATAGGAGCAGTTATGGGCAGTGGTTTTAGTCACAAAGCAACAGATTTCATCTGTGTTAGGAATCTGTCGTGTGTATAAGTCAGTTTTCCATGCTACAGAGTGGAGCTGGTGCTCTCAGGAGAGGCCCTCCCGGGAGTGAAGGATGCTGGGTAACGACCTCTGTGTGTCTTGTGGACAGCGGCTGCAGACGGCCATCCGCCTTTGTCCAATCCTGCAGAGGCGAGCATCAAACAGCGCCCCCCTACAGGTGTCTCCAGGCATCCAAGGAGTCAGGGAAGTCACAAGGGTGAAGAACCCCGAGGGTCTGGAGCTTCTGTCATACACTGAGGTGTTTGCAGCCTGTTGGGTTTCGTCTTGACTTCATTTATTATCAGCTCTCGACAGGAAAGGCCCAGGCCTCTCAGCAGTGTATTTCAACTACCTATTGGTAAATAATACTGCAAAGGAGAATCTGATTTGTGTAAAGCAGGGGGAACACCACAGATTTTCGACAATGTTTTCCCTCTTCCCACCATTGGGAGCACAATCTTCCTCATGATGTTTCACCATTTCAGTGACTGGCACTGAAGGGTCAGCCCATTTGTCATGGTACATTTGTCCTCAGAATACTAGGTGGCCTGAAATTTAAAATAACTTTTTGCAAGAGACCTGAAGTAATTCTATATAAGATACACTCAAGGAGAGACTTCAAATAGGACAATGTAGTTTGGGGCATCCTTCAATACTCTATTGGTAAAATATATACAATTCAGAATTTTATTTAAAACTATTTTTTGCCTGACAGCACGTAGAATGTTCCAGTGAATCCAAAGAAGGTTGGAAAGAAGGAAAATACTTACATTGTGTTATGCACACCATTTACACTATTTATGATGGCAATGGCACCCCACTCCAGTACTCTTGCCTGGAAAATCCCATGGACGCTGGAGCCTGGTAGGCTGCAGTCCATGGGGTCGCTAAGAGACGGACACGACTGAGCGACTTCCCTTTCACTTTTCACTTTCACACATTGGAGAAGGAAATGGCAGCCCACTCCAGTATTCTTGCCTGGAGAATCCCAGGGACGGGGGAGCCTGGTAGGCTGCCGTCTATGGGGTCACACGGAGTCGGACACAACTGAAGCGACTTGGCAGCAGCAGCAGCAGCAGCAGCCCAATTTTGTCTTCAAATTCCATACATCCAAATAAGATACACCAAAAATCTCAGGGTGCCACCAAATGCTTCACCAGCTTCTCAGTCTCACCCCAAATTGCTGCTCTGTGTCATGAAGCAGTAACTGCCCAGAAGATCATTAGTTCAAAACCAACCACACCAAGACTGGAAAATACGGCGCAGAGAGAGGAGGAGGATATAAGCTTGGAAATCCTGAGAGAAACAGTTCTGCCAAAGGGATATACAGATTTGCACAGTTTGCAACCTGCACATGGGCTCCAGGCTGAGCTGGGAGATAAGACCACCAGAAAATCTAACCTATTGCAACTCTCCTTCCCAACATGGATGTACAACATTTGCTGTGGACAAGGCTAAACATGCCCAAGAGTTAATGCACTCTCTAAAAATGAGCAAATACTCAAAACACCTTGCCCTCCAATTGAGATGATTCTAAGTCACAGACCCTATATCCTCCTGGAAGACCACAGAGGACCTGTGCTCCAGTTATGGTACCAGCATAAGCAATCCTCCCTTCTTAGCATCATTTCCTTACTCCCTTACTGATGTTTCCAAAAATCAGCTTCCAAATAACCTACTTGCAATCAAATTTTGTCTTTGAGATTTCTGAGAAAACCAACCCAAGTTACCAAGCACAGGTCCTGATCGTACACATATCACCATTCCATATGATGATTCCTGACATTCACCAAAGCGAGTTTGCATTTTATTTGCAATCCTTTTTTGGAAGCAGAGAAATTTTTATTATATCCATTCTTACTGTCTAAAGGATCGATCACAGTTTTAATTACAAATATTATTTAGTAGATATTGCCGTTGTCTGTACAAGTAATAAATAAAATAATATCCTTCCATGGTTAAAGTGCATTTTCCATAGTAGCAAAGGCAATGAATAAATGCTACACAGAGGTAGGAGAATTTTGTTTAGTTAGGAAGATAATCAATCTGACCTATCTTAAAGGACATATAGTTTTAGAGATCTAAAGGGAAAAAAAATCTACCAAATCTTTAAATATAGCTTTGAGTTTGCACTTGCAAAGGAAAAGCTAAAAAACCTTTGTATATATAGAATTCCTATATATATAAATCATAATTCCTTTATATAGTTTTATGAGATTAATTTTGTAGTAGAATAGTTGTGGATATTTCAAAAATTACCGATTATCAAAGCAATTATAAAAATATTTTCCATTATGCTAAATAATTTCCAATCATCCTAATTTCCAAACAGGCATCTTATTATATAGGAAACAGCCCTCTAAAAATAGTCAATGCATTTTTTAAAAAGCAAAAGGATGTTTCTGTATTAAAAGAATCCTGTCATAAAATTTAGCAGCCAGACAAACCTTTGGCAGGACTGACCATAGAATGGCACTGTGGGGAAATTGAACTGACACCACAAATATGTTTGAATATTGTTTTGTTCCAATATTATGTAAATGCTGCAAATCTAAAACAGAAAGTTTATGTAAAAGATGCCAAGTGGATCTCTGTGTGTGCTTCATTCCTTGTTACTTAGGAAATGTGCTTTCTGCTTAATGATGCTGAAAATCACTCCAAGGACAGAGAGCCAAATATGCAGGGGACCCATTGCCTGGTGTAATTTGCAAACCATCAGTTATTTCTGTCATAGGCATGAACTTTGTTTAAAGTGCTAGTAGCGGAGGGTGAGTAACTCTTAAAAATTGTAACACAAGACTCAGAGGGCAAGCAGCTTTTTAACAAACTCCCGTTAGTATGATTGGTGAAACAAGCACCACTTAGATAGTAAGCACAACAGTAAATCTTTGATGTAGAGATAACAGGGCAATTTAGACCAATAAACAAGCCAGTGATATTTTCAATCTGTGTGCTGGAGGCCTTTCAATACAGTCTAAAACAGACTACAAGAACTAATTGGCCAACCATTAAATACAGTAGTAAGTTAGGGTGTTCTTTCAAATTTAATCTTACCTTCTTTTCATGAATGTTAACATAATCTTTAAGTTACATTTAGGAAAATCATTTTTTTAAATTTTTGATTGAAGGATAATTGCTGTATAGAATTTTGTAGTTTTCTGTCAGACATCAGCAAGAATCAGCCACACCCATGTCCCCTCCCTCCAGTTTAGAGTAGTAAAGCTGATTTGACATGTTGGCCATATTCATCATCAATATGTACAAACACTAAGTCAGAAATCACTCAGATGATCAGATTTTTTTTTAAGGTGTATTTTTTTTTCCTTTTTCTCTCTAGAATGATGCAAAACTAAATATTACCCAATATTTGTTTGGTAATCTAAGCAAATTCCAAAGACTTAGCTATCACTATGTTGGTTTTTATAACAAAATTTATGCAAGTAAATGTATTGATGGTGCTTCAAATTTATTGATGGCTTAGTAGCAATGTGTTAATTTTGTGGTTAGCTGTCTATTAAGAAGACAGAAATAGTTTCTTTTTTTTTGCAAACCATAGAATATTAAGTTTAATCTTTTTGATGATTTCATTTCTGGTATGAATATAGTAAAATTGTGGACGTGAGTTTGAGTGAACTCTGGGAGTTGGTGATGGACAGGAAGGCCTGGTGTGCTGCAGTTCATGGGGTCACAAAGAGTCGGACACGACTGAGCAACTAAACTGAACTGATTGTGGTAAAGTCAATATATTTCTCTTTCAGGAAATATGAGAGAGAAAAGACAAGGCATAAGCAAGATGTGTTGAATTTTCAAAATTTTGAAGGAATGAAAATACTTCTGCAGAAAGATAGGAAGCTGAGCATATAAATTTTAGATTTTTCATGCTTAAGTCACTATTACAGTTATCATCTTATTCTATTTATACCTTTCTTGTTTCCATTATTCACATCTTGTATATTTGGGCCTAAGTAATTTACATATTTGCTTATCAGTTAGGATGTTGTAATAATCTCAAACTGTTTTCTGAGGGAAATATTGACCTTGGCTTCAGGTACTCACTTTGACAAATTCTGTTGGGAATTAAAAAGTAATCTGTTCAGATACAAGTCAATTTGTCTTCTTAAATTAAATATAAATATAAACTCAAGTCCTTTAAAATCTTACCACTTTTCAAGTTCCATACCAAGGACAATAAATCTGTCCTTAATTTAAACCATAAAAAAGAACTCTATTGTAGGCACTTACTAAAAAAATATATCCTGAAATTTGCTGCTGCCTAAGTCTTAATAGGAGTTTGATAATACTCATAGAATACCAGTTGCAGAGTATATAAAATATTTTATAGGGTATTTCATAAATATTAAATTTATCCCTGGATGAAACTGATTAATTTGAGAACCAAGCAGACTACTGCCTTGACTCAACTTGTAATCAATTTTTACTAGAGAATTTCACCTTGACATAATGCCATGAAAAATGACTACATTTGGTCATGAAACTGTGTCTGAGGACACTACTATACAACGTAACTTTGGTTGTTTGAGGATTTCTCTTAAGATGTAGTGTCACAAGTACCTATTTTCTCCTAAGAGAAAAAAGTCTTACAAAAAAGTGCTCAATCTTATATCCAATATTCTTTTTTGTGTTACGTGGTAGCTCAGGGCCAGATCTGAATCCTATCGCTATATATGCATAAATTAATTTTACCTCTTACATTATCAGATTTTCTATTCAAATTTTACTTGTAACATGATAATACCTATTTGTCTTCCCTGACAATGTTTATTTTTGTCTGCCTTGGAAAATCTAGTGGTTGGCAGATCAGGGACACAGAGGGGTTAATGTGGGGAGAGCATTTAGAGCTAAAGATGATCTGGAACAAGTCAGTAAATACATTCATTGGGAAGCTGGATATGCAGAATGGGAATGGGGAGAGGCATCCTGGAGATAGAGTCACCATCCTATGATTAAGAATCAAAGTTATGTTAGTGAGGTTCTCCAGGGAGACAGAGTAGAATTAGAATTAGTGGAGGACTGTGTTTTGGGGGAAATTGATATTTAAGGGATTGGCAGACAGAGCTGACTTCATGATATAACTTAAAAAACAAAAAGACCAAAGAAGGAAAGTCTAGACAAAATCAAGTTTCAAGAAGAAAGGGGCTCTTAAAAATATCACCCAGTAGACAAAAGTTCAAGTAGGAGGAAAGGTGAATGGGGTCTATTGCACGATGAGAAGAATATGTATAACTTAGACCACAGTGGTTCCATGTATTGGTGACAAAAAATGCTGATTACATGAATGTGAAGATAAATTAGGTACTCAGTGCATTTATTTACAGAACCGCTTGAAGACAATTAAAAAACTAGACTGAGATCAACATAAAAAAGAAAACTTTTGACCACTATAACATGAAATCGATACAAAATTCTCCTAATAAGATATGATTTAAGATCCTTTAAAAGTATAATCTAGGTACCTATTACTCAAATACTGCATACAGTAGGCCAAAGGAGAAACATCATAACCACTTTAGTTTCAAGAAGACATTAATGTCACTAAGTTTCTCTCATAAAAATTCTGAGTAAATCTGAATGAACTTAGATTTGAAGGAAAATTCCTTAACACTGAAACAATAATTCAATCCCAAAGCCCGATAATTCAATACCATATTTAATAGCAAATATAACCTGGTTTTATAATATCAAACCACTGAAATAAAGTAATACATATTAACAGAAAGAAAGCTGAATATAATTCCACTTGCTGGAAACACAACTATTTTCTCAAATAAAGAAGACTGAGGGTTTACTTTCCATGGAGGCTTCATTTGGTTACCATTTAATGTTGGCGTAGATAATTCTGTTCCTGTTTTTCTGGCAAGGGCTGAAAGACTTAATATCATCTCTTCTATTATCATGCCAGCTTCAAGACTCTTTTTAATAAATAACTTACTTTAATCATTTAACATGCAAATGTTAACTATCTTGGAGAAACTCTCATACTGTAATTTACTCTCACATTATTGAAAATTTTATGGCCATATTTTGTAATATCTTTTCACGCAAGCAACATGTGTATGTGTCGGCAAACGGGGCTACCATGTAATTTTAATTTCTGAAATAAAGTTGTCATGAAGAACATCCCTTTCCAATATTGATTTTAGCCATATAAGAAAATACCTAAAATTACCCTTTCCTAAAATTACCCTTAGCTACTATTTCAGCGCGCTGCAAATCTATTTAGAGATAACTTTTTGAGTTCTTCTCCCACTTCCTTATATAAAGTTTTTCTAATCTCCAGGAGCACACAGTACATGACAAATGTACTCTATGAAGTCAGCATATTTTAAAATTAATTTTACTAATTAAGGCCAATATATAATTTGTAGAACAGACTATAGGATCGATCAGACTTTTATTAATAGCAAACTAATGTATTTAAACTTTGTTTACTGATTGAGAAAGTAAAATGCATACACATTGTGGTGAGGGGGGTCATTCTGGAAATGCAGACTTGGGTGTTGCCAGGATGTCACTATGAAATCTGAAAGGTATTTGTTTTGAATTCTGTCACAGTCAATTTAAAGATAGAAAAAAGTCTCCCAGATAGAAGGGAGATTTTTGACATAAATACTCTTTGCCCTTTGTACAGTATATGTTTTTGAAGACTTTAATAGAGCAGAATGTGAGAAAGATACAAGAAATGTGTCTTCTGGCCCTGAGGTCTAGGAATGTTTTAACAAATACATACACTTTAATTAGTTAAGAGTTTTCTCACTTTCTCAGTGTTAACATTTTTCTATTTGTAAGCTGCTCTGAAGATTCAAGACATGAGGATTTTTGCAAGAATACTGAGACAGGAAGCCAGGTATTTCTGCTGCCGGGATGGAGTGAGAGACATCACTGAGCTACCTGCATGAGTACACCTACTGAGAGTCTGTGGTCTGGGTGTGCAAATGCTGCTGTCTGACTGTATTAGCTGCAAGGTATCTGACTTTGAGCAAGTTGCTGCAACTTCCTCATCCATAAAATCGGGTGGTAGTATCTATGTTTCAGTATTACTGTGAAATTTGATTTATATATGCATTCTCAGTCGCTTCTTTGCCACCCTATGGACTGTAGCCTGCCTGGCTCCTGTGTCCATGAGATTCTCTAGGCAAGAATACTGGAGTGAGTTTCATTTCCTTCTCCACGGGATCTTCCCAAACGAGAGATCAAACCTGTGTCTCCTGCATCTCCTGAATGCAGGTAGATTCTTTACCCACTGAGCCACCTGGGAAGCTCCTTGAAACATATATAGTAATCTACATATTACATATAAAGTTAATTTACATATATAAGATTATATGTGTGTGTACACACACACATATATACATAGCTTTAAATATAGCCTTATAATTGTTGTTCAGTCACTAAGTCATTTCCAACTCTTTGTGACCCCATGGACTGCAGCATGCCAGGCCTCCCTATGCTTCTCTATCTCCTGGAGTTTGCTCAGATTAATGTTCACTGAGTTGGTGACGTTATCTAACCATTTCATCTTCTGTTGTCCCCTTCTCCTCCTGCCATCCATCTTTCCCAGCATCAGAGTCTTTTCCAATTAGTCAGCTCTTTGCATCAGGTGGCCAAATATAGGAGCTTCAACCTCAGCATTAGTCCTCCCAATGAATATTCAGGGTTGATTTCCTTTAGGAAGACTGATTGGATTTCCTTGCAGTACAACAGACTCTCAAGAGTCTTCTCCAGCACCACAATGTGTAAACATCAATTCTTCAGTGCTCATCCTTCTTTATGGCCTTATAATAAGCACTAATAAATTATCTGTTCTAAATGGTGTTGATTCAGTCTAACTTCAGATATTGGTTAGTGATGGAAGAAAAAAAAGAGTGAGTAAAATTTCTGGTGATCTAATAAGATAACCTGAATGGTCTAGTGGTTTTCCCCACTTCCTTCAATTTAAGCCAAAAACTGGCAATATGGAGTTCATGATCTGAGCCACAGTCAGCTCCCAGTCTTGTTTTTGCTGACTGCATAGAGCTTCTCCATCTTTGGTTGTAAAGAGTGTAATCAGTCTGATTTTGGTGTTGACCATCTGGTGATGTCCATGTGTAGTCTTTTCTTGTGTTGTTGGAAGAGGGTATTTGCTGTGACCAGTGCATTCTCTTGGCAAAACTCTATTAGCCTTTGCCCTGCTTCATTCCATACTCCAAGGCCAAATTTGCCTGTTACTCAAGGTGTTTCTTGACTTCCTACTTTTGCATTCCAGTCCCCTATAATGAAATGGACATCTTTTTGGGGTGTTAGTTCTAGAAGGTCTTCTAGGTCCTCATAGAACCATTCAATTTCAGCTTCTTCAACATTAATGGTCAGGGCATAGACTTGGATTACTGTGATACAGAATGGTTTGCCTTAGAAATGAACAGAGATCATTCTTTCTTTGAGATTGCATCCAAGTACTGCATTTCGGACTCTTTTGTTGACAATGATGGCTACTCCATTTATTCTAAGGGATTCTTGCCCACAGTAGTAGATATAATGGTCATCTGAGTTAAATTCACCCAATACAGTCCACTGTAGTTCACTGATTCCTAAAATGTCGATGTTCACTCTTGCCGTCTCTTGTTTGACCACATCCAATTTGCCTTGATTCATGGACCTAACATTCCAGATCCCTATGCAGTATTGCTCTTTACAGTATCAGACTTTACTTCCATCACCAGCGATATCCACAACTGGGTGTAGTTTTTGCATCTCTTCATTCTTTCTGGAGTTATTTCTTTACTGATCTCCAGTAGTATATATGGCACCTACTGACCTGGGAAATTCATCTTTCAGTGTCCTATCTTTTTGCCTTTTCATACTGTTCAAAGGGTTCTCAAGGCAAGAATATTGAAGTGGTTTGCCATTCCCTTCTCCAGTGGACCACATTTTGTCAGAACTCTCCACCACGACTCGTCTGTCTTGGGTGGCCCTACAAGGCATGGCTCATAGTTTCACTGAGTTAGACAAGGCTATGGTCCATGTGATCAGATTGGTTAGTTTTCTGTGACTGTGGTTTTCAGTCTGTCTGCCCTCTGATGGAGAAGGATAAGAGGCTTATGGAAGCTTCCTGACGGGAGCTTACTAATTGAAGCTTTCTGATGGCAGAGACTGACTGAAGGGGAAACTGGGTCTTGTTCTGATGGGTGGGGACATGCTCAGTAAATCTTTAATCCGTTTTCTGTTGATGGGTGGAGCTGTGTACCCTTCCTGTTATTTACCTGGGGCCAAACTATGGTGGAGGTAATGAAGATAATGGTGACCTCCTTCAAAAGGTCTCCTGCATGTACTGCTGCACTCAGTGCCCCCGACCCTGCAGCAGGCCACCACCGACCCGTGCCTCCACCAGAGACTCCTGGACACTCCCAGGCAAGTGTGGGTCAGTCTCTTGAGGGGTCACTGCTCCTTTATTCTAGGTCCTGGTGCACACAAGTTTCTGTTTCTGCCTGCAAGAGTCTATTTTCTCAGTTCTGTGTAAGTTCTGGCAGCTCTATGGTGGGGTTAATTGTGATCTCCTCCAAGAGCGCTTATGCCATATCCAAGTCTGCTGCAACCAGAGCCACTGCCTCTGCAGCAGTCCACTGCTGACCCATACCTCTACAGGAGATAAACACAGTTCTGTATCAGTCTCTGTGGGGAATTATACAGTGGAACTATACAGGATTATACAGTGGAAGTGACAAACAGATTCAAGGGAATAGATCTGATAGAGTATCTGAAGAACTAGGTGCAGAGGTTCATGACACTACAGGAGACAGGAATCAAGACCACCTCCAAGAAAAAGAAATGCAAAAAAGGCAAAATGGCTGTCTGAGGAGGCCTTACAAATAGCTGTGAAAAGAAAAGAAGTGAAAAGTAAAGGAGAAAAGGAAAAATATACCCATTTGAATGCAGAGTTCCAAAGAACAGCAAGGAGAGATAAGAAAGCCTTCCTCAGTGATCAGTACAAAGAAATAGAGGAAAACAATAGAATGGGAAAAACTAGGGATCTCTTCAAGAAAATTAGAGATACCAAGGGAACATTTCATGCAAAGATGGGTACAATAAAGGACAGAAATGGTATGGACCTAACAGAAACAGAAGATATTAAGAAGAGGTGGCAAGAATACACAGAGGAACTATCCAAAAAAGATCTTCATGACCCAGATCATCAAGATGATGTGATCACTCACCTAGAGCCAGACATCCTGGAATACAAAGTCAAGTGGGCCTTAGGAAGCATCACTGCAAACAAGGCTAGTGGAGGTGATGGAATTCCAGTTGAGCTATTTCAAATCCTAAAAGATGATGCTGTGAAAGTGCTGCACTCAATATGCCAGCAAATTTGGAAAACCCAGCAGTGTCCCAACGGGACTGGAAAAGGTCAGTTTTAGTCCCAATCCCAAAGAAAGGCAATGTCAAAGAATGCTCAAACTACCACACATTTGCACTTATCTCACACAGTAGCAAAGTACTGCTCAAAATTCTCCAAAGTCAGGCTTCAACAGTATGTGAAATGTGAACTTCCAGATATTCAAGCTGGATTTAGAAAAGGCAGAGGAACCAGAGATCAAATTGTCAACATCCTTTGGATCATCAAAAGAAGCAAAAGAGTTTCAGAAAAACATTTATTTCTGCTTTATTGACTATGCCAAAGCCTTTGACTGTGTGGATCACAATAAACTGTGGAAAATTCTGAAAGAGATGGGAATACCAGACCACCTGACCTGCCTCTTGAGAAACCTATATGCAGGTCAGGAAGTGACAGTTAGAACTGGACATGGAACAACAGACTGGTTCCAAATAGGAAAAGGAGTATGTCAAGGCTGTATATTGTCACCCTGCTTATTTAACTTCTATGCAGAGTACATCATGAGAAACGCTAGACTGGAAGAAACACAAGCTGGAATCAAGATTGCCGGGAGAAATATCAATAACCTCAGATGTGTAGATGATAGCAAATTTATGGAAGAAAGTGAAGAAGAACTAAACAGCCTCTTGATGAAAGGGAAAGAGGAGAGTGAAAAGTTGGCTTAAAACTCAACATTCAGAAAGCTAAGCTCATGGCATCTGGTCCCATCACTTCATGGCAAATATATGGGGAAACAATGAAAACAGTGACAGACTTTATTTTGGGGGGCTCCAAAATCACTGCAGATGGTGTCTTCAGCCATGAAATTAAAAGAAGCTTACTCTTTAGAAGAAAAGTTATGACCAACCTAGATAGCATATTAAAAAGCAGAGACATTACATTGCCAACAAAGGCAATGTATGGTTTTTCCAGTCAAAGCTATGGTTTTTCCAGTAGTCGTGTATGGATGTGAGAGTTGGACTATAAAGAAAGCTGAGCACCAAAGAATTGATGCTTTTGAACTGGGTGTTGGAGAACACTCTTGAGAGTCCCTTGGACTGCAAGGAGATCCAACCAGTCAATCCTAAAGGAGATCAGTCCTGAATATTCATTGGAAGGACTGATGCTGAAGCTGAAACTCCAATGCTTTGGCTGCCTGATGCAAAGAACTGACTCATTTGAAAAGATCCTGATGCTGGGAAAGATTGAAGGCAGGAGGAGAAGGGGATGACAGAGGATGAAATGGTTGGATGGCATCACCAACTCAATGGACATGAGTTTGAGTAAACTCTGGGAGTTGGTGTTAGACAAAGAGGCTTGGCATGGTGCAGTCCATGGGGTCGCAAGGAGTCGGATATGACTGAGCGACTGAACTGAACTGAATAAGATAACCAGCGCTTTGCCAGCTTCCCCAAGCATTGATTCCTTCATTATCATCCCATGGTAGCTTTCTCACAAAAGGCTTGTGATGCTGGGCATTTTCTTCAGATTTGAGTGTTAACAACTGACGTATGTATTTTGATAGTTACATGACCCCTTGGATGGGAATGAAGTCTTAGCACTGCATTCTTTTCTAGAGTTCCTCAAAATGTTTGTCTTCTGTGTTCTTTCTTTGTAAGTTACTCTCAAAATAATACCAATGTGACTTTCTGTCCCTTTGAAATTACTTCATGGATGTCTTGAAGCCTAAAGGATATTTATTTCTGCTACATATTTTAAAATCTATTAATTTTACTAAGATTAGTCTTGGAATTAATGCTTCCAGGTAACTTTTTCCAAGTGCATATTTTGCCCTTTTAGCATACACACTCTTGTCTTTATTTCTGAGGAATTATCTTAGGCTATAGGTTTAAAAGAATCTCCTCACTCTAAAAGGCCCATTGAGCCCCTCTGTAGTAAATTTCTCTCCCCATTTCCAGACACATGAAACGATTTCACTACACATTTGACATCTCTAGAAGTTTTTAAAATGACATGACAAAGTACATGACATTTTGTATTTGATTTTTCTCTTTTAACATAAATATTTTTGAGATTTATTGTTTATAGATAATAAAAGAGTGAAACAAAATGGGCAATATAATTTCAAGAAATGTTAAATGCTACAAAGAAAATAAGACAAGTCGAAAATTAGAGTATGTCTTTCTCACTGTACGAAAAGATCAAGGGTTTCTTCAAGTTGAAGATCTGGGGAAACTTTTCTGAGGAAGTGGCATTCAAGTGGAGACATAAATGTCAAGTAGAGAGTTGGACAGAATATTCCAGACACAAGTAATAATAAGCACAAAGATCAAAAGTCAAGGAAGAAAAATGACAAAGCTGCAATGGCTAGAGGGTAGTTACAGAAATAACTGCATTTGCCAAAACAAAAATACTTATAGAGAGGCACTATTTTACATTATGCAAATCTTGTTTGGCTAAAATTGAAGAAAGCTGGATCCTTACAACTGCTTCCATATTCAATTTTTATATCTGTTTCCATATTTTCCATATGCATAATTTCACAGTTCAAATAGTCTGAAAAACTCCCCAGAGTTTAAGAAGGAGTGAAAAAGCTTAAGGAAAAGAGTGAAAAAGGTAAATAATATCCTTATATTTTTATGAATATACTTTTGACTTTACAGAAGCCTAGAGAAATCTCATGGACAGCCACAGACTCCCAGGGCAATCTGTGTGAACCACTGAAGCAACCTGTGTTGACTATTCACAGTGTTAGATGTGCTTCCTATGAATCACCTCATGCAAACATGAAGATGGGAAAAGCATCTGAGAATGGTGAGAGGTCTCTGCAAGAGCTAAGCTCAGAAAGTATGCTCCCGAAGTCCACTCTGGCCACTGTCCCATTTCACTCTTCCTATTTAGACACAAATTGTAAGCAAAAGTTTTCCCTACTTGGTACTTTTATCTTTCACTTCCTACATATCGTTAAATACACTATAGTGTGAAGTGTGCATTTTACCACCACAAACACTAAAAGACATATAAAATGAATTTAATGCTAAATTTTATGCTAAGTGTAACACCTCTGAGTTTCACAAGCAAGGTTTTACTCATTTTTTGAGTTAATCATTTAAAAATATTTATTATTTAAGCAAATACTTTATATCTCTGTGATAACACAGTAAGTGGGGTCACAATTTCCACAATGTAAAATATGGGGACATGATACAACGCAGTTAAATGAAATACTTTTGGTCTGTATGAACTATGACCAACACCAAAACTAACGGTAGTAACATGCAAATGTGTATGACTTACATGAGAAAGAAGCATTAATACTATAAAAATTAGAAGTAGAAAAATACCTGAGGATGTTTCAATGATGATAATCCATTATGTTTTATCCCAACATGATATCAGAACCCAACTCATCATTGATAGTTTTTTTTTTTAGTTTTTTTTTTTTCTTAACACTTGTAGGCTTTGCCTCATTACATTCCTTACTGAAAGGTTTATAATGAATTTAGAGGAATAAGAATTTTTCATTAAAAAGTAGTGATTTCTGAGAGAACCTAATGAGGATATTTGGGAAACAGAATCTGCAGCCTCAGATAAAGAGTATATTATCATCTTACACGTAAGAAAAATGTAAACATATAAGGATGGTTTCTTGGAGTTCAAAAAGCTTGTCCACAATGATGCTGGGACAAGCTCCAGGCCTCTAACTCCTACTCAAATAAATTTTCTATCTACTAATGTTTGTTTCTATTTTTTTGCACATTCTCTTTCCTATCATGGTTACTGTTGTGTCTTCTTTTCTCTTGATAGATATTGATAGCTAGATAGATATAGATATATAACCATACACACGTACACACACATATGACCCACGACTCTGGGAAACTCACATGAAGGAAGTCTTACTTATTAGAAAATGAAGTTTCAACTTTTCTCAGATTTACAGGGCATGGAACAAATCAGGAAGAGGTCATTTTCCTACGACATAAATATAGTACTAGGGTCCCACACATTCTGAATATAGTTTGAATTAAAAGCACGCTTGGCAGGCTTCCAAAGTGTGAGAATATCATTTATTTGGTAACTTTCCATACACTTATTTCTTTACTCAATAAATAAAAATCTAAGATAAGATTGTCATTTTAATGCATCAATAATAGCATAAAAATAGAGGAATCAAGAAGGAAATAAACGTCTTTGTGGCATGATTTTAAAGGTTCTAATAGGAAAGATATTTTGAATCTGCTAGTCAAATGATTGGTTTTTTTAACAAATGAGAAAAGTGAAGTGAAAAAAATTATGATGTGTAAATTAAAAGTGATAGTTATTAAAGAGAAACAAATATGCTTTTTCATTACTATTGATATACAACTATATGATAATACATTTCAGTACAGTTAAGTTCACTGTTCACTCAGTCGTGTCCCACTCTTTGCGACTCCATGAATTGCAGCACGCCAGGCCTCCCTGTTCATACCAACTTCCGGAGTTCACTCAAACTCATGTCCATCAAGTCAGTGATGCCATCCAGCCATCTCATCCTCTGTCGTCCCCTTCTCTCCCTGCCCCCAATCCCTCCCAGCATTAGGATCTTTTCCAACGAGTCAACTCTTCACATGAGGTGGCCAAAGTATTGGAGTTTCAGCTTCAGCACCAGTCCTTCCAAAGAACACTCAGGACTGATCTCCTTTAGAATGGACTGGTTGGATCTCCTTGCAGACCAAGGGACTCTCAAGAGTCTTCTCCAACACCACAGTTCAAACGCATCAATTCTTCAGCGCTCAGCTTTCTTCACAGTCCAACTCTCACATCCATACATGACCACAGGAAAAACCATAGCCTTGACTAGACAGACCTTTGTTAGCAAACTAATGTCCCTGCTTTTGAATATGCCATCTAGGTTGGTCATAACTTTCCATCCAAGGAGTAAGCGTCTTTTAATTTCATGGCTGCAGTCACCGTCTGCAGTGATTTTGGAGCCCCCTAAAATAAAGTCTGACACTGTTTCCACTGTTTCCCCATCTATTTCCCATAAAGTGATAGGACCAGATGCCATGATCTTCATTTTCTGAATGCTGAGCTTTAAGCCAACCTTTTCACTCTCCTCTTTCAATTTCATCAAGAGGCTTTTTAGTTCCTCTTCACTTTCTGCCATAATGGTGGTGTCATCTGCATATCTGAGGTTATTGATATTTCTCCCAACAATCTTGATTCCAGCTTGTGCTTCTTCCAGCCCAGAATTTCTCATGATGTACTCTGCATAGAAGTTAAAAAAGCAGGGTGACAATATACAGCCTTGACGTACTCCTTTTCCTATTTGGAACCAGTCTGTTGTTCCATGTCCAGTTCTAACTGTTACTTCCTGACCTGCATATAGGTTTCTCAAGAGGCAGGTCAGCTGGTCTGGTATTCCCATCTCTTTCAGAATTTTCCACAGTTTCTTGTGATCCACACAGTCAAAGGCTTTGGCATAGTCAATAAAGCAGAAATAGATGTTTTCCTGGAACTCGCTTGCTTTTTTGACGATCCAGCGGATATTGGCAATTTGATCTCTGGTTCCTCTGCCTTTTCTAAATCCAGCTTGAACATCTGGAAGTTCAGGGTTCACATATTGCTGAAGCCTGGCTTGGAGAATTTTGAGCATTACTTTGCTAGCATGTGAGATGAGTGCAATTGTGTGGTGGTTTGAGCATTCTTTGGCATTGCCTTTCTTTAGGACTGGAATGAAAAGTGACCTTTTCCAGTCCTGTGGCCACTACTGAGTTGTCCAAATTTGCTGGCATATTGAGTGCAGCACTTTCACAGCATCATCTTTCAGGATTTGTAATAGCTCAACTGGAATTCCATCACCTCCACTAGCTTTGTTCATAGTGATGCTTTAGATTCCTCATAAATAGTCGGTGAAATAATTTATTTACCTGCTCCTATGACAACTGACAAGTAACAAGCACTAGTCTCTTCTCAAAGAGAAATTCATATTCTAATTCCAGAACCAATTATGTTATATGTTGAATTGTTATGTATAATTAATAGGGCTTTTTAAAATTTAGTCTCAAGGCATCCCCTAGGATACCTCAGGTCTAAAAATTCATGATGTAAGACTTCAGTGTGTGTAGATAATGCGTCAGTCAGTACTGACAGTGTTTACTCAGTGGAAATCAAGTATTTGGTGAAATAAAGAATTACTAGGACAGTAAGGTGTAATTAGGTGCCTGTGGAAACTTTCATACAAAGTTTATGGGATACTGGCAGCAATGGCGATGCCTTCAATAAATATTTAATGTCTTGGCTCCTGAGATTAATGACAACATGAGCATATTTCTACATGGGCAACTGATGTTAATTCAGAGAATTCAGCCAAAATGGTTACTATTCACTCTTATTGGTTGCCTAGTATTGACTGACCTAATGTACAGCATTTTACATTGTTCAACCCAGGTCTTAATTGCCCACATGACGAAATAGGACTTTGTCTAATTCATACTTACCTACCTTAAACAATACGCCAAACAAAATTGACATAATCCCAGACAAAGAATAATCCAAATTTATTCATAGATCCATTGTTGGTGCATGAATTCTTTTGGAAAATTTAGATCATATATATATACATATATATATATATATACACATATATATATATACTTCTTTTTTCTACATTAGCTAGAGTTTAATTTGAATGAAAACTTGATATTAAGATGTAAAATATTACATGTATTAAACTGCATACCTAGTTTTTAAATACTACTTTATTTTCATTGTATGAATATGATATGATTGTTATTCATGACTCAAAAATCAAAAGCATATTGGCACATGATATGTTAAGAATAACTGTGATTGGTACATAATCCTCTATAAATTCTAGGGAATAGGTCATATTTAATTAAAATATATTGCTGGGAAATGTACAGAGAATTTGAAGCCAGTAAAAGAAGACAAGTAATGTATTTACTAAAGCTAGTGATTTGAATCATTCTTTTCTCCTTTGCCAATGATTGGCAAATAGCAATGAATTCTGATCTTGTATTACTTTTCATTTTCTCCTTTGGGAATTACTTTAAAATGGTAATATAATAATATGATATATAATCATGACTGAAATATTTAAAATTAATTTCTGGATACACATACATTTATATTATTACCAAAATGGAGTATATTTCATTTAATTGTATAATACAAACTAACTCACAATGCTCAGGGTTTATTTATTACACTAAATTTGTAATGATGTTCTAGAGTTGTGTTTCCATTATGGCTGGGTGAAGTTCCGTGGGTGTATTAATTCATTCATAAGTAACATTATCCCCTTCACTTTACCCTCACTTATGTCTATAAATTCATGCTTTTAGCACTCACTGCATCCATGCCCAAATGTGTAAACCAGCCAGAAGTGAATAATCTACATAAAACATGTCTGACAAACTGGGCATTATTGACATTTAAAAAGTAAATAGGATGAACAACAGGGCTACATGGAAGAGATGAGTAGGATGACAGGCTCCTAACTTCCTTGACATTAAAAAGTTTTTTTTTTACATTGTCTTTTACATCTTTATATTTCACACCTTCTTTTATATCTGCTTCAAGACTGGGATATTGTGACACCATAAATGCTCTGAAAACAGGTTAAGAAGCCAGACTTTATACCCAGAGCCAAACTTCTCAGTCTGTTTATCAAATACCAATATGATTAGAATAGCTTTCTTATGCCTGAGGGCAATTGAGTGATCAAACACAAATATTCAAAATTACGAATGTTGTGGATTAAAGCATGGCCATCACTGGCTTTCATCTGTATTTTGTAACCAATATGATGGTTTCACACTGCAATAACGTGAACAGTTGGAAAGTACAGATTAATTTTCTGTTCTGAAGAGATATTATCTGGGTTGGTGGTCCAGAAGTATCACTTCATGAATTAATTTAAGCAGACGCTTTTTCTGTCAGTATCCAAGGCCCTTAATATATATGCTGGAATGGGCAACTCTATCTGTTGGATGACTGGAGTAATGATAACCATGTGTGTTTGTTTTTTGTCTATCTGCTGGGTGAATACTATTGTGACCATCCTATCTTAGCAACTAATAGCTTCTTATTAGTTGGAGACATCTCATTCAAAATTGAAACTCCCACTCAAAGCGAACCATTTGTTGGGCAAAAACCAAATTTAACTCGTGAAAGCAAAAGATGTGAAACACAGTTTAGTCAATAGGCCCTGACTTTGCTCCTCTTGACTGGCTGCTACATGCTATACTGATACTCAGCCACACTGAGGAATGCTACACTGACACTCTTGGCCACTGACCACAGTCACAAATCCAGCCATAAGAATAAATAGGAATGTCTAAAGAAAAAAAAATCAGTTCCATTTACAGAAGCAGATGCTGGGGAGTCAATACAAGGCAATGAGTAGTTCTGGTTCACCAGGTTAAGAGAATAATGAGCATTTCCAGACTTTTACAGCATTCATCACTGCTGTTTCCAAAAGCTAAATATGTAAGAGCTTTTGTAGACAGCTGTGCATATAATAATTTTTAAGTAAACTTTTAATGGAAGTATACAAAACTGCATGAATCACAACTCTATAACAGGAAGAATTTTGGCAAAATGCACCCACATAATTAGCACTCAGGTCAAGTAACAAAACTTTAATCTCACTTCAGAAATGGCCTGTAGGACAATTCACTCCCACCTCTCCCTGAAGGGTAACCATAATCCTGATTTCTAAGACCATAAATTGGCCAGTCTTGTGGATGTATTATTTACTAATTCAAGGGTATTTGGTGGGAGTCCATTTTATTTGATGTTGATGTATGTTAACTAATTTAGGCTTAACTAGCGTGACTTAGTTCACACTAGTTAAAAAGCATGCCAGCTGCGATGGACCATGCAGAAGTGTCGCCGAGAGGAGCTACCCCAGCCCAACGTCAGGGGTGGCGGGTGAGACCGAGCTACCCCACATCCAAGGAGCGGTGGCTGCATGGGTGCAGGAGGGCAAAGAGGTGCTACTCCACCTTCAAGGTTAGGAGGGGCGACCTCTTCCAAGGTAAGGAGCAGTGGCTGTGCTATGCTGGAGCAGCTGTGAAGAGATACTCCACATCCAAGGTAAGAGAAACCCAAGTAAGACAGTAGGTGTTGCAAGAGGGCATCAGAGGGCAGACACACTGAAACCATAATCACAGAAAACTAGCCTGTGTTTCATTGTCTAACTCAATGAAACTAAGCCAAGCTGTATGGGGCCACCCAAGATGGATGAGTCATGGTGGAGAGGTCTGACAGGATGTGGCCCTTTGGAGAAAGGAATGGCAAACCACTTCAATATTCTTGCCTTGGGAACTCCATGAACAGTATGAAAAGGCAAAATGATAGGATACTGAAAGAGGAAATCCCCAGGTCGGTAGCTGCACATATACTACAGGAGATCAGTGGAGAAATAACTCCAGAAACAATGAGGGAATGGAGCCAAAGCAAAAACAATACCCAGTTAAGGATGTGACTAGTGGTGGAAGCAAGGTTCGATACTGTAAAGAGCAATATTGCACAGGAACTAGGAATGTCAGGTCCACAAATCAAGGCAAACTGGAAGTGGTCAAACAGGAGATGGCAAGAGTGAACATCGACATTCTAGGAATCAGCAAACTAAAATGTACTGGAATGGGTGAATTAACTCAGATGACCATTATATCTACTACTGTGGGCAGGAATCCCTTAGAAGAAATGGAATAGCCATCACAGTCAACAAAAGAGTCCAAAATACAATACTTGGATGCAATCTCAAAAACAGCAGAATGATCTCTGTTCATTTCAAAGGCAAACCTTTCAATATCATGGTGATCCAAGCCTATGCCCCAATCAGTAATGCCAAAGAAGCTGAAGTTGAACGGTTCTATGAAGACCTACAAGACCTTTTACAGCTAACACCCAAAAAAGATGTCTTTTTCATTATAGGGGACTGGAATGCAAAAGTAGGAAGTCAAGAAGCACCTGGAGTAACAGGCAAATTTGGCCTTGGAGTACGGAATGAAGTAGGGCAAAGGCTAATAGAGTTTTGCCAAGAGAGTGCACTGGTCATAGCAAACACCATCTTCCAACAACACAAGAGAAGACTCTACACATGGACATCACCAGATGGTCAACACCAAAGTCAGATTGATTATATGCTTTGCAGCCAAAGATGGAGAAGCTGTATACAGTTAACAAAAACAAGACCGGGAGCTGACTGGCTCAGATCATGAACTCCTTATTACCAAATTCAGACTCAAATTGAAGAAAGTAGGGAAAACTGCTAGACCATTCAGGTATGACCTAAATCAAATCCCTTATGATTATACAGTGGAAATGAGAAATAGATTTAAGGGACTAGATCTGATAGACAGAGTGCTGGAGGAACTATGGATGGAGGTTAATGACATTGTAGAGGAGACAGGGATCAAGACCATCCCCATGGAAAAGAAATGCAAAAAAGCAAAATGGCTGTGTGAGGAGGCCTTACAAATAGCTGTGAAAAGAAGAGAAGCAAAAAGCAAAGGAGAAAAGAAAAGATATAAGCATCTCAAGGCAGAATTCCAAAGAATAGCAAGAACAGATAAGAAAGCCTTCCTCAGCAATCAATGCAAAGAAATAGAGGAAAAGAACAGAATGGGAAAGACTAGAGATCTCTTCAAGAAAATTAGAGATACCAAGGGACCATTTCATGCAAATATGGGCTCAATAAAGGACAGAAATTGTATGGACCTAACAGAAGCAGAAGATATTGAGAAGAGGTGGCAAGAATACACAGAAGAACTGTACAAAAATGATCTTCATGACCAAGATAATCAAGATGGTGTGATCACTCATCTAGGGCCAGACATCCTGGAATGGGAAGTCAAGTGGGCCTTAGGAAGCATCACTACAAACAAAGCTAGTGGAGGTGATGGAATTCCAGTTGAGCTATTTCAAATCCTGAAAGATGATTCTGTGAAAGTGCTTCACTCAATATGCCAGCAAATGTGGAAAACTCAGCAGTGGCCACAGGACTGGAAAAGGTCTGTTTTCATTCCAATCCCAAAGAAAGGAAATCTCAAAGAATGCTCAAACTACTGCATAATTGCACTGATCTCACACGCTAGTAAAGTAATGCTCAAAATTCTCCAAGCCAGGCTTCAGCAACATGAACCCTGAACTTCCAGATGTTCAAGCTGGTTTTAGAAAAGGCAGAGGAACCAGAGATCAAATTGCCAACGTCTGCTGGATCATCGAAAAAGCAAGAGAGTTCCAGGAAAACATCTATTTCTGCTTTATTGACTATGCCAAAGCCTTTGACTGTGTGGATCACAAGAAACTGTGGAAAATTCTGAAAGAGATGGGAATACCAGACCAGCTGACCTGCCTCTTGAGAAACCTATATGCAAGCCAGGAAGTAACAGTTAGAACTGGACATGGAAAAACAGACTGGTTCCAAGTACGAAAAGGAGTATGTCAAGGCTGTGTATTGTCACCCTGCTTATTTAATTTATATACAGAATACATCATGAGAAATTCTGGGCTGGAAGAAACCCAAACTGGAATCAAGATTGCCGGGAGAAGTATCAGTTACCTCAGAATAACCTTCACCCTTATTGCAGAAAGTGAAGAAGAACTAAAAAACCTCTTGATGAAAGTGAAAGAGGAGAGTGAAAAAGTTGGCTTAAAGCTCAACATTCAGAAAATGAAGATCATGGCATCTGGTCCCATCACTTCACGGCAGATAGATGGGCAAACAGTGGAAACAGTGTGAGACTTTATTTTGGGGGGCTCCAAAATCACTGCAGATGGTGACTGCAGCCATGAAATTAAAAAATGCAAGGAAAGTTATGACCAACCTAGATAGCATATTCAAAGCAGAGATATTACTTTGCCAATAAAGGTCCGTCTAGTCAAGGCTATGGTTTTTTGAGTGGTCATGTATGGATGTGGGAGTTGGACTATAAAGAAAGCTGAGCACTGAAGAATTGATGCTTTTGAATTGTGGTGTTGAAGAAGACTCTTGAGAGTCCCTTGGACTGCAAGGAGATCCAACCAGTCTGTCCTAAAGGAGACCAGTCCTGGGTGTTCATTGGAAGGAATGATGCTGAGGCTGAAACTCCAATACTTTGGCCACCTCATGCAAAGAGCTGACTCACTGGAAAAACCCTGATGCTGGGAAGGATTGGGGGCAGGAGGAGAAAGGGACGACACAGGATGAGATGGCTGGATGGCATCACTGACTCAATGCACATGAGTCTGGGTGAACTCCAGGAGTTGGTGATGGACAGGGAGGCCTGGTGTGCTGCGATTCATGGTGTCGCAAAGAGTTGGACACGACCGAGTGACTGAACTGAATTGAACTGAGTGTGACTTAATGGAGGATATATTTATCCTGTGGGAAAAAAAGTGAACGTGTTAGTCACTCAGTTGTGCCTGACTCTTTACAAGTTCATGGACTGAAGTGGGTAGCTGTTCCTTCTCCAGGGGATGTTCACAAACCAGGGATCAAACCCACTTTGCAGGCAGATTCTTTACCATCTGAGCTACCAGGGAAGCCTGCAGATATTCTAGCACTTCAGAAAACTGTGGAGGTTAACTCAAACTTACGATTTCATTAATATATAATCACATTGTTAGGCACATAATTGGAAAAAAGAAAATCTTGCCATCTTCATTTGAGACAATGTCCCATATAGTAGCACTGTATATATTGAATTGATTAAGAACTAGCAAAAAAACTTTAAGAATACAGTGCTAAAAACTAAGCACAAAAGAAATGACTTTCAATAGAGTAAGACTGAGGTAACAACCAGACATGGAAAAATGGACTGGTTTAAAATTGGGAAAGGAGTACGTCAAAGCTATATATTGTCACTCTGCTATTTTAACTTCTATGCAGAGTACATCATGCAAAATGCTAGGCTGGATGACTCACAAGCTGAAATCAAGATTGCCTGGAGAAATATCAGCCTCAGATATGCAGATGATAGTACTCTAAAGTCAGAAAGACAAGAGGAACTAAAGAGACTGTTGATGAAGGTGAAAGAGGAGAATGAAAAAGCTGGCTTAAAACTCAGAATTCAAAAAACTAAGATCATGGCATCCATTATAAATAGAAGGGGAAAAGTGGAAACTTTGGCAGATTTTATTTTCTTGGGCTCCAAAGCCACTGTTGACTGTGACTGCAGCCATGAATTTAAGACACTTGCCCCTTGGAAGAAAAGCTATGACAAACCTAGACAGCATATTAAAAAGCAAAGACATCACTTTTCCTACAAAGGTCCATCAAGTCAAAGCTACGGCTTTTCCAGTAGTCATGTATGGATATGAGAGGTGGACCACATAGAAGGCTCAGCACCAAAGTATTGATGCTTTCGAATCATGGTGCTGGAGAAGACTCTTGAGAGTCCCTTGGACTGCAAGGAGATCAAACCAGTCAATCCTAAAGGAAAATCAACCCTGAATATTCATTGGAAGGACTGATGCTAAAGCTGAAGCTTCAATACTTTGACCTCCTGATGTAAAGAGCCAACTCATTGAAAAAATACTGATGCTGTGAAAAATTGAAGGCAAAAGGAGAAGGAGGCTGCAGAGGATGAGATGGTTGGATAGCATCACTGACTCAGTGGACATGAATCTGAAAACTCTGGGAGATAGTAGAGGACAGAGGATCCTGGTGTGCTGCAGTCTATGGGGTTGCAAAGAGTTGAACATGACTGAACAACAATGAAGAAGACTTGAGGTAAGCATCTGTTTTAGATAAAGTAGCACATTTCCATGCACACAAAAAAAGAACTAGTGCTTGAAGTCAGCCATGACCTCAACGGTTGTTACCAACATGCTTGCATTTGGTCTTAAAGATTTTGATGTTAATTTTCTAACTTTGTGCTCATTTTTAGAAAATGGCAGAACAGAAAATTTTCAGTTGGCTCATTTTTTAAAATCTATGTGAAGGATTTTAATTTTTTATATTTTCCTTTATAGTCCTTCATACTATTTCTTCTCTCTTACAACCCTGACAATTTTGTAGTCTAATAGAAAGTGGTTTGTGTTATCAACTATACATTGAAAGAGTTACACTGAATAATTCCTTAGTTATTTGTGCTGGTCAAGCACAAAATACAAAAGTTCATAATTCAAGAGAAAATTATGATTGTTGTTTTTACCAGTGATTCATTCATTCTTCTAGCAAACACTGAAGGGCCATCATTTAATATAAGACTCTGGCCTAGATGGATGGATTAAAAACTAAGAAAATCGACATTCTGTCTTAGCAAGCCGAGCCCTGGGCTGTTTTTATACAGGATATAAAACCACTGCTTAGTGATTTAATGAGGCAGCACCTAAGTTACTGTCTAGATGTAAAGGCCTGCCTCCATAGCTGGCCAGAAGGCCATGTGGAAGTCAATCTAGCTATTTCGGTTGTATTAATGAACAACTTAGACACAACTCACTGCTTTGACACTGCATGTTATGATAAAAACAGAATTAAAATTCCCAAAGCTTGACTCAAAGTTCCATATTAGCTTTTCAGGGAAATACTATAACTATTTCAAGTCAGCCTTGGGGCAGTGCTACCATTTACATCCTAATTTCCCTTTCCCTTACTCCAAAATCCTTGACACTAAAGCACATTCTTAGAAAATTTACTTATATGAATTTTTAAGATAATATGTTTAGTAAACATTTTTACTAAGGTTGTCCTTATGTCAATAACAATATCAATAGAATATGATACCAGATCACTTTTTCAAATAGCAAAACTAGTGTTCTTTTAGTTTGATAAATACACTTCCAAGAATTCCGTGTCATTTTAATCAGATAAATTATAACTAAAAGTGACATCTAAATATCCTCTGTTAACAATAAAAGACAGAATTCTTAAAAACTGTCACATGTTAGCAGAAGATTCAAGAGAGAATGGATTACATGATCATAAAGGATAAAGCAGAACTTAGGCTTGAGGAGAATCAGCTAATTAAAAGGTTGACTATGAATTCTTAGGCTCTTCCCAAAAGCAGAATATAAAATGTCAGTCATTGAACTTTTCAAGTTTAGATATCTTTTGTCTTTCCCTTTTTATTGCAATTTCTTATTTTTTTTTTCAATTTGATACATAAAACAGGCTCATTATCTTTCTATAGGGCTCACCATCTGACTTGGGTGTCACTTTCTGTCTGATATCATCTTGTAATGATGGTGGGATATTTACCACGGTTTCCTTTTCCTTTTAGAGTATATCTAACTGCTGTATCAATTTGCTCTTAATTAAAACAGTGAATTATATGTACAAAGATTAATATGTGATGGTAACCATGTACACATTTACGTGGCATTAAAAATGGCTTAATAGCAATTAGAGAGCTGAAAAGCAAGAATAATGGGTAGAAATCACTGTCAGATAATGCAAACTGAGGCACTGGAAGCCGCAAAGACCATTATTCATTGGCAACTACTCATGAGAATGCATAACTTTTAAGTAGCTAGATACTGTAGTGGATAGCGGGGGAGCTTGTGCCTAGAGTTTGGTAAGAGCAACACTGGACAGCTGACACATTCAAGTTAATCTCTTAGGATGAAAACTGGAAGGAAGCATGGATTCTGCAAGAGCAGACTTTGCTGATTTGAGAGACAAGAAGTGGATTTGCCAACAGAGACAGCAATGGATATTCAGAAATAGACTGGGAGAATGAAAACAGAAGTTATGGAAGCAAGTCGGCTATTTTCCAGCTATGTGGTGTTGGGCTACCTCAAGCCTGTTTCTCCATCTGCAGAAGGAGGTGCTGGATGACTAGCCTCTGCAAGCACCTCCCAGCTCTACGAGCCCATTGTTATGCATTTCTGGGACACACATGGGAATCCTGTCTAACGACTGGGGCTCACCCTCGGGGGCAGCTTCCTCCCCCAACATCAGGACAAAACTCATCCTGTTTTCTGATCTTCCTTCTCAATTTTGCACCTGTTTCCTGCTTCATAGGAACTACACTTGCACTCTAGTACCACTGCTTTGTGTCTTCTGGGACCCTAATTCACACTGAAGAGCCCTTGAACAAACAAGTCACCACCCTGCCCACGCGCACTGACTTTTCCAGAGATGATCAGGTGGAAAGGCAGCATATAACACGAAGTGAGTGGTCGGTGCCAAAAATGCAGGTGTCAGAGGCAGATGGCAGGGAGAAGTTTTTGAGAGGGAACCCCAGACGACCAAGTCAACTACCATACATCCTTTTGCCTCTATTTTTTCTGCTTTCCATCTCAGAGACTGAATCACAGGATCCTCCATTGGTTTATCAGTGACCAATATTTATACAGCCATAATAAAGCAAACAGTAATTTATACATATATAATACATACATTAATATATATATTTATACATACTTAATGGGGGAGAATGGGGGAAAGCAGAGCACTGTCAAAGAGTTGAAGCTTCAGCTACTATATAAAAAAGTCACTAGGAGAAGTTTAAATTCGATAAATATAAAATAGCAGTACTTGTGAATTAATTTAACAGGTTTATTAAATATCTATCACATATCTAGCAATTACAGGCATCGGAGTTACAAGTGAATGACACAGATAAAAATCCCTGCCCTCATGAAGTATACACATAAGTACAGGAAAAACATTAATTAAAAAATAAAAAATCAAAAGATAAAATATACTGGTGTGCTAAAGATGGATAAATGCAGGAAGCATTATCCCAATAAATGCCAGCTGCAGTTTTAGCTATAAAGGGAAGTTTTCACTGAGATAGTGAATTTGGAGTAAAGACCTTATGGAGGTAAGCTAAGTTTAAAAAGAAACCACACACACACAAATTCTTATCTAGCTATCAGGATGTACTAGAATCTATATGTACAAAACATATGTGAAGACAGAACTTGAGAAATAAAAGTTCCTGGGAGCATCTCACACTTTGTTTATGATATAGAGTAACAAGAAAAGCATTTTATGCCAAGAAGGAGCCTAAAAAATAAAAAGGACACATAAAATTGATTTATTAATGAGAATAGGTATTGAGCTCAAAAACTTTGAAATAAATGTACATTGAGGTCTAATTTGATGAAAGAAAAGCTAGTATTTTCAAGCTGGAAAGCACAGTTTTAATATGTGTAAATAAACACAAAATGACTTCAAGCTGATATTTGCAAATAAAAACATCTAATATCCACATTTTGTCCTATCTTTCATGATATATGTGTAAATAAACACAAAATGACTTCAAGCTATTTGCAAATAAAAATATCTAATATTCATCCATATTTTGTCCTATCTTTCATGATATATGGAAAAATCTCTTTTCTCAGCCATCTTTGCAGATTGGGCAGTGTATTTTACTAGTTCTAAGTGCTGGTTCATGGGCAGAAACAAAATGTATCACGTTCAGGCTGTAGCACCAAATTGCCTCCTATGTTATTACTCTTTCCTGCCACCACAATTGGAGACACATAAAAAGATGGAGCCACTATCATCTTATATTATTAACTGTCCATGATAAATTGATTCCTCTGGTGTCCTATGTTAAACACATATCCTGAGAAATAAAAGTAAACCTTTGTTATTTTAGTCTACTAATATTTGTGGGTTACCTGTTCATGCAGTATCCCTGACCTGCTCTAACTGATCCAGCAAGCCAAACTGTGGGTTTCCATTATTTCTAAATTGTCAATGTAAATACTTAGAGGAAAGAAAAGATTCTTATCCTTTAGGAAATATTCTGCTATAATTTTGCTTGACTTTTTAAAATTTGAAGTAGGCAAATATTAAAATATATCAAAACACCTAATAACAGAACCAAAACATAGACATTGATGAGTTACTACTACATCAGTAATTTAATATCATGCATTGACATTTGTAAATAAATAATTAAAATGGACTCTTCAGATGAAATTGTCATATAGTCACTAATTTCTAAAGAACAGAATATTAAGGATTATCTCAGAAGTAATACTTAATTATAAAATAAATATGAAGAAATAAAAATGAAAGAAAGTAATGTAGATACCCCACATAAGTTATTTGTAAAGTCAAAGAAGAGAAAAATCCTGAAGAACTTATCATTCTTCAGAAAAATCCTGAAGAATCTTATCATATAAAGATTTTACTTATTAATCTGTATGCTTTTTAAAAGAAAGAAATGGAAAGTACTATGCTAATTTGAGGACTAAACTCCACATATTTCAAAGATTTCAAAAATGCTTATTGGAAAACAAATATTCTTTTTTATTTGGATGGAAATGAGAAATAATGATCTATAAAACCGACAAAGTCCAAGAGGATTTAATCAGCATAAGTTTTCCTTATTTAATATTGTCTATATTTTAAGCCCTTGTTGATGGCTATTTTCCAATAGTCCAATATTTTTAATATCCTAGAAAACAATTTCAAATGGATTTTGTGATTTAGGCCTATATTTCAGAAATGGACTATTTAACGGAGAAATAAAGTATTTAAAGACTACTATATACTGTATACTATAAACTGTATCCTATTTATCCTTCAGATTATTGAATGTTAAAAGTTTTTGGTTAGAGGTAGACTCTGGTATTCACAAGAAAGCATTCTTTTTCTTTTTGAATACTAGTTTTATTCAAATGGAAAGATAAGTAGGACAACTCTGGTGGATTTTTATTCCTCCTCTTTTCCATGCCACAGAACTAACATTTACCTACGAGTGCATTCAATCATTCTTTCATTTATTCATTGGAAAAGTAAGAACTGACTGAGTATATGATAAATGATACACCAAGTACAAGTGATACAGAAATAAAAAAGGCAGCTCTTGCCCTAAAGGAACTCACTCTTTAGGAAGTCTAAATATCAAACAGCAAATATCAAGGTGAATGGGGGTTCTAGAATCATATGGACATGACTGGGTTCCAATCCCTCTCGATTTGTCCATTATTAGCTATGTGACTTTCGGGAAAAATTCCCTTGTCAATGAAATGTGGCTTACATTATAGTCTATTGTTTGGATTAAATTAAATCATATACATATTTGGTCACATAGATTTATGAATTATTACACACTTGAATTTAAATATGGTAGTTATTATGATGGCTTTTAAAAAATGTTTAAATGTAAGAATTGCAACAAAAAAGGGTTGATGAGGAACCTTCCTTATTTAGCCAGAAGCTGTGGGAATGGGGTCGGTAATTCCATACAGACATTAAAAGCTGGACCACAGCTCAAAACATAAGGAAAACTGAGATAACTAAGCTGTGGAGAGAAGTCGGAGAGTATGACACACACACAGGTCAGAAAAGGGTACCTGGGAGGGTTTAAGGAGCTGTGAGTACTTAGTAAGAGAGTGTTCTTGGAAACCTAGTGGGAGATGTGGCTGGAAAAATGGAAAATAATGTAGATTTCATTGGGAATGATCCATAATTTATCCTGAAGATGGTATACTTTCAACCAATTTGCTTTATATTACTAGCAGAATCAAGCCCTCTTTGTGGTTCAGAGGTGTTGAGATGAATTAGAACATAGTTTACACTTCAATCTATGGTTTTTCCTGTGGTCATGTATGGATGTGAGAGTTGGACTGTAAAGAAGGCTGAGCACTGAAGAATTGATGCTTTTGAGCTGTGGTGTTGGAGAAGACTCTTGAGAGTCCCTTGGACTGCAAGGAGATCCAACCAATCCTGCCGGGAGCCAGCATGAGGAACTCCGCCCATGGCAAAGGTCATGAGGAAGGAGCCTTGGCATACGCAAAGGCGTGATCAAGCCTCAGGAAACCCCCTGTTCCCGAGCATCTACCCCCAAAACCAGAGTCTATCTACTTTACTGTTTCATGCTCTCGCCTACACCTCTGACTTTATAGGGGGCTGTTCCTCACCGATTCTCTTGGAGAAGGAGTAAACGTGCAGCTCCAAGTCAATAAAAATTCCTGGGCATGACAAAAGTGTTTCAACTTACGAACTCCTCTGAAGGTTATCTAGCCTGCCTGTATAGGTTCATCTGGCCACATGTGATTGTTTACAGCCTCCTAACCTGAGAGGCACGAGATGTTTTAGACTTACTAAAGGCAAATTCTTTGGGGAAGTTAGAAATTATTAGTATAGTGGGTTGGTTAGGAATTATATTGGTGAAGGGTTTTTCATTTGTTGTGCCAATAATTGCTGCTAATTCCCTGCCCTCGGTGTGACAAGGGTGTCTCAGGTCAAACCTCTCTGCTGACAAACTAGCTTGTGTGACAGGATTATCTATACTCCTGCCACTATGCACATGATTGTTTACTACCTCTCAACCATAAATAGCATAGAGAGTTTGGAGTATTTTGAGAGTCTTAATTAGCATAGGGCTTTTGTCATTGCTGAGTCAATGATTTGCTGCCAGGCCTCCATATCCTTAGGCACCTGGGAATATATTAATCAATGTATTTGGAATATAGAAAAGGAAATATAATAGTTTTTAAGGTTAGCAATACTAGACCTTTTGAGTTAATGAATTTTCTCTTTTGTAATAGATCACTGTACTTTGTTATAAATCACTGTGTCCTTGCTATGTAAAAATGTAACTTTATCACTATCTTAAGACTAAATAGATCTTAAGGGGAACATTGGTGAAAGGATTTTCATTTGTTGGGCTGATGTTTGCTGCTAAATCTCCATATTCCCTGCCCTTATAATGAATATAACTAGCATATAGGAGAAATAAGTATTAGCCTTTAAGCATATAGGAGAAATAAGTATTAACCTTTAAGATTAATCACGTTAACCTTGGGTTAAATAAATTCTTTTCTTGATTGTAACTCACTACACCCTCACCCTATAGGAATGCAACTTTATTTGGAGGGTGGTGCCTGGTTTAAGAAAAAACACCTTGGAAAAAATAAGTTTTTTGGTTATCAGAAAGAAAGGGTCGTAAAATGTCAGCAGGCCTCATGGCCAGAAGATGATGTAAAACCGCTAAGATCTTTTTTATGTAAAGCACCTGATTTTGATAAAGGTCAGGACTGCTGACCCCCGCGTGACTCTGTATTCATCCCTATGTGTAACGAAAGGTATATAAGCAAACCTAAAAATAAAGAAATCAGGATCAGTTTCCAGAAAGACTGATTCCCCCATGTCTTCCTTTCTTGCTCCCCGTTTCTCTGGCTGAATTCCCAGCCAGATGAATTCCCATCTGGAGTGTGGGTGCTCGCCATGTCTACTTACTTGTCCTGGCTTTCAAGCCCACGCAAGAAGGAGCCCAAGGAGGGGCACCTTCTGATATTCAAGTGGCACCGGTGGCCCAACGTAGATGGTGCAAATTCCTTGTCTTGGAATTTTATTGGTATCCCACGTAAACCAAGTTATTCAGCCTCTTTTTCTCTCCTACTATTTTCTGGCCGAATTCCCATCTGGTGCATGGGTACCCACCAAGCCTGCTAATTTTGCCTGGGCTTCTAAGATCGGACCAGGGGGCCTCAGTGCCTCCTCTCCTTCAGGAAAACGGGAAGACGCCTGCGGCCTACGTAGGTGGTGATTGGTATTCCATGTAAACCAAGTTATTCAGCATCTTTTTCTCTGCTAATTTTCTAATCCCGCTATATCTGTAATTAAGTAAGTTATTTCCAAGGACGCTGACTCCGTCCCCACCTTCGAATCACCCTGGATCCACCGGGGCTGGACCCCGGCACAATCCATTCTGAAGGAGATCAGCCCTGGGATTTCTTTGGAAGGAATGATGCTAAAGCTGAAACTCCAGTATTTTGGCCACTTCATGCGAAGAGTTGACTCATTGTAAAAGACTCTGATGCTGGGAGGGAGTGGGGGCAGGAGGAGAAGGGGACGACAGAGGATGAGAGGGCTGAATGGCATCACTGACTCGATGGATGTGAGTCTGAGTGAACTCTGGGAGTTGGTGATGGACAGGGAGGCCTGGCGTGCTGCAATTCATGGGGTTGCAAAGAGTCGGACACGACTGAGTGACTGAACAGAACAGAACAGATCAGAGTATTTATATCCATGCAGTCTTTATATAAGTGAGTGAGCAATTGAGGATACATTTTTCACTTTAGGAAATAACATGAGAGTTTAAAATATAAGTAAAATCTATGATATTTATTCAACATATATTTATGAAGATTACTCAGTGACAGGTACTATGCTAGTCTTCAGTGATAGACACAAAAGTCTGTTTCTTTCTTTAAAGGATATTACAGTCTGAGTGAGTGAAATAGATAGAAGAGTAGTAAATTTTAAGTTGTGTGTGCTCTCATAAAAGTTTATGAAAGGCATGAGTAGTATGGAGAATAAAGTGAAGTGAAAGTTGCTCAGTCGTGTCCAACTCTTTGTGATCCCATGGACCACACAATCCATGGAACTCTCCAGGCCAGAATACTGGGGTGGGTAGCCGTTCCCTGCTCCAGGGGATCTTCCCAACCCAGGCATCGAACCCAGGTCTCCCACATGGCAGGAGGATTCTTTACCAGCTGAGCTACCAGGGAAGCCCAGTATGGAGAATAGAATGGCTAAAAGCTCTTAGTAAGATCACCATCAGGAGGACCAGCAAGGAGGTTACCTCAATGGTTCAAGTTAGATTACGATGGCTTGAGGTGTAACAACTGCAGTGTTGATGGGGACAAGGGCTGATACCAGGTCTATAACATGTTCTTACCCTGAGAGTCCATATTTGAAGTACAATGAAATGACAGGTTTTTCTGTGAAAATGGTGTTACACACATGGGAACATACTCTAAAGAAATCCAAGTGCTCTGGGAAATGAAGGATAGACTATGAGGGTCCTGAACTTGTTCTCTCATAAATCTGGACTCACCCTCAAGTAGACCTGCTCCATGGCAGGGTTCAATGGGAGCGTCTGCCATTGGAGTTACCTCTGTGGTAGCTGAACCGTCACTTTGGTGATTTTGTTTTCCATGCAGAAAGTTTATTTCACTCAAAGACGAATGGGCAATGACGTCTCTTCCCACCTGGAAGTGTATAATCTCAGTGTGAACAGCTGGTGGAACAACTGCGGGTGGAAACTTTGCTCTGCAGAAAACAACCTTGAGGAGCCGCCATGGGCACCCTGCTCTCAGGACTCAGGCCCATCTGCAGGGCTGGCTGGGTGCCTGGTCACTTGCTAGTCAGAGTTTAGGACATACAGTGTCTCCATCAGCAAGTTCCTCTCCTTCCACACCACTGCCCCCTGGGTGTTGAATGCTCCTGTATCTCAGACAAGCTGCCAGTGGTTGCATCAGATATAAATCCCTCTTCTCACTGGCTCATCAGAAAAAAAAAAAAATCAAAATTTCCTGGAAGGTATATATTGAAGGCCAGAGTATATTAAGTCTGTTATTGACTTGATTTTTTTCTGCTTATTCTACTCCCTCCAAAGATGAGAGAAGGTTAGTGTGGCATGCCCTGATTGCACATAGGAATCATTGCATGTGGATGCTTATTTGGTTTTCATAAAGAAGAGCTTTCATACAGATTTCCTTTCTGCACACACATAAAAATCAAATAAAATACAGTATAGGAGTCTGAAAACAATTTTTTTCTGATTTTAATTTCTTTTATTTTCTTACTATTTAAAACTTCTTTCATTTCCTTATTCCTTTCTCTTCCTTCCTTTTCAGGCTTTTTTTTTTTTTAACTTTCTGCTCTACTTTTCTCATAACATTAGGATTCTGGTTTACTTTCTCCCTGGCCTGTTTTAGTTTCCCCTCAAGTCTTCAACCTTTCCAAACAGTGTCTTCCTCTAATTACTTCCTTCTCCCTTAACTCAGTCTTCCAGTTTGCCTGTCACTGATTCTGTGCATCTTCCAGAAGATGGAATTCTTCACAATCCTCGCCCTCTTGTGAGCTGTCTCATTTTAGTTGACCACTTTCTTCTGACTCTGAGAGCAACTAGGGGATAATGTCATGTGAGTCTCCTCTTCTGCTCTTCTACTGGGCTGCCTTCCATTCGACACTCAGCAAAGAGAGAAAGACTCAAAGGGAATATAACTCTAAACAAGGAGATTTCTTTGCAGGACACAGAAACACATCCGTGTCCTTTACATAAACCCATGGAACTGAGAGGCTGGTCTATGTAACCCACTGCCACTTGGGGACCATGAACAATCACAGGAACCTCAGGAAGAGTTGCTCAGCTTTGCGAGACTGATGACATGCAACGTGAAGTGTGACTACAGAGTGAGCGTATACTCAATACTGTTCTCTTCTGTCTAACTATGACTTTTTCTCTTCCAGCCCATAACCAGGATGGCAAAATCAAGAGATGGGGGAAATTCTGGGAGACAGTGAATGTAAAAATGAAGCAAAATGTGTCAGCTCCCTACTGTGTCCACACACAAGATATCTGGTCACCCTGGATTCACAGAAATCTATGAAGATTGTGTAATGGTGTTTTATTGTTTTTAACCAAATACATAGTAGCAAATGATATATTACATTCACTGTTTCTATAACTGTTTATTAAGTGGATCTGCTAATGACAGGTTATGTGTCAGAAGATGCAACTAAAGTTATATACATTTTTACTTAACATATTAAATTTAATAAATTCCTTAGTCAGAGTAGATTGAAACACACACACTTACCATGTGTAAAATAGATAGCTAATGGAAAGCTGATGTAAAACACAAGGAACTCAACCCAGTGCTCTGTGATGACCAACAGGGGTGGGATGGAATGGAGGGGTGGGAAGGAGGTTCAAGACAGAGCAGATACGTGTATACTTATGGCTGATTCATGTTGTTGCACAGAAAAAACAAACACAACATTGTAATTATTCTCCAATTAAAAATAAATTTTTAAAAATCCCTTAGTCACCAAATACTGAAAATGTTATTATATATAGAAATAATTAAGCTCTACTAAGAATAAAAATGATCTGTAAAAATTTTTGTAATAAGATATAACTGGCATATAACAATTATATAAGTATAAAGTATATATTATATTGGTTTGATATATTTATATCTTATAATGTGGTTACTGCTGTCAGTTCAGTTCAGTTACTCAGTCATGTTTGACTCTTTGCAACACCATGGACTGCAGTACGCCAGCCTTCCCTGTTCATCACCAACTTCTGGAGATGCTGAAACTCATGTCCATTGAGTCAGTGATGCCATCCAACCATCTTATCCTCTGTCATCCCCTTCTCCTCCTACCTTCAATCTTTCCCAGCATGAGAGTTTTTTCCAAGGAGTCAGTTCTTTGCATTAGGTGGTCAAAGTATTGGAGTTTCAGCTTCAACATCAGTCCTCCCAATGAATATTCAGGACTGATTTCCTTTAGGATGGACTGGTTGGATCTCCTTGCAGTCCAAGGGACTCTCAGGAGTCTTCTCCAACAACACAGTTCAAACGCATCAATTCTTCGGTGCTCAGCTTTCTTTATAGTGCTGCTCTCATATCCATACATGACTACTGGAAAACCCATAGCTTTGACTAGATGGACCTTTGGTGGCAAAGTAATGTCTCTGCTTTTTAATATGCTGTCTAGGTTGGTCATAGCTTTTCTTCCAAAGAGCAAGCGTCTTTTAATTTTGTGGCTGCAGTCATCATCTGCAGTGATTTTGGACCCCTAAAAATAAAGTCTATCTCTGTTTCCATTGTTTCCCCATCTATTTGCCATGAAGTGATGGGCCTGAATGACATGATCTTAGTTTTCTGAATGTTGAGTTTCAAGCCAACTTTTTCACTCTTCTCTTTCACCTTCATCAAGAGGCTCTTTAGTTCTTCTTCGCTTTCTGCCATAAGGGTGGTGTCATCTGCATATCTGAGGTTGTTGATATATCTCCCAGCAATCTTGATTCAGCTTGTGCTTCATCCAGCCTGGCATTTTGCATGATATACCCTGCATATAAGTTAAATAAGCAAGGTGACAATATACAACCTTGACGTACTCTTTTCCCAGTTTGGAACCAGTCTTTTGTTCCATGTCCAGTTCTAACTGTTGCTTCTTGACCTGCATACAGATTTCTCAGGATGGAGGTAATGTAGTCTGGTTTTTTCACCTCTTATAGAATTTTTCACTGTTTGTTGTGATCGACACAGTCAAAGGCTTTGGCGTCGTCAATAAAGCAGAAGTAGCTGTTTTTCTGGAACTCTCTCACTGTTCCGATGATCCAACGAATGCTGGCAATTTGATCTCTGGTTTCTCTGCCTTTTCTAAATTCAGCTTGAATTCTGGAAATTGCTGATTCACATACTGTTGAAGCCTAACTTGGAGAATTTTGAGCAGTACTTTGCTACCGTGTGAGATGAGTGCAATTGTGTGGTAGTTTGAGCATTCTTTCGCATTACCTTTCTTCGGGAGTGGGATGAAAACTGACCTTTTCCAGTCCCATGGACACTGCTAAGTTTTCCAAATTTGACGGCATATTGAGTGCAGCACTTTCAGAGTATTATCTTTTACAATCTGAAATAGCTCAACAAGGATTCCATCACCTCCACTAGCTTTCTTTGTAGTGATGTTTCCTAAGGCCCACTTGACTTCACATTCCAGGATGTCTGGCTCTAGGTGAGTGATCACATCATCTTGATGATCTGGGTTGTGAAGATCTTTTTTGTATAGTTCTTCTGTGTATTCTTGCCACCTCTTCTTAATATCTTATGCTTCTGTTAGGTCCATACTGTTTCTGTCCTTTATTGTGCCTGTCTTTGCATGAAATATTCCCTTGGTATCTCTAATTTTCTTGACGAGGTCTCTAATCTTTCCCATTCTATTGTTTTCCTCTGTTTCCTTGCACTGATCACTGAGGTAGGCTTTCTCATCTCTCTGTGCTATTCTTTGGAACTCTGCATTCAAATGGGTATATCTTTCCTTTTCTTTTGCCTTTTGCTTCTCTTCTTTTCTCAGCTAATTGTAAGGCCTCCTTAGACAACAATTTTGACTTTTTCCATTTTTTGTGTGTCGGGGGGATGGTCTCGATCACTGTCTCTTATACAATGTCACGAACCTCCATCCATAGTTCTTCAGGCACTCTGTCTAAGAGACCTAATCCCTTGAATCTATTCATCATTTCCATTGTAGAATCATAATGGATTTGATTTAGGTCATACCTGAATGGTCTAGCAGTTTTCCCTACTTTCTTCAGCTGAAGTCTGAATTTGGCAAATGAGGAGTTCGTGATTTGAGCCAAAGTCAGTTACCATCTTGAGTCTTCATCACTGGTGAAAGTAATGGCAAACTGCCTCAGTATTCTTGCCTTGAGAACCCCATGAACAGTATGAAAAGGCAAAAAGATAGGACACTGAAAGAGGAACTCCCCATGTTGGTAGGTGCCCAATATGGTACTGGAGAAGAATGAGAAATAACATCAGAAAAAATGACGAGACGGAGCCAAAGTGAAAACAACACCTAGCTGTGGATGTGACTGGTGATGGAAGTAAAGTCTGATGCTGTAAAGAGCAATATTGCTTAGGAATCTGGAGTGTTAGGTCCATGAATCAAGGCAAATTGGATGTAATCAAACAGGAGATGGCAAGAGTGAATGTCGACATTTTAGAAATCAGTGAACTAAAATGGACTGGAATGGGTGAATTTAACTCAGATGACCATTATATCTACTACTGTGGGCAAGAATCCCTTAGAAGAAATGGAATAGCCATCATAGTCAACAAAAGAGTCTGAAATGCAGTACTTGGATGCAATCTCAAAAACGACAGAATGATCTCTGTTCATTTCCAAGGCAAACGATTCAGTATCACAGTAATCCAAGTCTATGCCCCAACCAGTAATGCCAAAGAAGCTGAAGTTGAATGGTTCTATGAAGACCTAGAAGACCTTCTAGAACTAACACCCAAAAAAGATGTCCCTTTCATTATAGAGGACTGGAATGCAAAAGTAGGAAGTCAAGAGATACACTGAGTAACAGGCAAATTTGGCCTTGGAGTACAAAATGAAGCAGGACAAAGGTTAACAGAGTTTTGCCAAGAGAATGCACTGGTCAGAGCAAACACCCTCTTACAACAATACAAGAGAAGACTCTACACATGGACATCACCAGATGGTGAATACTGAAATCAAATTGATTACTGCTGCACCTTTAGCTAAATTCCTATCACATCACATAATTATCACTTCTTTTTAGTTATGAAAACACTTAAGATCTGGCGTCACAGCAATTTTGAAGTTTGCTATATAGCATTGTTGACTGTAGTCACTACTTTGTGCATTAGACCTCTAGAACTTCTCCATCTTCTCTCTGCCAGTTTATACAGTTTGGCAGCATCTCCCTGATTCCCCTACCCCTGGCACCTGTTAACCACCATTTTACTCTGTTTCTACAAGTTTGACTTTTTTAGATTCCACATGCAATATAATACAATATTTGTCTTTGTCCGGCTTATCTCGTTAAGCACAATGCCCTCACATGGCAAGATTTCCTTCTGTTTTATGGCTGAATAATATACTTGTGTGTGTGTGTGTGTGTGTGTGTGTGTTTGATGGACACTAAGTTTGTTTTCATATCTTGGCTATCATGACTAACGCTGTGAAAAACATGGGGGAGCAGAAATATCTGAGAGTCTGCTTCCATTTCCTTCCTGTTTACACCCAGAAGAGGGATTAATGGATCATACGGTAGTTGTATTAACAATGCTTAATATTTGTGAGGGCTAACTATTGGTGCTATGCTCAGAATAATACAGTGAGGTAGGCTGCTCTTTAATGTAACATTCTGAAAGAAAGGAACTCAGGAAGGTGAGTATTTGCTCACAGCTAATAAGTGGAAGAGCTGGGTTTGAGAATGCTCTACTTGGGGATAGCAGGGGAAAACTGTACGTGTATGTGTGTGTGTGTGTCCATGTGTGTATAATACATGTATATACACAGCCATATATAGCTTTGATCTCTCTTGGTATAGAAAAATCTTTGTGCAAATGTGAACATTAAAGTTTAATTTAAATCACTGTCATTCTAAAGTGGAACTGTCCATTAATCACATTCTGCAGAGTGTTGACTGCTTCAATACTCAACTTGGAAATTGCTGCAGGTATCTTTCTTCCCATTTCAAGCACCTGTTCTGCAAAAACATGCTACATTATCTCTCCCATCAGCATTTGGTGTGTTGCAGCAAAGTCAAAAGCATCTTAAACATTTCAAGAAGAATTTCTTTGAGATGTAAACTGAAAGTTCGTTCAGTCAGAAAGCTGAGCTCTATGACAATTCTCATAAAACTATATTAAGTGCTACATTTTGAGATATTCTACCTCTGTTTTCAGAATCCACTGGGCATCATTTCTTCTTCATTCCCCATTCACATTGTCCCATATCTAGCAATGAACTAAGAGCTTTGTCTTGTTTAAAAACAATAATTCCCATCTATTACCAAAGCAAAATCTGTTAAAACCTTCCAAGACTTGAGCATTATAATAGGAGGTATGATATGTAAAGTCAAATTTGATATCATATTATCATATACATATATATTATAACTCTATATAAATTGCACTCAGTGCAAAACAACATCCTTCTGCCTCTATTAGGAAGACCTCAAAAAATTAACATATAATAAAAAATGGGGCATAAATATCCTTTAATATAATCATATGCATATATATATGCATTATATGATAATATGTTCATATATGTGCAACAGATGTGAAATTACATTTTCATATTTGTCTTGCAATTGCTGTGAATTTATTAGTCTTTAGTAAATTCTAAAATTTATAGCTATAAAAGCTATTTTCATAACGTTTGCATCTGTAAAGTAAACAAAATTTAATACATGATCTCTGCAGGGATCTAATGATTTAAATTATATCACTGTAGCCTTCAAATAAAGTAAAACTTTCAAAATAGTGTTTTTTTTTAAAACGCATGGCCTCATCTACTCAAACTTAAAATACTTATGCAGTATTCTCTGCGCATTTGATAAGTTACAGAAAAAATTTATTTGGTGTGTTTTAACATATACCAAATCAAATAAGGCTACTCTCATATTTTCAGGCTAAAAAGTGTTGGACAGTAACTTGCAAAAAGAACAAACTAGTTTGAGAGAAAGGGTCACTCTGAGGTTATCAAGAAGCCCATCTTAAAAGGAGAGTGATGGATTATACTCACTCCCCTCGTGAGGGGGGAGGTTGATAACATCAAGATTAGAAGAAGTAGGATCAAGGCAATAAGTAACCTTGTTTATTTGGAATATAAAACTTATTTGGAATCTGTCTAAACAACTGATAGATAAATCAACATGAAAATGTTCTTCCCAAGAACATAAAAGTTAGAATAAGGGGTTTTTACAAGAGGAAATGCCAAAGGTCTTTCCACATAATAAAACTTTCTGCTAAATTTCACTCCATTCAGTTTAGAGTGATTACAGAATTTAGTTATGTGAGATGCTCCCATTCTGAATTTCTTCTGAAAACACAGACATGAATGTGTTAAATTTTTTTTTCAAAAAGCATTCTATCAGTGTTGACTATACATTAAACCAGTTTATTGCCTTAAGATGCCTCTTAAGATATCAGCAAAACAATTTTCATCTTTCTTGTATTTGTTGTTACACAACCAAAGCTTTGTTTCTGAGAACATGTGCTGCGTTCTAAGTCACTTCAGTCTTAAGATCCTATGGACTGTAGCCCACTAGGCTCCTCTGTCCACGGGATTCTCCAGGCAAGAAGAGTGGAATAGGTTGCCATGCCCCGTTCCAGGGGATCTTCTTCAAGGGATCAAACCCATGTCTCTTATGTCTCCTCTATTTGCCAGGCAGGTTCTTTACCAGGAATGCCACCTGTGAAGCCCTTCTGAGAACATACATACATGCAATCATATCTAAGGTTACTAGACTAAGCACATTCTTAAAAAATCATAAAAATAACTATTTTCTAAAAAGCATAGGAAGGCTGATGATATTCAAGTGTTTAAATTCTTTCAAGCAAAACTGAACTCTACCTCTTAATTTGTCTACATCTAAGAAACTCAATTTTTCTTGAAGAAATCTCTAGTCTTTCCCATTCTGTTCTTTTCCTCTATTTCTTTGCATTGAATACACAGAAGAACTGTACAAAAAAGATCTTCATGACCCAGATAATCATGATGGTGTGATCACTCATCTAGAGCCAGACATCTTGGAATGGGAAGTCAAGTGGACCATAGAAAGCATCACTACGAACAAAGCTAGTGGAGGTGATGGAATTCCAGTGGAGCTATTTCAAATCCTGAAAGATGATGCTGTGAAAGTGCTGCACTCAATATGCCAGCAAATTTGGAAAACCCAGCAGTGGCCACAGGACTGCAAAGGTCAGTTTTCATTCCAATCCCAAAGAAAGGCAATGCCAGAGAATGCTCAAACTACCACACAATTGCACTCATCTCACATGCTAGTAAAGTAATGCTCAAAATTCTCCAAGCCAGGCTTCAGCAATACGTGAATCATGAACTCCCTGATGTTCAAGCTGGTTTTAGAAAAGGCAGAGGAACCAGAGATCAAATTGCCAACATCCACTGGATCATGGAAAAAGCAAGAGAGTTCCAGAAAAACATCTATTTCTGCTTTATTGACTATGCCAAAGTCTTTGACTGTTTGGATCACAATAAACTATGGAAAATTCTGAGAGAGATGGGAACACCAGACCACCAGACCTGCCCCTTGAGAAATCTGTATGCAGGTCAAGGAGCAACAGTTAGAACTGGACATGGAACAACAGACTGGTTCCAAATAGGAAGAGGAGTATGTCAAGGCTGTATATTGTCACCCTGCTTTTTTAACTTATATGCAGAGTACATCATGAGAAACGCTGGACTGGAAGAAACACAAGCTGGAATCAAGATTGCTGGCAAAAATATCAATAACCTCAGATATGCAGATGACACCACCCTTATGGCAGAAAGTGAAGAGGAGCTAAAAAGCCTCTTGATGAAATTGAAAGAGGAGAGTGAAAAGGTTGGCTTAAAGATCAACATTCAGAAAACGAAGATCACGGCATCTGGTCCCATCACTTCATGGGAAATAGATGGGGAAACAGTGGAAACAGTGTCAGACTTTATTTTGGGGGGCTCCAAAATCACTGCAGATGGTTATTGCAGCCATGAAATTAAACGACGCTTACTCCTTGGAAGAAAAGTTATGACCAACCTAGATAACATATTCAAAAGCAGAGAGATTACTTTGCCAACTAAGGTCCCTCTAGTCAAGGCTATGGTTTTTCCTGTGGTCATATATGGATGTGAGTGTTGGACTGTGAAGAAGGCTGAGCACCAAAGAATTGATGCGTTTGAACTGTGGTGTTGGAGAAGACTCTTGAGAGTCCCTTGGACTGCAAGAAGATCCAACCAGTCCATTCTAAAGGAGATCAGCCCTGGGATTTCTTAGGAAGGAATGATGCTAAAGCTGAAACTCCAGTACTTTGGCCACCTCATGCAAAGTTGACTCTTTGGAAAAGACTCTGATGCTGGGAGGGATTGGGGGCAGGAGAAGAAGGGGACGACAGAGGATGAGATGGCTGGATGGCATCACGGACTCGATGGACGTGAGTCTGAGTGAACTCCGGGAGATGGTGATGGACAGGGAGGCCTGGTGTGCTGTGATTCATGGGATCGCAAAGAGTCGGACACGACTGAGCGACTTAACTGAACTGAACTGAAGAAGCTCAGAACAAAATGTCATCTGTAGAATCTTTTTCAATATATTATGAGGGAATAAAATACTATACTTAATCTATGTGTAAACTCACTAAGTTACAAAATTAGTTTCTAAAATGTATCAACACTTCACTCACTCATTGAATTGTTTGCTTTAAATGTGTTAGTCTCAGAGGAGCTTTGAGGATGGATGTCCATGAAATTTTGTGTTTTCTCTATAAAAACATAACCTGCATGGTATTAATGAATAGCTACTACATGCTTCTTAACAATCTGTATATAAATGGTATATTTCTTCCTACAAGGTTTTATCTCAGGCCGAGTTTGTTACAAGCAGAAGATTTGTCGAAGTCAATAGCTCTGGGGAACCTGGCTAACAGAAGCCAACTACTCTCAAGGAACACCACTTCAAGCCAAGCTTGTCCTGCCCAGTGAAGCATGTAGTGAAGAGCCAGGAACCAGCTGGAAAGCGGCCTGGGGGTGTGCGCAATGAAAGGACTCACGGTTCCCCTTCCACGATGCTTCCACAGTGAGGGCAGGAGCGTGGCACTGAGGGAGATGTGTGGGCTTTGGATTTAGGAAATCTTCAGTTTAACAGTGCTTCCCTCATGGCTCAGCTGGTGAAGAATCCACTTGCAACTCAGGAGACCTGGGATCGATCCCTGGGTTAGGAAGATCCCCTGGAGAAGGGAAAGGCTACCCACTCCAGTATTCTGACCTGGAGAATTCCATGGACTGTATAGTCCATGGGGTTGCAAAGAGTCAGACATGACTGAGTGACTTTCACTTTCAGCTTAAAAGCAGGCAAATTAGCCTTTAAGAGCCTCAATAAATGGGGATGTGACTATCTTGTTCATGGTGTGCTTTAAAGGGATTAAATGAGATAAAGGATGTACAATGGTTGGCACACTGATTTTGCTTGAAAACTAGTGGTGAACATCATCACCTTTTTAACATGGATCCTTCAATACAAAATAGAGGTTTGATTTTTGGTTGTATATCTGTGCCTGTCTTTGTAATCATGGAGGGTAAGCATCATTATAAATGATGCTTTTATATATATATATATATATATATAAGCTTATATATATATAGTATATAAGCTTATATATATAGTATTATAAATACTAACTATCCCCAAAACTTAAGCCATAAAATTTGAATTTATTTTATGTAGGATTCCTTCACGTAGCCAAGCGTGAAAGTGAAAAGTACTTTGACAGCCTTCTTCCCATTTAATTCCTCACATGTAAAAATCAGAAAGATTCACAACCATATTATGTTAATGATCAGTTTCAAATGCCCTAGAACCACAATAAATGACCTCCGATGTCCATAACCATTTTGTGACTCATCGTTCATAACCACAGGACTTCCCTGACATTTATCTACTCTGTTAAACCACCACCCATGTCTGTGTAAAAAAGAAAAAGGGGGCATGAGCAGGTATATGTTAAAGTCATCTGAACAAGGCCATTCAAGCTTATGACCCAAAGCATATCAGAAGACTCAGTTATTCAATTATGGAGAAACCAACCTATCATTGCACATTAATTAAGTGTAAAATATGAACTGTCTCTATATATCTTCATCCTGACACCGCAAGCAATATTAGCTGAAGTATTATTTTTATATGCTTTAACAACTTAATATATTTAAGGGTGGCATAAATGTCTCTTGACTATCTTTTATTCTGATAGAACATTGTCAGGTAATTGTGCGCTGTGGGTTATGAACTGCAGTCACCTGACTCTAATCTTGTGCTCAGGCCTGCACTGGAAGCATCCATCAGGAGAAAGTGCACCCAGCATTCAGACAGCATCCAGCAAGCATACCACCTCCATCAAAGCTCCTGCTCCCCAAGAGGGGAGGGACCACTATGCAGAAGAGGCATGGAAGGGCAGGGAAGTGATTCCCAATAAGATGATTTTAGACCTCGACTTCTTAAAGTCATGTGGCCCTTTGCATTTATTATTAAAGTACAAATAACTCTGGGAGGGCTAACACCTTAATCCATTATCAGACCACAACTGGAGTGTCATTTACACACACCAAGCTGATCAGAAATATGAACTGTCAAAAAGAGTGGGGCATAACCAGAGAAAAGCAAGAGAAAGACAAAATACTTCTACTTAACTTCTCAAGTTTCAGTTCAAATTCATGCCGGTTCTATGCTTGTGAGATAACAGAAAAGGAAATAATTCTGCTTATAGATGATCCTTGCATGACTTTTTCTTCCCTCAGAAACTTAAGGTGAATGAAAATAATGTCAACCTTGTGATATTATAAAAACTGCAACTGATTTTAAGTACATCTTGAATGCTGGAATATATTACAGAATCATTAATGCATAGAGGTATTTGTATAATAGCCAACTTAAATTTAACTAGAATTGCATCCTGCTAAAGTCTTTGGGATAATATTAACCACTTGATAATAATAACATCTTTTATAGAAGTCTCTTCAGAAAAGTGAGAAACATTTTGAACTAAAAACAGTGGACTACTTCTCCATCTGATAATGCCAAGTGGAAATTAAAGGCTAATGTCAGGGTACAAAAGACAGGACCATTAATCTAACAGAGGCATAAAGCAAATGCAAGTTTAAAAGACAAAACAGAGTGATGACAGGACCCTGCTGGCCCACAGGAAGGAAGGAAGAAAGGGAGGGAGGCCGGGAGGGAAGCAAGGAAGGAGGGAAGGGAGGAAGGAGGGGATGCCTGGAGAAGTTGTCTGAGATTGTGGAGAGAAACTGAGGCTTTCAGAAGGCACATGTTTCCTTGACCTTGATAAAGAGAAACCTGCCATGGATATAAGCCAGTTTAAATGCAATTTATATAACATCTGTATTTTTAATGAGCATCACGGTCATAATAGAACTTCAAAATGGTAAACTGAGTTTACATGTATTTTGGCATATTAATTTACATGACACCTTGAAAATGTGCCTTAAGTATGTCTCCAAGTTGTGTAGGGAAACAAGGAAGCTGGAGTGAGTGGATATGGCTATCTAGAACATACCGACAAGTTAGAAATCACTGAACTCCAGAGTTCACCAAAGGGCCAGTCCCCAGATGTCAATATAAGCTTGTCAACATAAGCAAATATATAATTCCTGCATGCTCAGTCACTTCAGTCATGTCTCTCTGTGTGACCCTGTGGACTGCAGCTTGCCAGGCTCCTCTGTCTATGGGATTCTCCAGGCAAGAACACTGGAGTGGGTTGCCATGTTTCCTTCCAGGGAACTTTCCTGACCCAGGGATCGGATTTATGTCTCCTGTGTTGCAGGTGGATTCATTACCTACTGAGCCACCTGGGAAGCCCCCAAGATAAGCCTAGGGCGCTCACATAGAAATAAACAATCATCCAAAGAACTTGCTAGTAAAATTTTTTAATTTAACTAGTCTAATAAGGGATCAAGTAATCACTTTATCTGAAAAGTTCCCTAGAAGATACTGATGTATAGAGAACCATTAGCCGGTCTTTTCAGAAACAACTGACTACTGTTAGCCTTAATTGCAGTTAGGTGGTTCTCAGGCTGGTTGTCCAGACTCACAGCAGACAACCATGACTGTCCCTTACACCTGTGCCCTATAATGCAGAAAGGGCTGTAAAGCACAAACTCAAAGAACTCCTCAAATTTACCCCAGCTCTCCATCTATTAAAACAGTAGAAGATGCTTCCCTGATCCCATATCTCCCACTTCCTAGTCCTTCGAGAAGCAGGAAAATCCAGTCCATGGTTACTTGCTTTTTTTATTTTTTTATGTATTTGGAATAAATCCTCTGCTCCTGCTTATGACTGTATAAAATTCACTTATTAGGAAAAGAAAGAAAAGAGGAAAGAAGCAGATTTATTTTCAAAGATGCTCCAGGGTTTAGTTAGAGTAGAATGATGATTATAAGTAATGAAGAGCCTAGAACTTTTTGTTCTTGGCAATAAAACTAGATACTCTGATGGATTTTCTTTTCAGTGCCTTGGAAGGATGACTGAGGAAATCATGCATCTTACAACTCATGTCTTACACACCCTGCATGTTGCCTTAATGTTGATAACTCTTCAGTCAGTTCAGTTCAGTCACTCAGTCGTGTCTGACTCTTTGCAACCCCATGAATCACAGTACACCAGGCCTCCCTGTCCATCACCAACTCCTGGAGTTCACTCAGACTCACGTCCATCGAGTCCGTGATGCCATCCAGCCATCTCATCCTCTGTCGTCCCCTTCTCCTCCTGCCCCCAATTCCTCCCAGCATCAGAGTCTTTTCCAAAGAGTCAACTCTTCGCATGAGGTGGCCAAAGTACTGGAGTTTCAGCTTTAGCATCATTCCTTCTAAAGAAACCCCAGGAACGCATGTACACCCGTGGTGGATTCATGTCAATGTATGGCAAAACCAATACAGTATTGCAAAGTAAAATAAAGTAAAAATAAAAATTAAAAAAAAAAAAAAAGAAATCCCAGGGCTGATCTCCTTTAGAGTGGACTGGTTGGATCTTCCTGCAGTCCAAGGGACTCTCAAGAGTCTTCTCCAACACCACAGTTCAAAAGCATCAGTTCTTTGGTGCTCAGCTTTCTTCACAGTCCAATTCTCACATCCATACATGACCATTGGAAAAACCATAGCCTTGACTAGATGGACCTTTGTTGGCAAAGTGAAAGTGAAGTCTCTCAGTCATGTCCGACTCTTTGCAACCCCATGGACTGTAGCCTATCACACTCTTCCATGTATGGGATTTTCCAGGCAAGAGTACTGGAGAGGGTTGCCATTTCCTTCTCCAGAGGATCTTCCCAACCCAGGGATTGAACCCAAGTCTCCCACATTGTAGGCAGAGGCTTTACCATCTGAGCCACCAGGGAAGACTTGGCAAAGGTCCCCACATAACTGTTCAAATCCAGTTTTATTCTTATTACTTCTTTTGCAGGTTTGAGTCTTATTATATTTAATAAACAGACTTATTTAGAAACATACTAAGCGACTAATATCAAGTTGGCTGGGGTAAAAATGTTAAGTAGCAGCTATTCAGTTCAGTTCAGTTCAGTCGCTCAGTCATGTCTGACTCTTTGCGACCCCCTGAATCACAGCATGCCAGGCCTCCCTGTCCATCACCATCACCCGGAGTTCACTCAGACTCACGTCCATTGAGTCCGTGATGCCATCCAGCCATCTCATCCTGGGTCGTCCCCTTCTCCTCCTGCCCCCAATCTCTCCCAGCATCAGTCTTTTCCAATGAGTCAACTCTTCGCATGAGGTGGCCGAAGTACTGGGAGCTTCAGCTTTAGCATCATTCCTTCCAAAGAAATCCCAGGGATTGATCTCCTTCAGAATGGACTGGTTGGATCTCCTTGCAATCCAAGGGATCCCTCAAGAGTCTTCTCCAACACCACAGTTCAAACGCATCAATTCTTCAGCGCTCAGCCTTCTTCACAGTCCAACTCTCACATCCATACATGACCACAGGAAAAACCATAGCCTTGACTAAAGGGACCTTAGTCAGCAAGGTAATGTCTCTGCTTTTGAATATGTTATCTAGGTTGGTCATAACTTTTCTTCCAAGGAATAAGCGTCTTTTAATTTCATGGCTGCAGTCACCATCTGCAGTGATTTTGGAGCCCCCCAAAATAAAGTCTGACACTGCTTCTACTGTTTCCCCATCTATTTCCCATGAAGTGGTAACCAGTAATGACACAATTCAAGGAGCTGAAGTTTGAGAGAAGAAAGTGTTTTATCTTCTAGGGTCCTCAAAGAAAAAAAAAAAAGGTGAGAGGTCAAAAAAATTGAGAAAATATGTGGTGAAAGGAAATAAGCAAAGTCTTTCAAGTCCGGTAATGATTCCTTTAGAATAAATAGATAAGAAAGTGTTCTAGGTGACAATAACAAATAATTTTAAACCTTAGTGATTTGGGCAAGAAAGCAATGACTTATTTCTCTTCTACCACACATCCATTATGGGGGTGAGTTGAAGCTCCTCTCACTGTGGTCCTCACTCAGACCAATACAACAGTCACCTGTGAAGTACTATAATTGTGACAGAAAAAAGAGGAGTGGCAAATTGTGCCTTGATACATAAAATCTTCCATCCTGAAGTGATAGAACTCAGTTGATGTTTCAGTGACTAGAGCAATTTCAAGTTGGTCAGAAAGTATAATGTGATCCTTGTGCCCAAAAGGGAGGAAAACACTAGGCCTCATCATGAATCACTACATCATCACTAGTGACTTTCTGGTCACTAACTATTTGAGTTCCCCTCTCTTGAACAATAAAATATACAGTAACTCATTGCTGAAGTAGAGTCCTATAAAGTCATCAGTCATGACTCTCCTTGGAATAAGTCTTAATAATCCCATGACCATTAATAAAACACATTGGGATGCTGTGACAAAACAATATAGAGTCTACAAATTCAAGGACTTGTGGAGGTGGGAAAAATTCTTTTGAGCAACAAAAGGCTGATTAAAATTTACCCTTGAAGAGAAGATCAAATCCAGGGTAAAGCCGTTTATTCCCATTATTAAAAGTCAAGATGGATCCAATGTCCATGCTCTCCAAGCATCTACCCATACAGGCGTATTTCTCTGTCTGGAGATCTCTGTACTAAACAGACAAGTTCTCGTCCACCACCAACCGCCACCTGTCAATCCCTGTTCTCTGCATTGGTAGGACAGGGACAGATGCTTCTCATCACCAGAAGAGGTGAGACATGGGAAACATAGTGAAGTTACTGGGCTGTACAAATCATGCTAGCAAATGTTACAGAGCACTTATGTTGGGGGAATGGAGCATATTTTTAGTTTAGACCGTAATTCTGGTTCCTAGAAGGGCCCCTCCTTCTACTTTTTCTCCATAGCTCTTGGCTACTCCTTTTGATTATTCTTTTTTTATTACTCTCCTTGGACAAAATGTATCCTTGGAAATAAGACTGGGATGCTATTTTCTCTTTGGTTGCTAAGCAGCTACCAGAAAGTTAGGGACCAAAAGTCACTTTAATTCTTGCATTTATGTATTTGAGTGTGTGTGTGTGTGTGTCTATGCACATGGGCAACACACTCATTAAAACCTTAGTAGTTTTTCAAATGTTTGACTTAGTCAGTTACAAGTGCCAATAGCCACATTCAAAATTCTTTCTAGACACATTTCTTAGATTTACAGTATTTCTTTGTTTCCTGCCCTATGCTTCCTTTTTCTCAACTTAATTACAAGCCTTAGGCAATCAGGCCAAGGTGAGTGATCCATACCTTTTATCTCTTTTCCCTGAACTGGTTTATCCAATTGAAAGGATTCACTGTGTGCTACTTTAACCCATTCAAGGTTTGTTTATTTTTTTTCTCTTTATTTTTTATGTTTTAAACTATGGAAGTAAAATAATACATTTACAAGAGACTTGAAAAATACAGAAGAAAGTAATATATAGTTCAACTATATATTGCAATTATTTTTTAAGTAGATAAATTAAGATTTTTAGTTGAAGATTCAATATCAAACTCTCAAAAATTAATAGAGGGAATATACAGAAAAGTAGAAGGATACAGTAGACTTGAAAAGCACTACGAACCAGTTCAACATGATTAAGATTTATACAATTTTCACACAACAGTAGGATACAAATTCTATTCAAGTTCCCATAGACTATAAACTAGGAGACACTGAAACATATCCAGGGACATAAAATAAGGTGCAAAAATTTCATGGTCTAAAGGTACTGAAATCAAACAGAGTCTGTTCTCTTATTAATGTAGAATTGTGTTAGAAATCAATATCAACAGATGTATTGTGCTGTGCTTAGTCGCTCAGTCATGCCCAACGCTTTGTGACCCCAGGGACTGTAGCCTGCCAGGCTCTTCTGTCCATGGGGATTCTCCAGGCAAGAATACTGGAGAGGGTCACCATGCCCTGCTCCAGAGGATCTTCCCAATTCAGGGATCAAACCCAGGTCTCCCACATTGCAGGCAGAATTTTAACATCTGAGCCACCAGGGAAGCCTAATCAAAATGTACTTGAAAATAATCCAAGTATTTACCAAGAGAGATCTTTGACTTAGCCTTTGAAAGCCTCAATAAAGCTAGAAGGCTGAAAAAAAGGAAAAAAAAAAGAGGAGAGAACATTTAAATGAGAAACTAATATCAAAATGAGAAATTAATATCAAAGATACTTTCAAAACCCCAAGTATTTGGGAAATTAAATGTTTACTTTTAAACTATGGGTGTATCTAGACATCTTGGAATGTGAAGTCAAGTGGGCCTTAGAAAGCATCACTACGAACAAAGCTAGTGGAGGTGATGGAATTCCAGTGGAGCTGTTTCAAATCCTGAAAGATGATGCTGTGAAAGTGCTGCACTCAATATGCCAGCAAATTTGGAAAACTCAGCAGTGGCCACAGGACTGGAAAGGTCAGTTTTCATTCCAATCCCAAAGAAAGGCAATGCCAGAGAATGCTCAAACTACCGCACAATTGCACTCATCTCACATGCTAGTAAAGTAATGCTCAAAATTCTCCAAGCCAGGCTTCAGCAATACGTGAATCATGAACTCCCTGATGTTCAAGCTGGTTTTAGAAAAGGCAGAGGAACCAGAGATCAAATTGCCAACATCCGATGGATCATGGAAAAAGCAATAGCGTTCCAGAAAAACATCTATTTCTGCTTTATTGACGATGCCAAAGCCTTTGACTGTGTGGATCACAGTAAACTGTGGAAAATTCTGAAAGAGATGGGAATACCAGACCACCTAACCTGCCTCTTGAGAAATGTGTATGCAGGTCAGGAAGCAAGAGTTAGAACTGGACATGGAACAACAGACTGGTTCCAAAGATGAAAAGGAGTACGTCAAGGCTGTATATTATCACCCTGCTTTTTTAACTTATATGCAGAGTACATCATGAGAAACGCTGGACTGGAAGAAACACAAGCTGGAATCAAGACTGCCGGGAGAAATATCAATAACCTCAGATATGCAGATGACACCACCCTTATGGCAGAAAGTGAAGAGGAGCTAAAAAGCATCTTGAGGAAAGTGAAAGAGGAGAGTGAAAAAGTTGGCTTAAAGCTCAACATTCAGAAAACGAAGATCATGGCATCTGGTCCCATCACTTCATGGCAAATAGATGGGGAAACAGTAGAAATAGTGTCAGACTTTATTTTAGGGGGCTCCAAAATCACTGCAGATGGTGACTGCAGCCATGAAATTAAAAGACGTTTTACTCCTTGGAAGAAAAGTTATGACCAACCTAGATGGTATATTCAAAAGCAGAGACATTACTTTGCCGACTAAGGTCCATCTAGCCAAGGCTATGGTTTTTCCTGTGGTCATGTATGGATGTGAGAGTTGGACTGTGAAGAAGGCTGAGCACCGAAGAATTGATGCGTTTGAACTGTGGTGTTGGAGAAGACTCTTGAGAGTCCCTTGGACTGCAAGGAGATCCAACCAGTCCATTCTGAAGGAGATCAACCCCTGGGATTTCTTTGGAAGGAATGATGCTAAAGCTGAAACTCCAGTACTTCGGACGCCTCATGCGAAGAGTTGACTCATTGGAAAAAACTCTGATGCTGGGAGGGATTGGGGGCAGGAGGAGAAGAGGACGACCCAGGATGAGATGGCTGGATGGCATCACGGACTCAATGGACGTGAGTCTGAGTGAACTCCGGGAGATGGTGATGGACAGGGAGGCCTGGCGTGCTGCGATTCATGGGGTCACAAAGAGTCGGACACGACTGAGCGACTGAACTGAACTGATGGGTGTATCTAAAAGCCAAAACAAGGAAAATCAGAAAATATTTGTTACAGAATAAAAATGCGAAGAGAATTTACCAGAATTTATTGCATGCAGCTGAAGCTGCTCAGTGCAACTAAATACAATATGGGATCTTGAATAAGGTATGAAAACAAATAATGGACATTAGCATAAAATTTTGTGAAATTTGAAGAAACTCTGTACTTTACTTAATAATACTGTATCACATGTTAACTTTCTGCTTTTCATTTATTTATTTTATTTTTATTTTGTTACAGCATAGTATTTCTTTATATTCTCCTAATTGGATTAATGTTTCAAGCCTCATTCAATTCTTTAAAAATCACTAATAAACTTTCAAAACCTTAAGTAGTAATACTAGATGCCAAAATATATGGAACTATATCAAACTTTGTTTCAAGAGGTTTTAATAATGGGGAAAAAAAGCTTTAGCTTTGATTCAATCTTCACTTCAAGTCTAAATTTTAATCAGCCTTTGTTACTCAAAGGAATTTTTTCTCTTACTCCTAGAAGTCCCTGAATTTGTAGACTCTGTTTTGTTTTGCCACAGCCTTCCATGGTCATGGGACTGTTAAGAGTTACTACAAAGAATAGTAGATTTCAGATGTGAAACTGTTCACTCACTTTGTAAAGCAGCAGCCAACTTCCTTAACAGAAATCAATCTCTGCCCCTCTGTTCACTGGGAAAAGAAGTATTAAATGGCTGAGAAGCAATCTTAGCTCTTACACTGATGAACTATGATTTTATCCCTTGTAGAAAGGGCAGGAAGCAGATATTTTGTAAATCCTTAGCAGGATACTTTTGCACAAAATACCACAATAGAGAAATCTTTAAAGGGGTCAAGCAATGCTAGCAGAAGCTGTGCAGACAAAGAAAGCTAATTTTTTATATGTAATATGTACCCATTTCCATGAGGACAAATTTGCTGTCCTCATGGTGGAAAGGGGGTATAATCAAAGTATTCAACTTGCCACTAGATGAGTAGATAATAACTGATCTCTCCTGATAATCCCCAAGCCTCCCTGGGAAACTCCCAAATATTCACAGGCAAGTCTGTCTTAGTCTGTTGTCCCATCACCGCTCCTTTTCCTTGGGTCCTGGTGTGCAGACGGTTTTGTTTGTGCCCTCCCAGAGTCTATTTCTCCAGCCCTGTAGAAGTTCGGTAATCAAATCATACTGGCCTTCAAAATGTGAATCACCACACGGTCAATATGGAAACAAGATTGATACATTCTTTGCAGCCAAACATGGAGAAGTTCTATACAGTAAGCAAAACCAAGACCAGGAGCTCACTGTCGCTCAGATCATGAAATCCTTATTGCCAAATTCAGAATTAAATTGAAGAAAGAAGGGAAAACCACTAGACCATTCAGGTATGACCTATATCAAATCCCTTATGATTACACAGCAGAAGTGACAAATAGATTCAAGAGACTAGATCTGAAGATAGAATATCTAAAGAACTATGGACAGAGGTTCATAACATTGTATAGGGGGCACTGATCAAAACCATACCTAAGAAAAAGAAATGCAAAAAGGCAAAATGGTTGTCTGAAGAAGACTTACAAATAGCTGAGAAGAGAGGCAAAAAGCAAAGGAGAAAAGGAAAGATATATCCATCTGAATGCAGAGTTTCAAAGAAGAGCAAGGAGAGATCAGAAAGTCTTCTTAAATGAACAATGTAAGAAAACAGGAAAACAATAAAATGGGAAAGACAAGAGATCTCTTCAAGAAAATTAGAGATAACAAGGTAACATTTCATGCAAAGATGGGCAAACTGAAGGACAGAAATGGTATTGACCTAACAGAAGCAAAAGATATTAAGAAGAGGTGGCAAGAATGCACAGACTAAATATACAAGAAAGATTGTAATAGCCTGGATAATCATGATGGTGTGATCACTCACCTAGAGCCAGACATCCTGGAGTGCAAAGTCAGATGGGCCTTAGGAAGCCTCACTATGAACAAAGCTAGTGGAGGTGATGGAGTTCTAGCTGAGCTATTTCAAATCCTAAAAGTTGATGCTGTGAAAGTGCTGCACTCAATATACCAACAAATTTGGAAAACTCAGCAATGGCCACAGGACTGGAAAAGGTGTTTTCATTACAATCCCAAAGAAAGACAGTGTCAAAGGATGTCCATACTACTGCACATTTGCACTCATTTCACATGCTAGAAAATTAATGCTTAAAATCCTTCAAGCTTGACTTCAGCAGTATATGAACTAAGAACTTCCAGATGTACAAGCAGATTTAGAAAAGGCAGAGGAATCAGAGATCAAATTACCAACATCGTTGGATCACAGAAAAAGCTAGAGAATTCCAAAAAATCATCTACTTCTGTTTCATTGACTATGCTAAAGCCATTCTATATATGGATCACAGCAAACCATGAAAAATCTTAAAGAGATGGGAATACCAGGACACCTTACCTGCCTCCTGAGAAACCTGTATACACGTCAAGAAGCAACAGTTAGAATCAGAAATGGAACAATGGACTGATTCAAATTTTGGAAAGGAGTATGTCAAGGCTGTATATTGTACCTCTGCTTAAATGCAGAGTATATCAAGAGAAATGCTAGACTGACTGGATGAAGTACAAGCTGGAATCAAGACTGTTGGGACAAATATTAATAACCTCAGATATGCATATGATACCACCCTTACAGCAGAAAGTGAAGAGAAACTAAGCCTCTTGATGAAGCTGAAAGAGGACAGTAAAAAAGCTAGCTTAAAACTCAATATTCAAAAAACTAACATCATGGCATCCAGTTCCCTCACTTCATGACAAACAGGGAAACAATGGAAACAGTGACAGACTTCACTTTCTTGGCCTACAAAATCACTGTGGACAGTGACTACAGCCACGAAATTAAAAGATTCTTGCTCCTTGCAAGCTGATAAACCTAGACAGCGTATTAAAAAGCAGAGACATTACTTTGCCAACAAAGTTACGTATAGTCAAAACTATGATTTTTCCAGTAGTCATGTACAGATGTGGCAGTTGGACCATAAAGAATGCTGAGCACTGAAGAACTGATGCTATTCAACCGTGGTGTTGGAGGAGACTCTTGAAAGTCCCTTGGACTTCAAGGATATCAAACCCATCAATCCTAAAGGAAATGAACTCTGAATATTCACTGTAAGGACTGGTGCTGAAGCTGAATCCCCAGTCCTTGGCCATCCGATGTGAAGAGCTGAGTCACTGAAAAATACCTTGACGCTGGAAAAGACTGAAGGCAGAAGGAAGGAGGAGAAGGGCACAACAGAGGATGAGATGGTTGGATAGCATCACCAACTCAGCAGACATGAGTTTGAGCAAGCTCCAGGTGATGGTGAAGGACAGGGAAGACTGGCGTGCTGTAGTCCAACTCACAAAATGTCAGGCACAACTGAGTGACTAAACAACAAAGCTTCATCCATATCAGCCCTGAAGAGGGTAATTTTCCACAGGTGAGCCTACTTATAGCATTCACTGAGCATGTTGAGAGCATCTTCTGCAGTTGGTGCCCCTTGTGGGCATTCACGTACCAGAAAGACTATGGATACACCATGTGCCCATCCTAACACCCTTTCAAAAGATCACCTTGTCACCAACCTTATTTTTTTTAACTGGCCAAAAACATTACCCAAAGTTCCTTATTTGGTATAAATGCATACCTCAAATTATTTTTCTAAAAAACCACATGGACTACCAGATATATGCCCATAATGATTACTACTGGGAAACTTTCACTTCAGAGACATCTAACAAAGACATTTTTGAATGGCCTATAAAATATTACATCTACTTCTAGTCAACCACAGCTTATGATGCTCAAGAACAACAACAGAAAACTATGCCTGAACTTTGCCCTCTTTGGATAACTAATTTATACTGGTCATGAGGAATTTCCCACTAAGTCACAGATGGGAACTGAGGAAAAGACCACAAAGCAGCAAGAGTGGGTCTGGGACACTCGCTCATGCAATTTTCTCATATTTTCTGCACCTACTTAGGACAGTCTCATACACAGTACCTCTCTTCAGAAACAGAATATTGATGCTTATAATTTGCTGGCTCGAATAATATCCAGTAAGCAGAAGATTACTGCTTGAGCTGAATCATAGGCAGAGAATCCAGCAGAAGTGGGCAGAAGTCTACCAGGACGGCCATAGTAGTAATTCACAACCTTTCACCCACTTTTTAGAATTGAGCCAGTTCATGGATCCAGAGCCTACTGATTAAGGGATAAACTGTGTTTGTGTGAGTTTTATTCAATCAACCCTAAATGAGACAACTATTTTATTCTGAATTTTGCATATGATTTGGGGACTAAATGCCCTCCATCTCCCCACATCTTACTTTTCCTGCAGACTTGCATCATGAAGTTTTAAAGATATTTTTTATTTATTTTAGATAGCTTGTAGAACAGAAGCCTGCCTGAAATTCCATTTTGGCCCAGATTTTGATTGGAAAAATCTAGTATATATTGTACTTTTTCTTGGATCTAGCTTCTTTCTCTTCTTGCTTGGACTTAGCAATTTGGAAAGTAAACTTTTGCTCTTTTCTCTTGAAAAAGAAAATGTAAATACCTAAAGAAAGATTCTTGGTTTTTTTTTTCTTCAAACAGAGGAGCCATGTCTAATTTATTTAATTTGTTTACTTTTATTATAGCTGAATATCCCTTCTTTTTCAAAGCACTTCTTTATTTTCTGTTTCAGTTGTGTAAGAACAATCTTGGGACAATAAAATCCTTAAAGCCATAGTTCCCTTTATATTCACATTCCTTAATACACTTTTTTACTTCAGTGCTCAGAGATACAGAAGATAAAAGAACTGGGGAATATGCTTCTTCAACATATTATATATAAGGATCAAATTGTTAATAAATACTTCTATATCTGTAAAACCACCTCAGAACTTAATTTATTTTCATATAAATCATATGGAGATAATCTTTACATTTTTGTGATTTACAAGGCAGGGGAAAGAGGTTCATGGCGATGTTTTGGTCAACTGTAATCTCCGGGGTTCTATATTAAATTAAAAACAAATATGTTCCTAGCCAGGAAAACTCTTAAATTAATCCTGTCATGGGAACCCACATTCAAGATGTGTCTTGGGAGGAGATTGATTGGAATTAGAGCAGAAGTTATACTTTGGTCAAACTGTGGCTCCCAAGATGCCCAAATGATAAACCTAACAATGTCTACAGAACATTCTGTAGAAGTCAGGTGCTTTACTATGAAGAATAGAGAAAACATTCCAGAATTTTCCCTTGAGATTGACCAAAGCTTCCTGGGGCACTGCAAGAACTCAGCATGCCTTTGCTTCTTAGTTAAAAACATCTGGGGTAAGAATTTTGAGAAATGCTTCTGGTGACAGAATGTAACAAAGTGAGAAAAACAAAGTCAGAAGATACAGGCTTAAGAAAGGTCCTGCCCTTACCAGCTGTTCTTAAGTCTCCAAGCCTTGTTTTCCTATTTGTGCCCTCTGAAAAGAAGACCGACCTCTCTGGCAGTTTGTTTATTTTGGTTATCATCAAAAACAATGAGTTCACTGAGAAATGCATTATAAACTGAATACACTATAGAAGTAACGCACGCTTTTGTTTATAAATAAGAAACAAAGGGTAGGATTTTGTGTGGACAATGCTTAGCTTCTACTACAAATGGAGAGACAGAGAGTCAAGAGGCTGATTCCACTGCTCAGGGTTACACAGGAGGAACCAGAATTAAAAACTAAAGTTCTCTGGAAAATCAGCCATCTATAAAACTTAGGGAGATCCAAGAAGACAGTAGGTCAGCATTAGTCAAAATGTGGTCTCTGAAAGGCCTGTCTTAGCACATGTGTTTATTTGTTAAAAATGCAAATTCAGGGGCTTCACCCAAGACTGAGTCAGTCACCGGCAATGGACTAGCTCTATCCACACCCCTGTGGTGACCGTGTGCACGGGGGTCACTGAAGGTGGCTGTGCACAGAGGCTGCCAGGGCCGACGCTGGTGCCTGAATAGCTGCATGTCCGTCCTGCTTTCTTGATCTTCAAAGGAAGGTCAAAGGTTGCTGCCATTTACCAGTCAGTGATGTCATACAGGTAAAAATGTGATAGAGGGAGTGACACATAATTTAAAAAAAAAAAGCACTCACTTGACCACTGGCTCCTGCACAGCAGTGAGTTCACCCACTGACTCAGCAGAGGCAGAAGGCAGAGGGCTTGGCTGTCTCAGCTCCTGCTACAGCTGAGGCCAAGAGCATCTGAGACTCAGTCCCCTAAGCAGGAAGGAGAGACACATGGCCTGCAGGGCATTTATTACTGGATGAAGGAACCACCGTGTTTTTAAAAAATCTTATTTGGTTTATTTTCCAGAACAAATACTACACTCTTCCTAGACCTTCTAAAAATTATGCTTGCACTTGGAACCATGCCTGTGACCAGGTGCTGACAGCTCCGTCACAGGCCTGTGTTCCTTTTACCTCTCCCAGGACCGTATGCCACCGTGGACAACAGACCAGTTTGACTGTGTAACTTCCCCTTCAAAGGGTTTGGTGGCAAATGGGCAAAGAAAGAATAGAGAAGGGGGGAAGTACACCTCCCAGCGTGGTGACTGTCAGCTTGGCTTTGTTGTCAATAAGGACTCAGTTCCTATTAAGGGCCTGCTGGCTGTACACCGTGGGAAAGCCCCTTAACACAATATAGACCGAAGACACATAATATGTGTTATTGATCAGAGATATAGTAATACATTTTTAGAGAGTAATACAATGAATATTCCTGAATGTTAGTTCTCTTATTAGTTGAATTCACAACAAAAGCATTGGGTTCAAACAAAACTAAAATCAGAAAATGCATATAAACTTGCCCGGCACAAAGCAATTTATAAATTAATATTTCCTTCCTTGCAGATGTGTGTCCTTTCCTGCCCTTCACCACATCCCTCTCATTATTAGATTCACTTAAATTTAACAAACATTTATTTGACGCCAGGAGTACAGAAACACAGATGCACTAATATATCTGCTCTCCAACAACCAGGAAGAATTTCACCTGGATTTCATGTAGGAACATCATCACCAAGGTAACGATGGTAACAACCATTAGTGAGTGAGACAGTTAGGCTCTTACATGCAAGTTTGGAAAAACTGCTTCTACAAGGAATAAACAGTGGTGCTCCTTTTAGAGATGGATTCACTGCTCAGGAAGGTGAAGGGAAGAAGCAAGGCCACAGAGCTCCTGCCCTGCAGAACTGGGGCTTGAAGGCAACTCTGTCTCCCTCCAAATGCACCTCTGCACTGTAGCACATCCTTGCCCAGCCTAAAGCCAGGTTGAAAACCTTTCTCCCTCAAACTTACTCCTCTCTATTTCCAGTTTCAGAGAAGAGAATCACAATCAATTCAGCATTCCAAAAAGAAATTTGGTACTTTTCCTTGGAACTGCCTTTTTCTTATCTCCTGCTTCTCATCATTAGCTAAAGTTTCTTCATTTATGCTCTTCATATTTTAAAAATTTGCTCTTATTTTCAAACACATAACTTCTACTTTTAGAAGTTTATTGTCCCATGATCTCAAACTTGGATGGCAAAAATAAATCATTTCTCTTTGCCCAGTGAGAGATCTCATGTCTGAGGTGGAGTGCCCCTCATTAAGGAAAAGCCAAAGATGTTTGCCAAGGGAACTAAAATCACCCACGCTGTTGTCATCAAGAAACTGAATGAGCTCCTATAGGCACGAGGCAAGAAAAGAACTGATCATGCAGCCCAAATTGAGCCACTTCAGTTGCTGGTTCAGATTACCTCTGAAAACAACCTAGGAGAGGGCATCATTATCAAGATCAAGTTCAATATCACCACTTCTCTTTATGACTACAACCCCAACCTGGCCACATACATGAAGCCTGAGATGTGGCAGAAGAGAATGGACTGCATCAATGAGCTGATGAACATCCTGTTTGCAAATCCCAACATCTTTGTCAGAGAGAACATTCTGGAAGAGAGTGAGAACATGCATAACAGACCAGTCACTGTGTGTCTGTGGCTGCATCTTCACTCCGGTGGAACGAATGGATGAAGAATTTACCAAAATAATGCAGAACACGGATCCTCACTCCCAAGAGTACGTGGAGCACCTGAAGGACGAGGCCCAGGTGTGTACCATCATTGAGCGTGTGCAGCGCTACCTGGAGGAGAAGAGCACCACTGAGGAGATCTGCTGTGTCTACCTGAGGCCCATTCTCCACATCTACTACAAGTTTGATTACAAGGCCCTTCAGCGGTCGCTTACCCCCGCTGAGGGCTGAGCAAGATCAGGCCAAAAATAAGGGTGAGGACTCAGCTGTGCAAGTACATCTATGCCAAGGACCACACAGACCGAAACCGCACGTGCACCATCCTCTGCCATATCTCCCATCACGCCTTGCACTCCCGCTGGTAGCAGGCCCGGGACCTCATGCTCATGAGCCACCTGCAGGACATCTAGCATGCAGACCCAGCAGTCCAGATCCCGTACAACCACACCATGGTGCAGCTGGGCATCTGTGCCTTCCGCCAAGGCCTGACCAAGGATGAGCACAACGCCCTGCTGGACATCCAGTCAAGCGGCCGGGCCAAGGAGCTTCTGGGCCAGGGTCTGCTGCTGCGCAGCCTGCAGGAGCACAACCAGGAGCAGGAGAAGGTGGAGCGGCGCCAGCAGGTGCCCTTCCACCTGCACATAAATCTGGGACTGCCGGAAGGTATTTACCTGGTGTCAGCCATGCTCCTGGAGATCCCCTACATGGCCCCCCATGAGAGTGACACCCCTTGACGCATGATCAGCAAGCAGCTCCATCACCAGCTGTGGGTGGGCGAATGGCAGCCCTTGCTGGGCCCCCTGGAGTCCATGAGGGAACATGTGGTTGCTGCTTCCAAGGCCATGAAGATGGGTGACTGGAAAACCTGCTGCAGTTTTATCATCAATGAGAAGATGAATGAATGGCAAAGTGCGGGGCCTTTCCCCAGAGGCTGACAGACTCAGAACCATGCTGGTTAGGAAGATCCAGAAGAGTCACTGTGGACCTACCTGTTCACCTATAGCCGTGTCTACGGTTCCATCAGCATGGAGATGCTGTCCGACATGTTTGAGCTAGACCCGCCCATGGTACACTCCGTCATTAGCAAGATGATCATTAACGAGGAGTTGATGGCTCTCTGGACCAGCCATCGCAGACCATGGTGATGCACTGCACAGAGCCCACTGCCCAGCAGAACCTGGCCCTGTAGCTGGCTGAGAAGCTGGGCAGCCTGGTGGAGAACAAGCGGGTGTTTGACCACAAGCAGGGTACCTATGGTGGCTACTTCCAAGACTAGAAATATAGCTACCAGATAAATGAGGGCTACATGCGCCGGGGTGGCTACCACCAGTAGCAGTCTCAGACGGCCTACTGATGGCTTGACTTCTGTCCCCAGTGCCCTAGACCATTCACCCTTTAGGTCCAACCACACTGCATTAAAGGTCTGTTTAGATTCACTTAAAAAAAAAAAAAAAGCACTTCTAAAATGTCAATGCTTCTAAAATGACCCTTCTCTTTTTTTTTTGCCCTGTGGCATGTGGGATCTTGGGGCTTCTCTGGTGGCTCAGTGAGAAAAGAATTGGTCTGCCAATGCAGGAGAAGCAGGTTTGATTCCTGGGTTGGGACCATCCCCTGGAGAAGGAAATGACAACCCATGCTAGTATTCTTACCTGGGAAATCCCATGGACAGAGGAGCCTGGTAGACTTCAGTCTATAGGCTCCCAAAGAGTTGGATATGACTGAGCAACAAAGCAACAACAACATGCTGGGTCTTAGTTTCCTGACTAGAGATCAAACACATGCCCCCTGCTTTGGAAGCACGGAGTCCTAAGCACTGGACTGTCAGGTAAGTCCTAGAATGATCCTTCTAACACCTAGATTTGCATCTGATCATGTCCCTGTTTCCTGTGTCTGTGGCTCCTCATCTCCATCCAAGCAGCCTCAGCTCCTTCCTCTCATGCCATGTTCGATTCCCAACTGGGTGGCTCTCTGCGCCTGATGTGAACCTTCTTCTCTGTCCCTGTGGCAAACACTGAGGCACACCCAGGACTCACTCAAGCACCATATCCTCAACGGACACTTTGCTAATCTCCAACTAGAGCCTCCCACCTCTCCTCCCGGTCCTGCTGCACTGTGCAGGGGTTTGTGTAAAGAGTGGCTTGTTAAATGCCGCCCCCCACCCGCCAGAACACTGTCCCTTCCTTGGAGTCAGGGATGGGGACTTTTTCGTCTTTGATTTCTAAGTCAGTCCAATGTGAACAACTAGTACAGGCACTTAGTGAGTGTTTAGTGAAACAAGAACCATGTGAGTGAGTGAAGAGTATTACGCATGAATCCTGTTCTATACTGGATTAGGGAGGTGGGAAGGCAGAGGCTTCACGCAGGGTCTGTAAGACTCCAAGAATAAGACTAGGTCTTTGAAACAGCCTGTCTACATGACTGAACAACAGGTCAAGTTTAATTGGTAAGTTAAGCCTTGTCTTCTTTTTTTCCTTTTTATTACTTTGTGGAAATGAGAGAGTTTATTTATCTGAATAAATTAAACTTGCTTTGATTCTCCCTTTGTGACAGTGAAAACTGTTAATGGCCAGGGCTCTGAAAGGGACCGAATGATTCTACAAATACTTCTGGAGACAGATTAACCCAGCTTCACAGAGGACCCTGAGGATATCACCCTGAATGTTTACCTTACAAAGCTCTTCCCGGAAAACTGAGGTGGATCTCCATGTGTTCAATGAGAGATCATTCATTATACTCCTTCAGTGGGAAGAGCTAATGGGCTTCCCTGGTGGCTCAGATGGTAAAGAATCTGCCCACAATGTGGGAGACCTGGGTTTGTTTGAACCCTGGGCTGGGAAGATCCCCTGGAGAAGGAAATAGCAACTCATTCCAGTATTTTTGCCTGGAGAACTCCATGAACAGAGGAGCTTGGTGGGCTACAGTCCATGGGGTCACAAAGAGTCGGACATGACTGAGGGACTAAACACACACACACACTACTCCAATAAAAAAGGAAATTAAAAAGGAACACCAGAGGGTTCTGTTAAATGGCAAAGAAAACGGCTGGTTTAGTTATGGCTGTTTTCAGCTGAATGTCAAAGAAACTGACTGCAAGGACTTATTCAAACAAACGCTGATTTTTCTCTCATTAGAGCCACCCTTGCAAGAGACAGAGGGGACTAGTGAGGCAGTTTCATTAAGTCAGCAGTGACTCAGCTTCCATCATCATCATCACCACCACTGGGGTTTTATTTCCAGGTCTTAAGGTGGCTGTTCCACCTCCAGGCAGTGTGTGCACTTTACAGACAGGAAGGAGCCTCACGAGCAGAGGGAAAACAATGTGTGGCTTTTTTTTTCCCCCTGGCTCTTCTCTTTTTAACTCCACCAAGTAGACGGACCTCTCCCTGGCTAGAATACATCACAGGGCCACATAGACTGCAAGGAAATCTGCAAGAAGAAGCATAGTGGGCACTTGGCCTCTCTGAACAAATCATGTTTCATGAGAAAGAAGGGAGACAGGAAATTGTCACCAATCTATTTTCCAGTTGTGCAACCAATAAGGAAGAAGGACAGCTGACTCTGCTCTGACCTCATGGCATATGTTCCTGTTTGGGTGACAGACAGGGACACTGAAAGAAGCGTGTGCCACTCTTTAGGCTGACTGCACAGAGGCCTGGTGCTTCAGGCGCTGGAAGTGATACGTGGGCTCTGGCATAGCCCTGCTCTCTGCCTCTCCCTGCCAGCCGGCTCAGACTGTAGAGACTGTAGCCTGGATCCTCTTACTGAGGCCCCATTTCTCTGCTCTGAGGTCCCTCCCCCGCAATTTCTTCTCTATACTCATCTGAGAATAAACATTCTAAAATACCAACTGGTTGTGTCACTACGTGAGTCTTTCTTATAAAGCTCAGCTCATTAGAGAACTGGCTCCTCATTCCCAGCTCTCCTCCAAAACCTCCCTTTCAGGATGGGGCACCTTGTATGTTAGCAAATCTGGCCAGATGGGACAGCTTTCAGATTCAGCACCTTCCTAGTCTGGGCCTTCGGTCACCCACTTCCTTCACTCGAACCATTCTTCATCCTTCTCCAACTTTCTTGCCTGCACAGTCCCAGAAAGATGTGACTTTCTGCAAGAAAACCTCTAGTTCCTGGGGTATGAAACTTCGATACCCTTCTTGGACATCCAGGAGTGTGAAGTCAAGTGGGCCTTAGGGAAGTATCACTATGAACAAAGCAAGTGTAGGTGATGGAATTCCAGCTGAGCTATTTCAAATACCAACATAGGATTCTGTTAAAGTGCTGCACTCAATATGTCAACAAATTTGGAAAATGCAGCAGTGGCCACAGGACTGGAAAAGGTCAGTTTTCATTCCAATCCCAAATAAGGATAATGCCAAAGAATGTTCAAACTACCATACAATTGTACTCATTTCACACGCTAGCAAGGTAATTCTCAAAATCCTTCAAACTAGGTTTTAATAGTATGTGAACTGACAACTTTCAGATTTACAAGTTGGATTTAGAAAAGCCAGAGGAAACAGAGATTAAATTGCCAACATCCATTGGCTCACAGACAAAACAAGGGAATTTCAGAAAAACACCTACTTCTGCTTCATTGACTACACTAAAGCCTTTGACTGTGTGGATAACAACAAACTGGGAAATTCTTAAAGAGATGGGAATACCAGACTACCTTATCTGCCCCCTGAGAAACCTATACGCAGGTCAAGAGGCAACAGTTAGAATGGACATGGAACAATGGACTGATTCAAATTTGGGAAAGGAGTGCATCAAGGCTACATATTGTCACTCTGCTTATTTAACTTCTATGTAGAGTACATCTTGTGAAATGCCGGGCTGGATGAAGCATAAGCTGGAATCAAGATTGCCGGGGGAAATATCAATAACCTCAGACATTCAGATGACTCCACCCTTATGGTAGAAAGCAAAGAGGAACTAAACAGCCTCTTGATGAAAGAGGAGAGTGAAAAAGATGGCTTAAAACTCAACATTCGAAAAATGAAGATGATGGCATCTGGTCCCATCACCTCATGGCAAATAGAAGGGGAAAAAGTTTAAACAGTGACAGATTTTATATTCTTGGGCTCCAAATTCATTGCAGACAATTACTGCTGCCATTAAATTAAAAGATGCTTTCTCCTTGGAAAAAAAGCTATGATAAACCTAGACAACATACTGAAAAGCAGAGATATCACTTTGTCCATAAAGGTGCATATAGCCAAAGCTGTAGTTTTTTTCAGTAGTTGTGTAAGGATGTGAGAGTTGGACCATAAAGAAGGCTGAATGCCGAAGAATTGATGCTTTGGAATTGTCATGCTGGAGAAGACTCTTGAGAGTCCCTTGGACTGCAAGGAGTTCAAGCCAGTCAATCCTAAAGGAAGTCAATCCTGTATATTCATTGGAAGGATGGAGGTTGAAGCTGAAACTGCAATACTTTGGCCACTTGACGTGAAGAGCCAACTAACTGGAAAAGACCCTGATGCTGGGAAAGATTGAGGCCGGAGAAGAAGAGGGTGACAGAGGATGAGATGGTTGGATGGCATCACCAACTCAATGAATATGAGTTTGGGCAAACTCTGGAAGATAGTGAAGGACAGGGATGCCTGGCATGCTGTTTTCCACCGGATTGTAAAGAGTTAGACATGTCTTAGACATTGAACAAAAACAACAAAGCAGCTTATTGTTTTCCAACTAAAATTTAAGCTACTTTAAAAAGCAGAACCTTATATATAATAGATACCAAATTACTTGTTGATATTGAACATAGGAAAGGCAACATCGTCCAAATAGCACTGAAGTCTGTGCACATGGCTTTGGGCCCTGTTCTCAGATCTGTGCCTAATTAGCAGGATGATGTTGAGTGATTTCACCTCCTCTGTTTGGTTTTCTCATCTACTTAACACATGGTATTACCAATTTCAGTGGATGTCAGGTTTGCATGTCCAGTACCTACTCCTTCTTCTTATGATGAGAGCATCCTTGTTTGTATTATGACACAAACTCCTCTCAGGTGCTCAGTCACGTTTTTTGAGTGAGGTGAGATATCCAAGCCTTGTAGATCAGTATGCAACTCTTATGGCACTAAGGTCTGTTCCAAAATCAACAAGGACCAAGCCAAGTCAATAAAAGTTGATTGTGGGACATTTGGTAAGACTATTGAAATGCACAAATAGCTCTCTTATTGCTACATTTGAGGAGGAGGAAACCTGGAATATCTGTGCTCACAAATGGACAGAGCCTCCTTGAGTGAAGCCATAACAGAAAAAAAGAGAGCAGTGAAATGAAAAAACAACTCAGATGCCCTTGTTTGAGCCATTGGATCTCTTGACACCCAAAGCCAACATGATCCAATCATTATCCAGCTATTTGGGCTTCTATCAATATTCCCATTCCCCTCACCACCACTTATCCCAGTTCGAGTCGGTTTGATGTCAGTCATAATGTAAACAATCTGGACATCATGACAACAAGAAATATACTTCTTTCATATATATTTTGGAAGAACTGGTAGACTCTTTTAAGAGTCTTTACTACGTCCATATGTTTTCCCTCCACATTTGGAAATTCATCCTAAATATGAAAAGGACTTTTTGACAAAGGTAGTAAACTCCTTAAAATCAATTTTTGTTTCTTAAAAATCATTGTATATACACAGCACTTGACACAATGTTTAACATAAATTACTTGTTATATCAATCAACCAACTAGATAATACTAACTAAAATTGTTTATCGTAATGTAAAAAACCCAAATGTAAAATCTGCAGGGAAACAGTTAACACACACACACACACATACACACACTTTATGGTCTACTCTACTGTCATTAAGATATAAAGGATTTGTAGTACCATGGACAACTAAGTATGACATAACGTTAAGAGAAACAAATTTAGAAGCCTATATTTAAAGCATAAGCACATCAATTTTATTAAAGGTGTATTCTAAAAGCATAATCCAAAAATGATAACGGAACAGCATGAATATTTTTTCTCTCTCCCACTTTTCTATGACTACCAAAATGTATTAACATGTTAACATATGACAGTTTTAATACTGAAAAAAAATAAGCACCTAAAATATCTGATTTCAACCATCTGCTCACCACCTTTATGATTCTATCATTCTATGATTCCAAAAACTGCTCAGTTATCATGGTTTGCACAAACCTCATTGTTCTTCATAAGTGGGGAAAATTTAGTACCAAAATTAAAGGACAAAGCTGACAGAGTTATTAGTCTCAAGGAACTTGCATGTCCTTTGTTTTTGTTTTTTTAGTGGTTGTTTCTGATGCTTTCCATTCTTGTGAAATCAAACAGAAATGAAGTTGCTACAGAGACAAGGAAGGGGTCATGTGCTTTCTTAGAGGGATCCTTTCACTTGATTCAAATGACTACAAATGGTGCCCACTGTCTTCATATTCTCTGGCCTGACCAGAATCCCTCTGCATTTCCCTGGTCAGTTTTCTCTCCCCTTCTTTCTAGCAGCCATCTCTTGCCTGCGCTTACTTATCCTTTCTTACTGTGTGTATCCAACCCCTGCCATGCTGCTCCCTTGCTGCCCTGACTTTGTGATAAACACCTCCTCTGTGACACATCCATGCTGGACTTCATTCAGTCTTCCCCAGCCCTGTGTCCTCTTGCTTTTGGAGCATTTTTTTCTCTGCCTGCTTCCCTGGTAAAATTTATACTTATTATTCTATTTCCAATAGTAGTAGTTCCCAAACTTTTTGGCACTGGGGACCAGTTTTGTGGGAGATGGTTTTTCTATGGATGGGTGGGGTGATGGTTTGGAGATGATTCAAGCACATTACATTTATTGTACACTTTATTTCTATTATTATTACATCAGCATCACCTCAAATCATCAGGCATTAGATCCTGAAGGTTGGAGACCCCTGAAGTATAGGATGTCTTTCTCTAAAAAGCCTTTCTTGACCCCTTCAATGGCAAGTGTTGCCTTACAATTGTTCCTTTCAGGTCCTTGGGCTCCCTGTCCATAACTCTGACCACATGTTATTACTTAATACTAGCAGGTCATCCTTGATGGAATTCAACCCTGGTGATCACAAACATAATCTGTATTTCTGTCTTGCATGTAGTCATTGTATTTGGTGCAGAGCTTGGCATGTATTAATTACAGTACTTCGTAAAATTAGAAAGAAAGGGTGGTTATCATACACTAGTTTAACAGCAAAACCATAATTTAAAAATTGACAAGCAAGTCTTCTGGTCCCCAACTTATTCCATTCAGTGTCACTCTGCCTTCCTTGATTTCTCAAGTGGGCTGTTTTCAACTTTTCAAAGTAGGTCATATAACATTATGCTTCTTTTGCTTTAAACTACAGACTTCTGGGATATGCGTCATTTGTTTCTACAAGTGGAAAAGAAGAGACAGTGGGGGAAAAAAGGACAAAGGACAAAAGGAAGAGAAAAATAAAACAATATATTTAGAAAGATCATGTCTTTGGAAAATCAGTATTTCCTTGTTGACCATATTTCTTTGGTAGCAGAAGGGTATGGTACAAAGCCCCTTTTATTAAAAGAAAAAACTATAATATACAAACATACTTATTACTGACTTCAAATCACAGGATCGGAAGTTTCAGAGAGGAATTTATGAAAATATTTTGTTTTAAAACCATTTTTGTTATGATGTTAGTAAACTGTGGTCATTTATGAACTTTTGTAGAAAAGAGTAATATTCGGAAACTAAAACAAACAGAAGAAACAGGAAAACTAAAAACCAGAGTTCTTTCATGTTCGTCCTTTTGGTGCCCTTCATATACACAGATGATAAGACAAGAGCTTCTAGACTGAGGAGTCAACTGTTTCAAAAATTAACAAGGGATTCATGAAAAACAGCAGAAAACAGGTGATATGAAAAATCTCTATAATGATCCAGCATTGAATCACAACAGATGGTAACTCCCCATGAAATTGTAGACTAAAAATAGGAAAAACAAAATAAACTTGAACAAGTTTAAGGAAAGCTGAGAATCTTTAAACTCCATTAAAAAAAAAGTAACAATAATCAGACTTCAATCCAATGTGAGTTTATTTATAAGAGATTTGGTTATCTCAATAAATAACTTATTTTAAAGTTTCATATCATTTGACTGGATCTCTGCTATAGTATTTTATTTTAGGGAAAGAAAAAATGTACAAGCTGCAAGATATGATGAAACTATTTCACTTAACATTTACTTTCTAAACAACTTGATGAAAATAATGATAAATTTTACTTCAGGGATTTCTGGTGAGCAGTTGTGAGGCTGAGCTCAGCAAATCAAATGGTCTGTAATTGGGCCATGACCCTATATGCTCTTGCTTCACTGGAGGGAGGAAAACAAGTTGAGATCAATATTTACACATAGAGAAAATTTCCTAAATACTTGGAGGTTTTTTTTTTTTAAAACAATGGTTAATTTGACCACACAATGCTTTTTTATGTTCTAGAAGTTGTAGAATAAAAATGTATGAATCCGCAGATACTTGAAGAAACATATCAAATTAAAAACAACCTGTATCTTCAATGACTGATTTTATCGCCCAGATTATATTGTATAATCACTGTCAATAAATGAATACTAGTCATCATGGAGATCAGCAGTGTACTCAGTCAGACCTTGAGGGAGTTCTTTGAAGATGGTCTCTAGAGAGAAACGGATCACCCTAAAGAACTGGCTAGAAAACCACGTGGTTGAAAAATACCCATTTTAGAGTCAAGTATAAATCATTCTTTAACTTAAATAAAGGATTGTTTTCAATTTTATTGTTTTTATAGGGATGCAGAAATATCGAAACCATTTTTGGAGCAAGCTATATCAGTGGTCAAACTCATCTAGTTATAACAAATCCCTTAATGATCCAGTTAACAAACATTCATAAGGCATTTTTATGTGTTAGGTGGCATGCTAGAAGTAGAAATGTAAGACATGGGTTCTGTTCTCAAAGAATGTATATTTTAGTTAGGTGAAAAAGAAGAACTAGGTAAAAAGCTAAATAAAGATATGCATTTAGCAGTAACATATGCAATTATGACACTTTTGAATTTTTGGCACTACAGTGGTTTAATGCTAGAATCAAAGATACTTTCTCCTTCCTTCTCAGTGTTTCATCTTTCACAGTGTCAGTTTCTTCCTAAAGTGGTTTCCCCTCATGGTGGCAAGAAGGCTGCAGAAGTACCAAATGTCTTACTTGCTTAGTGCATCATCCAAAAGGAGACAGAGCTATGGTGTCTGCAGGTTTGGCCAGGAGAATGAGGAACATTCTAGTCCAGAAGACCCTCAGATACCATTGGTCTGAATCAATTCAAGTTTATTTCTGAAGTAATCACCTTGCCTAGAGTAATATGCACTGATTGGCTTAGACGTCAATTTTCTGAATTTATCTCTGTGGCAAGGGGGTTGTAATCAGCCTAGAGACAGGAGGTGGCTGAATCCTGTGCCTCATTCTATCCCTAAGACCACGGAGACTTGGATGGAAAAGATGTTCCAACAATAACCAACAAAATGCCTACTTCTTTTTTTCTCCAACTCTCTCTCTTTCACTCACTGCCCCCTGCCCACACATAGAAGCACACAATCTTACAGACACTTTTCAAAAACCCCTACAACCTACAGGGAAATGTTTAACTGTTCCCATAGGATAACACATTTTTGTTTGCTGCATAAAGATCCATTTGCAAGATCTCTTGGTGATATGCCATCCTCTTCCTTGTGCTGTCTGAAACTTTCTAAGGTCCAGTAATCTATGGGTAAGAGATTTTTTTTCCATCCCTGTTTTTTCAAATATAATCATGGTGAAAGAACAGGAAATCCCAAAGAAAATTCTCCTTTGAAAAAGGAGAAAATGAGAAATAACATATTCAATATTCCATGGCCCAAAACATACACTGCTGTCCAGAAAAAGCAAGGATTCCCCTTTCCTTGAAATGGAGTAAGTCTTTCGATCAGACAGTGGCTACTCAAGAAGCTGCGTTCTGGGACAGTCCTCCTTGTCCATGGTCCTACATGACTACACCAGGGGACAATGTCTTTTCCAGGCAATGTACCACCTTAGAAGTCCAGTGGAACTATGTCAGGTTTTGGGGAGACTGCTTAGGGGGATGAAGAAAGCAATGATTGTAGAAGGAGAATAAGATGGCAGAGGAGTAGGTGGCTGTGGAGTGCATCTCTCTCCATGGATACATCAGAAATACACCTTCAGACACAGAAGTGCATGCAGAACACCAACTGCAAGCAGACAGGAGTACCTGACCAGTGGAAAAGAATATATAGAACCACACAAAACTTGGTAGGATGAAGGAACTAGGGGGAAAAACAGGAGTGTTACTAGGACGGGACCTGCCCTCAGTGGGTAGGGGAACTGAATCAGGGGTCCAATTCCCACATCGGGGCAACAGTCTGAGTCAGAGAAGAAACATTTAAGGATGAGAGTGAAACAGCTGATCTGTGGCAGCCTAAATGGAATGAGAATCAGACAGTCCTTGCTGCAGCCATACATATGCTAGACAGGGACACAGGTCCCCTAGAAGGTACAGCAGCTGAGAGCTGGAGTTTAGGGATTGTGGAGCAACACCAGGGTGAGGGCTGCTGTTGACCAGGTCCTCATTGGGACAGAAGCAAGTCCTCCAGGGCAGCCTCAAGAGAAAAACCCAAAGGACAACCCACATGCAGAGGTGGAAATAAAACCACAATTGAAACCCAGGGGCAGTGCGGCTAAGGAAGAAGACCCCAAACCTTCCCACCAGCTGTACAAGCTTCAGATTAAAACCACATGATAAACTAGGCAGACTCCATGTCTCTGGAATATATAAAAGACAGTGAGATCTCCCACAAAAGAAAATGCACTAGTTCTGATAGCTGTGGACATTGGAGGCAAGAACACACAGGAGTAGAACCAGATCAGAATCTGAGCTGTCCCCACAGCAGATCCAGAGACCAGCAGAGTGTTGGAGGGCATCCTAGGGAGGTGAGGTGGACTGTGACTCCCAGTGAGGGAAAGGACTCTGACGGCAGTGACTCAGGAAAAACATTTATTATTCTTATGTTTTGACTTGTTCTGTAGATTTACTGGATTTTTTTTCTTTTTCTTTTTCCCTTTTCCTTTTTTTACCCCCTGTGTTGTAGCTGTCAATTTTATTGGCACTATGAAATCTAATTAAGCTCTTGAGTTTTTTTTTCAGTCACACTTTTTATTGTTGTTACAAAACTCTGCCTCTTCATTGGGCTTTTGTAGTTCTGTGGAGTCTTCCTTCCTTTCTTTCTTCTTCCTTTTTTATCTCTTTTTTAATTTTAATTTTTAATTTTTTAAACCTATTATTATTTCTACATTTATTCCTTTGCTTGCTTTTCCTACTGTTCTTTTCCCCTTGCAGATAATCTTTAATGTATATAAATCTTCTTTATCTACCTCTATATAACTTTGCATATCTATTCTTTCTTTCCTTTCCTCTCAACATATTTTTTATTTTAGTTTGCATTGCTTTATTCCCCACTTGGCCCCTTGTTTTAGTTTTGTTTTCCAATTTGTGCTTTACCTAGTTTTGTTCTAAACCGGTACATATAATTTTTGGTTTCCTTTGCTCACTGGGTCAATCTATTGTACTTTATTTTTGTTTGACTGTTTTGATTTTGCTTATGGGTATATATGCATATGTGTATATTCCACTATTTTAATTATAATTTGCCTGGTTTTGTAACTGCCATTTGCTGGGGGTTCATCTTTGGTTTCTCATTTTTGGTATTTGTTTTAATCTCATTTAATGTCATAACAAACCACTTGTGGAATATTTGTTCCTGACCAGAGATCAAGCTCTGAGCCTTTGGAGTGGGAGCACTGACTTCAAGAACCTAGATTACCAGAGAATTAAGCCTGGGGAATATCAAATAGTGAGAACTCACACAAAGGAAACCACCTGAATACAAGACATAGCACAAACAGAACAAAAATACAAACTCAATCATCAGCAGACAGGATTACCACCTCACTCAACCTTGCCCATCAGAGAAAAAACAAACAAACAAAAAACTCAGCACAAATTTCACCCTATATGAAGCTTACACAAACCATTGGACCAAAAACCAAAAGGAAGAAAAAATTCAACTTTGAAGTCTAGGAAAAGAAGATCTCAAACACAATAAGTTAAAAAAAAATGATGAAAAGGCAGAGAAATACTACACAAATGAAGGAACAAACTAGAAACACAGAAGTCCAAATAAATGAAGAGGAAATAGGCAAACTACCTGAAAAAGAATTCAGAATAATGATAGTAAAGATGATCAAAAATCTTGAAAACAGAATGGAGAAATGCAAGAATCAAAGACCTAGACAAATTAAAGGATAAACATACAGAGGCAAACAACACAATTACTGAAATTCAAAACACTCTAGAAGGAGAAGGAGATGACAGAGGATGAGATGGCTGGATGGCATCACTGACTCGATGGACGTGAATCTGAGCGAACTCCAGGAGTTGGTGATGGACAGGAAGGCCTGGTGTGCTGCAATTCATGGGGTTGCAAAGAGTCAGACACGACTGAGCGACTGAACTGAACTGAACTAGAAGGAATCAATAGCAGAATATCTGAAGCAGAAAAATGAATCAGTGAGCTGGAAGATAAAATGTTGGAAATAACTTCTGAAGAGCAGAATAAAGTAAAACAAATGAAAAGAACTGAGGATAGTCTCAGAGACCTCTGGGACAATATCAGACACACGAAATTTGAATTATAGGGGCCCCAGAAGAAGAGAAAAAGAAAGGGTATGAGAAAAATTTTTAAGAGATTATAGTTGAAAATTTCCCAAACATGGAAAAGGAAATAGTCAATCAAGTCCAAGAGGCACAAAGAGTCCCATACAGGTTAAACCCATGGAGAAACACACCAAGACACATACTAATCAAACTATCAAAAACTAAACACAAAGAAAGAATAATAAAAACAGCAAGGGAAAAGCAACAAGTAACATACAAGGGAAACCCCATACGTTTAACAGCTGATCTTTCAGCAGAAACTCTCCAGGCCAGAGGGAATGGCAGGATATATTTTAGATACTGAAAGGGAAAACTCTACAACCAAGATTACTGTACCTGGCAAGGATCTCATTCAAAATTGATGGAGAAGTAAAAAGCTTTTCAGACAAGCAAAAATTAAGAGAATCCAGGATCACCAAACCAACTTTACCACAAATGTTAAAGGGGCTTATATGGTCAAGAAATACAAGAGAAGAAAAAGACCTATAAAACCAACCCCAAACAATTAAGAAAATGGCAATAGGAACATATATATATCAATAATTACTTTAAATGTAAATTGGATTAAATGCTCCAACCAAAAGACACAGACTGGCTGAATGGATACAAAAATAAGACCCATATACTTGCTTTATGTCTAAAGACACATATAGACTGAAAGTGAGAGGATAGAAAAATATTTTCCATGAAAATGGGAAGCAAAATAAAGCTAGAGTAGCAATCCTCATATAAGACAAAATAGACTTTAAAATGAAGATTACAAGAGATAGGGAGGGACACTACATAATGATCAAGGGATCAATCCAAGAGGAAAACATAGCAATTGTTAATATCTATGAACCCAACATAGGAGCGCCTCAATACATAAGACAAACACTAACAGACATAAAAGGAGAAATTGACAGTAACACAATAATAATAGGAGACTTTAATACCCCATTCACACCAATGGACAGATCATCAAAACAGAAAATTAATAAGGAAACACAAGTCTTAAATGATACATTAGATGAGATGGATCTCATTGATATCTTCAGGACATTGCATCCAAATGCAGAATACAACTTCTTCTCAAGTGCACATGGAACATTCTCCACAATAGACCACATCTTGGGTCACAAATGAAACCTCAGTAAATTTAAGAAAATTGAAATTGTATCAAGCATCTTCTCTGACCACAGTGCTATGAGACTAGCTATCAATTACAAGAAAAAAACTGTAAAAAAAACTTAAACACATGGAGATTAAACAATACTTTCTAAATAACCAACAGGTTACTGAAGAAGTCAAAAGGGAAATCAAAATTTTCTAGAAACAAATAACAATGAAGATATGACAAATCAAAACCTATGGGTTGCAGCAAAAGCAATTCGAAGATGGAAGTTTATAGCAATACAATCCTACCTCAAGAAACAAGAAAAACATCGAATAGACAACCTAACTTTACACATAAAACAACTAGAAAAAGAAGAACAAAACCCCCCAAAATTAGTAGAAGGAAAGAAATCATAAAAATCAGAGCATAAATAACTGAAAAGGCAATGAAAGGAACAATTGTAAAGATTAATAAAACTAAAAGCTGGTTCTTTGAGAGGATAAACAAAATTGACAAACCTTTAGTCAGACTCATCAAGAAAAAAAGAGAAAAGAATCAAAAGACAAAATTAGAAATGAAAAAGGAGAGGTTACAACAGACAATGCAGAAATACAAAGGATTATAAGAGACTACTATGAACAACTATATGGCAATAAAATGGATAACCTGGAAGAAATGGACAGATTCTTAGAAAAGTTCAATCTTTCAAGACTGCACCAGGAAAAAATTGAAATTATGAACAACTCAATGACAAGCACTGAAACTGAAGCTGTGATAAAAAAAATTTCCCAAAAAACAAAAACCCAGGACCAGATGGCTTCACATTGAGAATTCTACCAAACATTTAGTGAACAGCTAACCCTATCCTTCTAAAACTCTTTCAAAAAATTGAACAGGAAGGAAAACTTCAAACTTATTCCATGAGGCCACCATCACCCTAATACCAAAACCAGACAAAGACAACACACAAAAAAGAAAACTACAGGCCATTATCAATGATAAACATAGATGCAAAAATCCTCAACAAAATTTTAGCAAACAGAATTCAGCAACACATCAAAAAGTTCACACACCATGATCAAGTTGGGTTTATTCCAGGGATGCAAGGATTCTTTAATATATGCAAATCAATGTGATATACCATATTAACAAATTGAAGGATAAAAGCCATATGATAATAGAATAGAAAAAGCCTTTGACAAAATTCAGCACCCATTCATGATTAAAACTCTTCAAAAAATGGGCATAGATGGAACCTACCTCAACACAGTAAAGGCCATATATGATAAGCCTACAGCAAAAATTATTCTCAATGGTGAAAAACTGAAAACATTCTCCCCAAGATCAGGAACAAGACAATGGTGTCCACTTTCACCACTATTATTCAACAAAGTTTTGGAAGTCCTACCTATAGCAATCAGAGAAGAAAAAGCAATAAGGGAATCCAGGTTGGAAAAAAAGGAGTAAAGCTCTCACTACTTGCAGATGACATGATATTGTACATAGAAAACCCTAAAGACAGTATCAGAAAACTACCAGAGCTAATAAGTGAATTTAGCAAAGTTGCAGGATACAAAATCAGTACATAGAAATCACTCGCATTTCTATATATTAACAGCTAAAAATCAGAGAGACAAACTAAGGAATCAATCTCATTCACCACTGCAACAAAAAGAATAAAATATCTAGGAATAAACTTACCTAAAGATACAAAAGAACTGTACACAGAAAATTATGACACTAATGAAAGAAATCTTCAACAAAATTTTAGAGGGGCTTCCCTGGTGGCTCAGAGGTTAAAGTGTCTGCCTCCAATGTGGGTCGGGAAGATTCCCTGGAGAAGGAAATGGTAACCCACTCCAGTATTCTTGCCTGGAGAATCCCATAGACGGAGAAGCCTGGTAGGCTACAGTCCACAGGGTCACAGAGAGTCGGACACGACTGAACGACTTGACTATTCACTATTCACTAATGAAAGAAATCAAAGACAACATAAACAGATGGAGAGATATCCCATGTTCCTGGGTAGGAAGAATCAATATTGTGAAAATGACTATACTACTAAAGGCAATCTACAGATTCAATGTGATCCCTATCAAATAACCAATGGCATTTTTCACAGAATTAGAACAAAAAACTTCACAATTCATATGGAAACACAAAAGACCCTAAATAGCCAAGCAGTCTTGAGAAAGAAAAAATGGAGCTGGAGGAATCAACCTGCGTGACTTCAGATTATATTACAAAGCTACAGTCATCAAGATTATGTGGTATTGGCACAAAAACAGAAATATAGACCAGTGGAACAAGATAGAAAGCCCAGAAATAAACCATGCACCTATGGGTACCTTATTTTTGACCAAGGAGGCAAGAATATAAAATGGGTCAAAGACAGCCTCTTCAATAAATGGTGCTGGGAAAACTGGACAGCTACATGTAAAAGAATGAATTACAACACTTCCTAACAGCATACACAATGATAAACTCAGAATGGGTTAAAGACCTAAATGGAAGTCCAGAAACTATAAAATTCTTAAGAGAAAGCAGGTAGAACACTCATAAATCAAAACAAGATCCTCTATGACCCACCTCCTAGAGTAATGGAAATAAAAACAAAAGTAAACAAGTGGGTCCTGATTAAACTTAAAAGCTTTTGCACAGGAAAAGAAACTAGAAGCAAGGTGAAAAGACAACCCTCATAATGGAAGAAAATAATAGCAAATGAAACAACTGACATAGAGTTAATTTCCGAAGTATACAGGCAGTTGATACAACTCAATATCAAGAAAACAAACAACCCAATCAAAAAGTGGGGAAAAGACCTAAACAGACATTTCTCCAAAGAAAACATACTGATGGCTAAGAAACACATGAAAAGATGCTCAACATCATTCTTTACTAGAGCAATGCAAATTAAAACTATAATGAGATACCACCTCACACCAGTCAGAATGGCCATCATCAAAAAGTCTACAAACAATAAAAGCTTGAGAGGGTATGGACAAAGGAATGCTCTTGCACTTTTGGTGGGAATGTAAATTGATATAGCCACTATGGAAGATGGTATGGAGATTTCTTAAAACACTAGGAATAAAACCACCATATAACCCAGCAACCCCACTCCTAGGCATATACTCTGAGGAAACCAGAAATGTAAAAGACACATGTATCCCATTGTTCACTGCAGCATTATTTACAATAGTTAGAACATGGAAGCAACCTAGATGTCCATTGACAGATGAATGGATAAAGAAGTTTGGTACATATACACAATGGAATATCACTCAAGTCATAAAAAGGAACACATTTGAGTCAATTCTAATGTGGTGGATGAACCTAGAGCCTATTATACAGAGTGAAGTGAGTCAGAAAGAGAAAGATAAATATCATATTCTAATGCATATATACGGAATCTAGAAAAATGGTACTGAAGAATTTATTTGCAGGCAGCAATGGAGAAACACACATAGAGAATAGACTTAAGGACACTGGGAGAGGGGAGGAGAGGGTGAGATGTATGGAGAGAGTAACATGGAAACCTACATTACCATATGTAAAATAGATAGCCAAAGGGAGTTTGATGTATATCTCAGGGGCTCTGCATCAACCTAGAGGGATGGGATGGGGAGGGAGATGGGAGGGAGGTTCAAAAGGGAGGGGACATATATATACCTATGGCTGATTCATGTTGAGGTTTGACAGAAAACAAAATTCTGTAAAGCAATCATCCTTCAATAAAAAATAAACAATTTTTTTTTAAAAAAGGAAAGCACTGATTGGTTTCAGCCAAGTTTAAGGTTTCTTCAGTGAATTCAATTCACTTTACAATACTGTCAGCATTGGTCTATTTACTTCCGGTAAAGACCATGACCTAGAGAATGAGTTGGCCCCCAGCCCATGAGTCTATGAATTTCTGTCCTCTGTGGGGATGCTGTGTAGTACAAAATGAAGCAGAACAAAGGCTCATAGAGTTTTGCCAAGAGAACACACTGGTCATAGCAAACACCCTCTTCTAACAACACAAGAGAAGACTCTACACATGGACATCACCAGACAGTCAATACCAAAATCAGATTGATTATATTCTTTGCAGCCAAAGATGAAGAAGCCCTATACAGTCAGCAAAAACAAGACTGGAAGCTGTGGCTCACATCATAAACTCCTTATTCTGAAATTCAGACTTAAATGAAGAAAGTAGGGAAAATCCCTAGACCATTCAGGTGTGACCTAAATCAAATCCGTTACGATTATACAGTGGAAATGACAAACAGATTCAAGAGACTAGATCTGACAGAGTGCCTGAAGAACTACGGACAGAATTTTGTGAAATTGTACAGGAGACAGGGATCAAGACCATCCCAAAGAAAAACAAATGCAAAAAGGCAAAATGGTTGTCTGAGGAGGCCTTACAAATAGCTGTGAAAAGAAGAGAAGCAAAAAGCAAAGGAGAAAAGGAAAGATATACCCATTTGAATACAGAGTTCCAAAGAATAGCAAGAAGAGATAAAAAAAAAAAACCTTCCTCAATGACGAGTGCAAAGAAATGGAGAAAAACAACAGAATGGAAAAGAGTAGAGATTTCTTCAAGAAAATTAGCGATACCAAGGGAACATATCACACAAAGATGGGCTCAATAAGGGACAGAAATGGTATGGACCTAACAGAAGTAGAAGATATTAAGAAGAGGTGGCAAGAATACACAGAAGTGAACAAAAAAGACCTTCACAACCCAGATGATCACAATGGTGTGATCACTCACCTAGATCCAGATATCCTGGAATGCGAAGTCTAGTGGGCCTTAGGAAGGATCACTACAAACAAAACTAGTGAAGGTGATGGAATTCCAGTTGAGCTATTTCAAATCCTAAAAGATGATGCTGTGAAAGTGCTGCACTCAATACACCAACAAATTTAGAAAATTCAGGAGTGGCCACAAGACTGGAAAAGATCAGTTTCCATTCCAATCCAAAATAAAGGCAATGCCAAAGAATGCTCAAACTACCACACAATTGCACTCATCTCACACGCTAGTAAAGTAATGCTCAAAATCTTCCAAGCCAGGCTTCAACAGTACATGAACTATCACCTTCCAGATGTTCAAGCTGGTTTTAGAAAAGGCAGAGGAACCAGAGATCAAATTGCCAACATCCGCTGGATCATCAAAAAAGCAAGAGAGTTCCAGAAAATCATCTACTTCTGCTTTATTGACTATGCCAAAGCCTTTGACTGTATGGATCACAATAAACTGTGGAAAATTCTGAAAGAGATGGGAATACCAGATCACCTGACCTGCCTCTTGAGAAATCTGTATGCAGGTCAGGAAGCAAAAGTTAGAACTAGACATGGAACAACAGACTGGATCCAAACAGGAAAAGGAATATGTCAAGGCTGTATATTGTCACTCTGCTTATTTAACTTCTATGCAGAGTACATCGTGAGAAATGCTGGCTGATGAAGCACAAGCTGGAATCAAGATTGCCAGGAGAAATATCAATAACCTCAGTTATGCAGGGAGAAGGCACTGGCAATCTACACAAGTACTCTTGCCTGGGAAATCCCATTGACAGAGTAGCCTGGTGCGCTACAGTCCATAGGGTCACAAAGAGTTAGATATAACTGAAGCAGTTTAGAACACAAGCACACAATGACCAAAATGTTGCAGTGGGATGAGAGAAGAATACTAAGCATGCCTGTTTCTCAGCTCATGTCTGGGTCCTGAGACATGTGGCATTTAAGGAAATGAGTAGCAGACACAAATGAAGTGAAAATATAATTTAAACTAAATGAAAACATGAAAAATAAATTAAACAGAACATTTAAATTAAAGATGTATTTTTTAAAAAGTCCTAATAGCCACTGCAACATTTCACAATCTGTTTTTCCCATTAACGGTGTAACAAATTCAACACAAGCAGTGAATATGGTGTCAGAAAGTAAATAAATTAAAAAACAATAACAATGCAACTGTTGATCTAAATTTGGAAAGGTATGTGCAAGTTGCTCTCATTCAGGGATAAAATCGTTTGCTGAGTTCTCGGTATATTGGACACAGAGATCCAGTCTTTGTGAGCTCTGCGGAGTTCACAGATATTTACTGCAGGAACTCTGGCACATACAGTCAGGTCTCACTCATTTCCACATCATTAGACCTGGAAATATCAGAATGACATAAACCCTATCTATCAAGGAAGCAAATAATTAAGGCAAAACTTCAGATAAAAGGACTGCAAGTTATCAGAGGCTGGCATAATTTAGGAGATAAAGAAGAGTTACAAGCCCCTAATTATGGAGAACAATGGAAGACAGATGAATATTTTCCAAGAAAGGCATAACTCTAATCTCACACCTTAATTCACTCACCTCAATGCTGATTAAACATCCTTTGTAAAAATTTTCATAACAAATCCAGATAATTTTTAATTATCTACATAATATTAATATCTGGCATACAGAATGCATCCAATGCACATTATCTCATAACATCAACATTACTGGTTATGGTGTTGGTACCAATAATAGAACGTTTATTTTATTTGAATAGATTAGACCAATTAGAAAAACGGTCATCAAAAGAAATCTGATTTGACTAGATGAGGAGAGCCACATAAAGATCCAAGGAAAAGGATAATGAGAAAATGAGGATAATATGGTGAGAAGATAAGTTGTGAAGTTAGGCTGGGTAAAAACAAGGTTTGGGTTTTCATCGTTTCATGAGCTAGAGAGTGATTGATGGGGAATCCAGCATTCTTTAAAGACCATAGATAGAGTGAACAGTTCCTTCTTAATGACTGTATAACTTTTTGGCTAACCCAATATAATGCATATGTATATGTGTGTATACACACACACACACACACACACACACACACACACACATATGAAAACTAGCCCTATCCTTGAAGATATGTACATTTAGGTTGTTTAAGTAATAATAAAAATCTTTGTTCATATTATTAACTTGGCTGATTGACTTAATAATAAGGAATTTATGTTAAACATTGTGCTAAATGCTGTGTATACAAAGACCAGTAAAAAATAAAAACTGGTTTCAAGGAGTTTGCTATATTGTTTGTTGTAAAGTCTTTTTCATATTTAGAATGATTCTGTTAGGATGGATTTCCAGATGTAAAAAATATAAGTATGAATACAGTAAAGTCTCTTGATTTCTTAAAAGGATATACCAGTTCACGATTCTTTAAAAATATATGAAATTTATTTTTCCCCGTCATTCAATCCAGATTCTTACATTTAAGGAGTCAATTAACATTTAGTGAACATTTAATCTATGCTACAAGTCAGGTCCTGCACAATGAAATAAGAATAAAAAAATTAAGAAACAACTGCCTTGCCTAATCTAGTGGGGAGAACTTATATGGAAACTATTACTTAGTGCCATTGCTGGGCTATTTAGAACCATGGGAACAAGAGGAAGAGATGATTAATTCTATCTGACAAGTTATGGTTCATAAAGCTTATGATATTTTGAGTTTGGTCTTTGGGGATTGAGAGGGGGTTTTTCTGAGTTGGCATGGGGATAGGAATTTCATGAAAGAGTAGATAAAGTGCATGAGGTCCAAATTGTGAAAGTTTATGGCATCTTTAAGGCAACTGTGAATTGTCTGTTTTAGGCCAGAGTCCAGGAGGAAGAAAGAGCAAGATAATAACAAAACTAAAAGGTATCCTGGGGCCAGATTCTGGCTGAACTTATAAATATGCTAAGGTAACTGAACTTAAAAAAGGAGTTTAGGAAAGAGGGTTGATGTAATCAGATGTGTACTTAGTAAGTTAATACTACCTTCAGTGTTGAGGATCGTCAGGAGAGAGTAGAAGGAGCCACAGATTAGTATAAGGCAACAAGCTTGAGCGATGAGGATCAGAGCCACATAGAAATTCTAAGAGAATCAGGACTACTGAGCCTGAGATAATTTCTGAGGTAAATTTCAAGACTCAGGTAACAAGTGACTGCAAGTGTATTGAGAAAGAGGAGCCGGGGATTCTGTCTCTCTCATTTGAAACCCCAAAGGGATACAGGTATGCAACAGTCTTATTAGGAACAGTGAAGTGAAGTGAACTGAAGTGAAGTCGCTCAGTCGTGTCCGACTCTTTGCGACATCATGGATGGTAGCCTACCAGGCTCCGCCGACCATGGGATTTTCCAGGCAAGAGTACTGGAGTGGGTTGCCATTTCCTTCTCCAGGGGATCTTCCCAACCCAGGGATCAAAGCCGGGTCTCCTGCATTACAGACAAGACGCTTTACCATCTGAGCCACCAGGGAAGCCCTCTTTGTGACCCCATGGACTATAGCCCACCAGGCTTCTCCATCCATGGAATTTTCCAGGCATGAGTACTGGAGTAGGTTGCCATTTCATTCTCCAGGTGATCTTCCCTACCCAGGGATTGAACCCAGGTCTCCCAACATTGCAGGCAGACGCTTTACCATCTGAGCCACCAGGGAATCTAAGGGAATCTTAGGAACAGTACAAGAGTACAACAACAAAAATCATTTTTCATGAGGGGGAATAGGAAGTAAGTTCACATGTGGATCTCTGGATGGTAAGATCTAGCAGACATTATGTAAGGGAAGTTCAGATAAAAATTATGGTCCTGGAAGATATGAGAGAAGGATGGAGCCTGACATACAAATTTTCACGCCGTCAATGTAGGGGTGATATTTGATGTTATTGGGAAAAATGGGAATGTTCAGTGAAAGCATGGAATGTGAGACAAGAAAGAAGCCTGAAGCCAGAATTTTGAGACCTTCACATCTTCAAGGGGCTGAGTGAAGGAAGACGGGGCAATAAGCTTGTGGGGAAAATTAGCACAACAGTCTCAGAGTCTCTCAGAGGATGGAGATTTTCAACAATGCTCTAAGGCAGTTTTCAGTAGTAGCTATATAAACAATCATAGGATTATTTTTTGAGTGCAACAAAAATCTGAATGCTGAATTTAACATGGAAAGTTCCCATGGTGGACATGATTTGAAAGGTCTCCTTGTTAAAGGTGAGAGGTACACAAGTCAACTGATTGAAAGGACAATTCTTTCAGGAACACCAGCCCATGACAAATCGCCAAGGCACTGTGCCCTCAAATATGTCAGCACAGTCTCTGATACAACCTGACCACACTCCCTGACCACCGCGTAAGAAAGGCTACCTGTCAGTAAGGACTTGGGGGAAGCTTGGTGTTCCAAGGTGTTTACCTTTGCTGTGTGATGAATGCTCTCATTGTCTGAATCTATCTCCCTTTCAGATGAGTGTGAGGGCTTCCAGCACTCTTGAGATTGGTGGCTGCTGACACTCCCTGGACAGTCTTCTCAATCTTCCCAAGTTTTCCTCTTGAGAATTTCTTGGTATGGACTTGTTGGGGTACCATCCTTCCTTCCACTTACTGACTGTAGGAGTGTTGCCAGAGAGCAACACAGATTGTAACTGGTTAAAGTAAACCTCCATTTCTCTGTACTACCCTCAGTACTCTTCAGCTCATCTAGGAGCTGACCTCCTCTCTTCTAAAAAAGATGGGGAGCAGGTAGACACAGAAGAGATCAACCTGGAGAGTAGAAAATATAATGGAATCTGAGATTACCATTGCCAAAAATGTCTTTAATTTCAGATGTGAGATAGGGTAAAAACTGGCATCAAAGAAATTGATGAGCAGACTCAGTATGGCATATGGCCAGACGCCTCACCATGCCTCCTTCAAGAGAGGTAGTCTGGTTGCTTTCCCTGGCATCCAGGCTGGCTGCAGGAGTTTGTCTGGTCAAATGAACGCGGTGGATGTGAAGCCAGGTCAGAAGATGACTTGCGGCTTCTACTCAGGCCTCTTGGGGCACTCATTTCTGAACCCCATCTGCCATGAGGATAGGGAAACCTCAGGGGAAGGCAATGATGCCTTTGCCAGCAAAAGCCCGGCCAGCAGTTACACCAACTGCCAGCCATGTTCAGGGCTACCCCAGAAGTGGATCCTTCAATTCCTGCTGAGCAGCCTTGTCGGGTGATGCTGCGTGGAACAAAGACGCACAATCAGCCAGGGGCCCTGTCCCAAACGTGCATCATGAGCAAAACAAGCTAAATTCTTGATTTAATTTGCCAAATATATGGATGGTTTGTTACATGGCAGTATATAACTTGGTCCAAATATTTCTAATTGCATAATAATCTTTCCAAAAAATTAGAAGCTAACAGCTAAAGTTATAACTTTTCCAAAGACTAACATAATAAACCTAAAGCCATAATGAATACTCAGCAATGAAGATGTAAGGTATGAAATATATTCTATTAATACTATTCTTTCCTAACAACTTTCCAGTTATTTTTTCTGAATGTATGTCCTGAAGGAGGAAAAAAAAAAAATGCAGAGGAGTGCTAGAGATCAGCTATTGTTCCTCTTACAAGAAAGGTCAGTTAGAAAAGCGACGCCTGTGAAGGAAAATTGTTAAATGTTCAGAATAAAAGTGGACATATGTAAAACAAATCCCTGTAGGTCAAGTGAAATTTCATTACTGAATAATTTTCCAAATTTCTCTTCAAGTCATACTTACAGGAAAATATTTTATCTTAAATACCAGCTCAAACATCACAGGCATTCCTAATGAAGTTAGATAAAAGAAGTATTTTTTCCTATATAAGACAATGAAAATATTTCCACATATAAATGAGATGAAGACACATCAGGAATGCAGCTAATAGATATTTTTAAAACATGATTTAATTGTTCTGACAAAACTACTCATGTTTTTGGTGCTTGACATCATTACAGTTCTCTGTTTACTGTGTTATACTTGAAATTAAATGATAACAAAAATCACTTTAGGATGAGAAATGTTCAATAGAAAAATAAATGAACATCATTTGGAGCACATGAAAGAATAGCAGAAAATGGTCTAGAGAAAATTTAAGGGATTATCATAAAAATAACTCTAAATTTAAGCCATGCCATTATAAGAATAAAGTCATAAGGAACTAAAGAGCTCAAAAGTGCCTTAACTGTGTCTTTTACTAATTAATGAAGCATTATCTGTAAGACAGCTCATCTAACACACGGAGCATAAAGCTTGTTAAAGATATAGGACACACAGCAGAGCAGGATACATTTGCAATATGTTCTCATACAAAGGCAGGCATCCTGTGAGCATCTGGTAAATATGAATTAGATTGAAATTTATGCTTCTAATATGGACGTGGACAGTTTCTCATCACTGGAATGCTTTGAGAAACTCTACAGAGTAGAGTCCTCATAGGAAATTCCCATAGCATTCAACAGATAAGACTGTGTATATTTATGGTATAGGGTTGGGGAAAAGAGTCATATATCCAGTCATGTCAGGTTGGCACTATTTTGAGCACTAAATAGGATTAGTATAGAAAGTTGGGATTGTGTGTAGTTTGGAACACACCACACTCACACATACATTATCGTTTCTAATTTGAACATGTGGGGTATATGATATATTCTGCGAAAAAGAAAAGACACCAAATAAAGCAAAATGTAAGGTCCCATATTATATAATGCAGTCCCTAACAGTTAACAAAAATACCTGCAACTCTCATTAACAGTTCCATCAGTTCGATCTTTATATTAGCTCTACCCAGATTTAGGGTTTCCCTGACAGCTCAGTGGTAAAGAACCTGCCTGCCAATGCAGGAGACATAAGAGATGTGGGTTTGATCCCTGGGTAGGGAAGATCCCCTGGAGGAAGGCATGGCAACCCACTCAGGTATTCTTGCTAGAGAATCCCTTGGACAGAGAAGCCTGGAAGTCTATAGTCCATAGGGTCACAGAGTCGAACATGACTGAAGTTACAGCATACACACACTACCCAGATTTTCTGACAGCAACCAGCTTCAGGTTACTTCTCTGAACAACATGCATCTGCCTAGACCAAATTCTTAAGTATGTAGGAAAACCAGTGGGCCTCATCAAACCTGCCAAGTTCACAATATAAAAAAGATACAAAAGTTATCAAATTTCTCTGAGACTTTCAATCTGTGATTTCCTTTATCCTTACTTGGCCTGGGGGTGAGGGTAGGGGAGAGTACTTTCTGTGGCTCCTGCCTGATTCTTCCGAAGCCCTCAGCATACGATTATTTGCTCATGTAGATGATGTAATTTATGCCCCGTTCAAAAATAACAAAATTCTAAGGCTTCATGCATATTTAGAACAATTAAAAACAATTGAAAGTTTATCATGCCATTTGCAGCCATCCAAACAACATTTTCTAGCCATTACAAAACATAATAAAACCAATCTCCCATCTCATCTTTGTTTTTAATGCTTTTTCGGAAAAGCTAACTTCACAAATATTCTTGGTTCCTATAATATACTATTAAGGGGCAATTCAGATCAGAGAAAAGGAACAGTAAACTCTGAGCTGAGAACTGGAATGAAAAGGGAGCATTTATCACAAAGAACAAAATGTACTCTTACACATCAGTGTGAGAGGGGAAGATAAAAACTTTAACCAGAAAAGAAGCAGAGTGAGAAAACTAAAGGCACATTCAGGAGGTTGAGAGAACAGATATGGATAAATGTAGAAATGAAAACCACTGTCAGTAAAGATATCTTTTAAAAATTTACTTTCTTAAATTGGAGGATTATTGTTTTACAATGTTATATTGGTTTCTGCTGTAGAACAAGGCTAATCAGCCATTAGTATTTGTTTCTGTTCAACAAATCTGAGTTGTTTCCAACTCTTTACAACCCCATTGACTATAGTGCATATATATATATATATATAAACTTTATGAGTCTAGCATATTACATAGCACAAAGAAAACCACTGGTAAATGTCAGCAATCATTACTGTAATTATCACCAAAGCCCTGTTCAGATCATCTCCGTATCTCTACTGTGCCCTCTACTATAATTTCCCATGAGAAAAGTCATTCCTTTTGATATAAAGACTCATTGCCTATGACTCTGGGTTTCCGGCTTGACAGGTTATCAACTTGCTATTCACTATGGTGCACAGTGAATGCAGAAATACCCAAATTCACTGGTTATGCAGAGGTATTTACATTAATGAACTGGGAGAAAAGATGTTACAGCATATGTAAGTTCCCTTGGATTGATTAAGAGTATATTTGTTTTCTTCTGTTCTGGGTTGGCTCATAATGTGAAACTGGAAAGGGAGCCCTCTTCATAGAGTCCTCTTTGGGGCATCAGAAGACATGCTCCCAAGTTTAGAGTCTTGGAGATACAACTAATGATGTGTGTTTGAGAACAAGAATTCTCTGGTCTTCCCATCTTTCATCTCTCTGATGCCCTGGCACTAAAGAGATACTTTTCATGTATAGGTGTGACCAAGTGTGGACAGTTGGGGAATTCTGATCCTCATTCTCCACTGAAACGGTTTCCAACTTGAAAGGATACTTATATGGGGCTGGTTAGGAGGTATTGTACTTCTTTTACTAGAATTTAATTGAAATAATTTCTCATATTTCCTTCTTGCAGTTATTACACACTGCACGTAAGGAAGAGAAATTTCTGTGTGGATAAAAATGTATCTATAACCCCAAAGTCATAGTGTTAAGTGGAAGGATAAAATGGAGACTCTTCTTATTTTGTACCTGTTAAGCTAAGAAACCAGGAAATCACTTTCTACAATAAAAAGAAACATGGATTTGGACTTCACCTTCTATTGCGTCCTTGGCCATGGTAATGAGTAACAATATTTTTTCCTCTTAATATATTTCTTAGTAAGCTAAAATATATTATGCATTTACCAGAATAAAAGACCCTCTGGTGTATATACTCTAGCTCAGTAGTAAATAATATGAGTTCAAAAGTAAAAAAAAAAAAAAAGAGTTAGAGGAGAGATCATGGAAAATAATTTAAATTCATTGAATGACTTATTCAATTAGAATGTTCCAGAAAAAATATGTGGGTTGTTGCATATCTTAAAATTATTGGAACATAGTAATGGAAGAAAGATCTTGTTTTATGTTGGAAGTTGCTAATATGTTCATAAGTCCCCAGTAGAATTTTATCAATTTTCATAAATAACTACTTATGAAACTATAAATCACTTTCAGACCCTCTTTAAGGATGCACAAAAAAGATAACAAGCATTCATTTTTCAACTTGCAACTTACGCAAGAGATAAGAACTTGGTGCTGATTATCCAGCTGTTTGCAATTCTAACGATGAATCTCCTCAGTTACTTCCCTTTAGGTAAAAAGGAAAACGGAAATATTTAGTAACTTTTATCAGTCATATTTTTCAAGCATGAAGAGGTATGGAAAATATTTTTTGGTAAAATTTTCACATTTATAAAATATTATTCCAAAGTTATGCAAAATAATATTTATCCAATTTTATGAAAAGTAAATGTGATAACTATTCAGGACTCTCCCACAACCCAAATTAATTTGCTGATGGAATAAACAGCAACCCAAATCTAGTATTTGGTAGAAAATTTTAACTCATGTCACACTTTTCGACCAAAAGCAATTTTACATACCCTTCTTTGGAAGACCCTTGTTCTAGAAGCTTGGACCCTCCTCATTACTATAGACTGTCTGCTGTTTTACTATTAGAATTGTGTTACACTGATTTCCTATTCCTTGCATATTTTTCAAAAATTATGGCATCTGGTTGAGTGCCAGACATCTGTTACTGAAGAAACTCTCAAGAATTAATTGCTTACGTTCTTTTCTTCTAAGCGGTCCATAAACTGTGAATAGACAATGTCAGAAACTATCCCTTTCTGAGCGTATTTGTACGTATGTAGACCATGGCCTCCTACCTACTCAGGACAGTGCCTGTTTACTGAATGGTGAGTATCTCCCTTCCTACCTCCCCCAAGTGGTGTGAGTCCTGTTGCATTGTCATTTTAAAAATTAATGTCATCCAGCTGCAGAAAGGTTCTTAACATCAATGAGAAATTGTTGTCTGTGTTTCTAAGGTATGTCTTTCTTCCATATCCCATGACTATTTTAAACTACATTTTTAAAGCTTTTAAATGATTTTTAACACACTCTTCCAGCTGTTGTATCTCCCCCTCAATTTTGCCATAAAAACACAGAGTCCAACAGGAATGAATCCCTTTACATCTGCTCTACTACTTTCCTATTACTAGTTTTAGAAGCAAAGATGTTCTTCCTTCTCTCCCCAAAGGGATGCTTATCCCTCATGTACTCATTTCCTCCCCTCAATCATGGACCTTTCTCATTTGTAAATTAATTATTGATTGAACAATTCTTTCCAGTGCATACTGTGTGTAGACATCAAACTAGAGGTTATGAATACAGAGGTGAAAACCATCTGGATGGACAAGGGACAAGCTAACAACTGACTATAAACAACTTTGGTAGTTTCTAAGCTGAGGAGGATAGATCAGGTACAGTGGAGGCTCAGGCTACAGAAAGGTTCTGGGCAAGATGGAAAAGGTTTAAGAAGCAGAAGTCAATAAAGAAGTTCAGACTTAAAAAGTCAGTAAGAATTGTCCTGTTGGACAGGCAAGAATATGCTATATTTGTCTTTCTCTAGAAGCCCTCCTGTAAATTAAATTATTAGCTTTTAAAAATAAAATATTTTCCAACTTAATCAGAGCACACAGCAGTGATGAGTCAACAGAGAAGCACATGGAGCAATGTCAGCTCTGCTGGGTGAGCTCAGAGGCTCCTCTGAGAACCATACCGATACTAACACGAACCTTCTGGTTCTAAACTTATCTATTATACTCAAAATATTATTTTTTAATAACAGTATTATAAATAAAAATCTATCACTATAATTTATAATAATTATTTTAATTTAATATCATAAGATAAACATTCTAAATAAATAGTGTATTAAAATAAATAATAAATTATTGATGAGACCAATTAAAACAATAAATATAGTATAATAAATAATAATAATATTCTTACTTTGGCCATGCCACAGAGCATGTGGGATCTTCATTCCCTAACCAGGCGTCTAACTCATGTCCCCTGCACCAAAAGTGCAGTCTTCCAATGGACTGCCAGGGAAGTCCCAAAATATTGTTACTTTTAAAGTTTATTTTCTAAATTCCTTGAAAACTTTTTATTTTGTAGTCATTTTGTTCTCAGGCAATATCCATATACAGCTCTGTTATGTACAGATGCTTAAAGCTCAAGTCCTAGACCAGACTGTCAGTTCTCCCTGGACCATGGTTCAATCCACTTTTAGTTGCCCAAACCAAAGGAATCAACCTCAACTTCATTCAGCAATATAAAACTATCTTTGATCTGATAATCTGATATGTTAATTTTTCTCTTTTTATTGAAGTATAGTTGTTTTACAACACTGTGTTAGTTACAGGTGTACAGTATGGGGTTCAGCTATTTTTTCTGATTATATTCAATTATAGGCTATTACAAGATATTAAATATAATTCCCTGTGCTATACAGTAAGTCCTTGTTGCTTATCTACTTTATGTACAGTGGTTTTTTAGTCCCCTACTCCTAATTTGTTCCTCCCCTGAAGTACTTTTGTTCTGTTACATTATAATTCTTTCCCTGGTCTATTAAAATATTTAAGGTCCTTTCATAAATTGCTTTATCTCAGAAGTATTTGCAAAAGCTCTTCCAAGGTCACTGTTTTTACATCAGGTGTAAGCAGGGTCTCCCAGAGAGAAACACAGGAAGAAGAAAGCCTTGAAACAGCTTGAGAGAAGAGGAAATAATTTCTCCCAGAAATGGAGAGGTCTAAAGTGAGTAGAATGGCACCCCACTCCAGTACTCTTGCCTGGAAAACCCCATGGGTGGAGGAGTCTGGCAGGCTTCAGTCCATGGGGTCCCGAAGAGTCGGACACGACCGAGCAACTTCCCTTTCACTTTTCACTTTCATGCACTGGCGAGGGAAATGGCAACCCACTCCAGTGTTCTTGCCTGGAGAATCCCAGGGACGGGGGAGCCCGGTGGGCTGCTGTCTATGGGATCGCACAGTCAGACATGACTGAAGCGACTTAGCAGCAGCAAAGTGAGTGGGGCTCATCTATTGATCTGTGGCAGATGGGAAATGGGAGATGGAAAAACGATTTGAGAGAGTTGTGTGGTGCACCCAGGAGAGCTGGACCCTAGGCCCGAGCAGGTCTGTTGAGCCATTTCAGAGATTAAGGTGACCCAAGTGGGTCACAGAAGTAGCTAATAGTCACCTGGCTATAAGGTACCTCAACACTAGTTATAAGATGGCTGTGATTTATTTTGAAATACTTCCTAGCAGACTGTACAATACATATAAGTGTGCTAAAGTTCTGACACTTTCAGAAATCTGAGAGGTGGGTGTTGTGGGCAGAATTCTAGGGTAGTCCCTAAACCCTGCCCGTTCCTTAAGTAAACATTCTTCCCATTATTCACGTGTTAGTCTAGGTACTTCTGTGACAGGAGTCTACAGGCGTAACTAACATTCCAAATCAGTTGATTTTACAATAAAGAGATGATATGGGAGGGCCTATAAAAATTGTGCTAGGAGGTTCTAAATTAGTCTCTGTCTCAAAACATTAGCATCGAAGACCTAGTGATAGACTACCAAGAGTTTTTGGAGATTGTACCAGTATAAATACCAGACTAATTAGACCACCTATTTATTTACTCACTGGTTTAATAAAGTTCTTTAATATCTAGAATCAAATAAAATTAAACACAAATTACCATGGATTCATAAGAAATAAGCAATTCTATTTTTACTTTTAGCACTGCTATGGAATGAGGTTGCTTCTTTATCGTTCACTAAATATATGCTTTAAAAGAGGGTAAAATGTCTCAGCAAAATCTATTAAGTTACATTTTATACAATTGTGATTTACCTAAATAGCTGCCTTCATCACTCCTGATGGTCAGAAAACATCAGCTTCTCGTGTTTCTGCACATTTTACAAGCAGAAACTGCCCTTTTGTCCCAGATTGTCTTTTCAAAGATGTGCGTATAGTGAACGACCTTGAAAAATACTATGTTCCCTCCATTCAGAGCAAAGGGCAGATTTTCCTTCTGTTCAGTGTAATAAAGATAATGTCTTCTTCCTGAACAAAAGCCAGGCTTGCTTGTGCCCATTATAAAAAGATTCAGGTTGCGTGTCTAACTCCTCAGTGTGCTGTATACCTGCCTCACGTGCGGCATCCATGTGGACCTGTTGGCATCACACCTACGTAAGTTGGGGAACTAGGAGAATCTACACAAATATGCCATGTTCATGCTGTTTCCGTGGTATGAATAGTAAGTACTTCGTCTCCAATTCAGGAGTCTCATGTCTAGCGTCAGTGAAACCAGCAGAACACCTGGTTAGCTACAATTAGCATAAAACTGTATCCCTCAAAGTTCTTGATACTAATTTGCTTATAAACACAACTGGTTCCCAGCACACTCTAGGCATTTTCTAGTTTATAAAATAGGTTTTTGGTAAAAAATAACCAATGTATATTTCCTCATTGATTTTCATAAAGTAGGTAATGAGATAACTTTTATTCATAACTTCTAGATGTATGATTTATTTAAAGAAATTAAAATGGACACTTCCATAACCTTTAAACCCCAAAAAAGACCTTATCTTCTTAAGTCACTGGGGGAATTTGGCTTCAATCACTTCTCCTAACTTTATCAACAAAAGGAATAATAACAAAGGAATGTTCTTTGCTCATTTATTGTAATTGCCAAAATTTGGGGGTGGAAAAAGAAATACCTTTTCAGAATGTACCTGTCTTGGCTAATTATAGAAATGAAATATTCTCATTAATTCTCCTTTTTAAATGCTCTATCAAATTCCTTGCAAGAATACTATTAATTTTCTTCATTTTTTACTGCAAGTTGTTCAGAACATTAATGAAAGAGAAAACTATGATAACAAACTTTAAATAAAGTGACTTTAAGCACTTTATTCTATTAAATGTTCCGTCAGCTATAAACTAATTTAGTAAATATAGACACTTTCGTTTTATATATAAATTAAAAGAAAAACCTTATTTCAGAAAAAGATTGTGTAAAGCTCTGCACACATAACCACTTTGGACCTGTTTACTGAATCAAGCCTGTAGTGGGTGGCCAGCTGACCATGTGTATACCTGCAGCCAGTCTTTCTCTGGAACCAATTAACACCACTAAACAGATGGAGAAGGTCTTTAGTGCCTGATCTTTAACATCCTAGAGTGTTATATAGCTGGTCAGTCCTTTCGTTTTGATTTGCTTTGATTTCATCTTCTGGATGGTTTGTTACTGAGTCCTCTAGCATCTCTAAAGCATTATGGTTTGGGGGAAGCATTTAAGATCAAGAAAACACAAAAACATGTACAACTTTTCAACTAAGTAAAAAAAAAAAATTCTTCATAGTTCAGTGTAGGTTGCATGCTATACCCAATGCCTGTATAGTCAAAAAGGGCTCATTTTTCCTTGCTTGTTTGTTTTTCAGGAGATAGCATTCTACAAGAAAGAAAGTAAGGAGACAGAACAAAGAGAGACAGAGAGGGGCAATGAGAGAGAAAGAGAGAGAGACAGGAGATGGGGATGAAGACCCTGGATTGTGAAGAACTGTTCAAATATTGAATAAAATAACAAATTGACTTTAAAATTTCTAGATAGCATGAATAGCCCATTCTTCCACAACCTGCAGAGGATAGAGATTATAAGCCATAAATCTTCAAGGAAATGGGTGCTCTTTTGGACCAACAGTTTGAAAAAGGAGTTTTGCCAGTTCTAAAGACTTCAAATCCTTCTGTCTCTTTTTTTCAGCTGGAGGAGGTGATGAGTTAAATGAACCATCAGCACTCAAGACGTATCACTGTATCTTCTGCAGCTCTGAGGCATCTGACCCTTCATCTCTTGCATTATTCCACCCTTCTTTTACTCCTACAGCTAGGAGGAGAAGGGAGATTTTGTAGCTAAGCTACCAACACATTTGTTTTGTAGGACCTCCAATCCATGATATCTCCAGTCCATGATATCTCAATTAGGTGGTGCTAATGAAGTCAAGTTTACAAATTTAGACTCCACCTGAGCCAGTTATTAGGCAGCAGATTATCTCACTGTTATGAGAAACTTTGAAAAATGTGCAAACATGCATTTACTCACATATTAATTTAACTATATCTGTGGTTCCTGACAATACATCCTAAGTCATGGCAGGCCATAAAGGTACAAGAGCGATCAAGGTAACCATAGGGTTTATAGTGAGGGAGATAAAAATAAATGAACATACAAATGAATAATGAGCAACTGGGTTAGAAATAATTTACTCAACAAACAGAGCGATATGATAGAGAGGATAATGAAGAGGGATACTTGGACCCACGTTGGATAGAATAATTTGACACATTTGGAGGAGTCTACCTTTAAACTGAAGCTTAAAGAATGGTTCAGCTATAAATGGAGCAGGATAAAGTTTGTAGGAAGGAGTGTTCCAGACAGGTGGAAAAGACTTTACTGTGTCAGAGAAAATAAAAGGAAGACAAGGTGACTTTCATGGGCTGATCATAAAAGACACTGAACGGAAATGAGGCTGGGGAGGAAGGCATAAGCCAAACTATTGTGGCCCCAGTAGGGTGACATAGAGAAGGCAATGGCACCCCACTCCAGTACTCTTGCCTGGAGAATCCCATGGACGGAGAAGCCTGGTAGGCTGCAGTCCATGGGGTCACTAAGAGTCGGACACGACTGAGCTACTTCACTTTCACTTTTCACTTTCCTGCTTTGGAGAAGGAAATGGCAACCCACTCCAGTGTTCTTGCCTGGAGAATCCCAGGGACGGGGAGCCTGGTAGGCTGCCATCTATGGGGTCGCACAGAGTCAGACATGATTGAAGCGACTTAGCAGCAGTAGGGTAACAGGAGTTTTGGATTTTAAGTTTGATAAGAAGATGGTGATTGGTTTTCAAGCAGAAGACAGGTAAAATCCAGTTTGCCCTTTAGGTAGGTCACTGGAGATGCTAAAAGGATGAGGACTAAGGGTAGAAATCAGAAGTCAGATAGAGGATTGTGGCGGATATATTTATACTAACCTCCATAGTTGCAGTCTGCCTTTCCTCAAACTCTCCTTATCCTTCCCTTCCTCACTCCCTTGACATCTCCTGCCCCACAGCAGACTAGAAAATGACCTCTTTTTTGTTTTTTTAGTTTATGCAACTTAAGAAAATCTAATTGGCTTTTAAGAATGGAGGGCAATTTTCAGAGATAATGAAGAGAACAAAATAGTACATGTCTTAAAACAATCATTATCATATCAGTTAGAAAATTACAGTACAAACAACGAAGAACACACAGGAATAATGTTCAAAAGCTATTTCCCTCTTCCGCAAGTGCAGCATGACCTCAGAATGGATATACAGTGTTAGAAGAGCGTTATTGGTTGTTCCATGCCCTTCTCTACACTGTAAAACAAATAACAGCAATTTTTCCTCAGTGTTCCAGGGCACATAGAAAACAGTACACATTTTCAATAACTGCATGCTCCTCATTCAAACTTTCAGTATTTCATTTTTCTATTTGCACTGGTTAGCTGTTTTTTAAGGAATTTTTTTTTTTTTTTTTTGGATGAGGAGCATTTTTAGTCTTCAATGCGTTTGTTACAGTACTGCTTGTGCTTTATCTTGTGGTTTTGTGGGTTTTGTGTTTTTTGCGTTTTTTTTTGTTTTGTTTTTGTTTTTTTTTTGCCACAATGCATGTGGGATCTTAGTTCCCAGACAAGGGATCAAACCCACGCTTCCTGCCCTGGAAGGTGAAGTCTTAACTACTCGACCACCAGGCAAGTCCCTGGTTAGTTCTTTTGTTTTTATGTCTTAGATCATATTTTAATTTTATTTTTAAATGTTTTCCAAAAAAGTTGCAAAAGAGCCACCATAATGCAAATATTGTTTGTAACTACTATCTAAGTATCAAAAGAAAAAAATCAGGAAACTTTACTTGATGCAAATATTTTGAGCAAAAGCAAACTGTTTGGAACAGAGACACTTCAAACCCAGAAGTAGTGTGAGGCCCAGAGGTGGGTGTTCCAGGGCAATGTATACAGAGGGGACCAGGAAGCTGCTTCACTTCTACAGTGATTGGTGGTTACTACAATGGGAGTTTCTACACAGCAAGGGATTCATTAAAAGTGATCATCTTACACGATTTTAGGAGGACAACTTACGTTTTATTTATGATCATTAGAAGAATTTATAAGAAATAACCTAAGTTAAATTTTACTTACATTTCTGAACTAAGCTGGATTAAGTTTGGCTTACACAGCTTAACTGGTTTTGTCTTATTGGGGAATTTTCATGTCTGATCTCTGTGTTGCTGTATTTTAATGTAAGAAATATGGACAGCAAATATCCATAGGCAGGTTGCCTTTGATTTGAGTATTTATAAATTCAAGTTTATTAACATGACCTTAATTATTTACTCTAATATCTATTTTTCTAGAAAATGGAATTCAAACTTTGTTTTCTAAATGTTTGTTTCTTGCACTATCTTATATCTTTGGAAAACATATAAAATATCCACTAGATTATATAAAATAACCCCAACAAATGTGTTTAAGGAATGAAAATCAAATATCCATTTAAGATGAATGGTGATATACAGATGCAGCTAGATTATATCCTTTGACGAAACAATATATCATAAAATTATAAAATAATGTAACTATTAAGATTATTTTGGTAAATATTTTCTGAAGTGATTTTCCAGAAGCACAGCACAGGAGTGAGAACCAGGCCTGGTGGCAGATGGATCTGGCTCTGAATCCCAGTTGTCACATCTATGAATTATATACTAATAATAGATGAGTGGAAATAGTCAAATCAAAATATTGTTTAACTATTGAAAGAAACCATGTAACAATAAAAACCAGCACCATTTTGTTTTCATTTTCTTCACCTTCTATTTCCATATTTCTAGGTTTTTAATTATTTTTTCATTCTGCTAAAAATACAAACAACATGAAATTAGGCATGTTTAAGATAGCATATTAAAAAGCAGAGATACTACTTTGCCAACAAAGGTCCATCTAGTCAAGGCTATGGTTTTTCCAGTGGTCATGTATGGATGTGAGAGTTGGACTGTGAAGAAAGCTGAGCACTGAAGAATTGATGCTTTTGAACTGTGGTGTTGGAGAAGACTCTTGAGAGTCCCTTGGACTGCAAGGAGATCCAACCAGTCCATCCTAAAGGAGATCAGTCCTGGGTGTTCATTGGAAGGACTGATGCTGAAGCTGAAACTCCAATACTTTGGCCACCTCATGCAAAGAGTTGACTCATTGGAAAAGACCTTGATGCTGGGAGGGATTGGGGACAGGAGGAGAAGGGGGAGACAGAGGATGAGATGGCTGGATGGTATCACTGACTCAATGCACATGAGTTTGGGTGAACTCCGGGAGTTGGTGATGGACAGGGAGGCCTGGCATGCTGTGATTCATGGGGTTGCAAAGAGTTGGACACGACTGAGCGACTGAACTGAAGTGTATAGTTAAGCGGAGTTCTGTACATTCACAACATGATGAAACAGATCTCTGGAACTTTTTCATCCTGCAAATGTGAAATACTACTCTTATTAAACAGAAGTGCCTTCCACCAACCCCGTCCACACACACTCCCAGGTAATCACCATTCTATTTTCAGTGTCTTTGAATTTGACAGCTTAAGCTATCTCATATAAGTGGAAAATCTTGTGACTGATCTAATTTAGTTAGCATAATATGTTCAAAATTCACCTGTGTTGTAGCATGTTACAGGATTTCCTCTCTTCTTAAGACTGAATGATAATCCATTGTATGTATATCCTCTGATTTGTTCATCTATCAAAGGATGTTTGAGTAGCTTCCACCTACTGGCTATTGGGAACAGTGCTATTATGAACACTGGTGTGCAACTACCTCTTTGAGACCCTGTTTTTAATTCTTCTGAATATAAGTACACAGAGAGAGAGAGAGAAGTAAGGACTTCCCTGGTGGCCCAGAGTGTAAGGAATATGCCTGCAATGCAGGACACCTGGGTCTGATCTCTCGGTTGGGAAGATCCCTGGAGAAGGGAATGGCTACCCACTCCAGTATTATTGCTTGGAGAATTCCATGGACAGAGGAGCTTGGTGGGTTATAGTCCATGGGGTTACAAAGAGCTGGACATGATTGAAGTAACTTAGTATGAATGCAAGAATGCTGAATTGTATGATTTGTTATTTTCAGTCACTCAGTCATGTCTGACTCTTTCCTACCCCATGGACTGCAGCACACCAGGCTTCCTTGTCCATCACCATCTTCTGGAGCTTGCTCAAACTCATGTCCATTGAGTCAGTGATGGCATCCAACCATCTCATCCTCTGTTATCTCCTTCTCTTCCTGCTCTCAATCTTTTCCAGCATTAGAGTCTTTTCTAATGAGTCAGCTCTTCATATGAGGTGGCCAAAGTACTGGAGTTTCAGCTTCAGTATCAGTCCTTCCAATGAATAGTCAGTGTTGATTTCCTTTAAGATTGACTGGTTACATTTCCTTGCAGTCCAAGGTACTCTCAAAAGTCTTCTCCAACACCACAGTTCAAAAGCATCAATTCTTCAGTGCTTAGCCTTCTTAATGATCCAACTCTCACATCCATACATGACTACTGGAAAAACCATAGCTTTGACTAGATGGACTTTGGTTGGCAAAATGATGTCTCTGCTTTTTAATTTGCTCTCTAGGATTATCATTGCTTTTCTTCCAAGAAGCAAACGTCTTTTAATTTCATGGCTAAAGTCATCATCCACAGTGATTTTGGAGCTCAAGAAAATGAGATCTGTCACTGTTTCCATTCTTTCCCATATATTTGCCATGAAGTGATGGGACCAGATGCCATGATCTTAGTTTTCTGAACGCTTAGTTTTAAGCCAGCTTTTTCACTCTCCTCTTTCACCTTCATCAGTAGGCTCTTTAATTCCTTTTCACTTTCTGACATTAGGACAATATCATCTGAGGTTATTGATACTTTTCCCTGCAATCCTGATTCCAGTTTATGCTTCATCCAACCCAGCATTTTGCATGCTGTATTCTGCATATAATTTAAATAAGCAAGGTGACAATATACAGCCTTGACATACACCTTTCTGAATTTTGAACCAGTCTGTTGTTCCATGTCTGGTTTTAACTGTTGTTTCTTGACCTATGTACAAGTTTCTCAGGAGGTAGATAAGGTGGTCTGATATTCTCATCTCTAAGAATTTTCCACAGTTTGTTTTGAACCACACAAAGGCTTTAGCATAGACAATGAAGCAGAAGTAGATGTTTTTACGGAATTCCCTTGCTTTCTTTATGATCCACTGGATGTTAGCAGTTTGATCCCTGGTTCCTATGCCTTTTGTAAATCCAGCTTGAACATCTGTTAAGTTCTCGGGTTCACATACTAGTGAAGCCTACCTTGAAGGAGTTGAGCAATACCTTGCTAGCATGTGAAATGAGCGCAATTGTGTAGTAGTTTGAACATTCTTTGGCATTGTCTTTCTTTGGGATTGGAACAAAACTGACCTTTACCAATCCTGTGGCCATTGCTGAGTTTTCCAAATTTGCTTGTATACTGAGTGCAGCATTTTAGTAGCACCATCTTTTAGGATTTGAAATAGCTCAGCTGAAATTCTATCACCTTCACTATAATGCATCCTAAGGCCCACATGACCTCATATTCCAGTATGTCTGGCTCTAGCTGAGTGACCACTCCATTGTGGTATTCGGGTCATTAAGACCTTTTTTTGTAGACCTTTTTTTCTGTGTTTTCTTGCACCTCTTAACATCTGCTTCTGTTAGGTCCAAACTGCTTCTGTCCTTTATTGTACCCATCTTTGCATGAAATGTTCCCTTGGTAATTCTAATTTTCTTGAGGAGATCTCTAGCCTTTCCCATTCTATTGTTTTCCTCTCCCCCCCCCCTTTGCACTGTTCACTTAAGAAGGCTTTCTTATCTCTCCTTGCAATTCTTTGAAACTCTGCATTCAGATGAGTATATCTTTCCTTTTCTCTTTGCCTTATATTAATAATGAAAGGGTATTTAAGCAGGAAAGAAATTCTCTACCAATCTTTAGGGTCACTATATTAACAAGTCTACAGTTAATTTATATAACTACCACATGAAAGCATAGGCATAGATTTTTTAACTTTTACAGATAGTTAAATTCCTGAAATTTGTACTGAATTTATATAAAATGTATGGCTATAGCTCTCTTCTCAAGACCATCAATGCTCCCAATATCACGTTTTATGTTATCATGTACAAATCAAGCAAGGTAGAATATAGCAACCTGATTAGGAACTGAAAGCCAACCAACACTTATGTATTGTTTAGAAATAAGAACTGAAAGTTTTTCTTCAGCTTGTGGATTACAAATACAGTTTCACAATTTTTATATGCATCACTTTGTCTGAAATAATTAACGAGGTCATCACCTCAACAGTAATGTGTCAATGGTATGACCACATGGGGCTAATTTCAGTTCAGGTCAGTTCAGTCGCTCAGTCGTGTCCAACTCTTTGCAGCTTCAGGAACCACAGCATGCCAGGCCTCCCTGTCCATCACCAACTCCCGGAGTCCACCCAAACCCATGGCCATTGAGTCGGTGATGTCATCCAGCCATCTCATCCTCTGTCATCCCCTTTTCCTCCTGCCCTCAATCTTTCCCAGCATCAAGGTCTTTTCCAATGAGTCAACTCTTCACATGAGGTGGCCAAAGTACTGGAGCTTCAGCTTCAGCATCAGTCCTTCCAATGAACACCCAGGACTGATCTCCTTTAGGATGGACTGGTTGGATCTCCTTGCAGTCCAAGGGACTCTCAAGAGTCTTATCCAACACCACAGTTCAAAAGCATCATTTCTTCAGTGCTCAGCTTTCTTTACAGTCCAACTCTCACATGCATACATGACCACTGGAAAATGACAGGGGTAATTTACTGTCTTATATTATTTTATCATAAATAAGATATTTGCTTATGATTGTAGATACTGTTGAATTTACAAATCCCTTAGCAACAGTCCAGTCAATTGTTTTCACAAAGCTTTGGAAACAAAATCTTAACCAATAGTGAATTTACATTACATTAATTAGAAATATATTGTGTCCTTCCCCTTCTAAGATCACTTTCATCTGCCCAAGATTCAGCTCCAGAAAATTTTTATGTTTAATTTTTAGTCATATTTTGGCAAAACAGTGACACTCACATGGTTGCCAAATTGGGCCAGATGGAAAAGTTGATCTGATGGCACTGCCGTTTCAATGTCTTCATTTCCAAATATTCTGCTATCCTTTCCTATGTCCCAACCTACTCATTCTCAGCACACACAGTCACATCAAAATGCATGTCCCTCTGCATGAAGGAGTCTTGAACTGTAAGAATAAAATCTCCATGTGTCAATGGAGCTTTGCTGCTGAACATCCTCATACAATTTACAGGAATTAGTTTTTGGTTTTGTTTTTTGTTTTTTTTTTTGTTTTTTTAAACAGAAACCAAAAGAGCATGTAAATGATTCATATAACTTACATGTTCTGGTAGAGAAACAGAAACACTAAAACATTTTAGTAAAATCTTACATGGATTGTTGTCATTTGATAGATACAACTCAAATATCTATAAAGCTTGAACACTCAAATTTGTTTCTGTAATGAAAACAAACTGTGTGGGATTTATAATGAATCTTCACAACAATAAGCACTGAGGTAAAAGAAAAACACTTCAGCTGAGTATTACCATTAAATCACATAAACATATCTGTAGAATTTTGCCAAAATTCCTTGGAAAATGGATTGAATAATACTTTTTACTGTTTTTAGTAAAACTCTAAAAAATATAATTTTCCAATAGTAAAAATTTCCCTTCCTCTGAAATCTTGGAAAGTTTTTAAAAAGTGATTATTCACAGGCACACTTTAAGGACACATTTTTAAAAATCCATTTTTACTAGATAATTCCCCAAAGACTGTATGGACTTTAAAGATTTTCTGAGGACTTGCTTTGAAAATCTGTGCCATTTCAGAAGGCAAACTTAAAAGTCAACACAAATTTGGAATCTTAAATTAATTTTATAAAATTTGTTTTTATTTTTTCTAGTTGAGAAATGCTTTCAGTTTTTACTTTTTTTCCATTTTCATCATTTGTAACATTACCAAACTGGTGATTGTCAGAATCTATTCCCTTCCAGTTATCAAACCTTTAAGATTTTATCTAAAACTGTCACCACTTCAGGTTCTTCCTAGTAGGTAAGCAAAGTAATTAAGATAAGACAAATCCTTTTGCAGAAACAGTCTTCTCCAATCTGAGGATCTTCCTTCTATATAGCACAGATAGAATAAAGATATCTCTGACTCTAATTCCTAGCAATTTAGATTACATTACAGGATTGTTGGAAACAATGTTCGTTTTCTGTCATTCTTTCAACAGAAAGTCCTGCCTTCAATGGGTAGCAAACTACACCTAGCCCATCAGTGATATTTTAATAACTTATTCATAGGCTATGGTAACTGTTCATTTGCAAAGTTTTCTTTGTTCATGTCTTTACTGTCTATTCATTTTATGTTATTGTGGCAAGAGGTGACAAGAATGCACAGAAGAGCTATCAAAAAAAGATCTTAATGACCCAGATAACTGCAAAGCTGTGATCACTTACCTAGAGTCAGACATCCTGGTGTGTGAAGTCAAGTGAGCATTAGGAAGCATTACTGCAAACAAGTTAGCGGAGGTGATGGAATTCTAGTTGAGCTATTTCAAATCCTAAAAGATGATGCTGTGAAAGTGCTGCACTCAATTCCCCAGTAAATTTGGAAAGTTCAGCAGTGGCCACAAGACAGGAAAAGGTCAGTTTTCATTCCAATCCCAAAGAAAGGCAATGCCAAAGAAAGCTCAAACTACCACACAATTGTACTCATTTCACATGCTAGCAAAGTAATGTTCAAAGTCCTTCAAGCTAGCCTTCAACAATATGTGAACCAAGAACTTACAGATGTTCAAGTTGTATTTTAAAAAAGCCAGAGGAACTGCTAACATCCATTGGATCATAGAAAAAGCTAGAGAATTCCAGAAAAGCATCTACTTCTGCTTCATTGTCTACATTAAAGCCTTTGACTGTGTGGATCACAACAAACAGTGGAAAGTTCTTAAAGAGATAGGAATACCAGACCACCTCACCTGCTTTCTGAGAAATTTGTGTATAGCTCAAGAAGCAACACTTAGAACTGGACATGGAACAATTAGTTCAGTTCTATTCAGTTGCAGTGTCCGATTCTGCAACCCCATGAACTGCAGCAGCACGCCAGGCCTCCCTATCCATCACCAATTCCCGGAGTCCAGCCAAACCCATGTCCATTGAGTTGGTGATACCATCCAACCATCTCATCCTCTGTCATCCCCTTCTCCCACTCTCAATCTTTCCCAGCATCAGGGTCTTTTCAAATGAGTCGGCTCTTTGCATCAGGTAGCCAAAGTACTGGAGTTTCAGCTTCAGCATCAGTCCTTCCAATGAACACCCAGGACTGATCTCCTTTAGGATAGACTGGCTGGATCTCCTTGCAGTCCAAGGGACTCTCAAGAGTCTTCTCCAACACCACAGTTCAAAAGCATCAATTCTTTGGTGCTCAGCTTTCTTCACAGTCCAACTCTCATATCCATACATGACCACTGGAAAAACTATAGCCTTGACTAGATGGACCTTTGTTGGCAAAGTAATGTCTCTGCTTTTTAATATGCTGTCTAGGTTGGTCATAACTTTCCTTCCAAAGGAGTAAGCATCTTTTAATTTCATGGCTGCAGTCACCATCTGCAGTGATTTTGGAGCCCAGAAAAATAAAGTCAGCCACTCTTTCCACTGTTTCCGCATCTATTTCCCATGAAGTGATGGGACTGGATGCCATGATCTTAGTTTTCTGAATGTTGAGCTTTAAGCCAACTTTTTCACTCTCCTTTTTCACTTTCATCAAGAGGCTCTTTAGCTCTTCTTCACTTTCTGCCATAAGGGTGGTGTGATCTGCATATTTGAGGTTATTGATATTTCTCTCAGCAATCTTGATTCCAGCTTGTGCATCTTCCAGCTCAGCATTTCTCATGGAACAACGGACTAGTTCAAAATTCAGAAAGGAGTACCTCAAGGCTATATATTGTCACCCTGTTTATTTAACTTATATGCAGAGTAAAGCATGCAAAATGCCAGGCTGGATGAAGCATAAGCTGGAATCCATTGCTGGGAAAAAATATCAATAACCTCAGATATGCAGACATCACCAACCTTATGGCAGAAAGCAAACAGGAATTAAAGAACCTTTTGATGAAGGTGAAAAGAGGACAGTGAAAAAGCTTACTTAAAACTCAACATTCAGAGTCTAAAAGACTGTTCTCTACATCTGTGTCTTTTTTGCCATCTCACATACAGGGTTATTGTTACCATCTTTCTAACTTCCATATATATGTGTTAGTGTACTGTATTGGTGTTTTTCTTTCTGGCTTACTGCACTCTGTATAATTGGCTCCAGTTTCATTCACCTCATTAGAACTGATTCAAATGTATTTTTTTAATGGCTGAGTAATACTCCATTGTGTATATGTACTACAGCTTTCTTATCCATTCATCTGCTGATGGACATCTAGGCCGCTTCCATGTCCTGGCTATTATAAACAGTGCTGCGATGAACATTGGGGCACACGTGTCTCTTTCAATTCTGGTTTCTTCAGTGTGTATGCCCAGCAGTGGGATTGCTGGGTCATAAAGCAGTTCTATTTCCAGTTTTTTAAGGACTCTCCACACTGTTTTCCATAGTGGTTGTACTAGTTTGCATTCCCACCAACAGTGTAAGAGGGTAGGAGAGGGAGAGGGTGAGATGATTTGGGAGAATGGCATTGAAACATGTATAATATCATATAAGAAATGAATCACCAGTCCAGTTTGATGCAGGATACAGCATGCTTGGGGCTGGTGCACTGGGATGACCCAGAGGAGTGGTACGGGGAGGAATAAGGAAGGGGAGTTCAGGATTGGGAACATGTGTACACCTGTGGCAGATTCATGTTGATGTATGGCAAAACCAATACAATATTGTAAAGTAATTAGCCTCCAATTAAAATAAATTTTTAAAAAAACTCAACATTCAAAAAACTAAGATCATTGTATCTGGTACCCTCCCTTCATGGCAAATAGATGGGTAAACAATGGAAACAGTGACAGACTTTATTTCCTTGGGCTTCAAAATCACTGTGGATCATGACTGCAGCCATGAAATTAAAAGATGCTTGCTCCTTGGAAGAAAAGCAGTAAAAACCTAGACAGCACATTAAAAAGCAGAGACATTACTTCGCCTACAAAGGTCCATAGAGTCCAAAGCTATGGTTTTTCCAGCAGTCATGTATGGATGTGAAAGTCTCAAAAAAAAAAAAAAAAAAAAGGCTGAGTGCTAAGGAATTGATGCCTTTGAACTGTGGTGCTGGGGAAGATTCTTGAGAGTCCCTTGGACTGTAAGGAGATGAAACCAGTAAATCCTAAAGTAAATCAACCCTGAATATTCATTGGAAGGACTGATGCTGAAACTCCAATACTATGATGTGAAGAGCCAACTCATTGGAAAAGACTCTGATGCTGGGAAAGATTGAAGCAGAAGAAGGAGACAACAGAGGTTGGGATGGTTAGATATGGACATAAGTTTGAGCAAACTCTGGGATGTCAGTTGGGATGGTTAGATATGGACATAAGTTTGAGCAAACTCTGGGATGTCATGAAGGGCAGGGAAGCCTGGCAGGCTGCAGTCTATGGGTCACAAAGAGTCAGACACAACTGAGCAACTGAACAACAACAATGTCATTTCAAGTTCAGTTAAAATAATATATGTATACATACACATAGGAGTGATGAGTATGGAACAATATGTCAGATTGGGAGATAAATTTGGCTTTAACAGGAGAGATTGTTAACTTGTTCTCAATGGTGGAACACAGGAAGTAGTGTAGCACTAGACATTTTAGTATTAACACATCAGGATAGTTTATCGTGGACAAAATTTTTATGAGACTCTAAGTTCAATTTATAAAGCAGTGAATGAGACCACAGAGGGAGGGAATATCTTAAATAATTAAAATTATCAAAGCATATTTATGACCTACATGTTGTTGTTCAGTACCTGAATATAAAATTTATATATGCTGTGCTTTCTATTGAAATTGTAACCACTACAGACTGAAAACACTGTAAGCTTACCATCTGTTCCACAATCCTACATGGGAATTTATTCCTTCTTATCTTTCTTCATGATGCTAATTTCCACCTACCATGTCTTAGACCTCACCTCAAATGTTCAAATCCAAGGCTGAGCTCACATTTTACTTCTTTCAGCTTCAACAACTACTCCATTCTGGATTACTTTTTCTCCCTCTGTTACCCAATTAAACCTATCCCTGCCATACCATTGTTAGACTTTGGTGGTAGGTTAACTTGTATACTTCTTCTTTAGCTAAATCGTTTCCATTACATTGTTTTAAAGCCTGTTTAGTATGCTTCTTACTGTCACACAGTACCAGTTGTTACTGTAGCTAGCACAAGCTTCACTTCAGTTCAGTCGCTCAGTCCTGTCTGACTCTTTGTGACACCATGGACTGCAGCGTGCCAGTACTCTGCATAGAAGTTAAATAAGCAGAATGACGATATACAGCCTTGACATACTCCTTTTCCTATTTGGAACCAGTCTGTTGTTCCATGTCCAGTTCTAACTCTTGCTTCCTGACCTGCATATAGGTTTCTCAAGAGGTAGGTCAGGTGGTCTGATATTCCCATCTCTTTCAGAATTTTCCACAGTTTATTGTGATCCAAACAGTCAACGGCTTTGGCATAGTCAATAAAGCAGAAATAGATGTTTTTCTGGAACTCTCTTGCTTTTCCAATGATCTAGTGGATGTTGGCAATTTGATCTCTGGTTCCTCTGCCTTTTCTAAAACCAGCTTGAACATCTGGAAGTTCACGATTCATGTACAGCTGAAGCCTGGCTTGGAGAATTTTGAGCATTACTTTACTAGCGTATGAGATAAATGCAATTGTGCGGTAGTTTGAGCATTCTTTGGCATTGCCTTTCTTTGGGATTGGAATGAAAACTCACCTTTTCCAGTCCTGTGGCCACCGTTTAGTTTTCCAAATTTGCTGGCATATTGAGTGCAGCACTTTCACAGCATCATCTTTCAGGATTTGAAATAGCTCAACTGGAATGCAATCACCTCTACTAGTTTTGTTTGTATTGATGCTTTCTAAGGCCCGTTTGACTTCACATTCCAGGATGTCTGGCTCTAGGTGAGTGATCACACCATCATGATTATCTTGGTTGTGAAGATCTTTTTTGTACAGTTCTTCTGTATATTCTTGCCACCTCTTCTTAATATCTTCTGCTTCTGTTAGGTCCATACCATTTCTGTCCTTTATCCAGCCCATCTTCGCATGAAATGTTCCCTTGGTATCTCTAATTTTCTTGAAGAGATCTCTAGTCTTTCCCATTCTGTTGTTTTCCTCTATTTCTTTGCACTGATCACTGAGGAAGGCTTTCTTATCTCTTCTTGCTATTCTTTGGAACTCTGCATTCAGATGCTTATATCTTTCCTCTTCTCCTTTGCTTTTTGCTTCTCTTCTTTTCACAGCTATTTTCAAGGCCTCCCCAGACAGCCATTTTGCTTTTTAGAATTTCTTTTCCACGGGGATGGCCTTGATCCCTGTCTCCTGTACAATGTCACGAACCTCCATCCATAGCTCATCAGGCACTATGTCAATCAGATCTTAGCCCCTTAAATCTATTTGTCACTTTCACTGTATAATCATAAGAGGTTTGATTTAGTTCATACCTGAATGGTCTAGTGGTTTTCCCTACTTTCTTCAATTTAAGTCTGAATTTGGCAATAAGGAGTTCATGATCTGACCCACAGTCAGCTCCTGGTCTTGTTTTTGTTGACTGTATAGAGCTTCTCCATCTTTGGCTGCAAAGAATATAATCAATCTGATATCTGTGTTGACCATCTGGTGATGTCCATGTGTAGAGTCTTCTCTTGTGTTGTTGGAAGAGGGTGTTTGCTATGACCAGTGCATTCTCTTGGCAAAACTCTATTAGTCTTTGCCCTTTCTTTTCCCTTAGTCTTTCATAGAGTTTGGGGCACTTGATAAACAGTACCACTTATGAACCTGCCAGTCTATAGACATGACACTGAAATTACAGAAAATTAGTCATAAAAACTTTGCTTTCTTAAGAAAACTATAATACTTCTTTTTGTCAGGAAAGACAGACAGTGGGGGCAAAAAAATCACAAGGCACAGAAACATTCAAATAGTGAGTTTATTTCCTGTAAATCTTAGCTAATATTATGATGTTACAGAGACACATGTCCAGTAAAAGCATGTTTGATCATTTTATCCACTCAACAATATTTAATAGCCACATATTTTGTGCCAGGCTTATAAAGTTTGTCTGTAAAAATTTTTATGTTTTGCCTATTTCCAGAAAGATATTCAAAGTGACCTTATCTACCCATTACAATTCATCACAATCTTACAATATCCATACAATGAAGTTAGTCTACTGGTGGCTCTGTTCCTTTCTAAGGACTTTGTTCTCCAGGAGTGTAGTATACGTCAAATATTCTAGTTAGTCAGTTAAAATAATCTTGTTCATAAATCAACTAATATTTGCTGAGGGCCATAAAATTTTTTTTTATTTTTATCGATTACTACTGTACACTAAAAATGACAAAAGCATAAAGGATGTTGTCCTGCTCCTCCTACAACTTCTTGCCAGGAGATACACAAACATGCAGAGAAGAAATTTCTGCCCTTGGGGACATGACATTCTCAGGCAAGAAGACATCTGTGGAAAACAACTAAAGAGCAACCAAAGATGCTATTGAGCAACACTTGTGGGATTTTTTTGTGGTTAGAATCACCTTGGGATCTTGTTAAAAGGCGTATTCAGGCTGATCTGGGGTGGAACCTGGGCTTCCACATTTTTAACAAATGCCCAAGTGACGGTGGATCTTGCCAGCTCCTACACCCCCACTCTGTACTAGGATTTGCCACTAGCTAAAGGAGCTAGTCACTTCATCTTCTGAAATTTCATATATTATGTTTGGAAGAGTTTAATACATAAAACAAACAGATCGCTAATGTTCCTTGTTGCCTTAACACTTCAGCCCTCTGTGGCTTTTATTTTTTTCCCTCTTTGAACACATTTTCTCATGCAAAGATTTATGACTGGATTCCTTAATATCAAAAGAGGCAGATAAGATGGTCTGACATCTTGCTTCTAAATTAATGGCTCCTCTGCTTCCCTAATTTATCCCATCTTTTAATGAATTATTACATGATTTCATAAACTTCTTCTTCAAATAGTCCATGTATTCTACATAGATTGTCTTTTGAGTTTGCTAATTTTATATTCTCATTTTTTTCTACTCCATCAAATTTTCTACAATGAGAATATAAAACTGTCTTTATCTGGCACGTAGACCTCTAATATATTTTTAAATGAGAACTGGCATTCCATAAGCTGCCTAAAAGACAAAATTGTGCCATTTTGAACTCAAAGACAAACATTTTTAATTTAATATTTTACTAGAATTACTATCACATAATCTGGTGCTGAGAATTCTTGGCCAGTGAGGTAGAAATATACCATTTAAGAAGCTCACAAAGATTTTCCCTTCAATGTCCTCTCCTTTGGTGCTGCCTCTCAGTCCTTCCTGACCGCCACCAGCAAGCATCTGTGGGCTATCATGTACTGAGAATACACTGAGCAACAAGCAAAGCACTGTCATCTAAGTTTGCACACTATTTAAGAGTTGCACGTGTCTTAACAAAGTTCCATCATAATTGTGAAATTGCCTCTCCCATCTGTTTATAAAATAAAACAGCTAGGGCTGGAAAATTTTGATTGCCTAATAAAAAGATAAGAGCTTTTTAAAAAAAGAGTTGATCCTCCTAAAATATCTGAAGGCCCGTCTTTTAAGACCTTTAAAATCTTTTGTTTTTCTGTAAAAAAACTATATAGAGATAGAAAGAGTGTTTATCATATCCAAGAGCCATACTTCCACTAGCATCAGAAATTGAGCGTGCCTTAAATTCTCTACCAGGAATGATGATATAGTTGAAGCACTCAACAAAGTATTTTTATTTTAAAAATAAAAATACTATCAATATAAAGAACTCTGAATAAATGGTGCTGGTTGCTGGCTTACTGAGAAAAACTAACTGACTATCAGGTAAAATGTCTCACTTGTAGAATTAACTCTTCTCCTGAAACTGACATTCAACATTATATAATCGGACATCTAAATATCAGTACCCACAACAGATTTGCTTCTAAGGAGAGATCTGTTTCCAAAGCTTACTGGAGCTCAATAATATAATTGTCCAAAAAGAATGAAATACTTACTCAAACATAACTATAACTAGTACACTGTCTCTTTCAAGGAAACCATTTGGAAAACATCATGGTTGGAAAGTTACTCAGTGAGCACAGAATCACAGCAAGGGGGATTAAGAAATTATTAAATAGTTACTGTGTTCTGCTATTAAATCTTGATGGATCTATCATCACAGTATTAGAGAAGGACCAACGGAGGTAACAAAAGCCCCCTGAGTGTTGAACAGATATACTCTAATTTGTGGTCACACAAGTAGTGGGAAAGACCGACTAACCAGGAGATGGTATAAACAAGAGTGGAAGGTTATTAACTTTCCTAGACTAGAAACAGACAAAAGGAGAAAGCAGGTTTCTAGAGTCTGTGGGGTCAGCTGGCCAAAACTGGAACCACAACCACAATATAATACCCATGTTCCTTCTTCCTCTCTCTTTCAATCTCCCAGCAAAACCTCTTACTGGCTGAACCCTCCCGCAAGATAGCTTTTAAAAGGTTTTTCCTTTACTTTTTTGGAAGGAATTCAGCTCTACTTCTATGCTTTTGGTGGTTTCTCTAGAAATTTTACCATGCTTACTTATCTAACTTGAAAACCAATATCTCTACCCTTTTTCAAACTACATAATTATATTCACCACTCCTGGCTTTATTGCTATTATTTTTATTTAAGGCCTTTTAAACCTCATACAACATTGCCACTGTTGTTTATACAACAGTAATAATAATTGTAACACATGCTGAATGTGTTTCAGATATCTTTCCAAATATTTTACCCTTTTCAGATCTTCCTGATAATAACCCATAAGGGAAACAGCATTATTATCACCAATTTACAAAGAATAAGAAAAGGGCAGACTGAGGTGAATTAATTTTCACATGATCACACCAACTAAATGACAGAATCAGATTTTTAATGCACACAGTTGGCTTCAGAGTCTAAGTTCTTAATACCACATGTTAGAGCCTCAGTCTGTGAAGGTTGGCTTCAATTTCCCCATATATTCCTAAATTTCTTAGCTTTGTAATATTTAACATCCCAGCCCATCTACCTGGAAACATAATTTTTTCTGTCCACAATGTATTTAATATGGGTTTATTGGTGGCATTCACAGTTTCTTATTATTTACAATTGTCTTAATTTTTCCTTCTTTCTTGAAAAAGACTATACTTATTGACTACAGGATACTTCATTTAGTGTATTAACAATACTATTACATTTTGCCTAAACTATCATTTTTTATGTAAAGTCAGAAGACAGCCTAATTATTTCACTGTTTCAATCATCAGACTTTCTTTTTGGCTGATTTAAATGTCTGCCTTTGCTTCTGTCTGTCTTTGCTTTTAATTTGACTATCATGTGCTTTAGGTAGATTCCTTTATTTATTTGTTCGTTAGTTATTTGTTTTTATGTAATATTTCTTTTTATTTATAAATCAATGGGGTTCTTGAATTAATACTTGATGTCTTTCAAATTCTGGGAGGTTCTCAGTCATTATACCTTTAGAAAATATTCCTGTCTTGAATGCTCTTTACACTGTTGGTGGGAATGTAAATTGATATAGCCACTATGGAAGAAGGTATGGAGATTCCTTAAAAAAAAAAAAAAAAAAAAACTAGGAATAAAACCACCATATGACCCAGCAATCCCACGCCTAGGCATACACCCTGAGGAAACCAAAATTGAAAAAGACACATGTATCCCATTGTTCACTGCAGCACTATTTACAATAGCTAGAACATGGAAGCAACCTAGATGTCGATCAACAGATGAATGGATAAAGAAGTTCTGGTACATCTACACAATGGAATATCACTCAGCCATACAAAGGAATTCATTGGAATCAGTTCTGATGAGGTGGACGAACCTAGAGCCTATTATACAGACTGAAGTGAGTCAGAAAGAGAAAGCTAAATATTGCATTCTAATATATATATATATATATATATATATATATATATATGGAATCTAGAAGATTGGCACTGAAGAACTCATTTACAGGGCAGCAATGAGAGAAGGAAATGGAAACCCACTCCAGTACTCTTGCCTAGAGAATTCTGTGGACAGAGGAGCCTGGTGGGCTGCTGTCTATGGGGTCACACAGAGTCGGACACGACTAAAGCAACTTAGCAGAAGCAGCAGCAGCAATGGACAAACAGACATAAAGAACAGACTTATGGACATGGGGAGAGGGGAGGAGAGGGCAAGATGTATGGAAAGAATAATATGGAAACTTACATTACCATGTGTAAAATAGATAGCCAACGGCAATTTGCTGTATGTCTCAGGAAACTCAAACAGGGGCTCTGTATCAGCCTAGAGGGGTGGGATATGGCGGGAAATGGGAGGGAGGTTCAAAAGGGAGGGGATATATGTATACCTATGGCTGATTCATGTTGAGGTTTGACAGAAAAAAAACAACAGAATTCTACAACACAATTATTTTTCAGTAAAAAAAAATTAATTAAAAAGAAAAAGAAAAGAAAATACCCTTGTCTCATTCTCTCCCTCATTTCCACTGGGAAATATATTAGGTCTTTTAACTTTTCTTTGTGTTTAATCTTTTCATTATACTTTCTACTCTTTTATTATTCTGGGCCAAATTCTAGATATTTTCTTCAGTTTTTAATTTTATTTAATACAATTTAAAACTTCAAGTGTTACATATACCTTTTTTTTTTTAATTTCCAGAAATTCTTTTCTTACCCCCCAATCTTCTTGCTCTTTATAATTATTTTAGAGCTCTTTCTGCTTTTGTAAAATGCTTATAATTTCCTTGGATGATGTCTTTGCAGGCCCAGATTTTGCTGTTGTAATTTCCTTTGGTGTTGTTTACAGTACTTTTTTTCTTTATATGTTTCTGTGATTTTACTTCACTCTGAGGTGCTCAATTTGCTTGAAACTTTATATGTGAAAGTACTCTGAGGCCTGAGATGTTTTTGTCCAGAACAGATCAGCATTGCTTCTACAGGCATAGTCCAGACTTACTGAGCCAAACGTATAGCTTTAGTCTTTGTGTTTACCACTCAGATGGGGTGAATGCAGGTTGCCATCCTCTGAGAAGACACATTTATCACCGCATGTTCTCAAGGGGAGATTCTTTCTCCTCTCTAGGCCTCAGTTGAATCTCATCTGTAAAGTGAGTATGACAATAATATTGCCAGTCTTATAGGATCATGCAATTAAGTCCATTCCCATATACGCACATTACTCAAAACTGTACCTGGTGATGGTATAAAAGTAAGTGATAGATATTAATCATTACACCCACTGAGGCACTGTGTTAACACATCCTCACAGCCACAGTTACTCCATTGAGGGACAGGCATGTGGCCTAAGCTGAGACGTCTGAGTCTTTCTCTGGGCTTGCTGGGTATGAGTCAATCCCTCTGTGCAGGGGTCCACATGGACCTGAGGTTAACAGTGGTGGAATCAATGTTTCCCGTCATTCTCTAGAAGCTGGACTGCAGCAGGAAAGAATAAAGTCAACTTAAGAGATGCCAAGAGAATTCTTCTTGGTTCTTGTAGCCCCTGACGTCCAGCTGTAAGGCTATCCTCCCTTCAATAACAGAAGTGATCTTATCCTGCAAACAATTCCTTTTTCTAACCTCAACTATTTCAGGTTACTCGGCTGTCACACCATTCAATGTTACATACAACTGTCACACACAGCCACTGTATATGGTACTGAACTCTACAGAGTGAAGAGAAGTGCTACAGAAGTGAAAAGCAGATTTATCTTTCAACTTTGACTCATCCAGAATAGTATTCTTTTAATTACAGAGTTAACAGCAGATTCACAAACAATGTGCTACGATAGCACTTCCTGGTTGCATCACAGGTTTCCCAGTTATCTAAATTTTAAGATGTTGTAACCATTAATAAAGTTCAGAGATAAACCTCTGGAACAGAGTCACTAGGGCCTTGCATGGTTAGAATTCTTTTCTACTAGAAGCTTAGTATGTTTTAATGCAGACTAAGGATAGCAGTTGGCATGTGACTCTATGTTAGAGAACAGCAAGATGATATTGCCAACAGGTGAGTATATTACCTTATACCAGTATATGATACTATGTGAAACTATATAATTAAAATATATAAATGTCATTCATAGACTTGCACTATGCTTATTTATTTATAAACCACAATAGATGGTGAAATTCCCTAGAAAGGAAACAACTAGCATAATAGTCTGCCATTCAGGAAAGCATGTTAAACCAAAGACATTTCCTATAGACATCCAGGCATCTGTTTCTAAGTTGCTAGTTCTCTAGCATCCTCATTAATGAATATGGTGCCCATATCCGACAGATGTTCAGTTTGATAAGCTTAAAATGACTCTTTTCTTTTTTTTAGCTAGTATGTGCATTCATTTCAGTAGTGGTATTTATCTTGGGTGAGACGGCTACTATGAAACAAACAAGAGTTTATTAAATCCTTGGAATTATCACAGCTTGCCTATGCGGTAATGATGTCATTAATCACCATTTTTAAATTTAAAACTTGAGTTAAATTTAAGCTATGCAAAAGGAATCTACATAAAAATAGTGGTAATATTTTATCATTTTTTGCTCTACGTTGTTGTTTAGTCATTAAGTCATGTAGGACTCTTTGAGACTCCATGGACTGTAGCCCTCCAGACTCCTCTGTCCATGGCATTTTCCAGACAAGAATACTGGAGTGAGTTGCCATTTCCTCCTCCAAGGGATTTTCCAAACCCAGGGATCAAACCCAGGTCTTCTGCATTGACAGGCAGATTCTTTATCACTGAGCCACCAGGGAAGCCCTATTGCTAACTCATAACTATATTCCCTACTTTCTTATTCAAGTTTCTTTTGAGACCAAACATATTCAGGTGTTTCGAAGAAGAAGTTCAGTGGGGAGTTCAAAATACACTCATGAAACCTGTGACTTGGGTAATACTGCTTTCATTCAGGCAAACGAATTTGGGAGAGGAAGTTGTTCAGTTGCTCAGTTGTGTCTGACTCTTTGTGACCCCATGGACTGCAGCACACCAGGTCTCCCTGTTCATCACCAACTCCCAGAGTCTATTCAAACTCATGTCCATTGAGTCAGTGATGCCAACCAACCATCTTGTACTCTGTCGTTCCCTTCTCCTCCTGCCTTCAATCTTTGCCAGCACCAGGCTCTTTTATAATGAGTCAGCTTTTCACATCAGACGGCCAAGTATTGGAGCTTCAGGATCAGTCTTTCCAATGAACATTCAGGACCGATTTCCTTCAGGATGGACTGGTTGGATCTCCTTGCAGTCCAAAGGACTCTCAAGAATCTTCTCCAACACCACAGTTCAAAAGCATCAATTTTTTGGTGCTCAGTCTTCTTTATGGCCCAAATCACACATCCATACATGACCACTGGAAAAACCACAGCTTTGACCAGACGGACCCTTTGTTGGCAAAGTAATGTCTCTACTTTTTAATATGCTGTCTAGGTTGATCATAGCTTGTCTTCCAAGGAGCAAGCATCTTTTATTTTCATGGCTGTGATTGTGGAGCCCAAGAAAATAAAGTCTCTCACTATTTCCACTGTTCCCTCATCTATTTGCCAAGAAGTGATGGGACCATTTGCCATGATCTTAGTTTTTTGAATGTTGAGTTTCAAGCCAGCTTTTTGACTCTCCTCTTTGAAGCTCTTTAGACCCTCTTCACTTTCTGTCATAAGTGTGGTGTCATCTGCATATATGAGGTTATTGATATTTCTCCCATCAATATTGATTCCAGACTAGCATTTAGCATGATATACTCTGCATATAAGTTAAATAAGCAGGATGATGACATACAGCCTTGACATACTCCTTTCCCAATTTGGAACCAGTCTGTTGTTTCATGTCCCATTCCAACTGTTGCTTCTGATCTGCATACAGGTTTCTCAGGAGGCAAGTGGTCTAGTATTCCTGTCACTTGAAGAATTTTCCACAGTTTGTGGGGAAAATCCACACAAAGGCTTTAGTGTAGTCAATGAGGCAAAGATCGGTGTTTTTTCCTTGAATTCTCTAGTTTTTCCTATGATCCAGTGGATGTTGGCAATTTGATCTTTGGTTCTTCTGCCTTTTCTAAATCCAGCTTGAACATCTGGAAGTTCTCAGTTCACATACTCTTGAAGCCTAGTCTGGAGAATTTTTAGCATTACTTTGTTAGAGTGTGAAATGAGTACAACTGTGCAGTAGTTTGAACATTCTTTGGCATCACCTTTCTTTGGGATCAGAGTGAAAACTGAACTTTCCCATCACTTACCTAGAGCCACACATCCTGGAGTGTGAAGTCAAGTGGGCCTTAAGAAGCATCACTACAAACAAAGCTAGTGGAGGTGATGGAATTCCAGCTGAGCTATTTCAAATCCTAAAAGATGATGCTTTGGAAAGTGCTGCACTCAACATGCCAGCAAATTTGGAAAACTCAGCAGTGGCCACAGGACTGGAAAAGTAGTGGAAGTAGTAAGAGGCAATAAGTGAAAGTGGTAGGAGGCAGAGTTGGGGCTTTAAATTCTAACTCTGTCACTTACCAGCTGAACTACTGAGTGATTATTTAAACTTGTAAATCTCATTTTTCACAACAATGTGATGTGCAATAATGCTTTCACATGAGATTGTTACAGAATTAAATGAAAAAAAAATTAAGTGCTTAACACAATGCCTTTCCTGGTGCTATGACTGGGAGTCAGCTTTGGACATATAGCAAATTTTTAATAAATGTTAGCAGAATCCAGAAGAGACCAAAATAACCTGGGAGAAAATGAATAAACAAGAAAACAGGAAAAGAGGAAGACTGAAATATGAGAAGTACCATTGGTTTCAGAAATTCCTCTGCAAGGTTATATTTTAACATATTTTAATGATACAAAAACATGAATAAAGTAAATATGTAATGGAAAATCTGCTGCTCACAACATGTTGGCAATTGTCCTACTAATTTAAGACAATAACCTTAAAATCAGAGGCCTATCATTCTATTTACAACATCTATATGCATTCTTCCTTTAGGGACATTCATCCAAACACCTAGAGCAAAGTCTTTTCTCTGCAAACTAAAAAAATTAGGGAACAGACAAAGCTCATGGGACTGCATTCTCTGATGTTCTTTTCACAACTACAATAATATTCCTTGGTTTTTCCTCTTTCTGTATTTCTTTCATTGTGCTATTTTCTATCAGTCATTCCTCTGGGTTAAACACGTTGAGCTACAATGCTCTTTGAGGTTGATTACAAGAACAAGGTTCAATTTAAGCAATGCTTGTCTACTTTTCTGGTGAATTCATTTTCTTTCCTAATTATACTTGGAAGAACTTCTCAGCCTTTCCTGGTGCAATGACTGGGAGTCAGCTTTGGACATTATTTTAACGTCACTTCAGACTCTACAATATGTTAAAACCGTGAATTGATGGAAGATGCTGTAGAGCTAATGTGATATGGTTCACCCTTTTAAGAAACATTTAAAATTATTCTTTCAAAAATAACCTTTAGCCCCACCTTTCCTCTAATTCTCTGCTTTGTAAAATAAGAGCCACAGAAATAATGAGTTGGGGGGGGGTGATTAAAATTGGAACAGTAAGGGCAAGCTACAGCTATCAGCATGTTTTATTAAACTTCCATACACTAGAGTGAGATAGGATTTTTAAACTGTTTGTAGCTGTGCTAGCCAAAACCTAATTAACAGGATTAAGCTTCAGAGTTTCTCTTTTCCCACTGGGCAAACTAAAATGACATTAAGAAAGATATCCTATATCTAATCTGAAACTAGTTTTATGCTACTATGTTTATGTCTAAATTTCAGAGTTAAGTTTAGAATACATCAACAGAGTTAAAGCAATGACATTCTCCTAAATGGCTATTCCAGATTGATAACAAAATAATGACATGGCAAATAATTAACAGAACTAAATACAGATTGTCTTAAGAACAGAATAGTTTTCAACTTAGTAAATAAGTAAATATTTTTATGAAAATGATTAATTCAGTTACAATGGTTATGTCTGAATTTAACCATTATAACTGAATTTATCATCTTCATAAAAATATTTACTAAGTTGATTCTGTGAAATGTTATTTATGCTAACGGCATATTTTTTAAAATAATAGAAAGATATAAAAATATTTCATAATGTAAATTCTTATTCTATTTATTATGCTAAAACTTTATATATATGCAATCATACAGTATGCACTTTCTTCTAGCTTCTTTCACTCAGAGTAATGATTTTGAAATGTATCTATGCTGTTGTATACATAAATAACCATTTGTTTTTATTGCAGAGAAGTATTCCTTGGTGTGGATATGCCATTCTCCATTTGTTTATCCCTTCTCATGATATATTATAAATAGATATAATGAATCCTTGTGTTATCTGCAGTTTGAGATTTGACAATTACAGCTTACTATGAATGTCTGCATACAAACCCTTGGACATGGGAGTTTTGTGTCTTTTGGGTAAATCCCTGAGGGTAGAATGGGTGGATCAGGGGTGTTCGCTGAACTTCCTAAGAAACTGTCAGTTGTCCACTGAGATTGTGCCTGTTTACATTTCCTCCAGGAGTACATGGGAATTTCAGTTGCTCTACATTCTGTAAGGTCATACATATAAACCACTAAAGAACTCATCAGCGATAGCTTTTCACTAGAAGAAATGTTAAAGGAAATCCTCGAAGCAAAAAGAAATGATACCAACTATAAATAGGGATTTACACAAAGCAAGAACGAGCACCAGGAGTGGTTAACAACCTTGTGATCAGATTATTTTGAAGTCCTACATCAGGTAGCATCCATATCTCAATCACCTGTAAGCCTGTTTCTAAGTTATTTATTTTATTTTCAGTTTTGATATTAACTTTGTGCTTTAGCCATTTTTATTAAATGCTAGTTACTCTATAGTAAAACAAATTGAGAGGCTAAGCTGATAATACATTCCTCCGGACAGGACTGTATTTATCTTTGCTACTGTGCTGAAACAACAGAGGCTGAGTTAGAACTGGTCCAAGTCCTGGCTGCACTGCAGCCCTCTGGCACTTATTCCATTTGAGTTTGATTTGGGCTCGACCCAGAACTTTGCGTATTTTCCTCAGCTCCTCCCTGTTTCAGGCCCTGAACTATAATTTTTGTCTTGTAAGGCAGGTGATAGCTTTGTTATGCTTTTCAGAGGCTTCCCACCTAACTTTTAGATCTCTTGCCCCATAGAGCCCAGAATCTGGCAAATTATTTTCAGGGGAAAATTAACCACATGCTTGGGGCTGCCAAGTTCTCTGGTAACTGCAAGTTTTCCTCTGACCTGCAGCAGCACCCTCTGTGGGCGCAAGGCTTAGATTCTGAGCACCTTGTCCTTACCAAGGAAAACCGTGGTGCAGAAATTATTTCACCTGTGATTAAAACTGTCTGTGTGCTTTCTTAACCCTGACCTTGACAATTACCAAGCTTTCCCTGACAGATCTCTGCACAGCCAGGGTACTGGTCTCTGAAGGGAGTGGCAGTCAAGGACTTGGGTTCCTCTGCCCAGCCATGCACTTCACATATATAAATATCTAGCTCCAGTGCCTTCATTCCTCAGTCTCTTTATTCAAGGCCTTGGTAGCTGTGTCAAGGTCTCCTTATGTGTGGAGGGGGCGCTGTTTCTCTCCAGTCTGACTCAGCACCCACTACATTCCACTCCTGCCCTTCCCCTTCACCTCCCCACAACCACACGGTCCATCAGACTGTGGGAGCCTTCCATTCAAGGCTCCTTCAACTGGGGGACACTCCCATATCTGTGCCGATCACCCAACCTTCAGTTCAGTTCAGTCACTCAGTCAGTCCAACTATTTGCCACCCCATGGACTACAGCACGCCAGGCTTCCCTGTCCATCACCATCTCCCAAAGCTTGCTCAAACTCATGTCTATTGAGTCAGTGATGCCATCCAACCATCTCATCCTCTGTCATCCCCTTCTCATCCTGCCTTCAATCTTCCCTAGAATTGCAGTCTTTTCCAATGAGTCGGTTCTTTGCATCAAGTGGCCAAAGTATTGGAGTTTCAGCTTCAGCATCAGTCCTTCCAATAAACATTCAGGACTGATTTCCTTTAGGATTGACTGGTTTGACCTCTTTCAACGGGTGACTATTCTGTGGAGGAAATGAAATCAGGGCAGTGGGTCTTTCTTTGGGTTTAGTCTGTTGCTTAACCATCTCAGGAAGTGAAGAAAGGCTCCAGTTCAGTTCAGTTCAGTTCAGTCGCATCCAACTCTTTGCGACCCCATGAATCGCAGCAGGCCAGGCCTCCCTGTCCATCACCAACTCCTGGAGTTCACCCAAACTCATGTCCATCGAGTCAGTGATGCCATCCAGCCATCTCATCCTCTGTCGCCCCCTTCTCCTCCTGCCCCCAATCCCTCTCAGCATCAAAGTCTTTTCCAATGAGGCAACTCTTCGCATGAGGTGGCCAAAGTATTGGAGTTTCAGCCTCAGCATCAGTCCTTCCAATAAACACTCAGGACTGGTCTCCTTTAGGATGGACTGCTTGGATCTCCTTGCAGTCCAAGGGACTCTCAAGAGTCTTCTCCAACACCACAGTTCAAAAGCATCAATTCTTTGGCGCTCAGCCTTCTTCACAGTCCAACTCTCACATCCATACATGACCACTGGAAAAACCATAGCCTTGACTAGACAGACCTTTGTTGGCAAAGTAATGTCTCTGCTTTTTAATATGCTGTCTAGGTTGGTCATAGCGTTTCTTCCAAGGAGTAAGTGTCTTTTAATTTCATGGCTGCAGTCACCATCTGCAGTGATTTTGGAGCCCCCAAAAAACAAAGTCTGACACTGTTTCCATCTATTTCCCATGAAGTGATGGGACCAGATGCCATGATCTTCGTTTTCTGAATGTTGAGCTTTAAGACAACTTTTTCACTCTCTACTTTCACATTCATCACGAGGCTTTTTAGTTCCTCTTCAATTTCTGCCATAAGGGTGGTGTTATCTGCATATCTGAGGTTATTGATATTTCTCCTGGCAATCCTGATTCCACCTTGTGCTTCTTCCAGCCCAGCGTTTCTCATGATGTACTCTACATATAAGTTAAATAAGCAGGGTGACAATATACAGCCTAGACGTACTCCTTTTCCTATTTGGAACCAGTCTGTTTCATTTTTGGCTTGTGGCAGAATCAACTTTGTCCCTTCCAGCTCAGCGGAGATCCTGACCCCTATAGGGCTTTACCTGTTTCCTCCTGTATTGTCCCTCAACTGCTGTTCCTGGTATTTTATCTGGATTTCAGCCATTTTCCGCAGAAGAACTCTTCTATTCCTATCTAGTCTATCCTACCCAAAGAGTCATTTCTACCCTCTGTGTTCTGATTTAACATTCTGACAGTAGCACATAACACCTCTGATTACATTTCATTAACTACTTCAAGCGTGTCTGGGAAATGTGTACTCCTGTAACTGAGAATACTGTCATCCTCGGTTCTGGTCGTAAGGATGAGGGGGAAGTGGTTATGAAGGCAACTACCCATCTCCACCACGGACTTCCCTTTCCTGCCCTGGTGCCTTTTTGCCTTTTCTACCTGCCCCTCTTCACGCTCTCTTGTGCAGGCTGACTTGACTGCATAAAATGTTGAGTTTCTATTCACAGGGGGTGCCTGAAGTTGGTGGCACGGTCACAGACCAGGTAGGTGATGAATTATCAAACCTGGTAGGATTTGGAGTGGCTAAAAACAAACAAACAAAAAACCATGTTTACATTGGGGGACGGTATATACCTTGCAAATTAGAAGTACATTGGACTAATTTGTGGCTGAACTTTCAACAGTTAACATATTCTCAAAAATGGTGTAATTTTTACTAGTTTTTTTCCTCTATATATGTAGACTGCTTTCAAGATAAAATTAAGTGTGATAGTCATCCTAATTTCAGGCAGTTAATTTTTGATCACTGTAACTTCATATGTACTTATTTCTATGCCTTGGTTGTTGATAGAAAATAAAATAACTAATGTTATACAAATAATTAATGCTTCCCAATGTTTATGACCAAAATGTACAGAATGATTTGTACACTTCACAATTGAATATTTAAATATGACATTGATTTCTGATAATATGTATATCTAATAGATTGGATAAATAAGTTGATTAGTAAACATCTTGTAAAAACCTTTTAAACTTGAACTAATATCTAATACTCTTAAAAGATGTACTACAAATAACTTTCAAATCATGCACCTAGGAGCCTCTGTCACAAAGGCCATTCCCTTAAAATATATAAAGTGTTTACTGATAGTTGTATATCACATGTAGGTCTTAGGTAGGTTATATGTAGCTGTTACAGTATCAACTCTTCAATAAATGCTGGAGGGTCTCCTCTTACATGAGAATAAAAATGCACTATGCCATCTTGAGTCAAGGGACGGAAAGTGTCCCATTCATTTTTCTAGGAATAATGTGACATAGAGGATTATTAACCAGGTATTAAAGAAGAGAAATGGCAAAAAAGGGAATCCTAGGGTGTCATAGAGAAAATAACTTCAGGAAGCAACTCCCTGAGACTCTGGGACTGCAGGAAAGAGTCTGGAAATGTGGAAATCTGCAGGAGCTTGATTCGGACCTCCATAGTGGACACTACTGGGCTGGTGCTTGTGCAGTAGAAGCTCAGGAGGAGACCATGGAGCTGGATTGGAGACCTGGAGGTGTCTGAACCAGCCAACTGGAGCGGATGCTCCTTACTGAGCACACTGAGGTTTGTTCTCCAAGTGTCAGGAGATATGCCAATGAGCCACAGGCAGGGGAAAGGGCACCGCTGGGTGACTGATAGGATGGGAGGGAAACAGGAAAACAGACCAGCACCGTCTCTCTACCACCACCTGCTGGCACAGCTGGAACCATGTGGCAAAAGGGAAGTGTGGTCTGCAGAGCACCAGGCTGAGCACCCCAGAGAGGAGCAAAAGTGGACTTTACATTTCTTGACGTTTCCTCTCAAGCCCCAGAGAGGACTGGAAATGGAAACTAAAGAGCTTAATAACTGACACAAAGATCTTATATATGTTACTAAATGAGATGCAGGACTACACATTGTTGAATTGATAGTTCGATATTCACTCTGTAAGATTTTATTTGGTGGAGGATATTATTAGCATAGTTAAATGTGGACCAAATAAAACAAGTCTGAAGTCATGTCCCTAAATTTCAAATGGAAACCTATTCTCATTATGAGAAACTGAAATTTAAAAAAAAGAGAAAAGGCAAAGTAGGTTTAAACTATAAAAGTTATTTGTGAACAGATATATTCTTTTTTCTGAGACAGTCTTAATTTCAAAAATGAAGCAAGAGCTTACATTTCCCCCCCCCCCTCCGTAAATATATGTGTGTTCACAGGTAAGGGCACATGTTGTGTGTGTGTGTGTGTGTGTGTGTGTGTGTGTGTGTGTGTGAAGAATGTTGCATACATATCTAGAAATGTAACATAATCCTGACTGAGATTGAGAGGTTTTAGATTGAGGAAAAATAGATCATCTTAAATGAGACTCTAGCTTAACTTTTCTCTGGCCTCTGGCACAGATCCTTAACAAGTGAACCACAACTTTTAGTAGAGAAGTGAGAATGACATTTGGCTGATGCAGGAATATATTTTGGTTACATTCCATCTCATTCTGGAAGGAAAAAAAATGAATGCTCAAGCAAATAATATAAATGACTTAAATATATAACTTCAGTTGTCATAGGCAACCTTTTTCTTCCAAGGGGAAGAAAGGATAAGCATAAGAAACATATGGAAAAAAAGACACAAGATCTGAAAGTATGCACAAGAGAAATCTCAGAATAACAAGAACACATATGCTCTATGTAACTAATCAGCAAACTACCAGCCAAAAAGCTGTGTCCCTCCATGGATTCTCATTCACTTCTAAGAGTGCTTTCTGTGGGACCCATTTACCCTCCAGCCGGCAAGGAACAAGTAAAGTTAAAACTGTTAGGAACACAAGATAACAAGAATAATTTCAAGTAATTCCAGGGAGGCAGTGGTGGTGCTAATCACTCCTCCTGAGTTCTACTTAAACACTCTCTATTGTCAGAGGAAAGAAAACTATTTTGTTGACTCAGTCATAAAATATATGTTAGCATTTATCATGGAAACTGTATATTATACTCACATAATTTTTTTGTTCCAATTGGTCACCTTCTGCAGAATTTAAGATAAAAATTGTATATTTATTGACTTTATAAATGTATTTTTTTAAACCTTCCCATTTCCCATTATTGGTTTCAATGATAAAGTCCCACTGATGCTCTCTATATATTGTTAATTTCCTTAAGTAATTGCCTGAACTCTGCAAGTTTTTGCTTTGCTTTGTTTGACTTTTCTATTCTTTGCCTTTGTTTTGATGTTAGAAACATAAGAAATCCAAACTCAGAGGTTTGTAACATTTGGAACTATTTTAATGATACTGTAAATTCCTAAGTTCCTATTCTACTATTTAAAATGAAAATCAATAAGAGACTTAAAGAGGGAGACTTTGGGTGGGTTAATGGGGAGTAAAGTAATAAAGCAAGCAATTCACAAATGACAAAAGGACAGATAAAAATTCTCATCATTTATGAAAAACTGTGATAACTGTAAAACAGCAACAACAAAAACACAGAAAACAAAAATTAGTCAGTAGATTCTGGTGGTTATTACTGCACTGCATTTTCCTTAAGTTCCGCTTTTTTAAATTTCATATTATTTTATTTTGTTAATCAGTAGACTAACAATGTTATGACAGTTTCGGGTGAACAGTGAAGAGACTCAGTCATACTTAGACATGTATCCATTCTCTCCTAAGCTCCCCTTCCACATTTTCCTTAAGTTCTGAGAGCTGAGAAAGCAAACTTACTTTTCATTATTAACTTCTGACTTGTAAAATCATGTGTGTGTTAGTCACTCAGTCATGTCTGACTCTTTGTTACCCCATGGACTATAGCTCGCCAGGCTCCTCTGTCCATGGAATTCTTAAGGCAAGAATACTGGAGTAGGTTGCAATTCTCTTCTTCAAGGAATCGTCTTGATCCAAGGATCAAACCTCGGTCTCCCACATTGTAGGCAGATTCTTTACCATCTGAGCCACCAGGGAAACCCAGCTGTACAATAATATGTTCACCAAAATTTTAGACTCTTTGTTGCTTAGTACTGACAACTTTTTATAAGTATTCAAACGGAGGGAAAACACATAATTAAAAAATTACTGGATGCAGAACTTTATGTATCCAGGGAGGTCACTCTTGCTAATTTCTTCTAGATATTCTATTTTTTGCTTGCTTACCTGTCAGTAATTATTAAGAGAAAAGTTTTAATTATAATCTATTAGGGATTTCCTGCTGTAGTTCCATTATTTTTGCTTCATATATTTCCAGGCTTATTTAGATGTATAATCTTTAACATTGTTACATCATCTTAGTTAACAGAACTTATTCTACTCCACAAGTTCTGCTGTTTTTTATTTTGTGAAAGTGAAAGTGAAGCTGCTCAGTCGTGTCCGACTCTTTGTGACCCCTTGGACTGTAGCCCACCAGGCTCCTCCGTCCATGGGATTTTCCAAGCAAGTATATTGGAGTGGGTTGCCATTACCTGGCTTTGAAATGAACTTCGGAAAGTTCATTTCTCTCTCTTCGAGATTCATGTCTAGATATCAGAACTTAAACTTTAATTCTTCATATCAACCTTTCTATTACATCTTCTATTTCTTTCTTTTTTCCTCTTTCCCTCTAGGAGTTTTCCTAACTGGTTGTCTGATATCTTAAGTAATTCTTTGCTTTTTATATTAAATAAAGTCTTCTATTTATATTGCACTGTTTACTTATGCTATTATTTTTAACTTCATATTTCTACTTTTCATTTATTTTCTGGATTCTTCTAGTGTTGTTTCATATTATTAATGTCTTCCTCTCTCTTCCTTAACATGTTTATTTGGAAAAATTTAATTTTTTGGTCCGTTTCTTATAATATTTCTACTTTGGTTGGGATCTATAGTACAATGGGGCATTTTCCTTCTGAAAAAGTTGTGCTCCTCAATGTTTTGATACTACTTTTGCCTATGAGCTCATTTTCCCTATGGAAAGTATTGGTTATTCTGTTGAAATGTGCATAAAAGTCAGACACCAGTTCTAGTCATTATTTATGAGCTTAGGAAATGCACAGTGAAGGATCCTTAGGTTTTGAGTTCTAGGTACCAGATACCATGGTCAACTTCACAAAGCAACTGCTTAGGTTCTGATCTCTTTTGAAGGAGGGTCTGCATCAGGAAACATTCTTAGATAATAAGTCACTTGTTCGGTGATGAACCAGGAGGGGTGGTGGTAGGTGGGGTGAGAAAGTGATAACCTAAGGTAAATTAGTTTGTTTCCATCTCATTTCTCATATGGGCTTCTTAGAGACGTGGGTATGATCCCTGGGTTGGGAAGATCCCCTGAAGAAGGAAATGGAAACTACTCCAGTGTTCTTGCCTGGAAAATTCTATGAACAGAGTTGCCTGGTGAACTACAGTCCATGAAGTTGCAAAGAGCTGGACACAATTTAATGACTGAGACACACGCCAAGTACCCCACTAAGTAGGTGAACAAAAATTAATTTCATAGTGAACATTAGAGATATTTCTTCTGGTTGGCCATCACACATGTCACTGCTGAAACCATACTTTTCACATCAGTTAGCTTGCATATTTTTTAGTTGTATATCAAGCATGTATTCCTAAATGTTACAAAACTAGATGCTGGTTGAATTTTTTTAATTCATTTTCAATGAACTTTCACCTATGTGTGCACCCTGTGTAACCACCACACTTGTAAAATATATAACATTTCCAGGTGGGTCAGTTTTTGAGGAAAAAAAAATCAGTTTAAATTTTTTTGTCCTTTTACTCTGTATTTTCTCCAACATTAGTACTTTTCTGCTCAAATTTCACAATTTTATTCCCAAATTTGTAAATAATTATTATAGTTACTGTTCATGTAACAATTGGACTTTAAAGTTACTTCTTTCCTATAGAAAAAAATAATTGTATAGTTTATCACAATGCTACCTTTCTTCCGGTAAGAACTTATGAGTTTGTCTAAATTGGGGACAGTAGGTAGGTTTTCTTCAAATCAATCCAATAGGACTGAGTTCTTGCAGGTGGCAAAAAAAAAAAAAAAAGTAAAAATTCTGGAGATCCTAAAACATCCTAAAACATCCCAGAAAGTGATTCACTGGCAACTAAATTTTTGAATGTGAAAATATTAACATCTTTATCCTTACTAACAAAACTTGAAAAATTCAATTTTGCATACCATTTAAAATTATTTGCGGATAACATTCTGTCACTTTACAACTGCTGAAACAATAAGTCAAAGAAAAACAGTCAAAAGAAAAGAGGTAGCAGAAAGGCCAAAGCTTGAAAGTACAGAACTATTTAATAAGTCATTGCCAAAACTACAACACAATTATCTCCACAAGGCACTGTTAATTCACATCCTTCAAGTATTAAGTTCTGAAGAGCAGCACAAATAGTCACAAAAACAAAATTTATTCAACTGGATAGTTAAGAGTAGCTCCATGTGAGTGAAAGTTGCTCTGTCATGTCTGATTCTTTGCAGTACCATGGACTGTAGTCCATAGAATTCTCCAAGCCAGAATACTGGAGTGGGTAGCCATTCCCTTCTCCAGGGGATCTTCCCAACCCAGGGATCGAACTCAGGTCTCCCACATTGCAAGCAGATTCTTTACCAGCCAAGCCACCATAAATAAGCTAAAAGCCAAAAGCCCAAGGAAGTGACATTATGATCAAATCACAAATACATATATGCTCATTTGTATAAAAATTCCAAGGAATACTCGGCTGTGCAAAAGCTCATCTTAATGACAATTCATAAAAATTGAAGCCCAAGCATACTTAATGAGTAAAGATTTCAAACGGTAAAGTGAGATGAGACTGCCTAGAAAATGGAAATCAGAGGTCTAAAGAAGTTCTCTATCAAATTCAATCGAGATTCTCAGTCTTTGTGTTTATTCTATTTACATAAGAACAGAGATGGACAAATAGCGCATGAGTCCCTGTAAGTTGTACCCAGCACCTTTTCCCCAGATTGTTTTGTTTGCCACTGTGAGCAGGAAGCTGGCCTTGACTTTCTTCACTGCGTTAGAGCTGATGTCTATGGGAGTTAAAGGTTTACGACAATGTCTCCACACATGAGACTGTAAATATAGAAACAATTGAGCTGCTGTTTGAATGAAGTTTAGCTTCCTGAACCCAAAAAGAAAAGTCACTCTCTTTCTGAAACCTCAGCCGCTTTGGGGACATGATGGGATGGGGTAACAGTGAAATGAATACAGAGAAAGTTATTTTGGAAATTGGCTATCAGCTCCTTAATTTCCACATAAAAGCATTGTGTGTACTTTTTCACATGAAAAGAGGGCTTGGTGCTACAAGCTTCCAGTAAAGAGTCTACTTGTTTTATTTTTCAAGATAGTACTAAGTGTAAGTTTGGCAGTATATTTCAAACGTATCTACAAAGAGCAGAGCTTATAAGAAAAAATGTATTGGAATCCTCTGGAAATCCCAGGAAACACCAGCATTGTTTCTTTTATGTGTTTGTCAAGTTGTAAAGTTAAGTCTGGACTCCTTGCTATTGGCTTTAGTGCTATTGAGAGGTACTGGGGGCTCTTTCTTTCAGAGCTGTGTTTAACACTCTCCAGAGGACAGCCTGCCATGGGAAGTGCTCAGTTAATCACCAGGGATGGGAAAGACTTTAGTGACAAGAGCTGATTGCAATCTTGTCAGAACCTAGCAAAGCAGCTGCAATGTCATTTCCCACAAAACTCCAACAGTCACTCTAACTTGGGCTTCGTGTTATCATCGTTTTTTTACTTCGTGTTGTTTTCCTGTGAATATGCTGACACTACTGCATGGAGACTAGAGATAACCAATAGGTAGAAAGTTGTAGGAAAATTGAGATATATTTAGAGGAATATTGGTGTAATGTTATTAATACAGCATTATTGCTGAACTCAGGTGATTTTTGGAGTACATCTGGAATCCATTTGGCTAAATAGAAAGGCCAAGGAGAAAATATTGTTGACAGTTTGAATCTAATTTTGCCTAGATATTCTAGCTCTGGTTACATAATATCTAGTTATTCATTGCCACAGTTAACTTTTAACCTAAATTTTGGAGACATGGAATGGATAAACCAATTATTTCTCTGTTAGGAAAAGCAAGCATATTTACACTTTGAATATTGAAGAAATCAATCAAAATCTACTTCTGTATCTCGTGAAGAAACTACAGAGACTTAAGCTCAGCTATCATATTCAAAACAATCTTATTCAAAGTATGATAAACAAATGCCTCTATTATTTTACAAGGAGTATACATAATTCAGTGTTCATTAAATTGTTTCATCTTTTTAACAGTGTTCATTAAATTGTTTCATCTTTCTAGTGGGATTTAAGTAGAAAGATATAACATTAGACAGGAGAGGACAGTCCTTGTCCTTGGGTTTAGGTCAGTGAAATGTGAAACTTGTTAAACTATTTTCAGAAATTGAAATAAACCAGTCCAGTGAAGCATGCTTTTTTGTCTCCAGGAAATTGGAGAAACACATACCTCAGACTAATGTGTAATGACAATGTTAACTGCAATTAGTCCCACAAACACACTATTGTCCATACAAAAAAAGGGGTAACTATTGGCCTTAAACAGAGCATCTGTTTACTTTTATGTCATCTTTTTTGAGGATGTCAATTAATGTAATATAAATGCTGGAAACAATAAAAGTAGAATGCCCTTGTACTTTGATATTCAAATACAATTACTGCCAAGTATAAGGACAATGCTGGAACATAATTAAAACACATACACAAAAGTTCCTTTTTTAAAATTTCCATTTCATAATAGAGATTTTCAAAGAAGTTACCAGCAATAATGTTACTGGTGCCTCCCTAGTGGCTCAGCAGTAAAGAATCTGCTGGCAGTGCAAGAGATGTGGGTTCAATCCCAGGGTTGGGAAGATCCCCTGGAGAAGGAAATGACAACCCACTCAAGTATTCCTGCCTGAGAAATCCCATGGACAGAGGAGCCTGGAAGGCTATAGTCCATGGGGTCACAAAAGAGTCAGACATGACTTAGCAACTAAACAATAACAACAATAATGTTACCCATAGTATACTGGGTAGGGAGCAACTGCTTGAAAATTTCCGTTTTATATGTGACACATGCTTAAATAGTTATGAAACAGGTTGACAGTTTAATCAACAGTGTGCTATTGGAGTAGACGTGATATGACAAGAAAATATCATACACAATAGCACAGAAAATAGAAGGGTACTTATTTTAGAAGGAATTCTGACATGTGGCAGGTGGTGAGCATTTGTTTATGACCAACTGCCAGAATAAAGGAGAAGAAAATATGGTGACCCAGAGTGGAAAGAATTGTTTCTTTCTCTTTCTCTTAGTTAAGGAAATGGCTGTGCCAGTGCAAAAATTGTGAGCAATCGAGGAAGCTCTATGTGCAGCTGAAGACGTGTAAGATAGGGCATAGATCTTGAATGGGACAGGGATGAAAACAACCTAGGCCCTGGAAGTGTGTCTTATTGTTACATTCTGTCCATTTCTATTGCAGCATACTTGGGATCATCTATACTTACGGGATTTGATGTTCATTCTCTCTATTCAAGAAATTTTACCATCCCTCTCAGAGTTGTATTTTTTTTTTTGGCCTTTTAATATTTATGCTGTATTTTTTTTACAGTTTATCCTACTATAATCTGTTTCTTTAAGGTTTCTCTGGCAGTAATTCACCCTTTAATGCATCCCAGTGTGGATCTTCATTGTCTTGTGTTTTATTCTTTCTTGATTTATTTTTGTACTTTGACCACTATTAAGGGGATGACAGAGGATGAGATGGTTGGATGGCATCACCGACTCCATGGACATGAGTTTGAGCAAGCTCCAGGAGTTGGTGATGGACAGGGAAGCCTGGCACGCTGTAGTGCATGGGGTTGCAAAGAGTTGGACACAACTGAGCGATTGCACTGAACTGAACTGCCTTCCTTCCAGGCTGCTCTCTGCTTCTCTATTTTAGAATGTAGGAATCCTTGCATTTTTATTAAAGGACAACACTCAAATGTTTTCTAATATATTCTCCTAACTTTTAAGCCAAAAGATGATCATAGTATATATGCATATACATACTTATACATGTGTCAAAAATATGATTTGTTAAAGTGACCAAAGATTTGTATTATTTGCTAAAGTTTTCAAATATTATAATGTTAGATATATGTCTCCTAGCAAAACCCACCATCTTTTGGCTAGTATTCATCAGTTTCAATTAGTGTGAAGGTAAAAAAAAAAAAAAAAGTTATAATTTGCTCCATTGAAAGCCAAGTCAAAACCAGTTTATTGCATGTACTTTAGGAAGATGGGCTTCCCTGGTGGCCCAGCAGTAAAGAATCCACTTGCTGATGCAGGAGATACAGGAGACGTAGGTTCAATAGCTGCACTGGGCAGATCCCCTGGAGAGAGAAATGGCAACCCATTCCAATATTCTTGCCTGGAAAATCCCATGGACAGAGGAGCTGGGTGAGCTATAGTCCATGGGGTCACAAAAGTCAGACACAATTTAGCAACTATACAACACCTCTAGAAAGGCAAACAAACATGCAGAGTTTCTTTGCATAAACAGACCCTCCAAAGTAAGTATACAGAGATTGCCTATTTGAGACTTCCACTGGAGTAATAAATTTTGGTCACCACTAGGTAAAACTAGAGAATTAAGCTTGAAAATACAAACATTGGGGGTTTAGTATCCTTTTGTTTCTATAACAAATTACTTTAAAACCAATTGCTTCAAACAATGCAGATAACATCTTACAATTCTTGAGATTAGAAGTCTGAACAGATTTCATTGTTGACACTCAACCACTAAATCATGACTGACTCTTTGCAACCCCACAGACTGTAGCATGCCAGGCTTTTCTGTCCTTCACTACCTCCTTGAGTCTTCTCAAACTCATGTCCATTGAGTCAGTGATGCCATCCAACCATCCCATCCTCTGTCGTCCCTTTCTCCTGCCCTCAATCTTTCCCAGCATCAGGTCTTTTCCAATGAGTTAGTTCTTTGCATCACATGGCCAAAGGATTGGAGCGTCAGCTTCAGCATCAGTCCTTCCAATGAATATTCAGGGTTTATTTCCTTTAGGATTAACTGGTTTGATCTCCTTGCAGTACAAGGGACTCTCAAGAGTCTTCTTCAGCACCAAAGTTCAAAAGCATCAATTCTTTGGTGCTCAGTCTTCACTATGCTCCAATGCTAACCTCCATACAGGACTACTGGAAAAACCATAGCCTTGATTCAGATCATACCTAAATGGCCTAGTGGTTTTCCCTACTTTCTTCAATTCAGTTCAGTTCAGTCGCTCAGTCGTGTCTGACTCTTTGCAACCCCATGAATCGCAGCAGGCCAGTTCTCCCTGTCCATCACCATCTCCCGGAGTTCACTCAGACTCACGTCCATCCAGTCTGTGAAGCCATCCAGCCATCTCATCCTCGGTCGTCCCCTTCTCCTCCTGCCCCCAATCCCTCCCAGCATCAGAGTCTTTTCCAATGAGTCAGCTCTTTGCATGAGGTGGCTAAATATAGTCAATCTGATTTCAGTATTGACAATCTGGTGATGTCCATGCATAGAGTCATCTCTTGTGTTTGGAAGAGGGTGTTTGCTATGACCAGTGTGTTCTCTTGATAAAACTGTTAGCCTTTGTCCGGCTTCATTTTGTACTCCAAGGCCAAACTTCTCTGTTACTTCCGGTATCCTTTAATTTCCTACTTTTGCATTCCAATCCCCTACGATGAAAAGAACTTCTTTTTTCTTGGGATGAATAAATATTTCAGTCACTAAAAGATATAGGTGGATTTATATCAACTCTGTCTTTTTTTAAAAAGTTTGAACTATCTTTTACCCTTCACAAGACAACTTTCAGGGATCCTCCTAGGATGATTACAGGAGGAGACTTGCCAGGATGGGGACCACATGCACACCCATGGCAGATTCATGTGAATGTATAGCAAAACCAATACAATATCATAATTAAAAAAAATTATCAGAGATCTTCACTGTTCATTACATTTTTCAGAGAGAGAGAATCTGAATTCATTTACCATCTGGTGAGTTAGTGGCATAAAAGAAGTCAAACTTCCAGTTCCAGATTTACTGTTTAATTAATAAAGACAGGACTGGTTCACCTCTACCCCAAATCTAAACTATATTTAGCTACAAACAACTAACCAGATGCCAAAATATGTAATCTCATTTGACTATTTGATTTGCGGTATGAGATGAAAGATTTAATTAAGAGTGAGTTATGCCCTTGAGAATTCTATCTAGCCAAGCTTAATACTGGTAATATAAAATTACACTATAAGGTTATGCTTATTCCTCAAGTTATAGGTAATAACCTTGTTGAAGATAAAGAAAACAGAAATAATCACTATTGCCACTGACAGGCACAGACAGAATAATCTATTTTAAACATAGGAGATGCCAGTAAAGTTACATGAATTATAAAATAAGAAGGGCAGAGATGGTTACTTCATACTACTAACACATAGGTATTCAGATATGTTGGGACATTGTCATTCAAGAAAGAAATTCAAGATTTCAAACATTTGAAAAACTGAAGAACTTTCATAGATTATGTAGATTTAATGCTAAAATTTCATCTTATTTTGTTGCATTATTAGACATGATAAGCAAAGAAAGTATAGAGAAATACATATAGAAATCCATATAGAAATCTTAGTCTTTACCTCTTGGTGTGTAGCAATAGAGAATCATTTTCCTTTGTAATTTTCATAACTTTCTTAATTTTATGTATTAATATTTTATACTAATTAAATTTAAAATAATCATTAAAAGTTAAAGTAGCCTGTAAGGAGTAATTAACTAGGGATATAAAATAAAACACTTTTTAAATACACTTCAATGTTCACAGTAGCATTGTTTACAATTGCTAAGATATAGAAGTAGTAAGATGTGAAAAGTACAAATTATTGGGTGTAAGCAGGCTATAGGGATGTATTGTACAACACAGGGAATATAGCTAATATTTTTTAATAACTGTAAAATACAGTGTAATCTTTAAAATTGTTTTAAAATATTTTTAAATTTAAAACGTATTTTAAAAAAACATTGTGTAAAAGCCCATATTACTGGGTATTGCAATACTAATTATAGATAGCTTATAGACCAAGATTATTAGGTGGTTGTGTTTACTTTATAAGCTCTGATAACCAGAATGTAGAGTCTGCAGAACAGAAGACTAAAAGAAATCCTGAAATAAGATACAATGTGAACATCTAAGATTATTGCTGAAACCTTAGCAAAATGTAATGGTAATTTATTTTAGTACACATTAACAAATAAATACACACCTACAGTGTATATAATTGGTAAGATACAAAGCATACTATTTATATCATAACATAAGTTTCACTTTCAGGGTTAACTTTTGTTGCAGATATTAAGGCCAAACTTCAAAGAAGGATCTCAGGCCTTTAGCTGTTGCTAAAGACAAGCAGCTACAGCACTACTGTGGTCAAAGCTGAAAGTAGACTTTGTAACACGTCATCCTCAAATAAAGACTGTCCCAGTAAGGATTGTGCTTTGCATGCCTTCCCTAAATTGACAAATAGATGAAAAGAAGAGTATGATTTAAAATAAATACATTTTGATGTTACCACTGTTTTGATGCAATCATTCCCAATCAGCCACATCAAAAGAATCCAAGAATTATTCTGTTCCCAAATAGTAATCATACGAGACATTCATTAACTTTATCAAATACCTGAGTCCTCTGTTCCTCCCACTGCATCCGAATTTCATTTACCCCTCATCTTTTCTTTTGCTGTTGTTGAACTGAGAGACTGATAGCAATAGCAGCTGACTGAAACAAAACAAGCATTAATAAACTTACTGCAAATCTACTCTTTGTCCTTCATGAGAGATTATGTTAAAAAAAAATAAGTAAGCCTCACTTACTAACAATTTCAGAAGAGTTGGACTATATTCTCAATTTAATCCCTCAAATTATAGAACATTTTTCTTGTTTATTGAAGGATGGTTTCACTTTCCTATTACTTTTATGGCCAGTCTTCAAACTTTCACTAAATTATCACCTATTCTAACCTCTGTAATGATTTTACTCTTGTTTACATTAAACATTTTATAATCTCTATGAGAATCAATCTCATTGGATTATCAACAGTGGATTTCTAAAAGTTAAGATGATCCACTTGAGATTTCATTTGTGAATGATGAAGATACTTCCACTAAGTAATCCTGTCAGCATTAACAATGACTATTTTCTTAAAAAGTAAACGAAAGTGTTTATGATGCATGTCTCTCACACCACATGTATTCTTCAAACTCATTTTAATTATTTACATTTTTCTAAGACTATTTTTGAAAAGACATAAAGAATGTGAATATTGTTTGGTATTTTAAGTGCTTTTACATTTCACAAGGCACAAACCCTTTTACAATGGGTCAAAGATGGAATGATGATCTGGAATGAGGCCAGGGGAGTAATGAGAAGATGGCCATGTATGGGGCAAGTCTGGGGAAGGGGAGTTGAAGATGAAACATGGGTTAACAGCAGTATCAGCTCTTGTCTCCATTACTTTCCAACAAGAAATAATGAGGCAGGGTACAGGTCAGGGATTGCACAGAGGCATCGTCATGTAAAATATAACAGTATACTTTTATACTGGCATGGTGAAAATGTAGTTCATTTGTTGACTATGACAAATAGTCCTCAGAGTCAGTATCATCGGCAGTATCGAAATGTTGTGTGAATGTTGTGTGACATATATCAATAATAAAATCATTTATTTAACTAGGAAAGGCATTAATGTGGTCTAATGTCATGATTTAATTAACTATGTATTGGTGCTTGAAATGCAGAAATTATCTGGTAAGAACTCCCCTCCAAAAGAAATGTCACATGTATTGGTAATTAGGGAATTCTTCAGAATGAAAAAAAAAGTAGAGGAGGGAGAGGGAAAATAATTAAGTAATTCAAGAATTTTTAACCTATATTACTCAGTACTCCTTGGAAGGCTATCGCTGGGTCTAGATCTCAAAACAGAATAAGAAGAATGACACCTTCTCTTCAAATCATGTCCAAGCGCAAATCCCAGGAACCTATGAATATGATATAAGTCAGTCAGTTTAGTCACTCGGTCATGTCCAATTCTTTGCAACCCTGTGGACTACAGCACACCAGGCTTCGCTGTCCATCACCAACTCCTGGAGCTTGCTCAAACTCATGACCATCGAGTCGGTGATGCCATCCAATCATCTCATCCACTATAGATTCCCCTTCTCTTCCTGCCTTCAGTCTTTCCAAGCATCAAGGTTTTTTCCAATGAGTCAGTTCTTTGCATCAGGTGGCCAAAGTATTGGAGCTTCAGCATCAGTCCTTCCAATGAATTCAGGACTGATATTCAGGACTGAATTCCTTTAGGATTGACTGGTTTGATCTCCTTGCAGTCCAAGGGACTCTCAAGAGTCTTCTCCAATCCCACAGTTCAAAAGCATCAGTTCTTCAGTGCTCAGCTCTCTTTATAACTCAACTTTCACATCCATACAAGAGTACTGGAAAAACCATAGCTTTGATTGGATGGACCTTAGTTGGCAAAGTAATGTCTCTGCTTTTTAAAATGATATCTAGGTTTGTCATAGGTTTCCTTCCAAGGAGCAACCGTCTTTTAATTTCATGGCTGCAGTCACCATCTGCAGTGATTTTGAAGCCCAAGAAAATAAAGTCTGTCACTATTTCCATTGTTGCCCCATCTATTTGCCATAAAGTGATGGGACTGGATGCCATGGTCTTAGTTTTTTGAATGCTGAGTTTCAAGCCAGCATTTTCACTCTCCTCTTTCACTTTCATCAAGAGGCTCTTCAGTTCCCTTTTGCTTTCAACCATAAAGGTGGTGTTATCTGCATATCTGACGTTATTTATATTTCTCCTGGCAATCTTGAGTCCAGCTTGTGCTTCTTCCAGCCTGGTATTTCACATGAGGTACTCTTCATAGAAGTTAAATAAGTAGGGTGACAATATACAGCCCTGAGGTATGCCTTTCCCAATTTGAACCAGTCCGTTGTTCCATGTCCAGTTCTAACTGTTGCTTCTTAACCTGCATACAGGTTTCTTAGGAGGCAGATAAGAACTTTCCACAATTTGTTGTGATCCACACAGTCAAAGGCTTTGGTGTAGTCAATGGAGCAGAAGTTGATGTTTTTCCTGGAATTCTCTTGCTTTTTCGATGATCCAATGGATGTTGGAAATTTAATCTCTCGTTTCTTTGCTTTTTCTAAATCCAGCTTGAACATCAGGAAGTTCTTGGTTCATGCACTGTTGAAGTCTCGCTTGGAGAATTTCAAGCATTACTTTGCTAGCATGTGAGATGACTGTAATTGTGCAGTAGTTTGAACATTCTTTGGCATTGCCTTTCTTTGGGACTGGAATGAAAACTGAACTTACCAGCCCTTTGCAACTGCTGAATTTTCCAAATTTGCTGGCATATTGAATACAGCACTTTCATAGAATCATCTTTTAGGATTTGATATATGTCAGCTGGAATTTCATGATCTCCACTAGCTTTGTTCGTAGTGATGCTTCCTAAGGCCTACTTGACTTCTCACTTCAGGATGTCTGGCTCTAGATGAGTGATCACACCATAGTGGTTATCTGCCTCATTAAGATCTTTTTTTGTATGGGCTTCCCTTTTGGCTCAGTTGGTAAAGAATCCTCCTGCAATGCAGGAGACCTGGGTTTGATTCCTGGGTTGCGAAGATCCCCTGGAGAAGGGAAAGGCTACCTACACCAGTATTCTGGTCTGGAGAATTCCATGGACTGTATAGTCCATGGGGTCACAAAGAGTCGGACACAACAGTGATTTTCACTTTAAGATCTTTTTTGTATAGTTCTGTATATTCTTCCCACCTCTTCTTAATATCTTCTGCTTCTGTTAGGTCCATACCATTTCTGTCCTTTATTGTGCCCATCTTTACATGAAATGTTCCTCTGTTATCTCTGATTTTCTTGAAGAGATCTCCTAATCGTTCCCATTCTATTGTTTTCCTCTATTTCTTTGTATTGATCACTGAGGAAGGCTTTCTTATCTCTTCTTGCTATTCCTTGGAACTCTGCATTCAGATGGATATATATTTCCTTTTCTCCTTTGCCTTTCACTTCTCTTATTTTCTCAGATATTTGTAAGGCCTCCTCAGAAAACCATTTGCCTTTTTGCATTTCTTTTTCATGAGGATGTTTTTGATCAATGCCTCCTATACAGTGTTACCAACCTATGTCACTTCCACTGGTATAATTGTAAGGGATTTGGTTTAGGTCATACCTCAGTGGATTTTATCCATTGTGAAGCTTCTTATTGTGAAATCTCTTACTGTGAAATTCAGATTTAAATCGAATTTCACAATAAGAAGCTCATGATCTGAGCCACAGTCAGCTCCCGGTCTTGTTTTTGCTGACTGTACAGAGCTTCTCCATCTTTGGCTGCAAAGAATATAATCAATCTGATTTTGGTATTGACCACCTGGTTCTGTCCATGTGTAGAGTTGTCTTTTTTGTTGTTGGAAGAGGGTGTTTGCTATGACCAGTGTGTTTTCTTAGCAAAACTCTGTTAGCCTTTGACCTGCTTCATTTTGTACTCCAAGGCCAAACTTGCCTGTTATTCCAGGTATCTCTTGACTTCCTACTCTCGCATTCCAGTCCCCTATGATGAAAAGGACTTCTTTGTTTGGTGTTAGTTCTAGAAGGTGTTCTAGTTCATCATAAAACCGTTAAACTTCAGCTTCTTCAGCATGAGTGGTTGGTGCACAGACATTGGATTACTGTGCTATGGAGTGAGACTGCACCCAAGAACAGCATTTCAGACTCTATGAGGGCTACTCCATTTCTTTTATGGGATTCTTGCCCACAGTAGTACATATAGTGATCATCTGAATTAAACCCGCCCATTCTGGTCCATTTTAGTTCACTGATTCTTTAAATGTCTATATTCACTCTTGCCGTCTCCTGTCTGACCATTTCCAATTTACCTCAACTCATGGACCTAACATTACAGGTTCCTATGCAATATTATTCTTTACAGCATCAGACTTTACTTCTATCACCAGTCACATCCACAACTGGGCGTTATTTTCCCTTTGGCTCAGCCTCTTCATTCTTTATGGACCTATTTCTCCACTCTTCTCCAATAGCATATTGGGCATCTGCCTATATGGAAGTTCAGTTTTTCAGTGTCATATCTTTTTTGCCTTTTCATATTTTCATGGGTTTTTCAAGGCAAGAATACTGAAGTGGTTTTCCATTCCCTTCTCCAGTGGACCACATTTTGTCAGAACTCTCCATCATGAGCCGTCTGTCTTGAGTGGCCTTACATGGCATGACTCATGGTTTCATTAAGTTAGACAAGGCTGTGATCGATGTGATCAGTTGATTAGTTTTCTGTAATTGTGGTTTTCATTCTGTCTGCTCTCTGATGGACAAGGATGAGATGCTTGTTGAAGCTTTCTAATGGGAGGGACTGGATCTTGCTCTGGTCCAGCCATTGTCAGTAAATCTTTAATCCAATTTTCTGTTGATGGGTGGGGCTGTGTTTTCTCCCTGTTTGCTTCAGGCCAAACCATGGTAGAACATAAAAAAAAAAAAAAAAAAAAGGACTTATAGAGACTTTTGAAGAAGGTGCTGGCATAAGCTAATATGATATACTTCTTTACAAAAGGCACTCTGCAGATGTGATTAAGGGCATTGTGGAGATTATTGTAGATTATTCAAGTGAGGGCTTCCAACAAGTATTAGAGAGAGGACCAAAGAAGATGGAGGCATCCCCAGGTGACAGCCAGCAAGAAAACAGAGACTTAGTCCTACAGTCTCATGGAAGTGGATTCTGCCTACACCTGAAGGAGTAAGAAAGTAGATTCGTCTGCAGGGTCTGTACAAAGGAATAAAGCTCTGCCCATACATTGTTTTTAGTCTGGTGATTACCCCCAGCATGGGGGTAAAATAATAAACTTGTATTAAGTCACTAAATTTGTGGTCATTTATTATGGCTAGAATAGAAGGGTAATACACAAGGGCTTCCTAAATTTGTATGCAGTATTTTATATATTTGTGTGCAGTATATTTCAGATGAAAGAAGCTGTATATTTAATCAGTCTTTTAAGAGTCAATGAGATAAACAAGGACCTATGTATAAACAGGGAAACATATTCAATATCTTGTAACATCTGGCTCAAGTGGTTAAAAAATATGCCTGCAATGTAGAAGACCCCAGATTTACTCCCTGAGTTAGGAAGATCCCCTGGAGAAGGGAATGGCTACCCACTCCAGTATTCTTGCCTGGAGAATTCCAAGGACAGAGGAGGCTGGCAGGCTACAGTCCCCAGGGTCACAAAGAGTCAGACATGACTGACTGACTGACTCTTTCACTTCACACAGCTGAAGAGGTTGCTGTACGGCTGAAACATTGTAATCCAACTCGTCAATTATAAAAAGTCAATGATCACACTGAGTCGCTCAGCCATGTCCAATTCTTTGCAACCCCATGGACTGTAGTCTTCCAGGCTCCTCTGTCCATGGGATTCTCCAGGCAAGAATACTGGAGTGGGTTGCCATGCCCTCCTCCAGGGGATCTTCCCAACCCAGGGATCAAACCCAGGTCTCCCGTATTGCAGGTGGATTCTTTATCATCTGAGCCACAAAAGCAAGAATGAACTATTATCCTTCTTCATCCTGTAGCAGTAAATACATCCTCATTCGCTATGGAAGAACACTTCTCCTTTTACAGTTCAACTGGGAAACACGTGTTTTGTGACAAACAACTGAACAGGAGAGCAAGCAGCTTTCCGCTGTCCTCTTCTACCTCGCCCTCTGTACCTCCAAACCAAGCAACATTTAGTGCTTATTTGTTATGTTTCCTGTGACCTGTGAGCTATTATGGATTCTCAGTGTGGATGTGAGTTCCTATAGAACAGCATCTTTTTCTTCTGCTCTGTGTTCTCTTTCAGCTCTCCACTGTGCCTGGCAGAGGCACATTCTATTTAAAAATGTCACATGATTGAATCAAAAGGTTAGGTCCTATCTTAAGACAGTGACCTGGACTACCTAACATTTGGAACTCTTTCGAGACCACTGATAAGGTCTATGTATTAGTTTATTCTTTAATATCTATCTCATTATTTCCTGCAAAAAACGGAGTTCTCATATATTTCTATGGGAAAAATATTTCAGTACCCTCAGATTAATTTCTGAGATGAGAGTCTGGGTGGATCATGTGGAAATATTGGAACAGGAACTTTGATATTTCCCACTGATAACCTTGACTCTGTCTGGCATGTTCTCTATTTCACTAAGTTCATCTAAGCTCCAGCAGAATATCGCTTCATGTTCAGGTGTGTAATCAGAAGCGTAGTGCTATTTATTAAACAGACGTTATAGACCTAACTCTATTTGGATAAATCACAAGATACACAGATACAAAAAAATCTTAGCAGTAAGTGAATACATTAAATATTAAATGGGAGAAGGTTAGATGAGAATTTAATAGTCTCATTTTCTTACTAGGTTATTTCAGAATGACTTGAAATTATGGCATGAATGAGATGCGGATGATGACTGAAAATGACTTTGAATGTGGTAATCTGCTTCACATTCAACCTTAAATATTTTCATAGGATATCTGGAATTGATGAAGTGTTAATAACAGGTACACAGGTTTCTCCATAAAGTGTGCAGAGGTGTGCTGAGCCCCCATACAAATGGAAAATGAGAGGGGGAAAGCCTAGAGAAGTTGGAAATATGGTAACAAATTTAAAACATGAGATTCAACTTGAAATAATGTGAGGAAGTGTGTCTGCAGAAAAATAATCAGAAACAGATATTCAGTGGAAGGGAGACAGCTGGAAAGCAGTCAAACAGAACAGGACAGAGGGGAGAGGATACCAGATAGTAAATTAGATGAGACTGAAATACTGTGACAGTTTGGAGAAAAAAAGCTGAAAATCACCTTGGTGGCCACAGGCCATTACCAAACAAGAAAGTACACCTGAACTAGAACTCACTTTGAGATAGTGCTTTCTCTTTTTCAATGTTGAAGAAGTCAGACGAAATGGAAGGCATTCAAAAAAGAACAGCAAATACAATTAAGCATCTAAAGGGATTGATTTATATAGTGAGAGGGAAGAAAAAAAATGTGCAGTCCTCGGCTAAACACTTCTGGAGAGAACTTAATAGTCCAAAGTCTTTAAAGGATTTACATGCTGAGTCAATAGAGAGTGATTTAGTTCAGTAAGAGGGACTTTAGGCAGAAGCACAGGGAGATGAATATAAACTCTAATGCTGAAAACATTTTTCTGACTTTGTTAACACCAGAAACTAAAGTGTTTCAACTGGTGCTGACTCAAAGGTCTGCTATTGTTTTTGCTGGTCTTTTTAACCCATTTTCAGATTTATCCTGAGTGACCACGGAAGATAGTTATTGGAAAATTCTTTATACCCCTGTTATTCTCTTTCTAACAGATTGAGACCTTTCTTTCACAGTATACAAATTTGACTACTGATTTTATATTTCTAGCTTTATAATATGTCTTGATATCTGGTAGAGCAAGCCCTCCCATATTGTTGTTCTTTAAAAAGAACAACTGTTCTTTTCAAAAAATAAACTAGGCTGTTTATTTTGTCTCTGTATATATACTCTGCATACTCACTGATTTTAATAGATTATTATATTAGTCTGCTCAGGCTGCCAAAATAAAAAAACACCATCAATTGGGTGGATTAAACAGAAATGTATTATCTCACAGTTATGGAGGCTAGAAGTTTCATTATAAAAACTTAAATATATGAGAATATAGAATAACATCATAGAGTATGGCATGTTAACATGAAAGACTAAGCATTAAACCACTATTAAGAAAAATGTGATTGTTTAATTATGACAGTTATAATTTCAGTTATTTTAAAATAATTATAGTAATGAGAAGCTGCATAACAGGTATATATATATGCATATATGACATATGGCTACTGCTATTTTCTTTGAATAATAGAAAGTAGAAATCAAAGTATTGATTCCATTTATTTTCTTTAAATACAACATTTTCATAATTAAAAAATATAATCCATAAGAAGAAGACATATCTCCACTAATGGCCACAACACAGAGTCTTATAAAAGTAGAAGCTGAGGTTGCCACCTGGCTACTCTAGTCTCCTACTGGAGACCAGACCTACTGGATCAACCAGCAAAGAAGGTTAGTCTACTGGCAGGGGTGATGGAACCTGAGTGGGAAGGTGACACTGTTGTTAAGACACAATGCAGAGTAGAAATTGGTTGTTACTACGCAATGGCAGCCTGGAGGAGTATGTCTGAAATGTAGGAGATCTTTTAAGTTCTGGCTTAATATTATCCCCGTATTGCAAGAAAAAAAATAAAATACTATAAAACATAAAATACTGTAACAACTCATATAACAACTTCATAAAGTACTATAAACCCCATAAAATGCTATAACAACTCACATTGGTTTATGAGAAATCAAGGTCTGTTTTACCCTACCAGTTAAAGAATCTAACCTCCAAAGATGTTTGCTGAGAGTAACAGGAATATGGAAAAGGAAGTTTACAATCCTCAGTTAGGACTATATGACTAATTTCAAATGAGGATTGCAATAGTTGAGTCTTTCTTATTGTGCCTTGAATATATGTGTGTGTATGCATGTACTGACCAATTATTTTTCTTTCATTTCCATTTCTTCTCCTATTCTCTAGCACTAGATGTGTTAATAGTGGTTAAACATGTATTTTCAGTACTTAAGTTACTGTACAGCAAATACATGAAAGGACACATTTATATCCTGAGAGAAACTGATATAAAGTAATCAAAATACACTGGCAATATTATCATATGTTTAAACATAAGGAAAAAATATTAGAGTTAATTAAGAAATATAATCAAGTCAACCAAAAGGTTTAATCTCCCCAACAACTATCAGTGTTAAGAAAGCAACCCACAAATTATTCAAAGAAGGACATTCTGATTCATGTTTTATGCCAAGTCAAGCTAACAAACACATTATGTAAAAATTATGCTTCTGGACATAAATAACAGAAAAATCCAACCTAAATTGCCTCAAATAACAGAGAGGTATAATTGAAATATTCACTGATTGGAAACCATCAATCATGGTTCAGTCAAGTCTCTCAACTTTTTCTTAATTTTTAACTTAATTTCTCTGAGATTTTCTGGGCCGTTCTTTCTGTGTTGATTAACACACACAGGCTTTTAGAAGATGGCTATAAATTTCTATGCCTTATTTCAACACATAAAAAATTTTATAGAAAGAGCAGAAATTGTTTTTATAGAGGCTCATTATTAAGAATAAATAATCTATTTCCATAAATCTATATTCATGGATTAGGGCTAAACTTGGTACCATACCCATTCATTTACAGATGCTTCTCACCAGGGCACTTTCTAAGCATCTGAACAAATTCACATGTCCAGGTGATTCTATGCACCAACTGGCTTAGGCCTGGGTTCCTGAATCAATGACTGGCAAGTAGATAAAACTTCTCAATCAGCATGATCCCCAAGCAGGATACTGTAGTAGCAAGCACCAACTTCATAATTCAGAATATTCCATCACTTATATGATGTATTTGTCTAATTAAAAATCTGACACAATTCTTCACTCAGTATAATGTATAGCATTGAATTTATTAACTTCTAACTAATTAATATGTCAAGCTTTTATAACTTAGAGGAAAGATGAAGATATTTTAAATATTCTGAAGAAATTAAGAAAGATACTAATTGAAAAACTATTGAAAAATGTTCCCTTTCTTAAACAGTTTCAAATAGTTTTAGTTTATCATCTTCTCCTCTCATACTCAACTATGGAGTGAAAACTTACGTATGAGAGAAAAATTATTTACAACTCATTTATTGCATAACCTAAAGAAATTTAGGCCTCCAAATTTAAGTCTTTCTTAATAACAGAAGTAGCTAACTGACCATTATTTACAACCAAAACCTAATTATTTGGAAGATGTGACAATAGTATTTTTTTCAGAATTATATTTTGATATTTTTCTAAGAGATTTTGTAATCTAAATAAAACTTTTATAATGATACAAAGTTATAAATCCAATTTAGCATATGAATCATCGTGTTAGTTATGCTAAATCATTATGGCTAATTCTCCTTTGAAAACTTTCCAGGAAGAGCTTGATTTTTCCTTCTTAGAAGATAATCCTGTATTTGGAGAATTTACGGGCCCTCTAGTTGAGTAACAAAAACTGAACAGCTGATGTTTTGATGGCAGTTGAACTAAATATTTTGTAGCTATTTCATAAAAAAGAAACTCTAGGGATTTCCAACTAGTAAGTGAAGGATAAGTAAAATATGAAACCTTTTGGTCTAAGAGGTCAGAAATTATATCTGAAGCTGTTTAAAGCTATGATTGCTTCTCAGATATGAAAACTATGGATATGGGAAGACATTATAATAGATTTCTAAAAACTCATGGTTGTTTGGTAGAAATATTTGAACTTCTTCTTGAGTATAGTTACTCTTATAACAAAAGGGTATAAGCTTTGTATATTTCTTAATGATTTATGCCTTATTAAAAATTTTACAATTTAATATCATTTTACATGCATTTTGAGAAAAGGTGAAACAATATGGTAAATTTTCAGGGTGTATTATGAACAAAATATTCAAATTCCTAGATTCCTAACCTCTGACTAATTAAGCTATGCTGCCTTGGTGAATCAATTTAGAAAGTAAGGAGAAAAACTTTGTTTTAAATTACTCACTAGGTGTGTATTGTGGGGAAAGCATGCTGATTCTTTTACGTCTCAATTTTCTTAAGTATATAATGGACATATTAAGGCACCAGTAGATAAATTAATTTGTTGATAAGATAGTAGTTATTTTAACCAGCAGAATCATAGGCAATACCTTAAATGCATTCTTAAAATTACAAAGTGCTTATTTATAAGAATATCAATTCACCTATAGTGATGTTTCAGAACCTTGGGTGCATATGGGAATTCATTGGGGAGCTTTAGAAATCACTGGTGCCTGGGACTCAAACCAGAAATTTGAGTTCAGTTGTCCTCGTTATTATGTGGACATCAGTTTTAGAGACTGACTTAAATGATTAATTATTAGAATTTATCCTTGCATAGTTTTGAATAGGAGTATGTATTTAGTTTTAAACTTGATTTGTAAACATCAGATTTAAACAGCTGAAAGTATAACTAGATACAGCAGTACATCTATATTTATTTATATACACATAAAATTAAATATATTTAATATTCTATTAACTAAAAATGCATGATGAATTTTAGGCCAACTTATGATAATCTTTGTAAGAATAAACATGTATTACACTTGAGAAAAAATGCTCTCTGTCATTTTTCTCTAGATATCATTTCCTGGTGATGTTGAATCATTTATAAGCCCTTTGGGATACACAGTGAAATGCTGAAATTGATACAAATAGCGTAAAGTTATACCACATGAAAAATTAAACTTATTTTTAAATTTTGGTCTTTAATCATGCTATATTCTCCAATTAGTGCACTCATGATTTTTTTTTCCTACAGTTCAAATCTCAAAAGAGAAACTTTCATTGTAAGTGCCTTAGTATATAAAATACATGGTTTATATTATTAGAGTTGGCCAGATTTGATGAGAACTATTAATCACAATTGTTCTTACAATAGCAGAAATGGATGAACTTAACTATTTTTCTTTTCAAAAGGAACTTCCCTGGTGGCTCAGATGGTAAAGCGTCTGTCTACAATGTGGGAGACCTGGGTTTGAGTCCTGGGTTGCAAAGATCCCCTGGAGAAGGAAAAGACAATCCACTCCAGTACTATTGCCTGGAAAATCCCATGGACAGAGGAGCCTGGTAGGCTACAGTCTATGGAGTCGCAAAGAGTTGGACACGACTGAGTGACTTCACTCACTCACTCATTAATCACAATTGTTCTTACAATAGCAGAAATGGATGAACTTAACTATTTTTCTTTTCAAAAGGAAGAGAAAGGGAGGAATAAAATCTCATAGAATTTAAAATAGCTTATTGACAAATTTTGTAAGACAGTTATGATAAATATGTATTATAAATTCTCTGTCAAGTTATTTTATTATTGAAAGTCTTTTGACCTTAATATTAGTTTCTTTAAAAATGAATTTTAGCAAAAAAAAAAAAAAAAAAACCTAGTGTGATTTTGAGGACATGAATAAAATACATACCAAGAATAAGGAAATAGATTTTTTTTAATACCCTATAAAAATCTTTGGTCATTTCTATTAAAAATGTATATTCTAAGTAGATATTTAGATATTTCATTAAATATATTTGATTCTTTTAAATTGAAAGACCTGCTTGCATAACTCTAGAGAATACAAAAGATGCCACAATTATGTAGTTTAAATTATTTTCCCTTGCTATATGAACTGATATAGTTCTATCCCAATATAGTACTTTAGGAGAACTTGGCAGATAATTAGAAGAAACATCCAATTGAATGAATTCTATTGTCAATAACATGCCAGGCTTGGCAACCCTGAAATCCTTAACTACAACCACCTAAAGATTTTTGATAAAGTATTAAAGTTTAATGAATGGCTTTTGCAAAAGGAAGAAAAATGTCCAGAAATCCCAAACTATCAGGCAAAAGAAGTCAAGTCCTAGGAAGCTGAAAACTTAATGAAAACTGTACACTCTTCACTAGGTTCTTTCAGGTCCTCTACTCTCACTGCAAAAGCCATTCTAAACTACCCAACAACACCTTGATGTAGGTACTATTATCCTAATTAATGAAACATAACTTGGGCCAGGTCACACCAGCAAATGTGCACTGGAGTCAGTAAACTTAACCAGCTCATGGGTTAGAAGTCTCTGATCTGAGCTAACACAACAGTCTCAAAATGTTCAAAAAAGATTTTTTAAAAATACACAGGAGTCATAATGAAAGACAAGATACTAAATAAGAATAAACATATTTGAAAAAAGATCTAAATAGAACTTGTGGATGTTAAAAAAAAAATAACTCACTGAAAATAAAACTCATTTTACTTAAGCATTGCTTGAGTGAATTGCCACTATATCTCGTGGAACGCTGAGATTACAGGTCAGCTGAAACCTGCTGTATGTATTTTCCTTCACCAGTTTGGGAAATGAAAGTGCACCACATGCTTGTGCATTAAGTCTGAAAGCTTCACAGCATCCCGCTGTCTCAGCATCCCCACAAGCAGGCTGTGGGCACCCCGCCCAGACGGCCAGGATCAGCAATGTCCACAGGAACCCTTTTTTGTCCAAACTGTGACCTAGTGAAATTGCACACACCAATGAAACCCATGCATACCTCTGGCTAGCATGCTCCAGGCCACGCCCTAGTTAAGGCACTAACCCAAGGGCTCTCCTTCCTCCCTACTTCCTCTCCCTCCCCCCTCAGCTCCCCCTGCTTGTCTGGCATTCTCTCCTAGAGCTCCCTCCAGGGCCCCCCTGATGGCGAGCACTGATGGTCTCTCCAGGACCTGTGAGTATGGGAAACGTTGCTTCCTGCCTCTTCTGTTTCCCCTCTTGTCAACACACCTGACCTACCATCTCAAGAAAAAAACAGAACAGCTGGCTCACAAAAACACTTGATCATATCCAACCACACAGGTCAGCAAGTTATAGTCCTACAATGTACCCAGGTGGAAGAGAACCAGATTATTGGAAAATATTTATATTATACTGCAAGTATTCTTTGACTAATATATATATATATATATATATATATATATATATATATATATATATATATATGTATGTATGTATATTTAAAACTGGGGGTGGGCAGGGAGAGATGAAGAAAATGAATTTATTCCCTTTCTTTTTTAGAAATGAGAATCACTTAAATGATGGAATACATTTGGATGGGCATGCAAGTTTACTGAGGGGAAGATATAATAGGAATAATTTTAAGTTTTTAAATACTGAACTGAAGTGTCCAGGTCAGTGGGCTCCAGATGCGGCTCCAAATGTAAGTTCTGACAAATTCATTTTATTATTTCCCTGAGTTTTAAGGTTAAAAGAATCTTTAAAACTTTTACAGTGTCATCACTGAATTTTCAAAAGCTTACTTTTATTATAATTTAAAAAAAATCTCACTAATAAATCACTGTACATTTTATCCACTCCTTCTCTCTCTAACACAGTGTACAGACACCATAGCCACCATGAAATAATTACACAAACAGAAAAATAACCATAAACTCTAATACCTATGAAAGTAGGATGCTTTTTTCCCTTATTTTGACAAAGAGGCACCTACATACTTAGAGATAATTTTACAAATGAAAATCAAAATGATCACTTAGAACATTTCAAGAGATCAAAATGTGATATTAAATATTACTATCATTACTGATAATGAATTAGTCATTGAAATAACATTTGTGCAACTTATAGGATTGAATAAAAATGGAAGAGGCACTGAAGAAAATACTTTCTGTTCTTCTATCAGGTATTAAAATAAAGCCCTGCCGGATTTTGGAAAAAGATGCCAGGACAGACTAGTTTGAACATAATGTGAAGGTTTTTTTTAATATAAATTTATTTATTTTAATTGGAGGTAAATTACTTTACAAAATTAACAAATTGAAAAATAAAAACCATATGGTTATCTCAATAGATGCAGAGAAAGCCTTTGACAAAATTCAACATCCATTTATGATAAAAACTCTCCAGAAAGCAGGAATAGAAGGAACATACCTCAACATAATAAAAGCTATCTATGACAAACCCACAGCAAACATTATCCTCAATGGTGAAAAATTGAAAGCATTTCCCCTAAAGTCAGGAACAAGATAAGGGTGCCCACTTTCACCACTACTATTCAACATAGTTTTGGAAGTTTTGGCCACAGCAATAAGAGCAGAAAAAGAAATAAAAGGAATCCAAATTGGAAAAGAAGATGTAAAACTCTCACTGTTTGCAGATGACATGATCCTCTATATAGAAAACCCTAAAGACTCCACCAGAAAATTACTAGAGCTAATCAATGAATATAGTAAAAGTTGCAGGATATAAAATCAACACACAAAAATCTCTTGCATTCCTATGCACTAATAATGAGAAAATAGAAAGAGAAATTAAGGAAACAATTCCATTCACCATTGCAACGAAAAGAATAAAATACTTAGGAATATATCAACCTAAAGAAACTAAAGACCTATATATAGAAAACTATAAAACACTGGTGAAAGAAATCAAAGAGGACACTAATAGATGGAGAAATATACCATGTTCATGGATCGGAAGAATCAATATAGTGAAAATGAGTATACTACCCAAAGCTATCTACAGATTCAATGCAATGTCTATCAAGCTACCAACGGTATTTTCCACAGAGAAAGAACAAATAATTTCACAATTTGTATGGTAATACAAAAAACCTCAAATAGCCAAAGCAATCTTGAGAAATAAGAATGGAACTGGAGGAATCAACCTGCCTAACTTCAGGCTCTACTACAAAGCCACAGTCATCAAGACAGTATAGTACTGGCATAAAGACAGAAATATAGATCAATGGAACAAAATAGAAAGCCCAGAGATAAATCCATGCACCTATGGACACCTTATCTTTGACAAAGGAGGCAAGAATATACAATGGATTAAAGACAATCTCTTTAACAAGTGGTGCTGGGAAAACTGGTCAACTACTTGTAAAAGAATGAAACTAGAACACTTTCTAACACCATACATAAAAATAAACTCAAAACGGATTAAAGATCTAAACATGAAGTTCTTAGATCTACATAGCTATCATGTGCAAGCCTCAGTGATTTCACTTAGCTCCATAAAACCCATGCTAAAAGCCTCAGAAGGACTTTAGAAAGCAGATCTTCTAGTCCCCTTTTAATGTTTTTTACAGTATTAACAAAAAAACATTTATTTATTTTCATCACCATGAATCCTCAATAAAACATGAGCAAACAGAATCCCACAACACATAAAAAGGATCACATACCATGATCCAGTTAGATTCATCCCTGGGCCACAAGTATGGTTCAGTATATATAGATCAATCAATGCAATACATCACATTGACAAAAAGAAAGACAAAAACCACATGACTATCTCAACAGATGGGGGAAAAGCATTTGGTGAAATTCAACATCTATTCATGACAACTCTCACCAAAGTGGTTGTAGAGGGAACATATCTCAACATATTAAAAGCCATTTATAACAAACTCACAGCCAACATAGTATTTTTTCTCATAACTTACAATACTAACTTCTGGGGGGGGGGTCACTAAACATGACATATATTTTGAATAATCCGTATTACTTTCTTCAATTTACTTTTTATGTTTTAATAGAGTCAACTGAGTTACTTTTTATCCTAGGGAATTCTCTTTGATTTTTCCAAACATTTCTTTCCTAAATCACAAAACATCATTAAATTAATCTTACACTGGACTAAAACAGGCCTCTGAATGATGAATCAATATGAATGAATGACTGATTATGCATCAGACATCTGATATATCCTACAGTAAGATGTCAGGTCCTTCCTGAGGAGATCAGGGAGTTTGCTGGAGGATGCTCTAAGGGGTAGGCCTGAGAAATCAGGGTCTATGTGAAAGCAAAACTCCAACTCCTCTTCAGTCAAGCTACCTCCTGAGGTCACAAGAGAGGAAGGGAGAGAAGATAGTAAGAGGAGAAGAGGAGAGAGGCATCCAGATGTCATTTGGACAAAATAACTTCCTTTGAATGCCCAGAGTGCTTGATCTATAATTATTTAAGCCCTGTCATCTCTTCTAACAAACATTAATTTTAATTAAAATATCTTCCATTTTTTAGTATTTTTACTTTTTTCCCATGCACACATTACTGAGTGTTGCTTAATTTATACAGCACATTGATGAGGCTGCTTCAGTTATAATTCTCAGCTTATGAATGAAGAAGAAAAAAGATTTAGTGGCCAGCCCTGTTCACATCTGACATGTAGCAATAAAGCTGCCATGAGTTCTTGAACAAATCAATGAATAAACAAACACTTGAATCTTTCATTGCTACTGCATTAGAAGGCAGGAAAGTCTCCAAATTGCACGTATGTTTTCTGATATATTTTATATTCTCATATTTTTATATTTTTTCAATGTTGATAGCAATAAAATTGCTAAGGAAGAGTAAAATTTGTTAAAAAAAATTCTAAAATATGACCTATTTTAGAATATTTTCTAAAATATGAGCTTATTTTCTAAAAATGAACTCAGAAGATAATGTCAATTCTGATTAGTCACATCAGCACTTTTCATTTAACCTTTTATGTCTTACCCTTTTGTGTTTCATTTATAATCTGATTTTACTCAGCTTCCTTCTCAAATCTCACAAAAAGTCCTGAGTATTTCTTGGTCTCCCACGATGCTGTGCATTTGCTCTGGCAATTCTCAGGTGGATGACTGGAGTTCAGGGAGGTCGGCTGACTAGCCAGAGATCACACTCAAGCTACTGAAATTTAGGACTAGAGTCTGAGAATCTTTTGACCATGAATTTCCTCTCCCCCAACAACCATTAAGATTAATTACTTCCAAAAAAGGTAAAACAACCACCAAACCTAGTATTACTTCATGCTTCTCATGACTGAGGACCTGCATCACAGACCAAACAGATTTCAAGGATCACAATTCAATAATCAAAGGAAAGAAAGGCACACAGCACTTTGCTTTGAAAATGTAGAAGTGAAATAGAGGCTTAGATGGGAAAACTAATGGTTTACCTTAGTGTCTGCAGTCCTTCCCATCTTGTTCTTCATATTCCAGAGAGATTACTCTTCATTTTGTACTTTTCCTAAAACATGGTATCCTTGAAATAAAAAATGAAAAAGTATACTGTAATATGTTTCTTTTACTTTAAGTTACTCTAATTTAATTTGATGTAGTACATGTAATTAAGTATGTAGGAAGCTTTTCTTTAATAAGCAATAGTTAAGTCCCAAATTTTTAAGAATATCTACAAAAGAGCCTCACACCAACCTTCTGGCAAAGAGTAAATAAAGGACCAAAGTGAAAGGGAAAGTGAAAGTTGTTCAGTTGTATCCAACTCTTTGCAACCGCATGGACTATACAGTCCATAGAATTCTCCAAGCCAGAATACTGGAATGGGTAGCCTTTCCCTTCTCCAGGGCATCTTCTCAATCCAGGGGTTGAACCCAGGTCTCTGGCATTGTAGGAAGATTCTTTACCAGCTGAGCCACCAGGGAAGCCCAAGAATACTGGAATGGGTAGCCTATTCCTTCTCCAGGGGATGCTTACTACCTAGGAATTGAACTGGAGTCTCCTGCATTGCAGGTGGGTTCTTGACCAACTTAGCTATCAGGGAAGCCCCAAATAAAGGACCTATGGAATACTTGACTGAAAAGACATGCATGTATAAGAAAGAGAAAGGATAACTTCAAATTACTTGGAGCACACATATCACATGGTTACAAGGGAATTTTACCCACTTACACATCATTAATTAACAAGTGGTCTAGACAAACATTTCACATGTGTTCAATTATGACCCACTGATATAATTCCAGGGAACCTGATATTTTTAATTTTGCTTAGAATGGGCATTTTACAATGACAGTGGTACATACATTTTACAGAAATATCAAATTTTGTTTACACATATGTTCGTTGTTGTTGTTTAGTCTCTAAGTCATGTCTGACTCTTTTAGGACCCCATGGACTACCCACCAGGCTCCTCTGTCCATAGGATTTCACAGGCAAGATTACTGGAATGGGTTGCCATTTCTCCTCCACAGAAGGGACAGAACCCACATTTCCTGAACTGACAGGTAGAGTTTTTGACCAATGAGCCAACAGGGAAGCCCTTACACATATATAGACAAAATTTACAATTTACTAACAATTTAAGAATACAAACAAAAACTTTTGAAACCTTTAATTTATTAAGTAAAATGATTGGAATTATCATTTTCATTTCTTTCAAGGAGGACACAGTTTATGGTAAATGTGAGATGTTTTCTCTGAGCCTGATTCCTGTACCACATCAATGCAAACTCTTTTTCAGTCATAAAGGATGTGAATCAGGTATATTAGTATTTTTGTCATTGTTTTTTCTTGCAGTTGAGGGAAAGGGAGGATAAGATAAGGACCTTCATCAAATACATTAGTTTGAAGGAAAATATAAAGAGAATCTAAATATTTTAGGTATTCAAAAATTCTCCAGCTTGGCATTACAATTTGTTTTAATTTTCTCTCACTTCTCTCCTTTTCCCCTCTTGCTATGTATATTATCTTCTACAAACTGAAAACAATTGTATTGAAAGACTTTCAAGTTCCGAAAAAATTTGTGACTGACTTTAGTTGAGAATATACAGTAGATTACTGATTTAGTCATATTCCAGGAAGCCTGTCTAAAATGACAGTTTATTATAAACAGTGCTGTGATGAACATTGGGGTACACATGTCTCTTTCAATTCTGGTTTCCTCGGTGTGTATGCCCAGCAGGGTGGATTCATGTCAATGTATGGCAAAACCAATACAGTATTGTAAAGTAAAATAAAGTAAAAATAAAAATAAAAAATAAAATAAAATAAAAGTGAGACCCCCAAAAAAATAAATAAAATAAAATGACAGTTTAAAGAAATTTAAATACATTGTTACCACTTTTTTCACTACATCTTGAATAGTGTAGAAATCTCTATCCCAGTTATCTTAAATGCTTCTTAACTTTTTCACCCATATCAAAATATCTTCTCTCATTTCCCTTTCCACAAATAGAAAAATAGGAAATAAAAATCAGAAGTTCTTAACATTATACATACTTTTTTTCAAAACAAAGCTTTTAACTATGGTGATGAAGCAGTCAAATAATAAAACTATTAACTCCAATTTTAAAATAAATATTATACCCAGAGCATATATTTATTATGTCTAAGCAGACAATTGATGTAATGTTTTTGATTAAATGTGATATTATACTTATAATAAAAACTTCTATTTGCATTTTAAAGGATAAACTTTTGGATGCACATTTTTATAGTAACAAAAATAATTAACATGTTCAAATTTTATTTTTAATATACTGTCAAATGTAAGTTTTATATTAATTTAAACTTTAAAAAAGGTACAGTTTTAAAAAGCATATTATAATCTTTTCATATACAGTCATGAAAATAACTTTCTCTGAATGGTCAAAAAGACTGACATTTAGTGTCTGTTTTTATTTCAGGTTGAAACTTTACTTTTCTATAGGCTTCTCCATTTTTTTCTTCATTTTTTAAAAGGTATGCACCTTGATAAAACTGCAACATTTTAATGGATGACCATTTAAAAAGATAAAGTATATATATGCTTGATTATATAAGTTTTAAAAATATACTATCATGTCATTTAAGCTTTTAATCATGTCTAACGTACTTTTTTTTTTATTGTCCTTAAAAGTCCCCATGTCTCTCCTTTATACTTTAGCCTTTTAAGTACAAGAAATTTCCCTGTATCCTCTCAGCATGTGGTGGAATATGTGACTCAGCCTGAATTCAATAATTGTTTTGCGGTTGTTGAATAAGTGGAGTCCAAATGTTTTACTATGTACATAAACTACATTGTACTTATTATTTCTATTCATTTCTTTCAGAACATATTTAATCATGTCTTCAATGTTGTTCATTTGTTAATTTATTCAACAAATATTTCTAAAATATTTGGATAAGAAATCGACTCTTCCTTAATGAAGTAACAACAGCTGTCCAATCTTCAGCATCTATGTTCATCTTCCTAAATATGGCTAAGCCCTTGCATTCCTGAATTTTAAGCATATGTCAGATCCACTCACTGGGATCTGAGCTGTGGTCTTCCTTGAGCTTGTACTATCATCTTGTCATCATGCTCTGGTATGACAAAGTTCATAATGAAGTGGAAAGAAAATTTTATTAATTAAATAATACATAAATGTTGGCTTTCAGAGTGGCTTACTTTATGAGGCAGCAGATACCAGAAGCATCTGTCACAGAGCCTGGAGACATGAGTCTCATTTACTTTGATTTGTACGTGCAAGCTGTCTAAGCTCTGTTTTACTCATCTGCCAAAAGCAAATATGTATAGCTAGGTAACACAAGATTGCTGTGTTTAATTCATTTGTGAATATGTGAAAGCACTGAAAAACTATAAAATGATATTCATATATGGGCTCGTAAGCTATCACCCATGGGCCAGTCGCCTGCTGTTATGAATAAAATTTTATTGGATCACAGGTATACCTCTCTTGATTTATGTTTTTTCTATGGTAGACTTCAGCTATAACAGCAGAATTGAGTAGTTGCAATAAAGACCTTGGGTTTGCGAAGCCTAAAATATTTACTGTTTGGTCCTTTATGGAAAAATGTTGACCTCTCCTAATGATATTAACACTTACCACTAATAATAATGGCAACAAAAGTCAATTTGTACAACTCTAATGAAAAATATTTAAAATATTTCAAGTGGTGATGTACTGTTTATTTCTTTAGGAAACTAATATAGTTGATTTTGTTAACTGATCAATATTATCTAACAGTAAATTTTTACATCAATATGTCCAAGCTTAAATTTAACATTCACATATATGTTAATCTCTATAATGACGAGTTTATTAAACTCTTAATATCACACTTATGCATTTAATGTTTATACTATACCATATAATACTGATTATAAAAATTAGAATGCTGACCCTAGTGTATAATCATAAATACATTTATGATATTTAAATTGTGGTACACTGAACAAATGTCATCTACGTTTACTTAATTAAAAGACTATAGATTAACATTCCCTAGTTTTAAAATATCAAAAGTGAAAATCAATCAGACTACTTGATCTAAGGTAATTAGAGAAACATATTCACTTTATTAAATTTTTGGATTAGAGGCAATTGAAGCCATCAGTGACCAAGCAAGAAACCATATCAAAAACAATCTATTGGACATCAATAATACTATAAAGTCATCCTTTGTAAAGTGAAGAGGCAGAAGACACTTTACTATATATAAAAGTTAGTCGTATAACTGACAAGTACAGAAATGCAATGGACTTATCTGAGTGGGAAGGGAGGCAGTGCAGTACAGTTTAGAAGATGATGTCCTTGGTCTTGATACTGTTTGTTATTTGAAGAGATTTATTCTTTAAAGGCATTTCATTTGCTGATATATCAGTTGTGATATATCACAGTTTGAATATGGTGTTTATTTGAAGAAATTAAAACAATAAATTATTTCCTTTTGGGGCATATGACAAAAAGATAGACTTTTAAAGATTCTAACAGTAACTATAGCTTATAGTCATTAATTAAAATAATAAAACTCTACATGATGTTTAGAAATAAAACATAACCTATAAAACAGATACTCAGATGACAGAGGACTTAAACATACAGGTTACCTAGTTTTAGAAGCTTATATGTAAATCATCTTGGTCTTTTGATACAACTCAAAAATGGTCCCTCTTTGGATCTGCACTCAGTGTAGAATGAATCTACTGTAATTCTAGTCTGTTTTCATGAAGTTGACATGTATTGATGAGCCATCAGAAAAAATCTCCTCAGAAGGAAAAACCATCCATATTCTTTGAATAGAAATTCAATTATTTCTTAAGATGCCATGTGACTATACAATGGGGATCTAACTTCTAAACTAGAGTCCTACAGACACAGCCTTAGCATTAAGCCAGGGTAAACAGGTATTACTTAGTAATAGAGTACCATCACTACACACAAAAATGACAAAACACTGATTATCTTTGAAGCATACAATATATATGAGACTACAAAATCTGTGCTACAAATCTGTTGAACTATAATCTTCCACTTTCTCAGCTATGTGGTTGCTTCAGAATATTAAGTCTACAATTTTCTCTTTCATTTTCCTTTCAGACACTGACTAAGTGTGACAAATAGCTTTATGTCTCATCTCATTTCATTTCCATGATGTGATCTTCAAAACCACAAATGCATCAAGAGCAGAAATGACTTTATACCACTAATTCTGGTTGTTTTCATAGACCTAATCCTGGAGGCAGGAGCTGCTTGACCGGCAAGTCATGGCCTTATTTTAGCCCACAAGAATATTTTGCTTAACCACCGTAGTATTTTAGAAACTGGGAAATTTTGTGAATCATTCCTAATCTTTGACTTTTCTTGAAAATCAAAAAAAAAAAAAAAACTTTCAATATGGGTCCGCAGCTCCATACGGTAATAAGCAGTTGGATGTGATTCATGTCTGCCACAGCCTCGACCTATTCTACTGCTTCACATCTGGGGCTTTTCATTGATTCAAACTGCCTACAGAGTATCTACATTTTCTGACTTTCTGAGTTTTTCAGTGATTTGGCCCCTAGCACAATTAGAACATAGCAATTAACCTTTCCCTGCATATTTGATTGGTATTTCCTATTCACTTTCTTACCAATTTTGAATCAACTAACTAGATTCATACAGCATGTGATACTGAAGAGTACAGAACAAGGAGGAGAATGAAATCTCACTTGATGAATAACAGAAACTGAAGTTAGAATGTGCCCTCTGGTCACTTGTCCCTGAAGCTTGACACTTCCAGTATGCCTCTGGATCAGTCCACGTACAACCTGACCTATGTAGATAATTTATTGGACAAAACTGACTCAGACTTTTCTGGAATTTAAAATTATAAGTACTAAATCCCTCTGAACTTCTTCAATGTCCAGAGTTGAAGTTGAAGTATCATCATTAGAAATTACAATAATCAGTTCAAATCCTATAATACCTTTCAATGGACACTAAATTATTATCTTAAGCTTTTTAAATGCATATAATGCTAAAACTGGAATTTATCTGAAGATGGTAAAACTTCTTATAATAAATATATACAATACGTGAAAATAACATATGCCTGCCTTTCTTACCTCTACTATCCTTAATCTACTCCTGTTCACCTTTTATATTTCCTGTATTATTTGAGATGATAAACAGAAACAGTGCTGTAAGATATTTGTCTAAATTTTACAAAACTAAGGAACTGTAACAAGCTTGATTTCACTCTCCTTAGCATACAGTTTCTTTTATCGCATGGCATGATAATTAAATGCATTAAAATATGCTCTTTGGTCTGTGTTTTTATTACTTTGGTTTTCTTATTTGAGCATAATTGAGCTTTATTTCATTTTAAAATTTCATTTCTGACACATTACCCATCATTCAATAATGCTGCAACTGGATGGAAATCATTTCAATAATGTGTAGATGCAAATCTTAAAGAAAAATTAAAATTCTTAATGAATTATTAAGAAATGTAAATTTATGATAAAAATCCAAACCAGACACAATTATGCATAAGTTGCTTTCCCCCAAATAAACACATAAACAAACACATACTCACATGCAAACTCCATTTTTCAAAGATAATATTTGTAATTTTTTATATTCTCACTACATAAATTAAAGTGTTTTTGTCACTTAATAGTATGTCTTATCCATCTCTCTCTCTCCATACTAAAATATGTAGATCTAGGTTATACTTCATGACTATGGAGCATTTAATTGCATGATAAACCTAAATTTTACCTCTGGTAAGATGTGGGTTATTTGTTGCTTTCTTGTTTTTTTGACTATCACAAAATTTAATGAATATATTTATATATACATCTTTTCACATCTATATTAGACAAAACAAGGATACATTTTTAGAAGTAGAATGGCTGGATAATACTGTCAGCAAATAAGTAATTTTAAAATGACCTCTGAAAATACTACCTTAGGTACAACTTTTATCTCAGCATTAACAACAGAGAATGTTTATCTCTCCATACCTTTGTGGACACTGAGTATTATCATTATTTAAAATTTGGGGACCTTATTTAATCAGCCAGTTTGTATCATTTGTATTTTTATCTATAAAATCTTTTTAGATTTTAGTATATTTTTCTTTCTCATATATATAAAATATATAGGACATACTAAAATAAACAGATGTGAGCATCATTACTAAACACATCTTAAAAGGCAATAAATACTAATTAATAAAGAAAAATGTTACTGTCTAATTTAACCATTCTGACCAAACCATTGCCTATTTTATCTCATTTCATAACTCATTCCCACCACTTTAGACATGATAGTTTAAGTGTCCTTTGAAGCACACTGGTTTACACTAGCATGTGAAGACCATTTTGATTAAACTCAAATGGTGTCAAGGACCTGGGAGAGTTTGCCTCCTATGACTTTGCAAAATATATGATTAACTTCCATTTTTCAGTTGCTCTCTCGCAATCCACCAGAAATGTTAGTCATTTATGTGTGTGGTTTCTGGTGAAAAAAATGGAGTTTCCTTTTTTGTTCATAGATAATTGATTTTCTCATATTTTAGGAGAGGTTTTATCTATTGAATATTATACATTTTATATTTACACCAAATCTAAATGAACTAGAACGATATGGTGAATAATTTTCTATATTCTTTTTAAGAACTTTATAGTAAAAACCTCTCTCAGATATAGAATCTTGGTAAATGGATTCTTTAGAATTACTTCAGAAGGCTTTCCATACCAAAAATGATGATATTAAAAATTTTTGATGACATAAAGAAAATAAGTACAAAACAAAATCAAAAGCTGCTAAACATGGCATTTACCCTTGGGGTCAAGATGTGTTAAGCAGCATCAGGCATTGTGGAAAAACTGTTTAAGCAGAAAGCAATATTTTACAGAACAATTTCTAGACATGGAAATAACTCAGTGATACAAGAGCCTGAAGAAGAATCAGACAGAAAAACAGAACATGACTTTGTAATAAAGTCAGGGAATTGGTATAGGACTTCTGATCCTCATTTCCCTGAATATAGGTTATGTGTCTTAAATTGGTGTGCATTCTTTGACACATCATCCCAAATGTTTTTCATCATATTAATGTAGGTATTCCTCAAAATCATCTTTGCCTCTTGATTGTTAAGTTACCATTTGTTCCTAAATATATATCACTTAAAAAAATCAAGTCACCTTTTAGTGAAAAAAAAAATTACTTACAAGTATAATTAATTAAACTTTGCTTCTTTTTTCTAACTTCAGTGAGTTTTTCAAATCTACACTTTTTAACAGGAAAAATGAGATACTTCTTGTGAATAACTGAAGGCCAACTTTTCATAAATTACAAGTTCTTTCAAAAATCACTTTATGACACATTGCAGAGAATTTCTGAAGCCACATCAGAAGTGCTAAGAAACAATGACAACAAAAAATACTATGCAAGAAGACAAAGAAGGGAACTTACTGCCACTACATACATTTCCATAAAATAGAACAGTTTATTTACTACAGCACATACAAATTTCTTATTACACAGAATAATTTCATAAAAACTTCTATCAATATAATTAAAACTATGAGCTGTTGGTATGAGGCTATGTGACTATATCAGTGAAACAAAATAGAGATCACCCAATACCAAGCGATAGTATCTTAATACAGTTAGAAAGAAGAGAGGTTATTTAATCAGTGGTGCTGGCAAATTGGCCTTTTTCCTTGGAACCCCAAATCACAGCATGAAACAAACAAACAAACAAAAATCAGATTGATTAAAGACTTAAATGTAAAAAGAATAAAAATATTAGAAGAAAAAAAAACTCACTTCACCTCATTTTTCAACAAAAACATTTATTTTCAGAAGTAACTATGTTTCCAAATAAAAATGACTGAATAAAAATAGGGGTTCAACATATGCAACAATGGATAAATTCAGTTAAGTCACCAGTCGTGTCAACTTTTTGCGACCCCATGGACTGCAGCACGCCAGGCTTCCCTGTCCATCAGCAACTCCCGGAGCTTGCTCAAACTCATGTCCATTGAGTTGGTGATGCTATCCAACAGTCTCATCCTCTGTTGTCCTCTTCTCTTCCTGCCTTCAATCTTTCCCAGCATCAGGGTCTTTTCAAATAAGTCAGTCTTCACATCAGGTGGCCAAAATATTGGAGTTTCAGCTTCAACATCAGTCCTTTCAAGAATATTCAAGACTGATCTCCTTTAGGATGGACTGCTTGGATCTCCTTGCAGTCCAAGAGACTCTCAAGAGTCTTCTCCAACACCACAGTTCAAAAGCATCGATTCTTTGGTGCTTAGCTTTCTTTATTATCCAACTCTCACATCCACACATGACTACTGGAAAAACCATAGCTCTGACTAAACAGACCTTTCTTGGCAAAGTAATGTCTCTGCTTTTTAATATGCTGGTCATATTGGTTGGTCAGAGCTTTTCTTCCAAAGAGCAAGTGTCTTTTAATTTCATGGCTGCAGTCACCATCTGCAGTGATTTTGGAGCCCAGGAAAATAAAGTCTCTCACTGTTTCCCCATCTATTTGCCATGAAGTGATGGGACTAGATGCCATGATCTTAGTTTTCTGAATGTTGAGTTTTAAGCTAACTTTTTCACTCTCCTCTTTTACTTTCAAGAGGCTCTTTAGTTCTTCACTTTCTGTCATAAGGGTGGTGTCATCTGCATATCTGAGGTTATTGATATTTCTCCCATAAATTTGATTCCAGCTTCATCTAGCCTAGCATTTCACATGATGTACTCTGCATAGAAGTTAAATAAGCAGGGTGACAATATACAGCCTTCACGTACTCCTTTCCCATTTGAAACCAGTCTGTTATTCCATGTACAGTTCTAACTGTTGCTTCTTGACCTGCATAAAGGTTTCTCAGGATAGACCTCAATTTTTCCCTATTTTTAATATTATGTTATTCTTCCCCTGTTAAAAACTCCTGGGGAAATTCTCAACAAATGTTGAGTATATGTTCAAACTAAACTTTATGTAAATACCAGAGCATATCCTTACAAATCAAACTCCAAATCATCAAGATACTAAGTAATGGACACCAAAGTGCATAAAATACTGAGTTGGTAAAGAATCCACCTGCAATGCAGGACACCGTGGTTCAATTCCTGGGTTAGAAGATCCCCTGGAGAAGGGATAGGCTACCCACTCCAGTATTCTTGGGCTTCCCTTGTGACTCAGCTGGGAAAGAATCCGCCTGCAATGTGGGAGACCTGGGTTCAATCCCTGGGTTGGGAAGATCCGCTGGAGAAGGGAAAGGCTACCCACTCAAGTACTCTGGCCTGGAGAATTCCATGGACTGTATGTATAGTCCATGGGGTCGGAAAGAGTCAGATGCAACTGAGCGACTTTCACTTTCACAGTGCTTTCTGAGTCATCTAAAGAGGGTAACGGATGTTTTCTTGGAACAATACCTACCATGACGCCACTTCCATCCAATACTTGGCTTTGCTTCTCTCATTTATACTTACTCACTTTAGGTTGTGGTTTATGTTTCGTTTTAGCATTTGATTCTTGGCAAACACTCAGGATTTCAGCTAAGGTTAAATCAATTTCAGATTTAACAATCACAGAAAATTCAGCAGGGTGGGTAAAAAGCCCAGGCTCAACTCAAACAGATCTAAATTTACATTCTAGGCATGTTATTTACTATACAATCTTTGGCACTATATACAGCTGATCTGAGTAAAGCTTCTTCATGTAGACTATGTTACATGATAGAATGGTTTTAAATATTAAATGAGAAACACATGTGAATTGATTGGCTTAGTGCTGAGAATATGTAGAGTGCTCAATAAATATTGCTATTCTATTAGTCTTATTTTTATGATCTATCCTGAGTAGAAGACCTTAATTGTGGCTCCACTGGACCCCATATCTCAGGGTGAGCCCCCTTGCTTGCACAGGACAGTTTCATTCCCTCCCCACTCTCTGAATGAGGCAGTGAGGAGAGAAGGAATCAAGTCTTAACAAACCTTTTGTGTGTCCCAGAGATCCATCACTATTTTGGCACACATAAGAGGCATTCATCTAATATGTATAAAGTGAGGATCATGATATTCCTTCATTAATTGACTTTGAATGTGTTGTTGGAAGGAATAACAAAAATGATTCCTTTGGCACTTTATTTAGTTCCTTCAAAATGCATATCATCGCATAAATTGTATGCAGGGTAATCTTTCTACCATACAAATAAATGGCATGAGTTCGTACAAGAGGCCACATTTTCCTTCAAGAATGTCTGTAGTTGGCTGTAAACTATAGAAGAATATGTCATGAGTGCTAATTCCTGGCTACAAGCACAAAAGAAAATCCAAAATGTTTCATACTGCTGCTTGGTAATCTTAAAAGTCATTATCTACACTTCAGAGTAAAGTAAAAACAGTTAAGCCAACCCAATACATTGAAACTAGATAAGTCATCTTCCAAAGGATCTGAAAAAAAAATTTTAGTCTCTGACTTAATATGAGCAATGACTAACAGTTTTTAAGACAGGATCAGAGAGTGACTGTCTTATATTTTCAGAGAGTTTAGATTGCTTTTGACTGACTTCTAAAAATAAATCTTGAACCTTTTGGAAAAAGGAAAAGTTGGATCAATTCCTGACCTCATATACCACAATAAATTCCAAGTGGATAAAATAATTACATGTAAAAAATACAGCTTAAAATATACGAGGAGTAACAACATGTGTGAAAATCTCTGTAACTTGTGAATGGCCTATCTATGATTCAAAAATCAACCAAGATTTATGCTTTGATGGTATAAAAATAACAGTATTTAAAAATCTTGGCATGCCAAATACAACCATACATAAAACAAAAAGACAAACACAAAACTGAAAAAATTTTGCAATGTGTATAACAGATGATGCTAATATGCCTAATACGTAAAGATCCTGTGGTAAGAAGAGAAAAAATAATCAATGTCTTTATAACAATGAACCAGAATATAATCAGTTCACAATAAAAATGCAAATGGTTCTAAGACATTAAAAATTATATAGGCATGAATCTTTTGACTAAAATATTCCATTTTTGTAAAACTACTGCAACTATACATGGGAAAGTAGGAGATTTATATTTATGACTAGTTACTAAATGAAAATTTTTAATAGCAGAAGATGATAACAATCCAACTATCCATCAGCAGGAGAGTGAATAAACTATGGATTATTTAACCCCAGAAGGCATAATCCTGTGGGATTATTATAAACAGGAAGCAATAGAGAAATAGATATATAATAATAAGCTACCATTTCTCTAAGTGAGAGGAAAACATGAATGGATGTGTGCCTGGATTTTTAATTAAACAAATAATGAAAGAATAGATAATAACTCTTTTAAATGTTTAGCTAAAGCCAGAGGCAAGGACTAGAGAAGATATGACAAGGTGAGATACTAGACTTTTTTGACCATATCTTGTTTTACAGATTCGACTTTGTAATGATACAGTTTTCTACAAAGCTATATGACAATTAAAACAAAAACTCTAAAATAATCTAAAATAAAATGAGACAAAGAAAACTAAATACGTATTTAGTTAATGGCAGACGATAATAAATGATGTTAAAACACATGATCTGACTGGACATTGACCAAGGTATATAACCTAAAGACTTCAAACAAAAAAGGGAAAAAAACATTTAAACTACTTTAAGCAATTAATTTTTGCAAGTGGTGTTGGTATTGTTAAGATTTTTGTACATACACTGTAGAATAAAAAAGATGCGTACTTATGTGGTATGATAAGGATAAAATATCAAGTATTGAGAACTAGAATTCTCTGAGAAAAAAGAAAATGCAAAATAGGAATTAAACAAAATTTTCATGGTCTTTGTTTTGATTGCAGATATCAATATATACTGCAGATGTAGTTTATATTAAAATTATATTTCTAAGCTCCCTCCACAGAAAAAAAAATTCTCAAAATAATGACCCACTTAATAACAAGGAGCCCTGGTAGCACCGACATTTAATTTCAAGCTCTAAGATTTGTTTTTACTAAAAGGAACTAAAGATCCTTAAAATAAAACTGAATGATTCCAGGTCTTAGTCAAGAAATAATTAAGAAATCCTAGGACATCTTTCAGGACAGTTATGAAGAAAATTACAAAAGCGTGAAAAGGTCATGCCAAAAGGCCTCAGCAATTATTTTAAAGAGGTTCCCATGGCCCATTACGGGAAATTAAATATAAGAGCCATGAAATTAAAAGACACTTGTTCCTTGAAAGAAAAGCTATGACAAACCTAGACAGCATATTAAAAAGCAAAGACATTAATTTGCCAACAAAGGTCCATCTAGTCAAGGCTATGGTTTTTCCAGTAGTCATGTATGGATGTGAGAGTTGAACTATAAAGAAAGCTGAGCTCTGAAGAATTGATGCTTTTGAACTGTGGTTTTGGAGAAGACTCTTGAGAGTCCGTTGGACTGCAAGGAGATCCAATCAGTCCATCCTATAGGAAATCAGTCCTGAATATTCATTGGAAAGACTGATGCTGAAGCTGAAGCTCCAGTACTTTGGCCATCTGATGCAAAGAACTGACTCATTTGTAAAGATCCTGATTCTGGGAAAGATTGAAAGCACAAGGAGACGGGGACAACAGAGGATGAGGTGGCTGGATGGCATCACTGACTCGATGGACATGAGTTTGAGTAAGCTCCAGGAGTTGGTGATGGACAAGGAAGCCTGGCGTGCTACAGTCCATGGGGTCGCAAAGAGTCAGATATGACTGAGTGACCGAACTGAACTGAGCTATGCACTCAGTGAACATTGACATTTTAGGAATCAGTGAACTAAAATGGACTAGAATGGGTGAATTTAACTGAGATAACATTATATCTACTACTGTGGGCAAGAATCCCTTCGAAGAAATGGAGTGGCCATCATAGTAAACAAAAGAATCCAAAATACAGTACTTGTATGTGATCTCAAAAACAACAGAATCATCTCTCTTCATTTCCAACGCAAACAATTCAATATCACAGTAATTCAAATATATGCCCCAATTAGGAATGCTGAAGAAGCTGAAGTTGAACAGTTCTATGAAGACCTACAAGACCTTCTAGAACTAACTCCCCCAAAATATGTCCTTTTCATTATAGGGGACTGGAATGCAAAAGTAGGAAGTCAAGAAATACTGGGAGTAACAGGTAAATTTGGCCTTGGAGTACAAAACAAAGCAGGTCAAAGGCTACCAGAGGTTAGTCAAGAGAACACACTGGTCAGAGCAACACCCTCTTCCAACACACAAGAGAAGACTCTACACATGGACATCACCAGATGGCCAACCCTGAATCAGACTGATTATATTATTTGCAGCCAAAGATGGAGAAGCTGTATACAGTCAGCAAAAACAAGACTGGGAGCTGGCTATGGCTCAGATCATGAACTCCTTATTGCCAAATTCAGACTTAAATTGAAGAAAGTAGGGAAAATCACTAGACCATGCAGGTATGATCTAAATCAAATCCCTTACCATTATACAGTGGAAGTGACAAATAGATTCAAGAGATTAGATCTGATAGACTGAGTGCCTAAAGAACTGCGGACAGAAGTTTATGACATTGTACAGGAGGCAGGGACCAAGACCATCCCCAACAAAAAGAAATGCAAAAAGGCAAAATGGTTGTCTGAGGAGGCCTTACAAATAGCTGAGAAAAGAAGAGAATCTAAAGGCAATGGAGAAAAAGAAAGATATATCCATCTGAACTGAACTGAAGCATAAATTGATCAAAAAAATTAAACACATATTCAAATGTTTATAAGTGACTTAAAGTAACATACAACAAAGTAAGCTAATTGGTCACCTCCAGATGACAGGGAATAGCTGATACATAAATGTCTGATGTAATCGAACATTTATCCAGCCTTTCCTATATATACTGTGCCACCAGATAACCAAATAACAAATTTGGTGAAGCTTCTATTTTTAGAAGTATTCCAATTAATAAATGAAGAAAGGATAATAGAATGAAAATAGTTTCACTATACAATATAAATATATGTTGAAAGATTTTGGCATTGAGCATAAATATTTCTAAGATCACAAAATAAGTAATTTATAAGCATCATGGGACTCTTGAAAAATCATATTACCACTTGGCATTATGAAAGAATGGAAAAAACACATCTAAGTGTGACCCCTCTCTAGATCAATGGATTAGAAGCCATGTTAAACTATAGCATAGGGATATGATCAACAATGGGAAGCTTTGCAGGATAACCTCCTGGCTTCTTCAGCAATAAATTATGTGAATGGGGGAAAAAGGTTGAGAGAGACAGAGAGATGAAAGAGAACTTACAGATTAAGAGAGACTTCAGAGGCATTTGAATCATTATGAAATATTGACAGCATTTGAAACATCCTCCAAACAAATATAGAAAAATTACTATATTCATGAGGTCATTGGAAACTTGAATATTGACCTGAAATGTAATAAAAAGTAATTATTACACATTTCAATTAAATTAATTGCATTGTGATAGACGCAAAAATAATTCTTATCTTTTAGGGCTGCATATGGAAATATTTATGGGTGTGATTATATAATCCGGGCTTTGCTTTAAATAATATGGTTATGAGGAAGTGATGGGTGGAATAGATGAAACAAGACTGGTTGTAAATTGATCATTGTTGAAGCTGAATGAAGAGTACCTGTGTCATGGTGAACTGCTGACTAATCTAAGAGCCACAGTTTGATCTTACTGACGCTTCATTAATAATACAAGAGTAGTGGTAAGTGACTGAAAGAGAGGGTCATCTGGCAACTGTTTCTGGGAAGATGTCACATGGTTCTGCCTCCTGGTGTCTGATTTTAAAGAATTTATATTTGCATTACAAAGCTGTTTTAAGGGGGGAAAATACATACTGTAGTTTATAAAACTGGATATACAAATAATGTCATCATGTCTTTGGTGTATCTATGCATTTGCATACATGCAGCATGATAAACTGACAACGAAAATTACATAACTCAAGTTTCTTTGAGAGCAAACAAATTACTATGGTAACAATAATCAAAGTTCATCATATTCCAAATAATAATATAACTTGATGAACTAGCTTAAAATTGTTTACATGTAAATTATAAGTGACAAATTAAAAACAAATCACATTGCACAAAGGAGAAAATTTAATAGAAATAAACATATACTGAAATTATGCACCAACAATATATTAGATAAAGAGATCCAAAACCTTTAGGTATCGATTCACATCTTAATTTTTTAGGATAAACTTAATTTGAAGTGTGACATTTTTTGGCTACTGTGTGAGGAAGGAGTCTGGAGGCTTGAAACTTGCTCCTTGATTATAGATGCTGTCAATCTAATTTAAACCGGCAGATGTGCTTTTATCGCTGAAGCCATATTGAGATCGTCATGTTTGGGCCTTTGGGAGAAATATGATACATAAAACAACAAGCACCTTTGTGAGGTTGCTTTGTGGCAAAGACAGATAAAAGTTACAGTATTGTCTTAACACACTTCTAGAATTCACTGCACCTCTTCCCTTAACCCCAATAAACCACATTGATTTTATGAGTGACTATGTCATTAAAGTTAACAAGAAAGGAAATTTAAAAAAATAGAATTTTTTCACATAGCCTATGCAACCCACTCCAGTATTCTTGCCTGAAGAATCCCAAGGACGGAGGAGTCTGGTTGGGCTTCGGTTCACGGTGTGGCAAAGAATCAGACACAACTGAGTGACTTCACTTTCACTTTTCATCTCATGCAATAAGAAATTTTTAAAATTTTACTTTGCAAGTTAACTTATAAAATTAATTATTATTATAAAAATATCCAATGACATAAATCATTCTGCAATTTAAGACATTTTAACACAAGTTCTCAACTTAAAACACTGAAAGATTTTCTTCAACTTTCGTCTTTACAGACTAGGTACCTGGAGACCATATTAATTAGTGAATGTAAGTACAGTAAATGTATAGATTTAATTAAAAATTTAAAGTTTAAAATGTTAGCTTTATCAACTGGAGTTTGATATTTCATTTTTATGTTTTCTGATAGATTTCTATTGATCATTGTCGACTTTTTAGAAAGTTCATGAGAATCTGAGTCATTTCTAAATGATGTATATATTCCCTTCCCTATGACCATCATTCACAGAAAGTTATAACATGATAAAGCATGCTACTGTCCATCTCTATGAATTAGCACTGCAGTCTCCTGAGATAATACCCAGATAACATCCCAAGGTTTGTTTGGAGAAAAGGTGAACTGAGGTCATTCTTAACCTGAAAGGTTAAAGTTTAGGAATTTCCTGGAGAGATTGTGCTTTGTCTAGCATTTCTTTAAAGTTATCAAAGGACTCAATTAGCGATGGTAAAACTGTCTTAATCAAAGATGTTAAAAGGATGTGAGTTTAACAAAATACACTGAGAATTAGAAAGGAAGGAAAAGGAACAGTAGTGGTGAGAGGGGGCACCCTTGTCTTGTTCCTGACTTCAGGGGAAATGCTTTCAATTTTTCACCATTGAGGATAATGTTTGCTGTGGGTTTGTTCTATATAGCTTTTATTATGTTGAGGTATGTTCCTTCTAGTCCTGCTTTCTGGAGGGTTTTTTATCATAAATGGATGTTGAATTTTATCAAAGGCTTTCTGTGCATCTATTGAGATAATCATATGGTTTTTATTTTTCAATTTGTTAAAAGGAAGACAGCAATTAGGAATCATAAGCAAAGGAAAAATGCTTAGACAGAGAAAGACAAATATCATATGATATTGCTTATATGTGGAATGTAAAACAAAGGTACAAATGAACTCATCTACAGAACAGAAATAGAATCACAGATGTAGAAAATAAACCTATGGTTCCCACGGGGCAAGGAGACGGACAGATAAATTGGGAGACTAGGATTGACATATGCACATTATTTATATAAAACAGATAACTACTGTATTGCACAGGAAATTCTATTCAATACTCTGTAATGGCATCTATGGGAAAGAATCTAGAAAAGTGAATATATGGAATATATGTATACATATAACTGACTTACTTTGCTGTACACATGAAACTACACAAAATTGAAAATCAACTACACTTCAATAGAAATTGCCTTTTAAAAAGAAAGAAAAATGCTTAGGTTTATGCAAAACAAAAGTCAAGCAGTTTATGTGGTTCTGTTTATTGTACTGCTTCTTTTTATTTATGATAATTTATTTTCAATTATATTAGAATGGCTTTGGGTAAAATATACATAAATGATATTCCTGCCACAAACTAACACTTCTCCCCTGAATTTACTGTAACTGCACAAAATGGAATCAAGATTGCTGGGAGAAATATCAATAATCTCAGATATGCAGATGACACCACCCTAATGGCAGAAAATGAAGAGGAACTAAAGAGCCTCTTGATGAAGGTGAAAGAGGAAAGTGAAAAAGGTGGCTTAAAACTCAATGTTCAGAAAACTAAGATCATGGCATCATTTCATGGCAAATAGATGGGGAAACAGTAGAAACAGTGTCAGACTTTATTTTGGGGGGGCTCCAAAATCACTGCAGATGGTGACTGCAGCCATGAAATTAAAAGACGCTTACTCCTTGAAGAAAAGTTATGACCAACCTAGATAGTATATTGAAAAGCAGAGACATTACTTTCCCGACTAAGGTCCGTCTAGTCAAGGCTATGGTTTTTTGAGTGGTCATGTATGGATGTGAGAGTTGGACTGTGAAGAAGGTTGAGCACCAAAGAATTGATGCGTTTGAACTGTGGTGTTGGAGAAGACTCTTGAGAGTCCCTTGGACTGCAAGGAGATCCAACCAGTCCATTCTGAGGGAGATCAACCCTGGGATCTCTTTGGAAGGAATGATGCTAAAGCTGAAGCTCCAGTATTTGGCCACCTCATGCGAAGAGTTGACTCATTGGAAAAGACTTTGATGCTGGGATGGATTGGGGGCAGGAGGAGAAGGGGATGACAGAGGGTGAGATGGCTGGATGGCATCATGGACTTGCTGGACGTGAGTCTGAGTGAACTCCGGGAATTGGTGATGGACAGGGAGGCCTGGCGTGCTGCGATTCATGGGGTCGCAAAGAGTTGGACACGACTAAGCAACTGAACTGAACTGAGACTGCACAATGTGATATATAAAACATACATAGTTTTTATTAGCGATTTCTATATCCAATATAAGTACTTGAACAAATCATGTGTTCAAAATACATATTCAAATTTAGTCCATTTTCTGCAAACATACTCTAGCAACTGCCCTGAATTTTTCGACTCTGTTCCAAAATCTCAGGTGATGGGTCAAACTCATCACTCAGCTAAACTATTTGCATAACGAGGACTTTGTTCCAACTGAGCCTCATATTCATGTTACTCTTGGATCCATACCATGAAATTTAAGATAATATATACTCCCAGTTTTTATTGGGGTCATGATGAATCTGGCAAGCAATGCCACTACAAGTACTTAATCACTGAATTGTACTACTGTGAAGTTAAAATGCCTGTGAATATACAATCAATGTTCTAAATGGGTGCATCATGATAGTAAAGGTCAGGGAATGTCAAGTGGACCAGGTAGAAATGACATCATTATAGCTTTTGGAGGGAGTTAGCTAAATATTCTTGTTTTAAATGCCACATATGTCTAAAAAATATGAATATTTGCTATAATTTCTAAAAATACAAGGTCAAATACTTTAGTCAAATATGAATTGTACTTACATATTCTGAAAAAATTTAAAACTCCAGTCATTAAAAAAAAGTGTTTTGAGTCACTTACATGAAGGTCAGGCATGAAGGTAAGGCTATAAATAATAAATCATGTTGCCAGACACTTTAAGGCTTAGTTTTATAGTATTGGATCCATGGTTTTCTGTATAAGGGAAATATACTTTCTAAAGAAGGTCTTTTCTCCATACTCTGTAACAGAGAAATGGGTCAACAAAATGGAAATATTGCCTATATTGGACAAATAATGCCAGAATGCATGTGAGGATGGGGGCAAGTAAGGTATAAAGAAGTCTTCCATTCCTCCACTAGAGTCTTCTCTCTTTTTCCTATTTTCGCTCTTACCAGTACCTGAAGTATGATGAAGACTGTAAATCTCATAAATGAGGTTTTCTCTTTAAATGGTTGTTAGGGATAGAACAGAAGCAAAATCATAGCCCAGTTCTAATAAGTACTTAAAGTAGCACTTTTTTTGTACTTGCACACCCATCTCATCTTATTTCCCTATTCAAATCTCCCTGTAACCAAATTTCATAATCCATCTTACTTGAAGTACTATTGAGGTGGCAGATAAATAGATGACTGAGAAATAGATGGCAGATTAATATTTATACCCTCAGGAAGAGGGTGCAGCATCTAGACTGCATGTAAAGTCAGGATAGGAGGGACAGAAGGAACAACAGCAATCTTAGGGTGATGGAAAGAGGTTTTTCCTTCCATCTCTTCCATCTTCCTCCCCTTTCTGTGTCTTCTCCTAACCCAATATCGCACAGTGAAAAAGAGAAGGGTCTAGAGGTGAAGGAAGATGAACAAACTAACCCTGAGAGAAGCTAGGAGAAAAATACTCAACAGGAACAGTAAATGTAGGTATATAAGTCAAAAATTGTGTGTATGTTACACAGATTTTCTTGACTATACAAACAACGTATAATATATACTGATTATATATTATGTATAATGCATACACATAAACACTTCAAAAGTTCAGAAAGCAAAACATTTTTATGATACTAGGACAGGGAAAATAAAGCCAGGAAAGGGTTTTCTGGACATCTTTCAAACCTAATCTTGATTAGTTGGCATGTACGTTATAAATAATTTGTATCTCTCCCCAAAGCATTTGAGTCTTAAATTAATTCTATGCCTTGTAGCTAAAAATGAGGCATAACCATTCTTTTCCAGCCTCAAGCTCAGATTCTTGTTTGGGTAACTAATAGGACTTATTATAGAAAAATTTAAACTTCTCTTTATTTTGGGGGGCTCCAAAATCACTGCAGATGGTGATTGCAGCCATGAAATTAGAAGACACTACTCCTTGGAAGGAAAGTTATGATCAACCGAGATAGCATTTCCAAAAGCAGAGAAATTACTTTGCCAACAAAGGTCTGTCTAGTCAAGGCTATGGTTTTTCCAGTGGTCATGTATAGATGTGAGAGCTGGACTGTGAAGAAAGCTGAGCATCAAACAACTGATGCTTTTGAATTGTGGTGTTGGAGAAGACTCTTGAGAGTCCCTTGGACTGCAAGGAGATCCAACCAGTCCATCCTAAAGGAGATCAGTCCTAGGTGTTCATTGGAGGGACTGATGCTAAAGCTGAAGCTCCAATACTTTGGCCACCTCATGCAAAGACTGACTCATTGGAAAAGACTCTGATGCTGGTAGGGATTGGGGGCAGGAAGAGAAGGGGATGACAGAGGATGAGATGGCTGGAGGGCATCACCTACTTGAAGGACATGAGTTTGAGTAAACTCTGCGAGTTGGTGATGGACAGGGAGGTATGGCGTGCTGTGATTCATGGGGTCACAAAGAGTCGGACTCGACTGAGCAACTGAACTGAACTGATGATAAACTTCATGATAAAAATTTAAAATTTATGATAAAATTTAAACTCTATGACAAAATAGAGAAAAGTCTATTGGTAGTAATTATTATATTTTAGCATTAATCTGGAATTTGATACATTATAGACAAATCCACCAGATTTTCCAAGGAAAAAATTTAGGAATGCAATTCTTGGAAATACAGCCTGAATTTAAAACTATAAAAGTCTCAGTACAAATTACCATCAAATATCACAATTAAAATGATTAAAATTCAATGATTATTTTCCTTAAAAGCGAATAGGCTATTGTTTAATAAGTCAAGATTGAAATCATTGATCTGAAGGATGATTTTACTTGAATGCTTTTGGTAAACCGAGCCATAGAAAAGAGTAGGAAAACCCAGGTTACTCAAAATTCGTTTTCAAAATTATTGTAAAATTAATGACTACAAAATACAGTTTTCATTTGGATTATTCATTTATTACATCTTCCTAGACTTGTCTCTAATATTATAAGATCTAATTTAAAGATGTTATCACTTAATGTACTTTACCAGACTCAGTAAGACTCTTTTAAAAGTCTAGTTTTGTGTTGAAAATTACAGGAATTAAAAAATAAATAAATAAATAAAAATAAAAAAAAGAAAATTACAGGAATACAGAAGTAGAAAACACAACTTCTGCCTTCCTTATTTTTAGTGACAATTATGATTCTTTGAATGCACAGACTGATCCAATATGAGTTGTAATCAAAACAATTTAGGTTAAATAATATGTACTAATCAGCTTCCGTCTGGCAATCATTCTGTAGTTAAATAATCAATTCACACAGAAAGATATTTATTATTAGAATCTCTTCAAACAAAGGTAATAAGTCAGGATGACGAATTTCCATAGAATAAAATAGATAAGTAAGAAGGAGAGCTTCAAGTCCAGTGATCTTTTTACTACATTTATATTGCCTTCAAGAGCAGAAAAAAGATTAATTTACATATGGGTTTAAAGTTGAAAAGAGTTGGCACTGATATATGTAACATAATTTCCTTATTCCTTTGCCTAGGATCGATGGCAATGTTCACAATACTCACTAAAACATAAATGCTATTCCTTTTCTGCAAAAGAAAATCTAGATATTTGCCTCAATGTGGGTAGAGATTCCCCAAAAGAACTAAATACAAGAGCTTAGAGTGACAGTGACAAAAGTTTCTGACATGACAATTTGTTGAGGATCTGCACTGCACCTTTCAATTTCCCTATCTTAAAAATACTTTTATTCATAATAATGAAATTTAATTTAATAGAGTAAATATACATCAGGAACTGTTAGTATAGCCCAAATATAATTTTAAACTTGCCTGTATAAACCCATTGATTTATTTTACAAAACAAACATCATAATTCAAATAAAACTTTAAAATTAAACTAAATTTTTTTTAAAAAACGTACTCAACCAGTAAGCAGTTAAGCATATTCCTTGGCAATGTAAGACTTCAGGCAGGATAACTAATATTTTCTTAGTGAAGCTAAAACAGCACCAGGCACAAGCAGGATTTTCAAGGACTGTAACAGAATGGAGGCTTTTCCCAGCCTGACAGCTCTTTTCTGCTGAATGCCAATTGTTTTTGTGGTTTAGATCTAATTCTCTAAGTCTATCTATCAAAGCCAATATTAAAGATGTGTTGGTTTGTTTTACATGTAAAAAGAGAAAAACCAAGGGACAGGCTGAGTCCTACTCCATTCATCATTGATCAGAAGAGGGGTCTTTCCACACATCACAAGAATTTGAGGTAATCACAGTAAAACTAATCTTTTTTACATACTGCATGAAATTGTCCTTTCTCTTAGAATCAGGATCCAAAATGTTCTTACTCCAGGGAACTGAACTAAACAAAATGATGAGCTTTCATCTGGTGTCTCTCATCATGGACACTACTCATTTCTGAAAGCATGAGGCATAATACCTTACTGCATTATTTATATCCTGAAGCACATGGTGGTTAAAATTTTCCACAAGTCATTATTCAGTATACTTCATAAAAGAGAATTACAATCAATGAGATCATAACAAAAAAATATAATTGTTTCACTTTCTTCCACCGTGGCTCTTACAAGATTGAAGCATCTTGAGTCTCCAGTGGACAGTGGAGACATGAAGCTCGTGTTTTAAACATCCCCAAAGTATGTATGTTCTACAGCCAATTATCTTTGTGGGATTCTATATGAGCAGCAAGTCTACAGTTGCTGTTGTTGTTCAGTCATTCAGTCGTGTCTGACTCTTTGCGACCCCATGAACTGCAGCATGCCAGGCTTCCCTGTCCATCACAAACTCCCAGAGCTTGTTCAAATTCATATCCATTGAGTCGATAATGCCACCTAACCATCTTATCCTCTGTTGCCTCCTTCTCCTCCTGCCTTAAATCTTTCCCAGCATCAGGATGTTTTCTAATGAGTCAGCTCTTCAGCATCAGTCCTTCAATCTACACTTAGGAAAATACATTTTCCCATAAATAACCTAAAGTAGATTCTTATCCCTTTTGGTGTAAAACTAAATTAATGGGGTGCAAGTCTCAATAATTTAAGATAAAATGAAAGAAAGTAAATCTATATTTCCTTCCTTTATAGCATTTCTGATTTTCACAAGGACTTGTTCAATATCAATTTCCTCCATTCTCCTCTGAATACCTGATTTTTGTTTTGTTCTCTTATATCCAATTTTTTAGCAGAGCCTAAAACCTAGACAGTATAAAAATACATTCTGACAAATGACAAATGAATACAATCTCGCTTATACTCAATCCTCTGAGTTGTATCTTATTGTAAGACAACTGCTTAAACATGTGACATAACATAATACTGTGAAAGCACTGACTAAGGAACTACAAGTCAGGTATGATGGTGAGCCTTCCATTCACTCTTGTATTTAGTTTTGCCCAACCATTCTAAGAGACCACTGCTATAACTGCCTCATTTAGTAGATGAAAAAAGAAAGAACTAAGAAGTTAATGGTCTTCAACCTGCAGGGTATATCAGACGCAATGCTCACACCTAAGTACAAATTGTCTGAAACCCACTTTTGCTTGAGTAGGGAACAGTCTTTCTACCATCAAAATAAAATTAGGTTTGATGTGAAAGACCAGTTTTACTACTAACCACCCAATGGCATCAAAGTAGGCAAACTTGACAATCTTTCTCAGAAATTCAGTAAATTTGCAAATTAAATTATTTAATTATAAAATAACACAAATTAGTTTACAACTTCATAAATGATGAACTAGTCTGAGATTTTGGAAGACATAATTCAGAAATTGGAAATTTCTAATAGTAGAGAAATTAGAAACTTCTAACGGTAGGTATCTCACTCGATTTCTGAACGCAGAACATTCTATGAAATATATGTTATTATTACTATTATTATTATACTTTATGTATGAGACCATATGTTATAATCAAGAGCACAACCATACAATTATAATTTTCATTTTAGTTAAAGTATGTAGTCATTTTCATGTGATGATTTTTTCCACTTTCAATTCAGATGTGTTCAAAGGATGGTATGAAATAGAAACTGGAGAGAAAATCAGATACTAAATATAGATTCTAGCTCGTGAGGGATGTCAGATTTATTTCTATATTGTGTAACTAAACAAATCTAGGCACCCTACCTCAGTTCCCTGTTGTGTCCTAAACACAATGCTCCTGCTGCAAATGGAGGGCACATTAGCTTAAATACGCTGGTGAGATTAAGGTTTACAAGGAGCACTAACTGCCCCACTCTTCATCTGGGGCAGCCCCAAGCACCATGGCCAGTCTTTCTTGCTGTGTCCTTATTCCAGGACATACAAGCTGTGAATATCATAGGAATCACTCCCTTTGACAGTAGATTAAAAGGAAGAGGAATAATAGTAACTGCTGGATGCAGCCATTCAAGGTGCTGTTGTGAAGCTGCCATCTTGCCCTCTTCCACGTCAGAGGATTGTTCACTCTCTCTAAATCATGAAACTCTTAATCACTAAATAATTACATCGTTTGGGTTTGAAAACATTCTAGTTTTTGCTGAACATCATAAATCCACTTATAACAATTGCTATAACTTCTCTTGGGGTTTTGAGGAAAGAGATACTCAACTGGAAGAAATTATTCCAAGTGCTATGACTGACTTTTTAACAGACTTGTGTTACAGTGCCATAAATTACATGGTTTCATGTAAAGTAAAGTCTTTTCTAAATGCTCTTTTATAGGCTTAGCATTGAAAACATCGACCTAAGCGTGAGATCATATTACATGCTTTCTTGGTAACAAGTGTTTAGAGTGTCTTCTTGAATAACGTAAAACAAATTTATAGGACATTTCTGAGAAAATCAGCTCATTTCCCGGGAATCTGTAAAACAGCCTCCAGTTGATCAACAATTATCTATACTGTGCACCTTGCACGTGCCGCCCACCCACTGACCCAGCAGCAGACTTGACACAGATGAATTAATCTTAATTTAAGAAAGGATAAAGTCTGGAGAAACTTTCTTCTCCATCTAAATAAATGCTTAATAAGTATCTAGGAACTTCTTGGAATGCACATAGGAATACAAAAGGGACATCTAAAGAAATATCCAAAGGAACAAGAGGCCTGTTTTAGAAACATAATTTGGCTGGACCCGCAAGAGATAAAGTGCTGAAATGCAAGGGTACTTACAGACAGAAGAAAAACAACAATATATTATTGCTCTGTCAACCCGAACAGAATAAGCTACGCCTTATTTCCATGTTGATTTTGGCATAAACCACAATACTGTTGAATATTTTGAAAGATAGTAATAGGAGAATTTGTAGTGGCAACAAGCCAAATGAAAGCTAAGGATATAAAGCAGTAGCCAGAACTGTTCCCTATTGTCTATAGAGGCTTTGCTATCAGAGAGCAACAGGCAATTCACATCGGAAAAAAAATACTCTCTTAACAAGTGGCAAAAGCTAGAAAAATATAGGGAAAGCATGAAGTGGTAACATAACTTCACACATGAAATTTAAAAGCAAGATTGGAGATAAACCCTGCTGGGTGGTTCCTTCTTTGGCTTTAGGGACACCTGTCATATGGAATCTGCACAACCTTTGATGACTGGCTTGGGAAGCAAATGTTTTTAAGGGTGCTTGCCAAAGGAGTCCACAAGTGTGGCTTCAAGAGAGGGTTTCTCTCCAAGCTGAGAATTTGCTCTCTTACATCTAAATTCAGTCTCAGTAAAACTGAGACTTTTCTTAGTGATTCAGAGGCCATCATGATAATATTAAGAATAAATATACATTCTCCAGGGCTTGCCTTGTGGCTCAGCTTGTAAAGAATCTGCCTGCAATGTGGGAGACCTGGGTTTGATCTCTGGGTTGGGACGATCCCCTAGAAAAGGGAAAGGCTACCCACTGCAGTATTCTGGCCTGGAGAATTCCATGGACTGTATAGTCCACAGGGTTGCAAAGAGTCAGACATGACTGAGCGATTTTCATAGTTACTTATACATTCTCCTGCATAACCATGACTGACAACATTCCATTCCAAAAGGATCACTGCATGAGTGCATGCTAAATCACTTCAGTCATGTCTGACTCTTTGTAACCCCATGGACTGTAGTCCATCGGGCATCTCTGTTCATGGGATTCTCCAGGCAAGAATACTGGAGCGAGTTGCTGTGTCCTTCTCTAGAGATCTTCCCAACCTAGGAATTGAATCCCAGATCTCTTACATCTCCTGCATTAGCAGGTGAGTTCTTTACCACTAGCACCAACTGCGAAGCCCAAAGCATCATTAGATAATACTTATAACACCTAAAGGAAACCAGTCACCTCCGAAACAGACCTCTCTGTCACCTCCCTGACACACCTCTCAAGCAGCCTACCTCCATGAGAAAGTGGCCTGCTGGACATAATCATTACCAATCTGAAGAAAACCGCTAACCACCAATGAAATTTTCAATTCTCTGTCAAAGGATAAGAAAAACAAAAATAATTACAGTAATCCAACCCAGAGATCGAACCCAGGTCTTTCACATTGCAGGCAGATTATTTACCAGGTGAGCCACAAGGGAAGCCTAAGAATACTGGATTGGGTAGCCTATCCCTTCTCCAGGGGATCTTCAAACCCAGGAATCAAACTGGGGTCTCCTGCATTGCAGGCAGATTCTTATCAACTGAGCTATCAAGGAGTTACTTTGTTATGACCACCCTCAGAAACTTACACACTGGGTAACACATTCAAAAAAGCACAAAAAGCATAAATGTACAGCTCAGTGTATTAGTGAAGAACAGGTACCTACATGAATATACTAGAAATGGCCCATATTGGGTGGGAGGCTTCCCAGGTGGCTCAAGTGCTAAAGAATCTGCCTGTCAATGTAGGAGGCACAGAAGACATGGGTTCAATCCCTGGATTGGGAAAATCCCTAGGAGGAGGAAATGGCAAACCACTCCAGTATTCATGCCTGGGAAACCCCACGGACAGAGTAGCCTGCTGCAGTCCATTGGGTTGCAAACAGTTGGACAGGACTGAGCACACACACACTTAATCCGCATCTCTTCCTTCTTCCCAAAGGTAACTACTATCAAGGCTTCCAACCCTCTAGCTTCTGTTGAAAATACGTCCATAAATAGACCCAGACAGTATGCATTCTTGTGTGTATGGCTCCTTTCATTCAATATTATGTTTCTAAATTTTAATCAAGTCTACACCACATTTTATGCATCTATTGATCCTCAATATTTGGCACTGTTTGCAAACAATGCTCCAGTAACCTGCTGGTATATGTCTTTGGTGTATGTGCACCCACTGCTGGTTTTTTAACTTGGAGTGAATTGCTCGGTCACAAAGTAGGCATGTTCACAGCTTTCCCAAACAAGTACAAGTAAATTTATAAAATATTTGCATCAATATGAGGCTTGCACCAAACAAGGGGCTTCCCTCAAACAAGGGGCTTCCCTTGCGCTCAGCAGTAAAGAGCCTGCCTGCCAGTGTAGCAGATGTGGGTTTGATCTCTGGGTTGGGAGGATGCCTTGGAGAAGGAAATAGCCACCTACTCCAGTATTCTTGCCTGGCAAACCCCAAGGACAGAGGAGCCTTGTGGGCTACATTACATGGGGTCACAAAAAAGTCAGACATCACATAGCAACTGAACAACAACACACACACCAAGAGGCAGTAAGTGAAAATTCATATACTCGGTACTGACAGTCTTTTTGAATCATTATCATTCTTGAGGGAGTATAGTAGTATCTTATTGTCTTTTATTTTGCACTTCCTTAATCAGTAATTAGTACTTTTTCATGTTTTTATTGGCCATTTTGATATCTATTTTGTGAGGGCACAGTGGTAAAGCTACACAGGTCAAGAATTTGAAAGAATAAGTAATTTGATAACAAGAAAAGTATAAAATATTATTAGAAAATAATATCACTGGTAACACTCATTAGTAAATGGTTTTTGCAATACATTTGAATCAGTTCTGATGAGATGGATGAAACTGAAGCCGATTATACAGAGTGAAGTAAGCCAGAAAGAAAAACACCAATACAGTATACTAACACATATATATGGAACTTAGAAAGATGGCAATGATGACCCTGTATGCAAGACAGCAAAAAAGACACAGATGTGTATAGCGGACTTTTGGACTTAGAGGGAGAGGGAGAGGGTGGGATGATTTGGGAGAATGGCATTGAAATATGTATACTATCATGTAAGAATTGAATCACCAGTCTATGTCCAATGCAGGATACAGCATGCTTGGGGCTGGTGCATGGGGATGACCCAGAGAGATGTTATGGGGAGGGAGGTGGGAGGGGGTTTCATGTTTGGGAACGTGTGTACACCCGTGGTGGATTCATGTCAATGTATGGCAAAACCAATACAGTATTGTAAAGTAAAATAAAGTAAAATCAAAAATTTAAAAATAAATAAATAACGTAAGATAAAAAATAAATAAATAATAGGCTGTTTATTGCCTAATATAACAATTTCAGAGTAGCATGATTCCAGTACCCATTAAGTCAGTGTTCACTGAACATTACTGGACTATTCTCTACCTTCAGCTCTACAACAAAATAACTCAGCAGGGTGATGGGAGTGAATCTCCGTGGGTACAGACAGTAAGAAGGTCTCTTTCAAATTTATAGGGAAAAGTTGGTATAATAACATTGGCTATTCTCTCCTGTCTAATAATCTAACTGATTTGTTATCTGATGATATGCTTTTACAGTTGGAAAACTAAGTCAATGTTCTGAACCAAATTTCATGGTTACAGTGTAATAGGTGGGGGGGGGGGGGATCAAAATAATAAGCATCTTGCATTAATGCCCAATTAAATGAAAATTTCAAGTTTAAATTCCAGATGCAACAGTGAGCAAGTTTCCCTCAAACCCAAGTGGGTTGTTACACAAATCTGTAATCAAATGATCATGCTTAAAATGTTACTCTATACCTTAATATATGACACTGATTAATGCTATAGTCGCATAGGGACGATCTTATTTCAAACTAGAAATACTCCTTGAAATGAGAGTTCAATTCAGTATGAGAAAAATTCCAAGATGACAGAAAGGTTTATTAAAATATTTTTGGTGAAAGCTATATGGAAATATCTAGAAACAGACTTTTTTCACTAGAATTTAACAATTTTTTTTAATAAGATGCAAAATAAAGCCTTCACTTGCAAAGATTTTTTTGTGCCAGAATTCACTCCCAGGTAAAGTTCCCCCTGGGCTCACGAATATTAATTATCACTCACACCAGGATTTTAAACCCACACTTGGCAGCTTCTGTGGACACACCCAAACACACTAAGAAAATAAGTAAAAGCATGTATAACACACACACACACACACACACACACACACATCACACTCTTACAGAAACAATCTCCCCAGAGATTCACTTGGCAGCTAAACTTCCCTTTTCTCTTCAAGTTAGCTTGATGAATGCTTCATTTCCCTGACCTCATCTCTTGCTTTCCTTAAATCTAGTTATTCCTCTCGTTTGGATGTTGCACTCAACTCCTGTCTCACTGGGAGCATCTTTCGTCTCCTGGTGAGTCTCTGGACCTCACTTGGGCTTGGGCGGCAGGATCTCCCCCACTCCCTATTTGGAAGGAGAAGGGAGTGACAAAGCTTGGATGCAAGTAACAGCACTTCAGAACCAGTGCTTAGGACAGAATTTCCCTCACCTTTCATGACTGCCTCATGCTCTTCTTTCTCCCAGAAGTAAGATGGCAACTCAAAGATGTGGCTGTGTCATCCCCTCTGGTCCTGTTACTCAGTCACAGATGAAGATTCGCTCAGTTAACTGGAGGTTAAGACTGACTGGCAGTTAACATCTCACTGGAAGCCCAGAAATAATCTATCCTAAACTAAATAAGTATGTTTCATCCCTCTATCTACGACATTTATCACATGGCCAAAACAGCAGCTTTAGATCCATGAGAAGGAAGACTGATAAGATCTTGATAAATCTTAGCTCTGGGCCAAACCAGCCACTTCTACCACAGGTCTTGCTGTGCAGAACTGAAGAAGCCAGCCCCATCATCACTCCTCCTTCACAGACAAAGAAGCAGAACTCTGTTGAGTGTGTCTGCGTAAATTTAGGATTCAAATTCGCTTGTGCTTGTGGGGTCTGCCTCTAACATTTTTAAAGATGCAGGTGAAGAATACAAGTGAAGGTTCACATACCATACATCTAAATATTTAACAAATTAAGTTAACCAATTTTAAATTAAGTTGCTCTTACTCTAACAAATACTGCTTCAGAAGAACCTAGATGAGCAGGTTCAAATTTGGATCTCTAGATACCCTGGCACCCTCGGGGACAAAGCCTGCCTCTTCCCACCGCTGACTCTGTCCTGTGTCACAAGCAGTCCCATCTATCCATTCCTGGGGTCCCAGCTGTCACATCCACCACACTGTCTACACACACCACAAGCACCCTTGGCAAGTTCAGAGCTTGAAGAGCTCACAGCAGTGGTGTGACCCATGCTAAAAGAACTGGGTTGGAGAAGAATCCAAACTGGGTCCCAGCAGCAGGTTAAGAGCTATTAGAGTATAGAATTGGGGTCCGGGTGTACAAAGTCACACAAAGAGAGGGTTTGGCTCCTTCCTTGACGCTACGGCCACCTTGCCTCCAGAAACCATCTCAGCCCCTGGGGAGCATCTAAGAGGACCAGAGTGGGCCTTTCTAAAACAGTGTTTCTTATACTTTAATTTTATTTGGATCACAAAAGCCTGGGGCCGTGAGCAGAGAGCCTATTCCTGACATCTGACGGCAGTGATCCCTGCCAGATTCTAAATGTTAAACTTCTATCTCTACTGCTACCCGCTGCCCAAAAGAGTTCAGAAGGAAAATAATACAGAAAAGATAAACTAATTAAGGCTATACAAGCATACTTAGAAAAAACAATACATATAGAAGTTTCCTGGGAAGAAGCTCAAATTATGAGGTCAATCTAAGAGAGTTTGTGTCTTTCTCCAAAACTATCCAAGCCCAGTTTTCTCTCTGCAGAATACACTGCTTTATCGCCTTATGTAAACCATTATTTGTTGGCTCTCAATGACATGGAGTGAGTGGAAATACTAAAAATACTTTGCAACTTGGCTCTAAAGAACTAAGGAGAAAATTCTGGCTTGTAAGCTGGATTTTGGCTCTAGTTCTATTGCTAAGAAGCCACTGTGGGTAAGTCACTCAACCTCCCATTTGATTGTCTTTGTCTAGAAGAGCATGGCAACAGGGAAGGCACTGCAGATCCCCCAAAATGAAATATGAATCAAATATAGCAATAAATATAAAATATGTATTTTGGAAAGCATACAATGGATTTATCTAGAAATCTACACATAAGTAAGATGACAAAATTTACTGTTTATGTAAAGAAAAACAATCTTTTTAACTTCTAAATACTGAAAATATTATGTTTGAGGGCATTATTACAAAAGAAAAACATTTCCAGGATTTATGAAGTAGGAAACAAAGAGAAATACTTTAGAAAAACCAATTTTGTTAGGGAAACATTAATGTTAGTTTCTGTCTTACAAAGTTTTATGCTAAAGCCAAGACATGAAATAACTAGGTAACCTTACATGAGGCAAATTCACAACTGAATTACAGGCAATTTCTACCACGGAGAATTCAAAACAGCTATTTGAAAAATTTCTACCATTCAATAGTTAAAGCACATTACATGTGAGAGAACTGAAAATAACTTGCTTATCACAAACATGCCCAGAAATTTATTTTTTAAAGTCAACATACAAGATATCATACATTAAGGATTTGATTATATATTTTCCCAGTTTAAAGGCAGAATGAAATATTTTCCCTTTTAACAAAGTTAATCATCAATCAAACAGCTTCTTACTTATAAATAGAACAATATAAAATAAACATACAATTTTACATTTAAGACATCATCTTTTACTGTCCCCTTGAAGTTAGTTCCCCCCGCAAAAAATGAAACAGCTGTAGACCTTCTGAATAATTACACCAAATAATTCACATTCTCTACAATTTTCTTTTGTAGAGAAGATATACCTTGCTTCACTACCACCCGACGCATCAAGTCATATGGGCAATATGTCTTAAAGTAATGAAATTTATATAAAATTAAAACATTTCTTTAAAAATGTAAATGATTTTGTACAGAAAAAGTAATCCTTCATTCACTAAACTGTGAGCATATTATAGGTCCTTTATAAATATATCTAATTCTTCCAACCTTGAATTCTTGGTATTGATATTGCATTTTTACTTGGGCTTTAGAATATCACTCAGACATCCATATGGGACATCACCTTCCAATCCTGTAACTAGCTGCATGTAGCAAGTGAGCTGATGAAATGTGGCTAGGACAACTAAACAGATCATGAACTAAACAGCTCAGATCATGAACTCCTTATTGCCAAATTCAGACTTAAATTGAAGAAAGTAGGGAAAACCATCAGACCATTCAGGTATGATCTAAATCAAATCCCTTACGATTATACAGTGGAAGTGACAAATAGATTCAAGGATTAGATATGATAGACAGAGTGCCTGAAGAACTATGGTCGGAGGTTCATGACATTGTATAGGAGACAGGGATCAAGACCATCCCCAAGAAAAAGAAATGCAAAAAGGCAAAATGGTTGTCTACAGAGGACTTACAAATAGCTGAGAAAAGAAAAGAACCTCAAGGCAAAAAAGAAAAGGGAAGATATATCTATCTGAATGCAGAGTTCCAAAGAATAGCAAGGAGAGATAAGAAAGCCTTCCTCAGTGATCAGTGCAAAGAAATAGAGGAAAACAATAGAATGGGAAAGACTAAAGATCTCTTCAAGAAAATTAGAGATACCAAGGGAACATTTCATGCAAAGATGGGTTCGATAAAGGACAGAAATGGTATGGACCTAAAAAAAGCAGAAGATATTAAGACGAGATGGCAAGAATACACAGAAGAACTGTACAAGAAAGATCTTCATAACCAAGATAATAACGATGGTGTGATCACTTACCTAGAGCCAGACATCCTAGAATGCGACCTCAAGTGGGCCTTAGGAAGCATCACTACAAACAAAGCTAGTGGAGGTAATGGAATTTCAGTAGAGCTATTTCAAATCCTAAAAGATGATGCTGTGAAAGTGCTGCACTCAATATGACAGTAAATTTGGAAAACTCAGCAGTGGCCACAGGACTGGAAAAGGTCAGTTTTCATTCCAATCCCAAAGAAAGGCAATAGAAAGAATGTTTAAACTACTGCACAATTGCACTCATTTCACACACTAGCAAACTAATGCTCAAAATTCTCCAAGCCACACTTCAATAGTACATGAAACGTGAACTTCCAGATGTTCAAGCTGGATTTAGAAAAGTCAGAGGAACCAGAGATCAAATTGCCAACATCCCTTGGATCATGGGAAAAGCAAGAGAGCTCCAGAAAAACATCTACTTCTGACTTATTGACTATGCCAAAGCCTTTGACTGTGTGGATCACAACAAAATGGAAAATTCTTCAAGAGATGGGAATACCAGACCACCTGACCTGCCTCCTGAGAAATCTGTATGCAGGTCAAGAAGCAACAGTTAGAACTGAAAATGAAACAAATGAAACTGGTTCCAAATCGGGAAAGGAGTACGTCAAGGCTGTATATAGCCACCCTGCTTGTTTAACTTACACGCAGTGTATGTCATGTGAAATGTCAGGCTGGATAAAGCTCAAGCTGGAGTCAACACTGCTGGGAGAAATATCAATAATCTCAGATATGCAGATGACACCAACTTTTGGAAGAAAGCAAAGAACTAAAGAGCTTCTTGATGAAAGAAAAAGAGGAGAGTGAAAAAGTTGGCTTAAAACTCAACATTCAGAAAACTAAGATCATGGCATCCAGACCCATCACTTCATGGCAAATAGATGGGGAAACAGTGGAAACAGTGACAGACTTTATTTTGGGGGGCTCCAAAATCACTGCAGATGGTGACTGTAGCCATGAAATTAAAAGATGCTTGCTCCTTGGAAGAAAAGCTATGACAAACCTAGACAGCACAGTAAAAAGCAGAGACATTACTTTGCCAACAAAGATCCATCTAGTCAAAGCTATGGTTTTTCCAGTGGTCATGTATGGATATGAGAGTTGAACTATAAAGAAAACTGAGCACTGAGGAATTGATGCTTTTGAATTGTGGTGTTGGAGAAGACTCTTGAGAGTCCCTTGGACTGCAAGGAGATCCAACCAGTCTATCCTAAAGGAAATCAGTCCTGAATATTCATTGAAAGGACTGATGCTGAAGCTGAAATCCAATACTTTGGCTATCTGATGCAAATAACTGACTCTCTAGAAAAGACCCTGATGCTGGCAAAGATTGAAGGTGGGAGGAGAAGGGGACAACAGAGGATGAGATGGTTGGATGGCATCATCAACTCGACAGACGCGAGTTTGAGAAAGACCCAGGAGTTGGTGATGGACAGGGAGATTGGCGTGCTGCATTCCATGGGGTTGCAAAGAGTCAGACACGAATGAGCAACTATATCAAAATGATAGTATTTTGGATATATAGACTAAATAAAATACATTACTGAAAGCAATTTCACTTATTGTATTTATTTTAATGTGACTACCAGAACCTTTTAAATTACATACATGTTTACATTGTTTTATACTGGATAGCATTGACATGAAATATATATGGCTGACCTTAGAGAGAATCTAATCTGTCTATCAAGTTGGCTATTTGCCTTAAGGATAGGCTGGTTCTCAGTACATGAATCATTTGCATTAATTATTTCTCTTTAGCTTAAATAGAAACACTGAATATGATTAAATTTTAGTGTGAACTAAGAACATCTCTGTGGCATATATTTTTACTCTGTGCTATTTTTAGTGCCACTAGCATGTTCTTAAGCTATATTAAGTAGTCCAAAACTGTTTTGGTTTTGTGGTTCTTAGATGTATTCTTGCTTTTTATAAATTTTTTTTCTCATTTTTCCCCTTGTTCTCAGGCTATGAATTTTTCTCCCTTCCCCAGCCCCACTGTAGACATGTCTCTCTAGCAGACCCTTCTTCCCTAGTCTCCTTAAACACCTTTGGAGTTCATTTTCTGTGGACTAGGAGGTCAACTGAAGGGGTCCCTTAGCATCAGTTATAAAGTATCTTCAATCCGACACGTGCAAAACATGTGCTGTAATCCAAACCATGTGTTCAAAAGATTCTCACAGAAAAACAGGAAGATGCAATATAATGGCGTTCTAATGAATGTTTTGTCTGCTTATAGAATTTTTTATTTTTTTTCTGTTTAAGTTCCATTTTTGGCATTGTTCTAGATATCTCATTTGGCTGAATAAGTGAATATAGGTGTTATTATTTCCACATTTCCATTTCAAGTGTTATTTGGCTCAAAGGTGAGTGTACATTAATTAATTCCATAGCTGCCACTCTCTACTAAAAATGGTAAAGAAGTCATAGCAACAAAAATCCTGAAATATGGTATGTTAAATAAAGAATGAAAATATTCCATCTGCCAAATCATTTACTTCTCAATGAAAATCCATTAGAGAACATTCAGAAAAAGACCTCTGAGGGCTCATCGTTATAAATGACTTCAAGACAGTACCCAGGTGGGTGAATTTCTTTTTCACGTATTTCTATTTTGTAAGACTGTTGTTCATATTACAAAACAAGGTAGCTTTAGATTATAGCATGCACTCCAAGGTCCCCTTAAAGGGTTAACCTGTGGTTCTAACACTGGTTATTAGTAGTCAAGATTAATCCACTATTTTAATTTATCAATGACGTTTGTTCTTTAAATATTTTAAGTTCTTTGGATTCTGTGTATGTGTTTATTTCCATGTCAGAATATCCATGAATCCCAATGGTTAAGAAACAGAATTTCCACATCTAAATTTACTCATGAAGTTTTGAGTTTTAAAAGCCTTAGATTATAAAGAAATGAAAATAATAGTAAAAATTTTAGAGAACTTTCAAAGAGTATAGTCAAATTTAGTGCTAAAAAAAAAAAAAAACAAACCCGGATTGTTAAAAGTGACTAATTTTATAAAAGACTGAAAACACAGAGGTCTTCAAAGAAGACTGAAAGTGAAGTCGCTCAGTCGTGTCCAACTCTTTGCAACCCCGTGGACTGTAGCCTACCAGGCTTCTCTGTCCATGGGATTCTCCAGGCAAGAGTACTGGAGTGGGTTGCCATTTCCTTCTCCAGGGGATCTTCCCAACCCAGGGATCGAACCCAGGTCTCTTGCACTGCAGGCAGACGCTTTAACCTCTGAGCCACCAGGGAAGTCTATTGAAGCAGCTAGCTTATTATTATGAAACCTAGTAAGCAGCAGGCTCAGGAGTCAGTCCACGTTGCACTGCTACAACAAATACAAGTTCCAGTGCTCTAGTCACTAGGTTCAGAGATTTCTAAAACTGAAATTTTTTTTTAAATGATGTAAGTCAGACATAACTGTCTTCCAAAAGAGCAAAACAGCATAAAGTTAGAATGCGTTTTCCAAAAAGAATAACTATTTGAAGTTGTGCTTATCATGTGCAATTTTTTATGAAATTCTGAAAACACTGGCAATAAATATCTACGTAGCAGAAGACTCCCTTGAGTGCAAAGCACATAACAAATATCCATGTTAATGCAGGATGGACCAATCACGTAGAGACATAGGCATTATATTTCTGTCCTATCCACTTTTTGATCTCTGGCTCAGGACTTAAACTCTCCATTCAAGCTCAAGCTGTCCCCCTATCCTGCAACGTGGGCATTATTAAGAAGAATCAAGCAATGTTTTTTAGACCCTGGAGCATTTTGTAGAGTATTTTTCAAAACAATTTCTCACATTCTACCATATTTACTGGGGATGCTCTCCTAAAATCAACTAAAGAAAAACTTAAGCCCTTTTTAAAAATGAAAAACAAAGTGGTAACACACAAAATACCAGGGCTTACGTTGTGCTCACCTTCATGTGGACTCTAATCTTTTATTCCCCACGCTTCTTTCACAATATATCTGCTGTTGAAATTCAGTAAGGATTGAATTCCTAGTCTTTTTTAGCCCTTATCCTCAATGTCTACTGAATATAAAACTGACTTTCTAAAGCTTCCAGGGGCCTATACCTGGAAGAAATGTAGAATTTAAAATGGCTTATGTTTTAGAGTTTAGGGTTTTCTTTAAGAGTATGAAGAAGCTATGTAGGCCTTCTGCGCTGAAAAAATGCCATTAAACACAAAATATTGCATACAATTTCAATGAATTCATAGATTTATTGAAAAGGACCTCCCAGTGGTGGTAGATTTCAGGTCAAAAAATCATGAGTTGTATTATTCTCATGAGTATACTGCACTGGTACTGCACAACTTTCACCTACTGTGTAAAGTGTATCAGTTGGGAATGGACCATCAGTGTCTGCATGAACATCCATTCTATGCACAATATTTTTCCCCAATATTGAAGATTTAGAATTTTCCCCTCAAATTTACCTGTTTTATAAAGATTAAGTCATGTATTTAGATTTAATTACATCATTAATAGTTATTGGAAAAGAAATTTTAAAAATCATGTTAATAAACAGAAGGCAATTAATTACTATATAAATTCAAGGATGATTCATTCTGATTACTAATTAGGAAGTTGAAGAAAGACATCAACAGGGATAATACCCAGAAATTCACCATACCCATGATGAGAGAGAAAATAAGCGATAACAATAAGTATGTCAAGGGAGATAAGGAAATAATGTCTGTGTACCTTAGCCCTCATCTTTCCAAGTTCTCGACAGTGGAGTACCCCAGGATTAATTTCTTACCTCTTCTCATATCCATCCATATTAGGCTCTAGATGACTGTATCCAGTTTCAGTTTCAAATGTTACCTACATTTGGCACCTCATAAATTGTTGTCTGAAGTCCTTATATCTCTTCTGAATTCCAGAATCATATAAGTATCTACTAGACTTTTCCACTTAAGTCTAAAAGACATCTCCTGTCTCAAATTGAAACCTTATTTTCTCTCTCAAACCCTGTTGCTCCCAAGGTTTTCTCCATCTCAGTAAAACGGCATTTCCAGTTGCTCAGACCAAGAGCCTTGCTGTTCCACTACACTTCTCCTAGAAAATATATACTCACTCGGACAAGTTGTTTCCCTACCACATTAGCCGTGTAGTCAAAACCACCATCACCCCTCATCTGAATTATGGCCTGATGCTTTACCCTTTCCCTTTATTCTTCATACAGCACTCCACTCTCCACTCTCCACTTTGTAAAGTCAAAATGCATTACAATGACTTGTAAGAGCCCACAAGACATATCCCCCAAATCCTTCTCTAAGTCTGTCTTCTACTATAGGTACTGTGCCCTCTGCCCACTCTGCTCCAACCACAACCACCTCCTTCAGTCACCTCACCCAGCTGCTTCTACCTCCAGGCCTCTGTTCTGGATGTCTTCTGCCTGGATGGTTCTTTCCCCAAGTATTTGCATAACTTCCTTCTCCTATTCTTTCAGGATAAAATATAACCTCATTAATTAATCCTTTCTTCATTTTCCTGGATAAAATAATAGGTTTTTATTCCACTTCACCCATGCACACTTAATTTTCTGTCTTAACTTTTTTGTTAATCACCATCTGAAATACTACATATCTATTTTTAAGTCTGTTCACTATTTGAGCTCTGCACAAGATAACTGGAAAGAGAGCAGAGATTTAGGACTCCTTTTGTTCTGTTTGCTGCTTTCTCTGCAGTGTTTAGGACAGTGCCTAAGGCCTGGTAAATTCTTGATAAATAGTTATTTAGTGATCGAGTCTTTGTCTTTAGTTTGAAGAATATAATTCAGGGAGGTGAAAGCACAAGAAATGGCTGAGGAAGTGCTCATGGTGATGGATAACAGCCGCTTGGACTGGTGTGGCAGAAGGGAAATCAGAATATGCAATAATTAAGATGCATATTTGAAGTAGAATCAATTGCATTTTCTCGTAGATTAGATTTAGAAGTAGAAGGAAGAAAGTGAATCTCATCTGATGTCCAGATTAATGACTACAGTTAAGTATGTAAACATCCACTGGATCATCAAAAAAGCAAGAGTTCCAGAAAAACATCTATTTCTGCTTTATTGACTATGCCAAAGCCTTTGACTGTGTGGATCACATTAAATTGTTGAAAATTCTGAAAGAGATGGGAATACCAGACCACCTGACCTGCCTCTTGAGAAATCTGTATGCAGGTCAGGAAGCAAGAGTTAGAACTGGACATGGAACAGACTGGTTCCAAATAGGAAAAGGAGTACGTCAAGGCTGTATATTGTCACCCTGCTTATTTAACTTATATGCAGAGTACATCATGAGACACGCTGGGCTGGATGAAGCACAAGCTGGAATCAAGATTGCTGGGAGAAATATCAATAACCTCAGATATGCAGATGATACCACCCTTATGGCAGAAAGTGAAGAGGAACTAAAAAGCCTCTTGATGAAAGTGAAAGAGGGGAGTGAAAAAGTTGGCTTAAAGCTCAACATTCAGAAAACGAAGATCATGGCATCTGGTCTCATCACTTCATGGCAAATAGATGGCGAAACAGTGGAAACAGTGTCAGACTTTATTTTTGGGGGCTCCAAAATCACTGCAGATGGTGACTGCAGCCATGAAATTAAACGATGCTTACTCCTTGGAAGAAAAGTTATGACCAACCTAGATAGCATATTAAAAAGCAGAGACATTACTTTGCCAACAAAGGTCTGTCTAGTCAAGGCTATGGTTTTTCCAGTAGTCAAGTATGGATGTGAGAGCTGGACTGTGAAGAAAGCTGAGCACCAAAGAATTGATGCTTTTGAACTGTGGTGCTGGAGAAGACTCTTGAGAGTCCCTTGGACTGCAAGGAGATCTAGGCAGTCCATCCTAAAGGAGATCAGTCCTGGGTGTTCATTGGAAGGACTGATGTTGATGCTGAAGCTCCAATACTTTGGCCACCTCATGCGAAGACTGACTCATTGGAAAAAACCCTGATGCTGGGAAAGATTGAGGGCAGGAGGAGAAGGGGACGACAGAGGGTGAGATGGCTGGATGGCATCACCGACTCACTGGACATGAGTTTGCGTAAGCTCCAGGAGTTGGTGATGGACAGGGAGGCTGGGCGTGCTGCGGTTCATGGGGTCGCAAAGAGTCGGACACAACTGAGCAACTGAACTGAACTGAAGTGTGTAAATGATGATGCCAGAAATACAGCTGAGCAATTAACAGAGGAAGATGCATTTGTCAGGAGTTGGTCGGATCACAACTCCTGTTTTGGATATTTTAGATGTTGGTCATACATTGAAATGAAGTGTCAAGTACGCAGTCTGATATGTAAGCCTGGATTTGAAGTAGTACTGAAGGCTGGAGATTTCATTGGGTATAAATCCACACACACTGATTTTAAAGCCGTGGATGAGATTTTCTAAGAAATAAGTTTATCTAGAGAAAGAGGACCAGGAACACACCACGGGGCCATCCAATATTTATCACTAAGGCAGTAGAAAAGAAAGCAACCAAACGGATGAAGAGTGAGTGAGGGAGGAGGTGGTTTTACAAAAGCTAAGAGAACACTGTCTCAAGAAGATGAAACTATCAAAAAAAAAAAAAACAGAATTAATGTCTCTAACTTCATAAAGTTGAAGGCAGATGCAGGCTGATTAGTGGATTTGGTGTTGGGGATCCTAGAAAATAATTGTCTGATAGCCTCTGTTTTCCCAAGAAAACATGAATTGTGATCAACAGCTAGGACTTGGGGGTGAATAGAAGCTATTGGGGGAAACAAAGAAAACATTCTTATTACAGGAAATGAAAAAGAAAAAATGTCATATCTCTTCTAGTTCCTAGAATTCAATTTACTCATTTTCCAAGGAATTCCATAAATACTAAATCATATAACAGATGAACAAAGGGCACAGAGGATTTTTAGGGCAGTGAAAACACTCTGTATAATATTATAATGATGGATATATGCAATTATACATTTATTCAAACCATAGACCATACAACTCCAAGAGTGAACCCTAAGGCAAGCTATGGACTTTGAGTGATTATGGTGTGTCAATGTAGGTTCATCCTTGTTAAAAAAAGAAAAAGTACAGTCTGGGGAGTGATGCTGATAATGGAGGAGGTTGTGCTTGTATGGGGGCAGGGAGAACATGGAAAAATCTCTGTTTCTTCCTCTCAATTCTGTTATAAACCTCAGACAACTGTTGAAAAATAAAAACTTTAACAAGAGATTAATAAAAGGAGGAAACACTTTGAGGAGACTAGGGAAATCTTTTTGACAGAGTGAAGATCCAAGGGGAGTCTTTGTGGTTTAGTTAGGACTTGAGAGAGAGGAAATGAGAAAAGAATATGCATGGACTAGAGACACAGGTGTCCGCAAAGAGGCAAAGGTAGAAATGTACAAGGTGTCAATGTTTGAGTCTACTGCTGAAATATTTCACAAGCTACAAAACCACTTTATAGAGATATACAAATTGCCAAACTTTCTCACTTGCATCATTCTACCACTTGCTCTTTCTAACAAGATGTCTTAATAACTCAAAGGATTACATTGCAAAGCAGATTCACTTCCCCTCCATAAATCAGCTTCTGTCCCCTACATTGCCCTAAATTCTAGAAATGAGACCATGATCACTTCGTACCGCAGCATCATAACATGTGTGACCTCAGGTGGGTCCTTCATCTATCACAGGCGGCCTCGGGCTCAGTAGCTCATCTGCTCCTTCTTTCTCCCTCTCACTGTCATCATCCATCATCTAAAGCTCACACGATGGCAAGCATCTTCCACCTAATCTAGATTTCTCAAGTGTCTCACAGTTCAAATGGATCTTATTAGTACTCTTGAATCACAACTCTTATCATATTCTCCCCTCAAATCTAAAACCTGACTTCTCCTTCATTTCAGTTCAGTTCAGTTCAGTTGCTCAGTCGTGTCCGACTCTTTGCGACCCCATGAACCGCAGCACGCCAGGCCTCCCTGTCCATCACCAACTCCCAGAGCTCACTCAGACTCACATCCATTGAGTCGGTGATGCCATCCAGCCATCTCATCCTCTGTCACCCTCTTCTCCTCCTGCCCTCAATCCCTCCCAGCATCAGAGTCTTTTCCAATGAGTCAACTCTTCGCATGAGGTGGCCAAAGTACTGGAGTTTCAGCTTTAGCATCATTCCTTCCAAAGAAATCCCAGGGCTGATTTCCTTCTGAATGAAATAGTTGGATCTCCTTGCAGTCCAAGGGACTCTCAAGAGTCTTCTCCAACACCACACTTCAAAAGCATCAATTCTTCAGTGCTCAGCCTTCTTTACAGTCCAACTCTCACATCCATACATGACTACTGGAAAAACCATAGCCTTGACTAGACGGACCTTAGTCAGCAAAGTAATGTCTCTGCTTCTGAATATGCTATCTAGGTTGGACATAACTTTTCTTCCAAGGAGTAAGTGTCTTTTAATTTCATGGCTGCAGTCACCATCTGCAGTGATTTTGGATCCCCCCAAAATAAAGTCTGACACTGTTTCCACTGTTTCCCCATCTATTTCCCATGAAGTGATGGGACCAGATGCCATGATCTTCGTTTTCTCAATGTTGAGCTTTAAGCCAACTTTTTCACTCTCCACTTTCACTTTCATCAAGAGCCTTTTTAGTTCCTCTTCACTTTCTGCCATAAGGGTGGTGTCATCTGCATATCTGAGGTTATTGATATTTCTCCCGGCAATCTTGATTCCAGCTTGTGTTTCTTCCTGCCCAGCATGTCTCATGATGTACTCTGCATATAAGTTAAATAAGCAGGGTGACAATATACAGCCTTGACGTACTCCTTTTCCTATTTGGAACCAGTCTGTTGTTCCATGTCCAGTTCTAACTGTTAGTATATCTTAATTAAAATCTGAACTCTTCCACCTTGTATTTAAGGCAGTGTGGAATCTAAGCCAAATTTTTCTTTAAAACTCAATTCCCCAATACAAGCTCAGTATTCCCTAGTACAAGCTGTAGACTGTGTCTCTGCAAATTTGCCATGTCTATTCCCCACGTACTTGCTTATGCTGTTCCTTTTAGTCTGAGTGTGCTTCCATCAAAAAAAAAAAAAAGACACACACACATGCATACATATGCACTGATCTTGCCACTTGAAATCCTATTCATCAATTTAAATAGTGCCACTTTCTTCACAAACTCCCCTCATAGCTACATCACAAAATGTTCTCTTGCTTCTCTGAAGTCAAACAATATTCCTTTATTATTCTCATGTTACTCTAAACTTACAGTGAGAAAATCCACACTTACATTCATTCCCTGTCCATTAATAATTACATGACCTTGGACAACTCATTTGACCTCTCTGTGCCTCAGTTTTCATATCTGTAAAATGTAAGAGCTTTAAAATTAGTAAAATATGGCACAAGCTAAGTCTCCATTCATGTAATTGGTATTTGTTGAAGACCTTGGTGAATCATTGTTAATTTATCAAATAAAGTATTTCTGTATATAAGAAGTTGAAGACAGACTTTATTTATTTAGGAATCTGGAAAGCAATTTTAACATATATAATCCAGCATTTTAAAGTTTATAATGGATAAAAGCAGCAAAAAGGCATATCATTATTACCTTAATAAATAGTAAGTATCTATTATGTGCTAAGCTACTTGAAAACAAATAGTTATAAGAAATAGAAACACTACAAGCACATTGTACAATGTCTAAAGAAATTTTTTTAAAGTTAGAACATTGCTACATTGCTGAAAATGTCTTTTGTTATAGCAAAAGTAAGCATTACACACATCTTTGATATAAATATTACACCCAGCATCTTGACTAAAAAATGAAAAGGCCCATCAATAAATGATTTTGTTTTCATGACATGAACAAATCCATCAGAGGAATTCTTTAATGGGTTGACCAGTTGGTTGGCAACGTGAAAACACAGGCTTGCCTAGATCATAAAATAATTTGCCAAATCAATCAACTTAGTAGAAACAAAATCAAACAACGCTAGCAAAAATTTCCAAATGGATGGGTGGAACTCCCACTCTTCAATCTGTTGTTTTGGAACTACAGGCGCATAGTGTAAAACTTTTAACATTCTGAAGGATTTCTTACTTCCACTTAATTAGGGAATACTTTAGAGAAGGCAGATTTTACTTTTATGATGGAATTTTCTCTGATGTACTAAACTTAGAGGAAAAGAAAAGTGTGCAGCAGATATGAGGATGACTGGAAAACTGGAGAGATAGAAAGGAGTTGAAGGAAATAATTTTTGCTGTAAAGTTTACCTAGTTGATATTCAGTGGGAGCAGAAGAAGCAGCTAAGCATGTAAGCATAAACCAAAGACGGAAAGAGAGTTCGAGATGAGATTGTTGGGTTTATTGAGTAGGCTCAGTAGGGATCAAGGAAGAGTCCTGAGGTGAGAGAGGTGGTCAGATTTTTCAATAATGATTTAATCTACTGGACAAGCCTAATTCATGCTCAGAAGTTAATTTTCTACCCCTTTTCTTAGCTTAGTATCTAAAAAGTGTCACTTCTCAAGTTACAAGCTTTGCCAACTCTTTTTTACACTATTGCTAAAAACTTTACAAACAGTAACAAAAAGAAGTTTGGTTAAAATGGATTTATTATAGTTTAAGATCCAGTTATTTAGATGAAAAAAAAATCTTAGTAGAGACTAAGAGAGTGTGAGACAAACATAAGCTGAACTGTCAGTAATTCTAGAAAAACTCATGAGGAGAGACCAAACAAAAGAGATTAAAAGAAATTAGATCTCCCTGTGAAAAGGTCTTTCTCTTTTAACCAATAAAAATAGTCTTTCAAACAACCTTATTTAAAACTTGAGCTTCCAGGGCTGACCAGTTTGCCTTTACATCACCTTACATTCATTAACTTTATAAGATCTGGGGAAAGGCATGCCAAGGACAGTTAGTTTACACACCACTAAACAGAAGGTGGACGAGCTAATGCAATCTCTGTCACTGAAAACAGATCCTGGGCTAAAGTTGACTGTTGTTTTCTTTTGTTTTTCCGTGGCAAACTTATTTTTTCCTGAAGAAAAAATTCATAAAAAGTAGGAATTTGATATTTTTCTTAAATCTACACACTTGGCATGTTCATGAAGGACACTGGATTTGTTTCCCTGTTAAAACTAACAGTAAATAGTGATTTCAAAACCTCAAGGAATTAGGATCATTCTCTAAAGTGCTGAATGAATCTACCAAGGGAGACTGCAATTTCAAGCCAATTTCAGTTTACTTTTTGCCTTGGGCAGGTCTCTGCTAACTTTCCTATATTTATAAGCACTGTTGACTTCATATAAGACACCAGTTTTTGACAATGTTTGAAGATTTATGAAAAGTGATCTGGCATCATTATACAGAACACCCTTTCAAAATACACTTGTGGAAACAAGCTGTGATTCCTAATCAGGAGGTTCACTTAACTTAAGACGACCTGAAACCCAGGATTCCACATCTGTTTACGGTAATTCACTGACACATGCCTTAGAACTCAGACACCATTCCTGATCCCAGGGGAATGCTGAACCTATTCCTGCAGCCACCATAAACAGAATTCCTGGTACATGAGGGAAAATAAACTACTTCTTTAAGCCACAGTAATTTAACTTTTTCTTACCTGAAGAAGAAATCATCTAACTTATATTTCTTACCTGGGGAATGAACTACATTATATGAACAAACAAACAAAACAAACAGAAGAAAAATAAGCCACCTGCTCAAACAGTTGTCACAATAGACTTATGGACTCTAAGGTCACTTGGGTATTTGATACAGCCCAGCAATCCTGACCCTCCTCTTCTCAGCATGTTTTCAGGTCTCTAGAAGGGCTATTTCCATCCTCCATTCTGTTAACCCTGTCACTTAGTAATTTCCCTTCCAAATGTGTACAGAAAACAGGAGGTTTCAGTCTCTTACCCACCACAGTCCATCTTCTGTTCCTACCACTCTGTCCATCCCAATCTCACCAACCATGTTTGTGGACTCTTCTTGTTTGACCTTCATAAAGTTCCTCAAGTCCTCCTTTTTCACGTTTTCTTCAACCTCTCCTCCCTTTAATTTCAGAGTCCCTTTCCAGAACACTCCTCAAAGTCTCCACATCCTGTGTTTACCCCTTAAATGTCAGTATTTTCCAGGAGTCTGTCATTTGCCCTCTATGTACTCACTCTTCCACCTAGATTTTTCTTTGCATGTATATCTGATTGCTTACTAAAAATCCCACTTTGATGTCTCAAAGACACCATGTTCAAATTTGAAGTCATGTCTTTTTGCCCACCGCCCCCCCCCCCCCCAAGCCTCCTACTCATCACAGAAGTCTCGGTGGAAGACGTCATCAGTAGTAACTCAAGGCAGAGATCTGGCATTATCTTCTGTCCCTTAACCTCCTGCAAACTTCACATGGACTCCAGCGTCATCTCATCTTATCTGTTCTTCCACCAGATAGGTTCCAGACACTTTTCTCCGTACTCCTTGACACTTTTCTCCAATACACCATCATCTGTCTCCTAGAATATGACCACAGACTCCTACCTGGGCATGATCCCTGCTCGGCTCACCTCCACCCCACCTCCCACCATCCACTCTCCTCTGGCAACCAGCCATGTGTGCTCTGTATCGGTAAGTCTGCTCTCATTTTGCTTTGTTTGCCCCCTTGCTTGTTTTTAGATCTCACATATATGTTTTTCCTTGACTTGTTTCACTTAGCACAACACCCTCCAAGTCCATCCATGTTATAAATTTTCATAGCTTTTAGTTGCTATACAGTAAGATTTATTATCCCATTTAGACACCATACATGATGTAAGAGATCCAACATTAAGATTTAAGCACTGAAACAGTGTGAAAGAGAGGGAAGTATTTGCACAAACTTAACAAGTAATAAATCTGGAGTCTACCACTGCCCCCAGCCTCCCTCCTCACCTACTCCTCAGGTTTAAATCATTCAAAGATATTCTATACATCTATGTATCAGAAAGCTTGATTCTTTATCTCTTATGTTTTCACATTTTGAGCTTCGGAAGAAAGGAGGTTAGGAAATAGGAGACAATATACAATTTCTCAAAAATACCAACCACAGTCACTTTCAAAATGAGAAATTTCCAAATGACCTGGAGTAAAATGATATAATGTCATTTAAGGCAGAAAATGTGAAGCCTTGGAAGCTATGCTTTAATGCATTCAGCTGCATTCTATTATCTCATGCTTGAGAGTCAGCCCCATGGACTCCTCCATTATATTCTTCATTAAATCTATCATTAAAGCCTTGAAAAGAAGCATCCTTGCTATGCTTTTAAATGAATACATTAAATATGTTCAATGACCCAGGGAAAGTGTTCAGGAATGTCTGGAATAGAATGGAATTAATCTTTCACTTAAATAGCACTAGCAACTCTTCAAAGTATCTGTATGTTTCAGTAGAGGCTGATTCATTGGTTATAGGTTTATATACTAAATAAACCAATAAGTAGGTCTTGACTGATGTATGCTCAGCACTATTTGGCACAGAAAACTATACAAGAGAAGTAATCAATATAGTGCCTAGTTTTGGAGAAAGAACGAGACTCACATGACACTACTAGAGAATGACCCCAGGTCACATATATTTAAGTGCAAAATGATCCAAGATTGCAAATATTTATAGTGCTGCTCTGAAAACCTCAGAGAAGGGAGAGGTCATTCCAAGTATATGCACAGAATCAGAAAACTTTAGGGCTTAGAAATAATCTATTAATAATTTGACTTGCTTATTTTACAGATAAATAAAATGAGGCCAACAAAAATAAAAGATAAGAAAAGAAAGGAAATAACTGTTTTACAAAAAAATATTACATATTCTTTGTATACGTTATTTCAGTTACTCCTGGCACCAAGTCTACAAATTTGATGCCACTATACCCATTTCATAGGAAGTCTATGATGTTGAGAGATGGATTGTTTTTGTGTAAGTTTTCAAAACTCAATTCATACTAGGTTTCCTTAATTCTAAATCTTATTTTACATAGCATGAAAAGTAAGCAGATTTTATGTGCAAGGTGCATTCATATATTTTACTTGAATTAATGTTAAAATAATATAATACCTCCAATAATATAAAATTCCCTCCTGCCCCCTTCTGTGATGACTTTTGGATGAAATTTTATGCAAGTCAGAAAGATCTAAAATAAATATCAAGTAGTTCTGAAATAACAAATATTTTTTATCACCCATTTTCTAGTTGTTTTGCATATATTTACTCATTTAATTACCCATCATAACAATGCTGGAAAGCCTGTCACTTGAGCCCATGCAGGTAGTCACTGTGTACTGCTACCATTCACTGAGAAGGAAGGAAATAAGAGATTTAGCAAGAGATTCAAGGGATTTGGCTGCTGCACCAACAATAATAAAGGGTGCCCTGGTGAGCAAAAGCACTGAGATTCTGGAGGAAAGAAACAGCCGAAGAAGAGCAGGCATGAGCACCTTTACAAGGATCAGGCATCCGAAAGAACAGAGTAGAGCTCTTGGCAATTTTCTCACTGAAATATTTCCCTTTCTCTTTACAAGAATAGTGACTAGTATATACTTGTGTTCTAATTATGTTGAAGCTGAAGATTGGGTTAATGATGATACAATTTCTCTGTAGCATTACCACACCGAAGCTTTCTGCCCTGTTTGAAGAAAAGTCTTTAAAAATATTTTCAGCAGAAAATTTAAGATAATTGCCTTCACTTGGACTGCTTATTTTTATCTTACTCTCTTCTTGAATTTCCTATTTCACACAATCACTTGGGAAAAAATTACCAATAAGTCTTGGATACAGCAATGGAGCAAAGGAATAATTAAACTGGATCTTTTGGTTAAAACTGAATTTCTATCCATATTTCCCTTCACTATATAACAGTTAATTGCCAGTGTATTTTGCTATTTGACTATTTGAATAATTAATTTAATAAATAGTGTTTAATTATTAAAACAATCTAATAATTAAAGTTCTTAATGATTAATTTGTATATAAATTTAGCAGTTTTCATAATCATTACTTATTATGGATGTTACTTCTTAAATAACATTTATGCATATATCACTTAAAATTCCAATACATAAGCTGATTTAAGCTACATTTAGAATGAATACCTAAATTTGAAAGTATGTAGTCAGATATTAATGATAAGTCTGCATGACATGCCTTGTTCTTGTTCCTGAGATTTAATCTAATGGCACCTATAATAGCTCACAATCATTGATCACATGGAGTAAGTTCAGCTAAATAAGGGGAAAAAGGACACTGAAAAAGGCATTTGGCTTATCAGTTCCAAATGTCAAGGGAAAGTCAAAGGCAAACAGTTTTCACCTCTTACCTAGACTAAGCCACACTTTGGTAAAGACCAAGCTATTACATTTGTTTTTACTCTGAAGAGTCTAAGAATCTGTTCAGGAGAAAGAAAATAGAAAATCCAGGGGTAGAACCAAAAAAGCATTATATTTATGAACAATGTTTTAAAGTTAAAATTGAAATGCAATAAGTGGCATCTGTTAGGTGTACGATATGACACATTAGTATAAATATATGACCAAGAGGAAAATGAACCACGTGTCACTTAGCAAATCTTCCCGTGCCTCATGAATTCATACCTCCTGCCCATCTCCACTCCACCACCACCCCTCCCTGGCCCCAGAAAACCTCTAATCTGTTGTTTCTCACTATACGTTACCTTGCATTTCCTAGGATTTAATATTAATTAAATTTTAAAATGTGTACTTTTTTGTGGACAAGGTTCTTTCACTCAGGATAATTATTTTGAGATTAATTTGTTACAGGGGTTTATCAGCAGTTCATTCTTTTTGTTGCTAAGAAGTAATCTGTTGTATGGAGTGATAACTGGGGATTTAAGCATTCACAAGATGATGGACATCTGGGTTATATCCAGTTTGTGGTTATTATATAAAGTTGCTAGAAACATTCATGTGCAATTCTTAGTACGAAGATATGCTTTTCTTTGTCTCCAGTAAATACTTAGGGATGAAATAGTTGGATCACATAATAGCTGTTCAGTTCAGTTCACTCATGTCCAACTCTTTGAAACCCCATAGACTGCAGTTCGCCAGGCTTCCCTATCCATCATGAACTCCTGGAGCTTCCTCAGACTCATGTCCATTGAGTCAGTGATGCCATCCAACCATCTCATCCTCTGTTGTCCCCTTTTCCTCCCGCCTTCAATCATTCCCAGCATCAGGATCTTTTCAAATGAGTTAGTTATTCGCATCAAGTGGCCAAAGTATTGGAGTTTCAGCTTCAGCATCAGTCTTTCCCAGGGATATTCAGGACTGATTTCCTTTAGGATGGACTGGTTGGATCTCCTTGCAGTCCAAGGAACTCTCACGAGTCTTCTCCAACATCACAGTTCAAAAGCATCAATTCTTCATTTCTCAGTTTTCTTTATAGTCCAACTCTCACATCCATACATGACCACTGGAAAAACCATAGCTTTGACTAGACGGATCTTTGTTGGCAAAGTAATGTCTCTGCTTTTTAATATGCTGTCTATGTTGGTCATAGCTTTTCTTCCAAAGAGCATGCGTCTCTTAATTTCATGGCTGCAGTCACCATCTGTAGTGATTTTGGAGCCCCCCCAAAATAAAGCCTGTCACTGTTTCCATTGTTTCCCCATCTATTTGCTATGAAGTGATGGGACCCGATGCCATGATTTTAGTTTTCTTAATGTTGAGTTTTAAGCCAACGTTTAATGTTGAGTTTTAAGCCAACTTTTAAGTATCACTGTAAAGTGTTTCCGGAGAAGGCAATGGCACCCCACTCCAGTACTCTTGCCTGGAAAATCCCATGGACGGAGGAGCCTGGTGGGCTGCAGTCCATGGGGTTGCTAAGAGTTGGACACGACTGAGTGACTTCACTTTCATTTTTCACTTTCATGCATTGGAGAAGGAAATGGCAACCCACTCCAGTGTTCTTGCCTGGAGAATCCCAGAGATGGGGGAGCCTGGTGGGCTGCCGTCTATGGGGTCACACAGAGTTGGACATGACTGAAGCGACTGAGCAGCAGCAGCAGTGAAGTGTTTCACAGCATAAAGGAGTATCAACTGCTGTTTGAAAAATACTATTTCTTGAAGCTGTAGAACTGAAGACAAGCCTCCGGCTATTTTTCAGCCAGAAAATTCTCAGCTCATGGAGAATACCACTAGGTCTCTGTCACATGGCTCCCTCCACTGACTCTCACCACCACATGTCAACCTACCTTCCCATGGCCAGCAGTGTCATCCTTCTCATGTTTTGAACCTCAGACTAAGGTTGGACTAAGGTTGGACTATTGTTTTTAAGTCTCACCTGATTAGGACATACCTATCCAGGGTAATCTCCTTATGATTACCTTAAAGTCACCTGATTTGAGATCTTAACTACATCTGTAAAATCTCTTCACCTATGTCATATAATGCAAACTAGTAAAAGGAGTTACATAAATCACATTCTTCTCTGTTCCTTCAGAAAAGAGAAAATCATAGGAACTAAAATTTTTTGACAAGATCAATAAAATTGATAAAATTCTAATCAGACTAATCAGTAAAAAAGATAGGAAAGAGACAAAATTACAAATGTCAGGAATGAGATAATATCATTGCATAGCCTACCTATAATGCAGCATTAGAATGGTAGAGAAACATTATGAATAACAAGTCTAGCTTTTTAATCCAATCTGACAAATTCTGACTTTGTAATATTAGATCAATTGTATTCAGTGTGATTATTAATATGATTAAATTTAACTCTATCATCTTGCTATCTTTTTTCTATTTGTCCTTTATTCCTTCTTCCTGTCTTTCTTGCCTTCTTTCAGGTTAAGTATTTTATGATACCATTTTATGTCTGGTGTTTGGTTACTTTAGGGATCGTTTTAGGATTTATAGTGTACAACTGTAACCTTTCATAATCTACTTCATCAGATACTATACCACTTCACATTTAGCTTAAAGATCTTAGTATTTTATCCTTTAACTTTTGTGCTATTGTAGGCATAGGTTTTAATTCTTTGTGTGTATCAGTATTTTTATCCATTCATTTGTTGACAGATACTTAGAATGTTTCCATATCTTGGCTATTATGAATAATGCTGCAACAAACATGGAAATGATGATATTTCTTTGAGATGTTGATTTCTTTTTGACACATACCCAAGAGTGAGACTGCAAGATCATATGGTAGCTCTGTTCTTATGAAGGACTTCCAAACTATTTTCCATACTTGGGGCTAAGCCAAATTCTTGGGTATATGAGTTTATAGTTTTATCAAATTTGGAAAAATTTCAACCAGTAATTCTTCAAATAGTTTTTTGCCCCACACTCTTCTTTAGGAACTCTAATCATGTTTATAAGAAATTGTCCTACAGCTACTGATGCTGCTTTTTTTTTTAGCTCTCTTTCTCTATGTATTTGTTTTGGGTAGTTTCTATAGCTATGCCTTCAAGTTTAGTAATCTTTCATTCTGAAAAGTTTAATCTGCCCTTAATCCTCTGCAGGGTAATTCTGATCTCATTGTAGCTTTCTGTATCTTCTATTTCTATACTTAACTTTCAAATACAGTACATATGAATATACTGTACAAACATAAACAAAACTGTTGGATATCTTTGTGCTAATTATATAACATCTCTGTCAGTTCTCAGTCATTTTTGATCAAGTGATTCGTCTCTTGTGTTACATTTTCCTACATTTAACACACCAGGTAATATTTTTATTGCCAGAGATTGTGATTTTATCTTACTGGGATCTAGACACTTTTGTAATCCTATAAATATACTTGTGCTTTGTTATGGAACACAGCTAGTTACTTGGAAACAGTTTGATCGTTTTAGGTTTTCAAGATTTCTTTGTAGTGGAATAGAGCTGTGCTTAGTCCAGGACTAAGTTATTTACCACACAGTTGTAAGGCTCCTTATTCTTCCCAGTGCTCCATGAAGTTTTCAGTTTGCTTGGTGCACCAGTTACTATTACAGCCCCTGTAGTTCTTCCTTCTCCCAGACTCCAGAGGTCTGGTCACATGGAGGCACACTCGGATCAGTAGTCTGTTGAATACTCAAGGGAGAACTACCCAGGTTTCCAGAGTTCTTTATCTGCTTAGTCCTCTTCTCCCTACAAATACTCTGCCTGGAAACTCAAGTTGCCTTGGTTCCCATGGTCTCTCAGCTTGGTCTCCTCAATGCAGGAGCTCCACAGTGTTCTGCCTGGGTTTCCCCTCTCTGCACTGCAGCTGGAAACTCAATCTCAGCTATACACTGAGTTAATTGCAAGACTGTCTTGTTTGTTTCCTGTCTCTCAGAAATTGCTGTTTCTTGTCTGATGGCCAGTAACTTGCAACACATTTTTTCATACATTTTCCCCCATTTAATGGTTGTTTTTGGCAGGAGGGAAAATTCAGTCCTTGCTATTACAAGCCAGATGTGGAACTCAACAATTTATAAGTGTTATTGTTTTTAAAGACATGAGCATCCCAGTAAGAGCCAAGCAAAATGGTCTATCATCAACCATTTTCTTCAAATAGAAAAAGGAATATATGGTGTCTAATTTAGTTTTAATTTCTAGAGACTGCATCTAGAAGGAATGAAAAATATGTATGTGTATGCATTTATTAATTTTATATCCCCAGTGTCATATAAATATGTTCTACATATTCTAATTCCCCAGGGAAATCTCTGGGAAACATAATAATTGGCAGGATACAATTTAATTATCCTGAAACCCTGGCCACCACTGTTTAAATGCCTTCGAAAGCACATTTCACAAACCTTACATTATAACATGAATTTTTTTTATCCCTCCTAATTATTCTAAGTGGAAGAATAAAGAGAAGTGAAAAGTAAGGGAGAGAAGGAAAGATACATCCAATTAAACGCAGAGTTCCAAAAAACAGCTAGAAGAGATAAGGCCTTCTTCAATGAACCATGCTTAATAATACAAGAAAACAACAAAAGGGGAAAGACTATAGATTTCTTCCAGAAAATTGGAAACATCAAGGGAGCATTCCACCCAAAGATGGGCACAATAAAGGATAAAAATGGTAAAGACCTAGAAGATGCTGAAGAGATCAAGAAGAGACAGAAAGAATATACGGAAGAACTGTATAAAAAAATATTAATGAACTGGATTACTACAATGGTGTGGTTAGTCACCCAGAACCAGACATTTTGGAGTGCGAAGTCAAGTGGGTCTTAACAAGCACTGCTGTTAATAAACCTAGTGGATCTGAGCCACCAGGGAAGACTCTGAAACACCAGCAGAACTATTCAAATAGTTCATCATCCCTAAAGGATGACGCCATGCCATCAAGGTTTTGCATTCACTATGTCAGCAAAACAGGAAGACTCAGCAGTGGCCACAGGACTGGAAAAGGTCAATCCTCATCCCAATTCCCAAGAAGGGTAGTACTAAAGAGTGTGCTAACCACTGAACAATCATACTCATCTCCCATGCAAGTGAGGTCATGCTTAAAATCTTGCATTCTAGGTGTCAGCATTATGTGAACCAAGAGCTTCCAGATGTCCAAGCTTGGTTTAGAAAAGGAAGAGGAACTAGAGATCAAATTGCCAATTCACTGGATTATAGAGAAAGCAAGGGAATTTCCCAAAAACATTTATTTTTGTTTCATCAACTATGCTAAAGCCTTTGACTGTGTATGACAAACTATAGAAAGCTCTTAGAGAGACGGGAATACCAGACCATCTTACCTGTGTCCTGAGAAACCTGTAAGTGGGTCAAGAAGCAACAGTTAGAATCCTGTATGGAACAAATGATTGGCTCAAGATCGAGAAAGGAGTACGACAGGGCTGTCTGCTGTCACCCTGTTGGTTTAACCTATACACTGAGCACATGATGAGATATGCCAGGCTGGATGAGTTACAAGCTGGAATCAAGATAGGCGGGAGAAATATCAACGACCTCAGACATGTGGATGACACCACTCTAATGGCAGAAAGCAAAGAGGAATTAAAGAGCCTCTTGATGAGGGTGAAGGAGGACAGTGAAAGAGATGGCCTAAAACTACATATTAAAAACCCTAAGATCATGGCATCCAGCCCCATTACTGCATGGCAAATAAAAGTGGAAAAGGTGGAAGTAGTGACAGATTTCCTCTTCTTGGGCTCCAAAATCACTGTGGATGGTGACTGCAGACATAAAATCAGAAGACGATTGCTTCCTGGCAGGAAAGTGATGACAAACCTAGACAGTGTGTTGAAAAGCAGAGACATTACTCTGCTGACAAAGGTCCATATAGTAAAGACTGTAGTCTTCCCAGTGGTCATGTATGGTTTTGAGAGCTGATCACAAGGAAAGCAGAAGGCCAAAGAATTGATGCCTTCGAACTGTGGTGCTGGAGAAGACTCCTGAAAGTCCCTTGGACAGAAAGGAAATCAAACCAGTCAACCTTAAGGGAGATCAACCCTGAATATTCCCTAGAGAGACTGATGCTGATGCTGAAGCTTCAGTATTTTGGTTACCTGATGCAAATAGACAACTCTTTGGAAAAGTCCCTGATGCTGGGAAAGATTGAGGGCAGAAGGAGAAGAGGGTGTCAGTGGATGAGATGGCTGGATGGCATCCCAGATGCAATGAACCTGAACTCAGGCAAACTCCAAGAAATGGTGAGGGACAGGGAGGCCTTGTGTGCTGCGGTCCATGGGGTTGCAAAGAGTCGGATATGACTGGGTGACTGAACAACAACAACAACAATTATTCTGAGAGTTTGAATTCCACCTTTACACCTATGTATATGAGATATTTGATATTTTTCTTAATCTCTTTAATTTTCACTTCACTCACATAAAAAATAGCAAAAACATAGCAGTATAACATGTTATGCATTCAGTGATATATGTAAAATATCACATACATTGTGTGAAATTGATATGATAACTATTTAATACTATTATTTCCTGCTTGTAATTTGCCCCAAGAACAAATTGATACTATTAGCAGAAGTCACAATATTTATGTCTATTTTGTTCCCTATACCAGGAAAGCTTTTAGATTCAATTTTATTAAGGCTTCACAGCCTTGCTTTTGTCGATTTTCAATATAACTTATGATGGTTTCTAGTTTGTTGCATGCAACTCAATGTTGCATGGAGATTCGGCTTAATTATCTTTTAGGGTAATTAGAAAAGACATAAAATAAAACTATGTGTGCATAGCATTTTAAATAAATTACATCCTAAATAACAAGATGGAATAATCTGTGTTTAACACAACTGATAACAAGTAGATCATAAAATTCTGATGGCATGCTTCTAACAAATACATATTTCACTTTGTAAATAAACCACTGAGAAGATTCTATAGGGCAAAGTAGCTCTATGTTGACTTCAACGTTTCTAAGTATTTGATTACTAATATTTATCTTCCTCTCATGCTAGACTACAATTAGGATAAAGCCTTCATATGATACTTAGGTCTTGACTGGTTAAAATCTGATTCACTGGCAGGGTCTCTGATTAATATCTTAATGGGAATTAAAACTTATGCCCTGAGAACACTTTATCTCTTGTTCTCTCAAGTTAGAAGTCTTTTTCTCTCATATCCACATATTATAGGATCTGAAGGTGTGGAAGATGCCTCCTGGCTGCTTGTTGCCCTTCAGACTATCCAGCATCCTTCCTGTATTAAAAGTCTCAATGGTTTGACCCACCTCCCAGAATACTGGAAATAAAAGCAAAAATAAACAAACAGGATCTAATTAAAATTAAAAGCTTCTGCACAACAAAGGAAACTATAAGCAAGGTAAAAAGTCAGCCTTCTGAATGGGAGAAAATAATAGCAAATGAAGCAACTGACAAACAACTAATCTCAAAAATATACAAGCAAGTCCTGCAGCTCAATTCCAGAAAAATAAATGACTCAATCAAAAAATGGGCCAAAGAACTAAATAGACATTTCTCCAAAGAAGACATACAGATGGCTAACAAACACATGAAAAGATGCTCAACATCACTCATTATCAGAGAAATGCAAATCAAAACCACAATGAGGTACCATTTCATGCCAGTCAGAATGGCTGAGATCCAAAAGTCTACAAGCAATAAATGCTGGAGAAGATGTGGAGAAAAGGGAACCCTCTTACACTGTTGGTGGGAATGCAAATTAGTACAGCCACTATGGAGAACAGTGTGGAGAGTCCTTAAAAAACTGGAAATAGAACTGCCTTATGACCCAGAAACTCCCACTGCTGGGCATACGCACCGAGGAGACCAGAATTGAAAGAGACACATGTACCCCAATGTTCATCACAACACTGTTTATAATAGCCAGGACATGGAAGCAACCTAGATGTCCATCAGCAGATGAATGGATAAGAAAGCTGTGGTACATATACACAATGGAGTATTACTCAGCCATTAAAAAGAATACATTTGAATCAGTTCTAATGAGGTGGATAAAACTGGAGCCGATTATACAGAGTGAAGTAAGCCAGAAAGAAAAACACCAGTACAGTATACTAATGCATATATATGGAATTTAGAAAGATGGTAATGATAACCCTGCATGTGAGAGAACAAAAGAGACACAGATGTATAGAACAGTCTTTTGGACTCTGTGGGAGAGGGAGAGAGTGGGATGATTTGGGAGAATGGCATTGAAACATGTATAATATCATATAAGAAACGAATTGCCAGTCCAGGTTCAATGCAGGATACAGGATGCTCGGGGCTGATGCACTGGGATGACCCAGAGGGATGGTATGGGGAGGGATGTGGGAAGGGTCTTCAGGATGGGGAACATGTGTACACCCGTGGCGGATTCATGTTGATGTATGGCAAAACCAATACAATACTGTAAAGTAATTAGCCTCCAGTAAAAAAAAATTTTTTTAATAAAAAATTTTAAAAAATTAAAAAATAAAAGTCTCAATGGTTTTGCAGCAATTCTGCTACACTGTGTCACTCAATTCTCCTTTCCATGGATAGCTGCAGATATTGATCATCACTGTCTCTGCTTTATCATATCATTGATAACTTCAGTTTGGGGAATGTCAATACATGTAGATGACTCACCAAAAACTCTGGTCTCTGTCTCGCATGACTTTCTCGGTTTTGATGAGCATTTTCCCAGTTGATATTTTACAGACCACTATAATCATATGTATGCATAACCACCAAATTGTACCTTATTACCCTCAGTCACAATCATCTAGAAAACTGCTGCTGCTGCTAAGTCGCTTCAGTCATGTCAGACTCTGTGCGACCCCAGAGACGGCAGCCCACCAGGCTCCTCCATCCCTGGGATTCTCCAGGCAAGAATACTTGAGTGGGTTGCCATTTCCTTCTCCAATGCATGAAAGTGAAAAGTGGCAGCGAAGTCACTCAGTCGTGTCCTAGTCTTAGTGACCCCATGGACTGCAGCCTACCAGGCTCCTCCATCCATGGGATTTTCCAGGCAAGAGTACTGGAGTGGGTTGCCATTGCCTTCTCCTTGCACAAATTCAAAACACTTCTCCACTTCTTCTGTGCCTAGATCCAAAACCCAAAACCAAATGTGCCGGGAGCCAGCACAGGAGATCCCACCCATGACAAGGTCATGCAAAGGAGACCTGATAAGCAAGGCTTCAAGACTCGAGGGATTCTCTGGGCCGATCCCACCCATGACAAGGTCATGTGGAAGAGACCTGCTCGAGCATCTACCCCAAAACCAGAATCTGTTTGTCTTACTATTTTGTGCCTTTCACCAACTCTTCTGACATTAACAGGGGGCTATCCCCAACCTTTTTCTGGAAAAAGTTAACTTAGGGCTTTAGTTAATAAGTCTCCTGGACATGATAGGAGTGTTTCAATTCAAACCCCCTCTGTTAGCATTCTAGCTTGCCTGACAGGTTTATCCAGACTCTTGCAGCTATGCTTATGATTATTCACAGCCTCCCAACTGTGAGAGGCACGGGAAGCCTAAAAATATAGAGCCTTTTGAAGAGTTAAAAACTATTAGAGTAGTGCTGGTGTAGGATTTCATTGTTGAGCCAATGCTTGCTGCTAAGTTCCCATATCTCTTATCCACTGTGCACCTGGGAGTGCATTAGTTAACATAGTTGGAATGTAAGAAAAACAAATAGTAGCCTTGAATTTAACCACATCAGACCTTTGAGCTAACTGGTTCTTTCTTTGTTGTAACTCACTGCACCTTTGCTCCATGAGAATGTAACTCTGTTTTATACTTTCTGAGGCTGACATAGATTAGAAATACAAAGAAAAAACACTTTGAGGGAAAGTAAGTTTTCTGGTTGAGCAGCCTTTATCAAAAGAGGGTCATAAAATGTCCACAGGCCTCCAAGGCCAGAAGATAATGTACACACCATTGTTTATGGTAAAGGTATGCAGAAAAAAATCCTGGTTTCGATAAGGGCAAAACTGCTGGAGTGTTTGGGCTGATTCTGCATGACCTTGCATCTTTCATTTCCCTCTATGTACAAATCAAGGTATAAAAGTCCCTTTTGAAAATAAAGTTATGGGCCTCGCTCACAGAATCTTGGTCACCCCATGTCTTTCTTCTTTTCTTTCTTTCTCTCTCTTCCTCTCTTTTTCAGGCTGATCCCTTGGAGCATAGAGGCTCTCTGCGTTCATTTATCTGCCTGGGCTTCTAAGACCTGAACAGGAAGGCGCTCTGTGTCTTCACTCCCTCGGGAGACTGGGAGGGTGCCTGCGGCCTCCGTGAACAGAGCAAGTCCCTTGTCTTGGAGCTTTATTAGCTTTCTGTGTAAACCAAGGAATATCAGCCTCTTTCTCTCCTCTATTTTCTTATCTGCAACATTCTTTCTTTATCTCTCTGTCTAAATCATTCTCTTTGCTGATGCCCTCACACTTCGGATACCCTGTATCCAACCAGGGCTGGACCCCAGCACAAATGTACTGACTGATTAATGATCACAGATCTTAACTGGATTCAGCACTGTCTGAAATTCACTTTCCTCAGTTAATTCGTTCTTTCACTCTCTAAGATGACCTTATCATGCCTTCTCTTTTTCCCCCTCAAACATTTAATATCCTTCCTCATACCAATGGTTGTGGATCTTCATCCTTGAACAAACAGCACTATTTATAAGGCAAGTGCTTTGGCTTCATACTAACTCTTTCTGTAATCAGTCTCCAGGAATAACAGGAATTCTCTCCTGTTATTCTGCCTGGAAAAATATACTTTGGCAACATGCAATGCTTATATAGCATTTAATACATATTAATACTGATCCAAGTATTTTACATTCATTCCTTTACTTAAGCCTACAACAATACTATGAGCTGATTGTTATAATTACTTATTGTACAGACAAGGAAACTGAGGAACATAGGGATTAAGTAACCTGCCCAAGGTTACACAGCTAATGAGCCAAGGAACTGGAATTTAAAATAATTAACAATTTTAAGAGCAGTTTTAGGCTTATAGAAAATTAAACAGAAAGTACAGAAGCACCTACATTCCCCATTCCCCTTTAACTCTCTCTCTCTCTTTCTCTCTCTCTCTCTCTCTCTCTCTCTCTCTCTCTCACACACACACACACACACACACACATAGAATCCCCTAATAACTTTCATTCAAACTTATGAGCCAATTCAGCTCAGTTCAGTCGCTCAGTCAGGTCCGACTCTGTGACCCCATGAACTGCAGCACGCCAGGCCTCCCTGTCCATCACCAACTACCAGAGTCCACCCAAACCCATATCCATGGAGTCGATGATGCCATCCAACCATCTCATTCTCTGTCGTCCCCTTCTCCTCCTGCCCTCAGTCTTTCCCAGCATCAGGGTCTTTTCCAATGAGTCAACTCTTCACATGAGGTGGCTGAAGTATTGCAGTTTCAGCTTTAACATCAGTCCTTCCAATGAACACCTAGGACTGATCTCCTTTAGGATAGACTGGCAGGATCTCCTTGCAGTCCAAGGGACTCTCAAGAGTCTTCTCCAACACCACAGTTCAAAAGCATCAATTCTTCAGTGCTCAGCTTTCTTTATAGTCCAACTCTCACATCCATACATGACTACTGGAAAAACCATAGCCTTGACTAGATGGACCTTTGTTGGCAAAGCAATGTCTCTGCTTTTCAATATGCTGTCTAGGTTGGTCATAACTCTCCTTCAAAGGAGTAAGCGTCTTTTAATTTCATGGCTGCAGTCACCATCTGCAGTGATTTTGGAGCCCAGAAAAATAAACTCTGCCACTGTTTCCACTGTTTCCCCATCTATCTGCCATGAAGTGATGGGACCGGATGTCATGATCTTCGTTTTCTGAACGTTGAGCTTTAATCCAACTTTTTCACTCTCCTCTTTCATTTTCATCAAGAAGCTCTTTAGTTCTTCTTCACTTTCTGCCATAAGGGTGATATATCTGCATATCTGAGGTTATTGATATTTCTCCCGGCAATCTTGATTCCAGCTTGTGCTTCCTCCAGCCCAGTGTTTCTCATGATGTACTCTACATATAAGTTAAATAAGCAGGGTGACAATACACAGCCTTGACGTACTCCTTTTCCTATTTGGAACCAGTCTGTTGTTCCATGTCCAGTTCTAACTGTTGCTTCCTAACCTGCATACACATTTCTCAAGAGGCAGGTCAGGTGGTCTGGTATTCCTATCTCTTTCAGAATTTTCCACAGTTTATTGTGATCCACACAGTCAATATTGATATATTATTATCAACTGCACAGTGGATAAACAAACTCTGTAGTTTAGAGTTCATTGTGTTATGCTGTTCTATGTGTGTGCCTGCTAAGTCACTTCAGTTGTATTCAGCTCTGGAACCCTGTGCAGTGTAGTCCACCAGGCTCCTCTGTCCAAGGATTCTCCAGGCAAGAATACTGGAGTGGGTTGCCATGCCCTCCTTCAGGGGATCTTTCTAACCCATGGATCGAACCCACATTTCTTATGTCTCTTGCATTGAAAGGAGGGTTCTTTACCACTAGTGCCACCTGGGAAGCCCATATACAGTTGGATAGGCTTTGACAAATGAATAATGACATATATTTACTATTTCTGTCTCCTACAGAATAGTTTCACTGTGCTAAAAATTCCTTATACTGTACCTATTCATCCCTCCCTCCCCCTGCCCCAAATCCCCATCATCTCTGTAGTTCTGCCTTCTCCAGGATGTCATATAGTTGCAATCACAGTATATAGACTTTCAAACTGGCTTCTCTTACTTAACAATATGCTTTCAAGGTTCTGCTATATCTTTTCAAGGCTTGGTAGTTCAATACCTTCTTTTCTGAATAATATTCAATATGGGATGATATAAACATGGCACAGTTTATTTTCTCATTCAGCTACTGAAGAGTGTCTTGGTTGCTTTCAAGTTTGGGCAATTCTGAATAAAACTACCACAAAAATCTGTGTACATAAAACTTTCACTTTTACACAGACATAAGCTATCAACTCCTTTGGGTAAACACTAAGGACTTTGACCGCCAGATTGCACATCAAGAGTTCACTCAGTTTTGTAAAAAATTACCAGACTGTCCTTCAAAGTGGCTGTACCATTTTGCCTTCCCACCAACAATGAATGAGATGTTCCACATCCTTGCCAGCATTTGGTATTGTCAGTGCTTTGGATTTTAGCCATTCTAGTAGAAAAGTACTGGTACCTCACTGTCTTTTTAAGAAACTGGAATTTTAAAGTAGGCCATCTGCTACCAGAATCTGTGGTTTTTAGTTACACTCTACCATTCCCAGTTAAGATCCAATCCTTAACCTGTGGACAAGATCCCATGCTTTCCAGTCAAATCAATTGCTCCACCCTGCAGCATCATTTTCTCCCTTTTTATTGGAACAGTCCCTTCTGCATATAAACCTGCCTTAACTTCTTTTATCTTAAAAAGAAAACCCTTAGGCTCATTATCTTCATGGTAACCCTCTCAAAATATTTACTCTTCCTTGCTATTTATATCTCTTCACTCAGTTCTCTTGATATTCTGTATCCCATTTGTATCATTTCTCTGTTAATGCTCTTGATTTCCATTTAACTCTCAACATAATCTGACATACTGGATTCCCCATATATTCTGTAACACTTTTCCATTTGCTTTCTGGGATGCCATACTTTATAATTCATCCCCACTACGTTGGTCTATGCCAAAGCCTTTGACTGTGTGGATCACAATAAACTGCGTAAAATTCTGAAAGAGATGAGAATACCAGACCACCTGACCTGCCTCTTGAGAAATCTGTATACAGGCCAGAAAGCAACAGTTAGAACTGGCCATGGAACAACAGACTGGTTTCAAATAGGAAAAGGAGTATGTCAAGGCTGTACATTGTCATTCTGCTTATTTAAATTATATGCAGAGTACATCATGAGAAATGCCGGACTGGAAGAAACACAAGCTGGAATCAAGATTGCCTGGAGGATATATCAATAACCTCAGATACGCAGATGATACCACCCTTATGGCAGAAAGTGAAGAGGAACTAAAAGCCTCTTGATGAAAGTGAAAGAGGAGAGTGAAAAAGTTGGCTTAAAGCTCAACATTCAGAAAACGAAGATCATGGCATCTGGTCCCATCACTTCATGGGAAGTAGATGGAGAAACAGTGGAAACAGTGTCAGACTTTATTTTTGGGGGCTCCAAAATCACTGCAGATGGTGATTGCAGCCATGAAATTAAAAGACGCTTACTCCTTGGAAGAAAAGTGATGACCAACCTAGACAGCATATTCAAAAGCAGAGACATTACTTTGCTGACTAAGGTCCTTCTAGTCAAGGCTATGGTTTTTCCAGTAGTCATGTATGGATGTGAGAGTTGGACTGTGAAGAAGGCTGGGTGCCAAAGAATTGATGCTTTTGAAGTATGGTGTTGGAGAAGATTCTTGACAGTCCCTTGGACTGCAAAGAGATCCAACCAGTCCATTCTGAAGGAGATCAACCCTGGGATTTCTTTGGAAGGAATGATGCTAAAGCTGAAACTCCAGTACTCTGGCCACCTCATGCAAAGAGTTGACTCACTGGAAAACACTTTGATGCTGGGAGGGATTGGGGGCAGGAGGAGAAGGGGATGACCGAGGATGAGATGGCTGGATGGCATCACTGACTCAATGGACATGAGTCTCAGTGAACTCTGGGAGTTGGTGATGGACAGGGAGGCCTGGTGTGCTGAGATTCATGGGGTCGCAAAGAGTCGGACACAACTGAGCAACTGAACTGAACTGATGTTGGTCTATCGCAACCAAATTTTTTTAAAATATAATTATTTATTTATTTGACTGAGCTGGGTCTTATTTGTAGCACATGGGTTCTATAATATTTGTTGCAGTACACGGGATCTTTAGTTGGGGCATGGGAAGTCTTAGTTGTGGCTTGTGGGATCAAATTCCATGACCAGGGTTTGAACCTGGGCCCCCAGCTTTGGGAGCACAGAGCCACTGGACCACCTGGGAAGGTGACCCTTTTATTAATTTTTCTCATGTCCTAATATTTAACTGTTTGAGAGTCCTGAGCCACGACCCCTTGGCTCAGTCTTCATTTGTATGCTCTACCCCCTAGGTGATGATATCCATTTCCATGGCCTTAAATACTACCTGTAATCTGATGATTCACAAGTATATATTTCCAACCTTTCCACAGGCCTTCAGATCAGAGTCTTACATCAAACTGAACAGTTGACATGTTTACCTGGACTGAATCTAATACTTTCTAAGCCTCAAACTGACTCTTATTTCTTGTCCTTGTCAAAACTTGCTTCTCGTATAGTGTTCCTCATTTCAATGCATGAACTGCCTTTCACCCTGATGCTTCTGCCAAACATACATCATCCTTTATTCCTCCCTTTCTTTTTCTCATATTCAGAATCCAAGTTGAAACAAATTCTGTTGGCTTGGCCTTCAAAATATGTCTACAATGTCTCACCATACCTACTACTGTTGCCTCAGATGTGCCATGCGCCATGACTTCCAGGATACCATTCACCCGGAATACAGTGAAAGTTTTGCCCTAGAATTTATGCAATGCAATGGCATTGGCAGTTCATGCCACCCTCACTCTTGGGTTGATAGTACAATAGTTTCTCCATAATGTTTGCTTCTTGAGGGAATTACATTGCAGAGTAAGAAGAAATGGCATCCCCCTCCAGTGTTCTTGCCTGGAGAATTCTTTAATCTATATTACTGGGCTTCTCAGGTGTCTCTATTGGTAAAGAACCCAGCTGCAAACACAGGAGATGAGATCCAAGTTCGATCCCTGGGTCAGAAGATCCCCTGGAGGAGGGCATGGCAACCCACTCCAGCATCCTTGCCTGGAGAAGCCCATGCACAGAGGAGCCTAGTGGTCTACAGTACACAGGGTCACAAAGAGTCAGACACAACTTACACAACTTAGCGAGTGAACAGCAAGAAGCTTAGGAAATACTGTTATTATAGTATTACCCTTAATACTCTAGTATCAGATATTACATTTCATCTTAAATTTAATTCACTATTTATTACTTTTCTCTGATATGTTAACATTAAACTCTCTCTCTATTCAAAGAAGAAAATGTTGTGTTCCTGATTAAAAACTCTCAAGCATTTTGGTATAATAGATAAGAGGATGACGGTCAGAACACGGAATTTAAACAATATTGCCAAAAACACAGGAATGCAACATTCACACTAGTTATGATTTCAAACATATCTTAGTCCTTAGCAACTAGTGATAGTTTTGTAGCATCCTAGGGGAGAAGAGAGAATGTGATAAATTGTACTTGCCCCAAAGATTATCATTAGCAAAAAAAAAAAAAAAGCAAAAAAAAAAAAACCCTTCCTTCACATAAGTAAGATGCAATCAACATAAATTCCTGTACACATCTATTTAGAAAATTGTTTATTAGATCATTAAAATGGAATTTGAAGTTATAAGTGTGGAATATTACAGTCAATTCTATTTTCATTCTGCAATTTTTAATTATGCCTTTAAATATAAGGCTGAAGACATAAACCTTCATGTCTTCTTCCTGCCCTAAACTGAAAGGCCTACACCACTTAAAATACTATTTTCTTTTCTATTCTAGAGAAAGAAGTTTAGTCATTTGCAGTACAAGTGAATCAAGTTGTATAAATTATTTGCTGCTTAAAATACCTGCATTTTAAAAATAATAATTACTTTAAATTATTCTCTTCCCTTCTGCTATGTTAGTTATAGTATCTTTGTTGTAATTTTTGGTTGAATCAAGTAATTTAGTCCTCATGGGATTTTCTCAGACTTTGTAACAAGATCCTGTTAGTCCTTACTTTCAGATAGCCTGAGACTCTGAGTAACAGGCAGTTTGGTTGCACCCAGCCTTATCTTTCCCATCCATTCACTGTGCAACTTCTAGTAAGCCATCACAAATCTAGTTGGGTCAATGGGTTCAACAATAAAATTGTAATACTATTCTCTCATAATGTCTTATGAGATATTTAGGTGTCACAGGTTAATTGAGGAAGGTGTGTGAGATGAGATGCTGAACATAGTAGCTTCTTTTTCTTTTTTCCCTTTCCTGCTTGCCTCATCAAATGCTATATTAAAACAAAGTATACATCTCTCCTGATTGTTCCTTGATGGACTCATCCTATCTTTTTCTAAGTCTTCTCTTTTGATTACAAAACAACAATAAAGGAAACATTTTTTTCTAATAGTTTTCTTTTCCTTTGCATCAATAATTCACCCATTACGAGTTGAAAGAATACTCTTAGTTTTCATTCAATTAAAATTCGAAAGAGACACGTGTACCCCAATGTTCATCGCAGCACTGTTTATAATAGCTAGGCCATGGATGTCCAACCTAGATGTCCATCAGCCAATGAATGGATAAGAAAGCTTTGGTACATATACACAATGGAATATTACTCATCTATTAAAAAGAATACATTTGAATCAGTTCTAATGAGGTGGATGAAACTGGAGCCTATTATACAGAGTGAAGTAAGTCAGAAAGAAAAACATTAGTACAGTATAATAATGCATATATATGGAATTTAGAAAGATGGTAACAATGACCCTATATGCAAGACAGCAAAAGAGACACAGATGTCAAGAACAGACTTTTGGACTCTGTGGGAGAAGGCGAGGGTGGGATGATTTGAGAAAATAGCATTGAAACGTGTATTATCATATGTGAAACAGATTGCCAGTCCAAGTCCGATGATGCATGAGACAGGGTGCTCAGGGCCGGTGCACTGGGATGAGCCTGAGGGATGGGATGGGGAGGGAGGAGGGAGGGGGTTCAAGATGGGGACACATGTACACCCATGGCTGATTCATGTCAATGTAGGCAAAAACCACTACAATACTGTAAAGTAACTAGCCTCCAATTAAAAAAATAATTTATTAAAATAAATAAATAAAATTTCTTTTAAAAGTATAGCAGATTGATCCTGAATTTTAAGCATAATATTTCTGGGGACTTTATCACTGGGAATTGTATATTGACTGCATTTTAATAAAATGGCTCTTAAATTAAGGAAAGAACTTGAAAACAGGAATTTCACTAAAACATTTTTGGTGTTATTTGTGCTATGGTTTTAGCACATGAGATGTAGATGACTTCTTAAGCATTATCTGAACTGGTAAATAAAGTTTCCCTTAAAGTTCAATTCCCATTTAAATCAAACCCAGAACAACATCATGTTACCTTATTTGTAAGTATGGTAGGAACTTTAAAGCTTTTGGTGTCTATAGCATCTCCTCTGTAAGTCATTTCCCTGAAGGAGTTATCTATTCCCTAGAAGACAAAGGCCCTGAGGCCTCTTAACCCAGAAAAAAAGATATATTTTCCCCAAGAAATAATTTAATGCTCACATGATCAATTAATGTACACAAAGGAAGCAAGAATATACAATGGAAGAAAGATAGTCCCTTCAATAGATAATGTTGGAAAACTGGACAGCTATATGCAAAGAATCAAACTGGATTCTGGATCAAACTTTCTGGATTATACACAAAAATTAACTCAAAATGGATTAAAGATTTATATGTAAGACCTGAAACCATAAAATTCTTAGGAGAAAATATAGGCAGTAATTTATCTGACATTGGTCTTAGCAATATTTTAGAGGATATGTCTCCTTGGGCAAAGGCATCAAAAGCAAAAATGAACAAGTACGACATCATCAAACTAAAAACCTTTTGCGCAGCAGAGGAAACGATCAACAAAATGGGAAGGCAAACCACTTAATGGGAGAAGATATTTATACTTGGTATATCCAATAAAAGGTTCATATTCAAAATATATAGCAAATACATACAACTTGATATTTAAAAAAAAAAAAACCTGATTTAAAAAGGACTATAAAAAGAGGAACTAAATATACATTTTTCCAAAGAAGACATACAGATGGTCACAGATGCTTGAAAAGATGTTCAGCATCACAAATCATCAGAGAAATGCAAGTTAAAAGCACAATGAAATAACAACTCACACTTGTCAGAATGACTATTATCAAAGAGACAGGAAACAACAAGTGTTGGTGAAGATGTAGAAAAAAAGGAAGCCTTATACACTGTTGGTAGGAATATAAACTGACAGAGCCACTCACTATGGAGAACAGTATGAAGTTCCCCAAAAAATTACAAATAGAATTATACAATCCAGAAATTCCACTTCAGAGTATTTATTCAAAGAACATGAAAACACTAATTCAAAAAGATATCTGTACCCCTATGTTCATTGCAACACTATTTACACTAGTCAAGACATGAAAGAAAGCTAAATGCCCACCAACAGATGGATGGATAAACAAAATGTAGCATATACATACAATGGAATATTAGCCATAAAAATGAATGAAATTTCCATTTGTATAAACATGGATGTGCCTGGACATTATGCTCAGTGTAATAAGTTAGAGAAAAACAAATATCGTATGATTTAACTTGCATGTGTGACCTATAAAACAAAACACAGTGGGAACAGACTCACAAATACAGAACAAACAGAGATGGTTGCCAGAGGGGAGAGAAGGGGGGACAGACTAAATAGGTGAAGGAGATTAAGAGGTACAAACTTTCAGCTATAAAATAAATATGTCATGGGACTGTAATGTACAACATGGGAATATAGTCAATAATACTGTAACAACTTTGTATGGTGACAGATGGTAACTAGACTGATTGTGGTAATTTTTTCATAATGTATAGAATTATAGAATCACTAAATTGTAACCTGAAACTAATATAATATTGTGTGTTCATAATACTTCAATAAAAAATAAATTTTTCTTTTCTATTACATAAAATGAGGTATCAATAAATTTTAATAATAAAATAATGATTCCAGCTATTATTATGTTTTATTTCATATATTTTTTATTTTTTCTTCCCCTAAAAATATCTTGGTTATTTTTTCTGTTAAATCAAAATATTCAACATTGAAGATTTAACATCAGAGATTTAGCAGTAAATATAATATTTTTGGTTTAAGATTTGGAATTCCTTCACCAAAAGAAAATTTATCTTATCTAAGTTTGGCTAGTGTACATAGAAATATGAGGAAAAGGTGGCTGGGAAAGCTTTAATCAAATTAGAACTAAATCTGAAGACAGCTAAGACTGGAAAGAGAATGAGCAGGAAATGATAAAGCCGTTTCATGAAGTTATTGGCTGGTACATATCTTAAGATAAATAAATGCGCTTATTAGTATCAATTTAGTCATACTAAGTAAAGTACTCTCCATTAAGAAGACATTTTCTAAAAAAAAAAAGGGGAATACTGCCATTGCTGAAATGATTAACAAGGTTGTTTTGCAGCTGACAAGAATAATATTTTGGTATATATTCACATATATAATGCTGTGCATGTGTGCTCAATCGTGTCCAACTCTTTGTGACCTCATGGGCTATAGCCTGCCAGGTTCCTCTGTCCATGGGATTTCCTAAACAAGAATACTGGAGTGGGCTGCCATTTCCTCCTTCAGATTTTCCCAACCCAGGGATCAAATCTGCATCTCCTGCATGAATGAATTCTTCACTTGCTGAGCCATCCGGAGGGCCCTATATATGTGTGTGTGTGTGTGTGTGTGTGTGTGTGTGTGTATATATGCCCATATATGTTTATATATACACATATATGTATATATGTATATGCTTACATATTAACATTATGTATTAGGACATCTGTGAATACATGGTATGTGACCACTGCAGAGATTACACAAAATGTTCCCTACTCATTAGTATACACAAGTGATCTTTGTTTAACACCAGTGTTGTCCACTTCTTTCAAATATTAAAAATCTAGAGCTTTTTTGTAATGAAATACAAAGCAAGAAAAAGTTATGATGATTAAGTTTTAATTTAATAATCTTGAGCTACATTTCAAGCACCCTGAATCAGGAAAAAAACAAAAAACAAGTGAATAAAACAAAATAAAGATCAGGGAAAAAAGTCCAGCACAAGTCAGTGTGATGTCACTGTCTGAGAGGAGGAGTAAAAGTAGACACAGTAGACAAACCTGTACCAGAATAACATACAGGCAAAGCAACCAGTCTCAAAGAAGAGTGGACAGAAGGCAAAAGAGGGAACCTTTAAGAAGCACTTCCATGGTGGCTCAGATGGTAAAGCATCTGCCTGCAATGTGGGAGACCCAGGTTCGATTCCTGGGTCAGGAAGATCCCCTGGAGAAGGAAATGGCAATCCACTCCAGCACTCTTGCCTGGAAAATGCCATGAACGGAGGAACCTGATAGGCAACAGTAACCTGATAGGCAACAGTCCATGGGGTCACAAAGAGTGGGACACGACTGAGAGACTTCACTTTCACTTTCAAGAAGCACAGGCATTTTGCCTTAAACATGATACAGACTTGTTCCCACGACAGATGCTTCCACAGAACTCACTAGCCTTGCATCCACTGATCTTAAATACAGATGTAAAACTAGCAAATTACAGTAATTAGGGTAAGAAACTAGGTTAAAAGTTACTGTTATTAAGTACTGATCACATACCTTATCTCATTAATCCTCACAGCCACACCTTGAGAGAGGTGCCATTAGCCTCATTTTATAGATGAGGAAACTGAGACTCAAAGTGACCAACCAATCACCGTCAGTTCAGTTCAGTTGTTCAGTCGTGTCCGACTCTTTGCGACCCCATGAATTGCAGCACACCAGGCCTCCCTGTCCATCACCAACTCCCGGAGTTCACTCAAACTCACATCCATCGAGTCGGTGATGCCATCCGGCCATCTCATCCTCTATCATCCCCTTCTCCTCCTGCCCCCAATCCCTCCCAGCATGAGTCTTTTCCAGTGAGTCAACTTTTTGCATGAGGTGGCCAAAGTACTGGAGTTTCAGCTTTAGCATCATTCCTTCCAAACACCCAGGACTGATTGCCTTTAGAATGGACTGGTTGGATGTCCAATCACCTTAGTTTACCCAAATGGAAAGCAGCAACATGGAATTCAAACCCAAACTCATTCAATTTCAAAACTTTCTCTCATGTTCATATACAGAGCAACCAAGAAAGGCAGCCTATATGGTATTTTATGATTTGTGTTGAACTCTAAAGAACAGTCAAGCTAAACAGAAGACTTTTGGAAACTAGGCTACTTGAAAAAATGTGTTTCCCTTTGCCTAGAACTAATTATAACAATGTTTACGTCATTTGAATGCTGGGCCAGTGCAATGCTACATACCTGCACTGAATGTTCCACCTTCTTAGAGATGTGTGGCATTATATACATACAACCAGGAACTTGAGTTTCCAGTTTCTATCTCTATTTAAAAAGGAGCAAATGTAACTAAAGAAATGTTCTGTATTTGGCAGATAAATTTTAATTGAACAAGTCCTGAATAATCATATTCAGTCATCAAAATGAGTAATACATCAACCTCTTTTTATCTAGGTCCCTGTAGCATAGCACCCGGAGAAGGCAATGGCAACCCACTCCAGTACTCTTGCCTGGAAAATCCCATGGGCGGAGGAGCCTGGTAGCTTGCAGTCCATGGGGTCGCTAAGAGTCAGACACAACTGAGCAACTTCACTGTCACTTTTCATTTTCATGCATTGGAGAAAGAAATGGCAACCCACTCCAGTGTTCTTGCCTGGAAAATCACAGGAACGGGGGAGTCTGGTGGGCTGCCATCTATGTGGTCACACAGAGCCTGACACGACTGAAGCAACTTAGCAGCAAGAAGCAGCACAGCACCACTGACTCACTGGACATGAAACTGAGCAAATTCCGGGACACAGTGGAGGACAGAGAAGCCTGGTGTGCTATGCTACACCATCCATGAGGTTGCAAAGAGTTGGAAACAACTTGGAGACTGAACAACAATTGCTTTTTCAATACAAGTATAAGGTATTAATCTACAATTATGGAAGACAGAGAATGGTTCAATAGCCAGGCATTTGAATTGCCTATACATTTCCCAAATAGGACATATAATACAGTGATTGTAAGTGATATGAGCCAGGGTTCTCCAGGAGAAACAGAATTAAAGAATTGGCTCATGGGATCATGAGGGCTTGCTTGCAGAAGTGAAATTTGTAGGGCAAAACAGTAGGCTGGAAACTCAGGCAAGAGCTATTGCTGCAGGACTGAGGTAGAATTTCTTCTTCCTGAAAGAAAGTTAAATTTTTACTCTCAAGGCTTTCAACTATTTGAATGAAGCTTTCCCAAATTATCTAGTCATCTTCTTTACCTAAAATCACCTGAGAGTAGATGCTAACCACATGGACAAAATACCTTTGGAGCAACACCTAGATTAGCATCTGATTTAATCACTGAGTGCCACGGTCGAGCCAAGTTGACACATAAAACTAACCATCATACTGATACAGCACACAATTTCTCAAAAGTACATGTTAAGACATTCCTAGAGGGCCATAAGGAAACTTTTTAGGAGTCTGTGAGTCACCAAGTTAAGGAAATGATGGATATTAATTACAGCTTTTTTTTTTTTTTGTAAAATACCTCTTCAGATAGACTGATGTCCTCTATTTTGCTCATTTGTGTTGATTTATTGCCACAAACATTTGACTTTCACTCTCTTTTTATACCAGTCCAATATCCTCATAAACAACCATGTACTTCGTGTTTTCTACTCTCCAGAGTGATACAGTAAGATGTCCTGACAAGAACAGAAACACTCAAAGCACAGGTAGTGACACTCTTTCCCAGGATGTAAAATGCCATTGTCTGATTTTCACCTTATTAAGTTCAGTTCAGTTCAGTTCAGTAGCTCAATTGTGTCCGATTCTTTGTGACGCCATGAACTACAGCACGCCAGGCCTCCCTGTCCATCACCAACTCCTGGAGTTAACCCAAACCCATGTCCATTGAGTCGGTGATACCATCCAACCATCTCATCCTCTATCATCCCCTTCTCCTCCTGCCCTGAATCCTTCCCAGCATCAGGGTCTTTTCCAATGAGTCAGCTCTTTGCATCTGGTGGCCAAAGTATTGGAGTTTCAGCTTCAGCATCAGTCTTTCCAAAGAACACCCAGGACTGATCTTCTTTAGGATGGACTGGTAGGATCTCCTTGCAGTCCAAGGGACTCTCAAGAGTCTTCCCCAACACCATAGTTCAAAAGCTTCAATTCTTCGGCACTCAGCTTTCTTTATAGTCCAACTCTCACATCCATACATGACCACTGGAAAAACCATAGCCTTGACTAGACGGACCTTTGTTGGCAAAGTAATGTCTCTGCTTTAATATGCTATCTAGGTTGGTCATAAATTTCCTTCCAAGGAGTAAGTGTTTTTTAATTTCATGGCTGCAATCACCATCTGCAGTGATTTTGGAGCCCAGGAAAATATAGTCAGCCACTGTTTCCACTGTTTCCGCATCTATTTCCTATGAAGTGATGGGACTGGATGCCGTGACCTTAGTTTTCTGAATGTTGAGCTTTAAGCCAACTTTTTCACTCTCCTCTTTCACTTTCATCAAGACGCTCTTTAGTTCTTCTTCACTTTCTGCCATAAGGGTGGTATGATCTGCATATCTGAGGTTATTGATATTTCTCCCAGCAATTCCAGCTTGTGCTTCTTCCAGCCCAGCATGTCTCATGATGTACTCTGCATGTAAGTTAAATAAGTAGGGTGACAATATACAGCCTTGACATACTCCTTTTCCTATTTGGAACCAGTCTGTTTTTCCATGTCCAGTTCTAACTGTTGCTTCTTGACCTGCATACAGATTTCTCAAGAGGCAGGTCAGGTGGTCTGGTATTCCCATCTCTTTAAGAATTTTCCACAGTTTATTGTGATCCGCACAGTCAAAAACTTGTTAATATTCCTCTCGTTGAATTATTTGTTCAAGTCAATGCTGCTAAAAGAGAGAGATCTTTTTAACACTTGAATATAATCTTCAATGAAAGTCTCGTGTATCAAACATATTTCATCTCCTCTCTGGGGAAAGATAACAAATCTACACGCCCCATTTCGTGACAGTATGAACTTTTCTACATTGATTTTTCTGGTCCTCTTCTTGAACGTTTGTTAGCCAAACACTAATACTACTGACATGATTGCTATATTCCGTACTGTATCTGGAGATACAGACTTCTCAGAAAATACTTTTAAATTTCCTTGCTAAGTTTATCTGTATATTTTTAACCTATCACTCAGTAACTCCAATGATGAAGCAAACATTGCTCACTAACTACTATTACTGCTTCATTATGTATCTTCAGAAAAATTGGTTCTGACTTCAGCATTTAGAGCCTCATATGAATAAGACAATAGCCAAGACATACTTGGAAAATGCTCACTTTTGAAAACAAAATGATAAATGTTCTTATTGTCACTTTGAACTGGTAGATTAGAATAACACTTTTTTAAGAGTATTCACTCTACTACTAAGTAGTCTTCTTACTGATCTTGGTTTAGATGTTGTCCAAATGCATGTCCTTTGCCTATTTTCTTTATCAATTTTTAAAATCAAACAGACAGCTGAAATATTTAGGCATTCCTTCTAAATAATTTCTCCTGTTTTTACTGGGTTTTTTTAAATTATTTCCAGTTACTTCCCACTGGTCTTCCTATATACACTGGTCAACATACAAGGCATATTCTGAGTATCCAGTAAGGCAAGGCAGTAAGAAATCATCTGTGGCATAAACATTTTAAAATTTATTTTTAATTAGGGGATAATTGCTTTACAATGTTGTGTTGGCTTCTGCTGTATGGCAACGTAAATCAGCTGTAAGCTTCATATATCTCTCCTTCTTGAATCTCTCTCTCACCCTCCCCTCATCCTACCCCTTTAGGTTGTCATAGAGCACTGGGCTGAGTGCACTGTGTTATATATGCAGCAACTACCCATTAGCTATCTATTTCACACATGGTACTGCATTCATATATTTTTCAATGCTACTCTCAATTTGTCCTACACAGCCATAAAGTTTTTAAAAATTATAATATTGGGGTAGAAACATTCCAAAATTAATGACTATAGTTCCTTTGCTACATTTTACAGATCTGAACTGGAATTACCCTTTTGTAATGATGTCATCACAATTTTATTGGGGGGATAAGGAGAGAAATGAATTGTCTCATGTGAATGTAATTTTGCAGAAGATATGTTTCTGTGAAGGAAGGGGCAAGTATCTGCAGCATACCTACTTTGTCCAGGCACTATTAATCAGTATTCATTGGGTTTTTTTAACTCTGCATATCAACACACACAGTTGTTATTGCAAGTACATAATCCCTTATAATGAAGTCATTCAGGCTAAATATGTCTCAAAGTTTAGAATATTCAAGTTTTAGAGTCTGAGGTATCTCCTAGCAATCAATAATATTAATTTTACCTCAGTGAAATGTATAATTTACTTCACAGAGTGAAATAAGGAAGGACCATAAATAACCTCTTGTCAGTTCTGGTCAGATTTGCTGAAAATGGGCTCAGGTCAGGCCTGGTTTTGCTGCCAGAAAAAAAAAAAATTGTTTTCAATGATGTTTGGATTCCAGAATTATGAATAAGGGCTACCTGTATACGGGCTTCACAGTTGGCACTAGTGGTAAAGAACCCTTCTGTCAATGGAAGAGACCTAAGAGATGGGTTCAATCTCCGGGTCAGGAAGATCTCCTGGAGAAGGGCATGGCAATCCACTCTAGTATTCTTGCCTGGAGAAACTCATGGTCAGAGGAGCCTGGTGGGCTACAGAAGATCTCTTTTGTATAGTTCTTCTGTGTATTCTTGCCACCTCTTCTTAATATTTTCTGCTTCTGTTAGGTCCATACCATTTCTGTATTTTTTTGTACCCATCTTTGCATGAAATATTCATTTGGTATCTCTAATTTTCTTGAAGAGATCCCTAGTCTTTCCCAATCTATTGCTTTCCTCTATTTCTTTGCATTGATTACTGAGGAAGGCTTTCTTATCTCTCCTTGCTATTCTTTGGAACTCTGCATTCAGATGGATATATCTTTCCTTTTCTCCTTTGCCTTTCACTTTTCTTCTTTTCTCAGCTACTAGTAAGGCCTTCACAGACAACCATTTTACTTTTTTGCATTTCTTCTTCTTGGGGATGGTTTTCATCATTATCTCCTATACAATGTTATGAACCTCAGTCCATAGTTCTTCATGCACTTGTCTTTCAGATCTAATTCTTTGAATCTATTTGTCACTTCCACTGTAAAATCATAAGAGATTTGATTTAGGTCATACCTGAATGGTCTAGTGGTGTTCTCCACTTTCTTCAATTTCAGTCTGAATTTGGCAATAAGGAGTTCATGATCTGAGCCAGAGTCAGCTTCCAGTCTTGTTTTTGCTGACTGTATGGAGCTTCTCCATCTTCGGCTGCAAAGTATATAATCAATCTGATTTCCATATTGACCATCTGGTAATGTCCATGTGTAGAATCTTCTCTTGTATTGTTGGAAGAGGGTGTTTGCTATGACCAGCATGTTCTCTTGATAAAATTCTGTTAGCCTTTTCCCTGCTTCATTTTGTACTCCAAGGCCAAACTTGCCTGTTACTCCAGGTATGTATTGACTTCCTACTTTTGCATTCCAGTCCCCTACAATGAAAAGGACATCTTTTTTGGTGTTAGGTCTAGAAGGTCTTATAGGTCTTCATAGAACCATTCAACTTCAGCTTCTTCGGCATTAGTGGTTGTGGTATAGACTTAGATTACTGTGATATTGAATGGTTTGCCTTGGAAACAAACAGAGATCATTATTTTGTTTTTTAAGACTGCACCCAGGTACTGCATTCTGGACTCTTTTGTTGACTGTGAGGGATACTCCATTTCTTCTAAGGGATTCTTGCCCACAGTAGTAGATATAATGATCATCTGAATTAAATTAGCCCATTCCAATCCATTTTAGTTCACTGATTCCTAAAATGTTGATGTTGACTCTTGCCATCTCCTCTTTGACCACTTCCAATTTATCTATTCATGGACCTAACGTTCCAGGTTCCTATGCAATATTGTTCTTACAGCACTGTACTTTACTTCCATCAACAGTCACAGCCACAACTGGGCATTGTGTTCACTTTGGCTCAGCCTTTTTATTCTTTCTGGAGCTATTTCTCCACTCTTCTCCAGTAGCATATTGGGCACCTACCAACCTGGGGAGCTCATCTTTCAGTGTCATATCTTTTTGCCTTTTCAAACTGTTCATGGGGTTTTCAAGGCAAGAATATGAAGTGGTTTGTCATTCCCTTCTCCAATGGACCACGTTTTTTCAGAACTCTCCACCATGACCCGTCCCATCTTGGGTGGCCCTATACCACATAGCTCATAATTTCATTGAGTAAGACAAGGTTGTGACTCAAGTGATCAGTTTGGCTAGCTTTATGTAATTGTGGTTTCCATTGTGCCTGCCCTCTGATGGATAAGGATAAGAGGTTTGTGGAAGCTTCCTGATGGGTGGGACTGGCTCTGGGGGTAATCTGGGTCTTGCTCTGATGGGCGGGGCCATGTGCAGTAAAGTCAGGGATACAGAATTTATACATAGACCTGTCTTGATTCAGAGAACATTTCTGTTGTTGTTGCACCTAAATTAAAGATTTATGTATGTATATTCTTTAAGGATCAGTGCAAAATTGGATTCTCCAAGGGGCACAAAAAATAAAACTTTCAAAGATTATCCATCACTGAATCAGTATTTTAAATATGTATGAACAGTTTTCCATTGTGATCACCAATCACAACACCATGGGGAAAGTTATTTTTTCCAAGTTTTAGTAGTTAATTTGTATTCAATAAAAGGAAAGCTTATGTGTGCTCCTTACTCATCTAATTTCAAATTAACTCAAGGGCTATCAAGAGGTTGTTCTGATGCTGAAAGTTTGATGCTAGATTAGATTTGAAGGCCCCATGAAGCTATTATTTTCACGGCAATACATGTGGGCTGTTTAATTAATTATGGTTTATGTTCACATCTATTCTCAAGCTACAAAAAAGGCCTCACTTTTTCAAGCCTATAAGAGTGTGTAGGCTATGAACAGGTATTAACTGGGTATCACTGGTGTGTTGACAGTGCAGATTTGCCTGGGCAAGAAAAGCTGGCAGTGTACTGAAAATACTCTAGGATGCTACTCAGCCAGAACTTTGACAAGGGTTTTAGAAAAACATGATGTTATCCTGAATACCAGATGCTGCATGCTAAAACTTTTGGACCAAGTAATCCTTTATTGGAAGGCCAAATGTTGTCCCCAAGTGTTGCAATCAGCCAGAATTTTCTACACTTACCACTCTACCTTAGGTGAACTTCCCATGATTACACCACAAACAAAGAAACAGAGTAATTCTAGTGGAATGTGTTAAGCTGAAAATAAGTGACATGATTATTACTGTATTAAGTGAAAGCTTAGGTGCAATTCATAAGTTCTAAGACATGGGTTCTAAAAATCATTGTCATTGCTGTTGTTTTTGGTTATGGGAAGCCATATTACAAGATAATCCTTTATAACACAATTTTACATTATGGTCAAGTTAATTAGAGATTTGGCAAGCAAATTTTTATTGCATCCTCAATTTTGATATTAGTATTTTAATGACTATAAAAACAAACTTTAATTAATTATATTTAAATCTTGACTAATAAATTTTGGAAACAAGTAATAAAGCAATTAGAAATGCAACACTGTGATTAACATTCAGAAAGGTAGAGTTATTATGAAAAGATGTCAAATGTATCAGGCCTATTTTCTTTTTTTTCTAATGTAGAAAGTTACAATTGGCAATGATGCAAAGGTAATCTAAAACCGAACTGAATTTATCTACATGAGAGAATTGGCAAATAAAAAAAATTAAGCAGTCAGTAATATAGATTTACTTTTGATTGCTTTTTGAGCTATTTGTAATATACATAGTATGGTGGACTAAAATTATAACACGTTGGTATACTTAAGCTTGCAAAATTCCACAATGAGTTTGAAATGAAAATAAACAATCCTCTCCTTATATTGGTGATTCAAGCTTCTAAAACGATGTCATTCCTGAGATCCAATGGTTTTTTTTTTAATGTGCTGGAAAAATTCCTTAGTCACAAATCATTGGACTTCTCTCACGAACAATGCAATTGTATTCATACTACTCAGTATAGTTTACCTTTGACTCCTTTTCTAAAATCTGGAATAATCTATATTTCTACTATTGTTAAACAATCCCTGATATTCTCCAAAAAGGTGTTCAGTATCTTTAACACTATGTTTTCATGGCCATTTATGGATACTTACATAAATACCTGTAGTCTGTTTAGAACATTTTCTCACTAAGCAACAATAATTTCATTTATAATATTACAAAATGCATTCACAGGGAAACTGTTTCATTGACTTTAGATATAGATATCCTTTGAACTGCTCATGTTTATAGCTGAAATAGAAAATACATAATTATATTGTCCATTATGATAGTTACTCAGGTATAGGAATCGAAATATTCCCAGAAAAGAAATAAAAATACACAAAAAGAAATTGGAAAATGATAACTGTCTTTTTGTTTGTTTCTGGCTAAAGATAAAAATAAAGAGAACTGAATAAAATAAAAACAGATTAACTATACTGGCATTTCATTTCCTTTCAATTTTAATCAGACATAAAACAACTGGCTAGCCCAGAAAAGGGAATTTCAACATACAGTAAAATATGATCAAAATAGATTGAGATAAAGATCTGTTGCTGCTCTGTATTGAGTCATATCCTAACTACAAGACCTAATTAGAGAGGTAAGAAATGACATGTAGAAAGGAGGAAGAGTTGGCCCTTTTTAAATACCATTCCAGTGGTTTGTGACACATTTATACCTATTCTTCCAAAGTATGTATAAATTCATAAAATGGCTTTGCCCTCTATGTTTGACTCATTATTTATTGAATATTATTTATTTGAGGCAATCTGAAAGCCTCAAATATCAAAGATCCAAGGGCCAGGTTGTAAAACAGATAAACATTATACATTAGAAATAGTTATGAACTAACAAGCAGAATACTTGCATTGATATATTAGTCAAGGTTCTCCACAGAAACAGAACCAATAAAGTAAACTTCCACATTTATTTACTATAGGAATTGGTTGAAGTTTGGCATGCTGCAGTCCATGGGGTCACAAACAGTCAGACACGACTGAGAGACTGAAGAACAACAAAAACAACACGTATTATGGAGGCTGAGGAGTCCCAGCATCTGCTGGCTGCAGCTGGAGACCCAGGGAAGCCAGTACTGTGATTGAGCCTGAGCTTTAAGACTTGGGAACTAGGAGCTCCTCCGTTTGAGGGCAGTAGAAGATGGACTTGCCAGCTCAAGGAGAGAGAGAAAGAAATTTGCTCTTCCTCTGCCTTTTTGCTCTACTGGAGTCCTCAGTTGGTTGGATGATGCCCACCCAGATTGGTGAGGGCAGACCTTCTTTACCCATTCTATAGATTCAAACACTAATATCACATGGAAACACCATCAAACAACACCTAGAAATAATGTTTTACCAGCTGCATACACACCTCTTAGCCCAGTCAAGGAGACACAAAAAATTAATCATTAGTCTTGTAAGAAAAAAAATCTGGTTAGAAACATCTCCATTAGAAGACTTGTTAATTATTATAGAGAAGATAGAGGAATTTCAGTTCACTATTTTTGGAGTATTTAAATCTTGGCAAGTTTACATGGAACCAGTATCCAGTCCTTGGTTTTGCAGGGTGAGAACCTGATTACTTCAGTTACTCTGGTTTGACAGGAAGAGGGGATCCAGTGCTGGAAAACCTATTTACACTATTCAAACAATCTCACTCCAAAGAGAAGACAGAGACAAGAAGGTCAGTTTGTTATTTTTCCAAAGGAAAATTATACATTAGACTATCATTTCCTTAGTCAGTGATTCTCTATACTCCTAAATGAACTTATTCCATGTCTCTATCATCACTAACTTACTTAAGGCTAGACAACACATTTTACTTCATCAAGGACTGAAACCCTTGGAAATGACTCAAACATCTTTGTTCACTGGATTCACCAAATCCAAATTACTCTTTCCTACCTGGTTAACTCCACTGCCTGGGGTCTATGCTTAATTTAAATGATTTCTACCTTGGGTGTTTTCCTGCAGTTTAATTCAAATAAATTAAATACGTTTGCTGCAACTCCATTATGCGCAGCAAAAGAATATAATCTGGTGTGTCATTCCTATATGTGGTAAGTGGAAAGAGCAGTGAGTTTTTAAATGAGCCTTTCTAGACTGTTTCTACTCCTCAGTGTCTGTCAGACATTGCACAGTTTACTCACTCTCTACAACTTTTTTTCAGCTATACATTGGATAGTTATATATGTTACAGATTCTTTTTAAATGTGCATTCACCACATTTATAGATATGTTGCAACTAAAGGTAAATTACCTTATTAAAATATAATGGGAAACTTCAGCATAATTCCTGGAACTCATTAGGTGATTAATAAAGTTTAATTAACTCATTCTTCTTATCCTCAATTTTTTCAATTAATTTTTTAAATTGGAGGATAATTGCTTGAGAAAATCATAATTCAAAAAGACACATGTACACCAACATTCACTGCAGCACTATTTACAATAGCCAGGACATGGAAGCAACCTAGACATCCATCAACAGATGAATGAAAAAAGAAGTTGTGGTACCTATACACAGATGTGTTTTAAGGCTAAAGTCATATGATAAAATTGTATTCAAATGCTTTTTAAAATATAAATTGTGTCAATGAAAGATACTGTAGAAAAAAAGACACAGGCAGAGCTTGATCTGAACACCCATCTAAGGGACTCTGAGCGTCTCCCAGAGGCAATTTTTTTCTGGATGTCGTGAGCCCCTCCTCAGAATGGTCACAGGAAATGGAGATCTGCTAATCACACATCACGCAGCCAGCTGTGCTCATCAGCGGGACGTCACCTCATCAAACATGAAACTAGGGAATTAGTGGCTCCCTCCTAATAGCAAAACAGGAAAGTGGAAAAATGAGAAAATGATTTCAATTTCTTTAATGGTAAATTATGAGCACTATATTGGGGCTTCCCTGGTGGCTCAGAGGTTAAAGCGCCTGCCTGCAATGCGGGAGACCTGGGTTCGATCCCCCACTATATTAGTTTGCTAGGGCTGTCAAAACAAAATACCACAGAAGGGGTGGCATAAGCAACAGGAATGTACTGTCATCGTTCTGGAGGCCAGAAGCCCAAGAGGAAGGTGACGGCAGGTTCGGTTTCTCCTGTGGCCTCTCCCCTTGGCTTGCAGACAGCCCTCTTCTCACCATTTCCTCACACAGCCTTTTCTCTGGGTATGTGCTTCCCTGCTGTCTCCTCCTCTTTTTATAAGGATACCTGTCACACGGGATTAGATCAATATGGTCTCATGATCTCATTTAAACTTTAACTCTTTAAATATCCTCCTTCCAAATGTAGTCACTTTGGGAATTAGAGCTTTAACATACAGATTTTGTGGAGACAAAATTCAGTTTATAACAAGGATCTATACAAATAAAACGGTGATGGAAATAAAGTAAAATAACATCTGAAAGACATTTCTGAGATAGAATCAAAAGCATCATTTGATCAGCTGAATGTATGAAGTGGGAAGAATAAGAAAAGAGTTATAAAGGCTTCACTTGGCATTTGGTCCATGTCAGATGTTTTGCTCATGTGCTGAAATTACAAGGATGAACACGAAAGACACAATCCTGCCTTCAAAAAACATGCTAATTTTGAAGTGGCAAAATGAAATCCTATATTCTAATACTACCTTAGCTACTCTGCTTCATACATAAGCCTCAAAATATATAAATTCAAAGATTTATTTTTGAGAGAATTTAGGCATTGGGATTTGGTAGACCTGTTTTAATTTATGAAATTATAATTCACCAGCTTTGTAATCCTGAAGAAGCTAATCTATCTGAACCTCAGTTTCTTCAAGTACAACATGTGAATAATAATATACACCTTACGTGGCTGATATAAGAATAAAAGGAAATGATGTATGTAGGGTGTGTAGTACGTGGCCAGGTCTACAATAGACATTCTATAAATATTTTAATTAAAAAATTCAGATAACTTTCAATAATAAAAATAATGTTTGTTTTCCGTGTGGGAGAAAGAAGGAAGATAGACAAGGAGTAGGGGTGTGGCATAGGAGGACAGAAGCTGAATGAGGTCAATGAGAAATCAAAGAAGCTCTGCTTCTTCACAATTATGATTAGGATTGGTCCTTTCTTCTCCTCAAATTTACTGCAGCCCAGAGACCCCAACCATGATTTAGTACAGTGGTTTCCAGCATCTTTTTTGGTATGAAGATTCCCACTTAAAATCAAAAAAGGATCCAAATAGTCTGGCAATTATTTTATGTTTAGTAATTACTTTTTAAGAAATACATAATAATACAAATGTACTTTAAATCCAATAAAATTTTAAAATAAATTTGTATTTTATTTATCATATTGAAAAATACTCATAAAGATATCGCTGTAATATGTATTTAATTTACAGATATGTATGTATGGACATGAGCCTCTTTGAAATAAGTTTAAAGGACTCCAAACATCTGTGGCCCATACATTTGTATCTACTGGCTATTCATAGATCACAAACAGCAAAATCAGCAGATATCTACAACTAACCTAGTAAACTTGATCAAGTAATTCATTTAACCTCTTAGAAACTCCATTGAAATATCACTGATATTATCTGCTGTACCTCTATCATTAAGCAATTGTGAAGTACAAATGAGAAGCATTTAAAAGTTCACAAGGAAATGTCTGCTCCTCTTTCGTTACCACACTGGAAGTAACAGAAGCTATGGAAAGAGAAACTGCCATGAAAATGTGACACTATACTAGCAGTAGTGGTAGCAGTGCTATTGAATAGTAGGAGAAATCTTCCAGGGAGATTACCAAGTTATTTTTCTATACTCTGGTTTCTTTAGGACCTACACCCTGCACAGCATATGTGTTATCTCCAAAATTCATGTTTTCTTCAGCTACTAAATGGAAAAAAATTCTTAAATTAGTGAAAAACTTCTATCATACTACATGTTATTTTTTATTAGGGGAAATCACACAATAATATTGGCTAAATGAAGTTTTATATAGATTTTCTCACCTTCTTATAGAAAAATAAAACCCACAAGTGTTTTCTAGAGAAAGATCATCTGATAATGCGGAGTTACTGCTAATGCTGCCCCTTTGGTAGCATCAGGAAAACAACCCAACATTTGATGGTGGCAAAGGATGGAAAGGAATAGATATGAGAAATAAATTTAGAGGATTGCTTAGAATGAACCAGTGAATCTATCTGGAATGGAAATTCCACTTGCATTTATCCATAAGTTAATAACCAGTAAGTAATTCATGTCCTCTCAAGGAGTTGAAGAATATAGAAAAGAGAGAGCCAAGAGATTTAAAGTCGCATGAGAAGCTATAAGAAAATAAAACAAGCTTTGTCACTTATTTTCTATTATAAATTTTACCCTAAGCAAAAAAATTCTATCTTGGATAAATGTATTCTCCAAGGACAAAAATCAATGCTCAGTAAGGCACAGCCTTGTAAAGCTTTCCAATAATGAAGACTATTTATTCAAAAGTTAGTGGCTTTTCAAATTAAAGGATCTTAAGCAGCTACAGAAGCTATTTGAAACTGTCCACAGGAAGCACCAGAAGATTAAAAGACTATAAACTATTAGACACCTTATAACAGAAGAGCAAGTGGAAGAGACAGCCTGACTGATCCCAAAGAGAGATAAGACCAGGGAAGCATTCCCAGCAGGACAGAAGAGTTGGGGGTGGGAGGGAGGCAATGATAAGACTGCAACAGAGGAGACTCCATAAATGCAAACATCTTTCTCAGTACCTTCACTTGCTCGGTCCAAAGCCCAAACTGACACATCCAAGTGAATTTCATATCTGATTTGCCTGTTTTCTAGCTTGATATTATATTTCGCTTACAACATCTTATCAAAATTATCTTTTCAATCAATCTAGAGAGCTTTGTTTTCTAAAGATTTACTCAGTATTTTCCTCAGAGACACATTTCCAGACGACCTGTTTCTCATTAGCTGGAATAAATGGGAGTGTGTTTACAGCACAGCACCAGACTTAAAAGAGTTCTTTCCTGGGAAAGCTGGTCAGGGATCAGCAGCTCTATCACCTAAAGGAGCTAATTTCAGTGCTCTGCTATAACATAAAACAGAGTATTGGTTCATTAACATAGTCTTCAAAAAGCAAACTGCAAAACTCTTCATGATATACAGTTTTGCTTTGAACACAATTTTAAGCAGTTCTAACATACAAAAATCTATTTATGCCAAACAGATATAATATGTACTGACTATAAAATATTTAACCTGTGTTCAGCAAATAATGATGGCCCACTGAGGGCAACATGGAGACTATGAAGATAAGTTAAGACATTCTTAAATTGTTTACATTGTGGTAACTAATCCAACTTTCTATATAAATAAAACCTTCAGAAATCAATCTTTGATACCATGGGCATGCTGAGAAAAAAATGTCAGTTTAGCCAATTACAAATAATAGGGATTTTTCAGTGGAAGTCAACAACATTATCAGAAGATGTAATTAAGAATATTTACAAATATATTGATGAAAGAGAATATTTGCACATATTTTTATCATTGTAAACTATTTTTCAAATGTCTTAGCCAGCAAAACCAATAATCATAAGCAGGACAAAACCCACTTACATGAAGTCACACTGTATTATTATCTGACCTATCTTCTTGTCATGAAGCTAATGTCACTGCCACAGTGGTCCAGGCTTACTAAGACCATCAGTAGAGTGAGAGTGAGAAACTCAGACCAAAGACAATGTAGATAATTTACACATAAATAATTGCAAGTGTGGTATCTGATATTTTGCTCTCTTTGGGTTTATACATAACTATTTAATATAATATTCCTATAATAGCAGTAGTAAGAATAGAATGTTAGAAATAAGCATGCAACTCAGTCCTTTAAATAAAAAACATATAAGGGAATTCTTTTAAAGAATGTAGTTTTATTACTATGTTTAATATTAAGCAAAAGTTTAGCCCCAGATGTTTTCAGCAATAATCTGGGATGCTTCTCCTTCAGTTATTAAAAGGTGATATTAAATTACTACCAGAAGAGAATATTCAGTTTAAAGACATTATTTATTTCTCAAACAGCTTATTAATCACTTGACTATATGCTAGTAGCCATATGACATTCACATATATAGTCACATGACATTTAATTTTGTTATTCTTACTACTAAAATATAAATTAAACTTCAAAAAATGTTTTCATAAAATTATTTTGTAAAGAAATTTACATTAACATTATATTTTTCTTGGTAAGGGAAAGTAAGTCCAAGTTCAATTTTATAAAATATAATCTGATTCTTGAGGTCTCAACAAATTTCTTTGTTGGACACAAAACACAATATACTTTTTAAGAGGGCTATATGTAGGGTAAAAATAATTCCAACGGTTGTTTGGTATAAAGAGAAAAAATTATGTATATGGTGATGAAAATACACTAATTATTGTAATCATTACTCCTTCTAACTATTGAGAAAAATATATTATGAATGTACACTTTTCATAAATTTCTACTTCAAATAGTGTTAATTGTGTCTCAAGATAGAAAAAATTCTGCAGAATATTTTTGCATATTCCCAAGAGGAGGTAAAGAGACTAGATAAATAGAAGTGAGAAGGGGAAAGATTAACATAGTAATTCACTCCATTAGAATGGGAGCTAAAACAGATTCAGCTCAGTGAACTAGAGATATGATCATCTGAAAGTCACCCAGGGTAAATTGCTCAGAGAACCACAGTGAAGTCACAGGACAGTTTCTACTGTGACCACCCACTGGAAAAGTAGCTTTTGCCTAGAACCCCCAGAGGATGACAAGATCCCATTGACACTGCAGAGGAAGGTGTTCTGGAGAAGGCACCAACACACTCATTTTGTGAATGTTTGTCAACTGAAATCCTTTGATCAGAAATTGGAAACAAAATAGGTGGGTTTTTTTTGTTTTTTGTTTTTTGTTTTTAATAAAAGAAACTTTGAGGTTATGGTGCAGAACTGGCTAGTCTGGCAACTTCCACAAAGGCAATTTATACTGATCCAAATTTAGTTCACGATTTACCCTGCACTTAGCTAACAATGGGCTTCTCTTGTGGCTCAGCTGGTAAAGAATCCGCCTGTAATGCGGGAGACCTGGGTTCAATCCCTGGGTTGGGAAGATGCCCTGGAGAAGGGAAAGGCTACCCACTCCAGTATTCTTGCCTGGAGAATTCCATGGACTACAGTCCATGGGGTCACAAAGAGTCAGACATGACTGAGCAACTTTCACTTTTCACTTAACCAACAATAAGGTCATTATTTTATAGCTATTTTTTCAGAATTATTCAAATTTACTTCATTTTCATAAATTGTACCTCAAACTGATTCAAAGAAAAACAGGAAACCTATTCCCTTGAATTTTAGCAGAATGACTTTTGGAAAAACAATTTGTCTCTCAGAAGTTATTCATAGGAAAATGTAAAATATTGAGAGGAGGAGTCTCTGGGGTCCTTGAACCTAGAAAGAAGATGGAATGCCGGAAGTAAAGGTTTTCCTTCCAAGCAACCTAGATGTCCATCAGCAGACGAATGGATAAGAAACCTGTGGTACATATACACAATGGATTATTACTCAGCTATTAAAAAGAATTCATTTGAATCAGTTTTAATGTGATGGGTGAAACTGGAGCCTATCATACAGAGTGAAGTAAGCAGAAAGAAATATACCAACACCGTATATTAATGCATATATATGGAATTTAGAAAGATGGTAATGATAACCCTATATGCGAGACAGCAAAAGAGACACAGATGTAAAGAACAGACTTTTGGACTCTATGGGAGAAGGAAAGGGTGGGATGATTTGAGAGAATAACACTGAAACCTGTATATTATCATATGTGAAACAGATCACTAGTCCAGGTTTGATGCATGAGACAGGGTGCTCAGGGCTGGTGCACTGGGATGACCCTGAGGGATGGGATGGGGAGGGAGGTGGGAGGGGGTGTTCAGGATGGCAAGCACATGTACACCCATGGCTGATTCATGTGAATGGGCAAAAAACACCACAATATTGTAAGGTAATTAGCCTCCAATTAAAATTTTAAAAATTAAAAATTTAGAAAAAAGGTTTTTCTTCCAAGCAGAATAATTTAGTTTTGTTTTATTTTTAAATTGAGATAAAATTCATATAGCTTAAACTCACCATTTTAAAGCATACCATTTCAGCAGCTTACAGAGTATATTCAAAATGTTGTACAACCATCACCACTATCCAATTCTGGATAATTCCCATCATCCAAAAAAGAAACCACGTATCCATTAAGCTGCCATTCCTCATTCCCTCCTCCCCTGTCACTGAGCAACCACTTTTTGTCTCGTGACTTCCTCGTCCCTAAATTTCCTCATTCTGGATGTTTCACACAAACAAAATCAAACAACACGAGGTCTGATATAGCTGTCTTCTTTCACTTATTAAAAGTGAAAGCTTTCAAGGTTTGTCCATATTTTATCATGTAGCAGTAATTCAGTCTTTTTTGATGGCTAAATATATTCCATTGCATAGATATTACGCGTTTTTTGATCCATACATCAACTGATAAAATTTGGGTTGTTTCTACCTTTTGGTGATTGTTAGTAATGTTGCTATAAATCCTCATATTAACTATTTGCTTGAACATGTTTTCATGTCTCTTGGATATATACCTAGTTTTGAGGAACAGCCAAATTGTTCCCCACTGTGGCAGCATTTTACATTCCCATCAGAAATATATGAGGGCTCCAAATTCTCAATATCCTCAACAATACTTATTAATTTTTTTTTACTACACCCATCATATTGGTGTGAAATAGTACCTCAATGTGGGTTTGATCTGTATTTCCCTAAAGACTACTAATGTTAAGCATCTTTCATATGCTATTGGCTATTTATAAAACTTCTTAAGGGAAATGTCTGTTCAAATCCTTTGCTCATTTTGTAATTTTGTTATTGAGTTGTAAGAGTTCTTTATGTAGTTTGGATACTGAATCCTTAGAAGATATGCTTCAGTCCAACCATTACATGATTATGGCTGTGGGCCTTTCAGGAATGCCCTTTGTCAGGTTGAGAAGGTTCAGTCTGAAGGACTTTTTCTTTCTGCACTTTCTGTAGGGTAGGCCTACTAGCAATGAACTCTTTGCCATTTTGTTGTTGTTGTTTTTATGTATCTGGAAATGTCTTACTTTCTCCTTCAATTTAAAAGGCAATTTTTTTCCTTTCAGAACTTCAAATGTGTCAACGACTGTCTCCTGGCCTCACAGGTTCCAAGGCAATACCAGTTGTTATTCTCTTATTGAGGATCCCTTCCTTGTATGTGACAAGATGCTCCTGCTGTTTTCAGGACTGCCTTTGGTTTTTGAGAATTTGAGTATGATGTGTCTTCGCTTTTATTACCTCTTCAAATATTTATTCTGCCCCCCTTCTCTCTCCCCTTCTGAGCCTCCCCTTATACCTATGTCAATAAGCTTGAGGGTACCTCACATGACTTTAAGTCTCTGTTCATTTTTCTTAATTCTTTTTTTATACTTCTGTTATTCAAACTTGATAGTCTCAATTGACCCATTGTCAGGCTCACTGATTCTTTCTTCTCCATATTCAATTCTGCAGTTGAGCCCTTCTATTGAATTTTTCATTCTAGTTTTTGTAGTTTTCAATGCCAGAATTTCTGTTTGGTTTCATTTTATAATTTTAATCTCTGCATTGATATTCTTTATTTGGTAAAACATAATTCTCATGTTCTCCTTTAGTTCTTTGGCCATGGTCTCCTTTATCTGTTTGAGCCAATTCTAAATAGCTGATTTAAAGTCTTTAGGTGTTAAACTCCATATCTTGGCTTCCACAGAGACAGTTTTTATTAACTATACTCTGTATTGGCCATATCTTCTTACTTCTATAGATGTCTCTCTTTTGAAAATTGTATATTTAAAATATTATAACATGGCTACTCTAGAAATCTATTCATTCCCTTTCCAAGGGCTTGTTTTCTGCTACTTAGATTTGCTCAGCTATTTTTCTGAATTTATTTTGTAAAATCTGTATCCTCTGTCATATTTAGCCACTAAAATCTCTATTCTGTTAGCTTACTGTCAGCTAGTGATTGGATGGTGTTTGTAGACCCACAATGTGTTTAAGGCATGCCTTTACCACTCAACTAATTTGAACTCTACCTTAGCTTTCACTTCCTGCTTGTGCAGAACTTGAAGGTCAGCCTGAGGTGAAAGCTTAGAGCCTTCTCATGTCTTTCCTGAACAAGTGCACAGCCCAGGGCATCCCCATGACCTTGAAGATATCCAGGAATATGTCTGAGATTTTTAAAGTTCTTATTCCTTCAAAAATCTCAACCCCCAGACTTTCTTCCTAAGCTTTCCAGTTGTCTATTTTTTCGCTCCAACTTTCATCCACTGCCACAGGCAGCAGCAACTAATACGTTGCCTGTAAATGCTTTTAACAAACATTACCCTTTTGACCAGGTACTATACTAATCAAAACCAAACAACAAGAATCCTTTGCAAATGAGATCCAATCTGCTGCCTCCAGAACTGGCATCTGTAGAGGGAATGTGGGCTATTATCTTCAAGGCCACTATCAAGGTGGTGAGTAGGAAATGGGACCTGACTAAGTTAAAACACCATCACACTCTGTAGTCTGACTGAGATTCAGCTTCACCCCCTCTTTGTTAAATAAGAGCATTTCACTAGTTGCTGCAAGCTATTAGTTAAATTCCGGATTTCCAACAATGCTGATCCTGACAGCTTTTGCCTGGATTGTGTTGCTTTTATGGAGAGATTGATGTAATGGTTTCAGTGAGCTAGTTAAGGCTCCTTTCTTCACTTTTTTCTTTTTTTGGATAACATTATATTATTTTGTTTACTTGTTATTTAATCAGGAGAGGATGTTGAAATCATTTTATAGAACACTTTACAGAAAATAAAAATCAGTAGAGAAATTCACCTATTTTTTCTAAAATCAGTCACCTACATATTCTGAAAATTATTAAAAATATATGATGTAAAATATACTATTCTAGTATTAATGCATGTGAAGTATGCCAAAGACAGTTACTAGCCCAGTTACATTACTGATCAGATTGCTGACTACAGTAGCTCATTATGGACAAACTCTTAAGGATAGACAATAAACGCAATATGTTGGTATGAAAGTATAAAAGTGATTTTCAAGCCAATTTTAGAATTCCAATAATTCAGTTATTTTTCAATTATCTCATTATATAGTAAGCTATAAAATTATTTGTAATGAAGGAGTTAAAACTATGATCAGACCCAGTATTAGAGGTATTCCTTTTTTTTCATTTTTTGAAAATTGTGCATTCTGAAACTTAAGTGGTTCTCTCCTTCTGGGTGTTTGGTTCACATCTTTGACTATAAACATTTTCAGGAAAGGTTTAAGCACATTTTGGTACAGAATTTGACAAAATTAAAAACACTAAATTCACAATAACATACACTAAGTGAGTTTCCTAAAGGCTAAATCAACCATTTCATTGCATTTGCACTATGTACTTGGTCCATTATAGAAGTGTCTTTTGATGCAATAATAATAATAATAAACAGCATAATTTTCAAAAAATGAAAAAAAAGGAATACCTCTAATACTGGGTCTGATCATAGTTTTAATTCCTTCATTACAAATAATAATATATTGCCTTCTATGATCTATACTCATGAAACAAACTGTTTGCACTTTCTAGTAAGAATTACTTTCCTTTATGAAAACTTGAACAGTCAAATTAATTGTGTCTCATATCCGTAGCTAGATATGACTTAGTCTAGACATTGTTACAAACCTGAAGTCTCACTTTCTGTTATATTCTCCCGGCTAAATATCACCTGGACTGCAAGGAGATCCAACCAGTTCATTCTGAAGGAGATCACCCCTGGGATTTCTTTGGAAGGAATGATGCTAAAGCTGAAGCTCCAATACTTTGGCCACCTCAGGCGAAGAGTTGACTCATTGCAAAAGACTCTGATTCTAGGAGGGATTGGGGACAGGAGGAGAAGAGGACGACCAAGGATGAGATGGCTGGATGGCATCACTGACTCAATGGACATGAGTCTGAGTGAACTCTGGGAGTTGGTGATGGACAGGGAGCCCTGGCATGCTGCGATTCATGAGTTTGCAAAGAGCTGGACACGACTGAGTGACTGAACTGAACTGAACTGAGACATTGTAACAAACACAAGACTTCTTTCAAGTCTAGAAATTCCTTAATTACACAGAAATTGCCCTACTTTTCCTCTTGTTTCTTTTCAAACTAAGTTACCAGACCAAAGCTTCACCAGAATTTGAGCTCATTTCATATGCCAGAAAGATGTTGTTCAAAATCCTTTAAGCTAGGCTTCAGCAATACATGAACTGAGAACTTTCAGATGTGTACGCTGGATTTAAAAGGCAGAGGAATCAGAGATCACATTGCCAACATACTTCTGCTTCACTGACTATGCTAAAGACTTTGACTGTGTGGATCACAACAAGCTGTGTAATATTTTTATAGAGATGGTAATATCAGACAAACTTACCTGCCTCCTGAGAAATCTGTATGCAGGTCAAGAAGCAACAGTTAGAACCAGACATGGAACAACAGACTTGTTCCAAATTGGGAAAGGAGTACATCAAGGCTGTATATTGTCACCCTGCTTATTTAACTTATATGCAGAGTTCAGTTGCTCACTCATGTCCGACTCTTTGTGACCCCATGAACTGCAGCACACCAGGCTTCCCTGTCCATCACCAACTCCCAGAGCTTACTCAAACTCATGTTCATCTAGTTGGTGATGCTATTCAACTATCTCATCCTCTGTCATCCCCTTCTCCTCCTGCTTTCAATCTTTCCCAGCATCAGGGTATTTTCTAATGAGTCCATTCTTCACATCAGGTGGCCAAAATATTGGAGCTTCAGCTTCAGCATCAGTCATTACAATGAATATTCAGAACTGATTCCCATTAGGATTGACAGGTTTGATCTCCTTGCTGTGCAAGGGACTCTTAAGAGTCTCCTCCAACACCACAGATCAAAAGCATCAACTCTTCAGCCCTCAGCTTTCTTTATGGTCCAACTCTCACATCCATACACGACTACTAGAAAATCCATAGCTTTGACTAGACAGACCTTTGTCGGTAATGTCTTTTATTTTTTTATTTTTATTTTTTTGCTAATATGCTATCTAAGTTTGTCATAGCCTTTCTCCCAAGGGGCAAGCGTCTTTTAATTTCATGGCTGCAGTCACCATCTGCAATGATTTTGGAGCCCCCTAAATAAAGGTTGTCACTGTCTCCATTGTTTCCCCATCTATTTGCCATGAAGTAATGGGACCATATGCAGATACATCCTAAGTACATCATGTGAAATGCCAGGCTAATGAATCACAAGCTGGAATCAAGACTCCCAGGAAAAATATCAACAACCTCAGATATGCAGATAATACCACTTTAATGCAGAACATGAAGAGGAACTAAAGAGCTTCTTGATGAAAGTGAAAGAAGAGTGAAAAAGCTGGCTTAAAACTCAACATTCACAAAACTAAGATCACGGCATCCAGTCCTATTACTTCATGGCAAATAGATGGGAAAAATGTGGAAACAGTATCAGATTTCATTTTCTTGGGCTCCAAAATCACTACAGACGGTGACTGCAGCCACAAAATTAAAAGATATTTCTTTCTTGGAAGAACAGCTATGTCAAACCTAGACAGTGTTTTTAAAAAGAGACATCACATTGCCAACAAAGGTCCATATAGTCAAAACTATGGTTTTTACAGTAGTCGTGTATAAATGTAAGAGCTGGACTATAAAGAAGGCTGAGTGCCAGAGAAGTGATGTCTTGATCTGTGGTGCTGGAGAAGATTCTTGAGAGTTCCCTGGAGAGCAAGGAGATCAAACTAGTCAATTATAAAGGAAAATCAACACTGAAGATTCACTGGAAGGGACTGATGCTGAAGCTGAAGCTCCAATACTTTGGCCACCTGATGCGAAGAGCTGACTCATTGGAAAAGACTGTTGCTGGGAAGTATTGAGGGCAGGAGGAGAAGGGGACGACAGAGGATGAGATAGCTGGATGGCATCACTGACTCAATGGAAATGAATTTGAGGAAATTCATGGAGATAGTTATGGACAACAGAGAAGTCTGGTGTGCTGCAGTACATGGCGTCACAAAGAATCTGACATGACTTAGTGACTGAACAACAGCAGCAACAACCTTCTTCACTGGAAGTTTAATTTGTAATCTGTTTATTCTTAAAAGGAGAGAACATGTTGGAACCTTAACAGATGCTACAAGTAACTGACAGTGGAAGTACTTACTTAATCTATTCTCTGAACGCTGCAAAATCTACTTTGTTTTTTGTTAATGGGAAAGAAACATGAATACTGCTCTCTCCCCATAAACATTCACATTCAATAAGGAGCACACATACACCATGGCACTCTCACCATAGAGCCTTTCAAAAGAAGAAGGGTGTAAACTTTCAGTGGCATCAAAGAAGGAAGAAAATTCTGTAACTTCATTTTCTCACTAAGGTTATAAACTTATGTTTCCACCCCAGACCTCTAATCTATCCATATACCTTAAATCTAAGCCCCTAAATTATTTTTCCTCCTTTATGTAAGTGTATATTTTACTTCTATTATTTTTGTTAATTTATATTGAATAAAGCACATCTAATTCTGAAAGTTATTATTTCTCTGAGAATAAGTTGTTCCTGAAAGTTCAAGGCAGTTAATCTTCAACAGACTTTCCCTGTAGTTTTAGCCTTTAAAGACAGTAATTATCTATAAATCAGTATATGGTACTGTACATAGGATACTCCCAGATAACACTGATAAATCTAATACCTACTAAAAAAATAAATATTCTACAGGTGGTCTACTTGGTACTACATGATAAGTTACTTAGCTTTCGATGTCTCAGGCTAATCACTTGCAAAATAGAGTGGTGTAGGGGCAGACTGTTAATTATCTAACCCAGAACTTATTTCACCTTGTGCCTGAGTAACAGAAACAGTTTTATTTGGATTAGTCATGCACCCAAATACAGATTACTCTTCCAAGTCTCTTGGCAACAGCTGACTCCTCAAATATCACTGACACAAAAATCAAAGATACATAGAACAATGTTGAGTCTATTGCTTATGTGGTAAGGGGGGATACCACCTTAATAAGCTTTGGCAGTGAGAGCTGAAAGTTTGATTTAAGGCAGGTCTTGAAAAGCAGGAGTTTGATTAAGACTGGTTACAAATCAAGACACAATCATCCAGGATTGGTGAAAACAATAAAGCTAGGATTTGTAAAGAGAAAGACCCAAATAATCTTAAGGTGTAAACTGTCTCTGGATGCTTCCACTGAAGAACTGAAAGGTTTTTAGGAAAGTCCCTGTAAAAACAATCAAGCTATTTGTTCGAAGACTTCTAGGAAAGTAAAGAAGTGCTAATGAAGACAATGGCATAGAAAAATTCTGTTAACACAGTCGGCAAAAAAATGTCTGTTGCCATTGTTCAGGCTGAGTACGTGAATAGATTTGATTCTCATTTCTTTGTGACCAGCTATGGTGTTATAACTATTCTTTTGTATAACAGAGGTACTCAAAGTGCGCTATGGACCTTCGGAGAATTTTCTTTAAATGGAGAAGTCGCTGTATCTTCCTACCTGATGCCTAGAATTCAGCTGTAATGTCTGAAACTGGAGCAGCCACCTTGGCCTGCATGGTGAAGCACAATGCGAAGAATATGTTGTCTACACAACAGTTACTCACTCTCCCAGTTTTAAATGACCTACCTCTGCATCTTGTATATGAAAAAATAAATTCTTATTATGTATAGGTCATTCTTATTACTGTTACTTAGTTTTGTTTTAATTTTCTGATGTATATATCAAACCTGATATATACAGGTAACTGATACAGGGGTGGTAACACACTTACATCACTGCACAGTTGTGATGATTAACAGATGGATACATGTGGGGCCCTTAGAATGGCACCTAATTTTCAGTAAGTGTAACACTATTGTGTTATCTAATTTCCTCCTTAGTTTCAGAGTTTAGGAGTTAGGAAACAAGTTAGATTTAACTCCTAAGAAACCAAGAAGAGAAAAGAGAAGTCAGAAAGAGAGGCAATTATTAACAGATATAAACAAGAAAAGAACCATTAAATATTGAACTCATTTTTTCAGAAACTGAGACTTTCAATTGTATTGTTGTTTGAATTGCTAAACTGTGTCCTACTTTTTGTGACCCCATGGACTGTAGCCCACCAGACTCCTCAGTCCATGCTATTTCCCAGGCATGGGAATAGGTTGCCATTTCCTTCTCCAGGGGATCATCCCGGCCCAAGGATTGAACCCACATCTACCCACATCTCCTGCATTGCATGTAGATTCTTTCCTGCTGAGCCACTTGGGCAAGTACATCATGTGAAATGCCAGGCCGGATGAACTACAAGCTGGAACCAAGATTACAGAGACAAGTAACAACCTCAGATATGCAGATGATACCACTCTGTCAGTACAGTATGCAATTTCCTTGGTTCTGTCTCACTGCAAGAAAGATTTGAAAGAGTGGATCAGTGTTACAGCTTGGTTACAGCTTGTTTACAAGGCATGAGGGCAGGCTGACCCCAGTGGAGAGGCCCCAACCAGTCTTGGCTCCCTCTTTTTATAAGTTTTGTCTCCTCCCCACTGAGCCTACCCTATGAAAATTAGGGCTGGCCAGGAAGGGGCATGTTTGTTTCACTGAGTTTCTCACTCCAGCATGCAGATTTTTCCTTTGTTCCCTTTTCTTGGGCTTTTCCCTTTCTTTGTCTTTTAGCCACTGCCATTTTGGACTCCTTTTTCCTATTCTAACTGCCTAACAACTCTAATTGCAGAAAGTAAAGAGGAACTAAAGAGTCTCTTGAGGGTGAAAGAGGAGAGTGAAAAAGCTGGCTTAAAACTCAACATTAAAAAAACTAAGAAACAGCATCAGGTCCCATTACTTCATGGCAAATAGAAGGGAAAAAGTGGAAGCAGTGACAGATTTTATATTCTCGGGCTCCAAAATCACTGTGGACAATGACGGCACCCATGAAATTTAAAAAGGCTTGTTCCTTGGAAGGAAAGCTATGATAACCCTAGACAGCATATTAAAAAGGCAAAGACCTCACTTTGCTGGCAAAGGTCCATATAGTGAAAGTTATGGTTTTTCCAGTAGTTCTATATGGATATGAGAGTTGGATTATAAAGGCTGAGTGCTGAAGAATTGATGCTTTTGAATTGTGGGACTGGAAAAGACTCCTGAGAATCCCATGGACAGCAAGGAGATCAAACCAGTCAATCCTAAAGGAAATCAACCCTGAGTATTCACTGGGAGGACTGGTGCTGACACTGAAACTCCAATACTTTGGTCCACCTGATGCGAAGAACTGACTCATTTGAAAAGACCCTGATGCTGGGAAAGACTGAAGGCAAAAGGAGAAGGGGTAGGCAGAGGATGAGATTGTTAGATAATATCATCCACTCAAAGGACATAAATTTGAACAAACTCTTCCGGGAGATAGTGAAGGACAGGAAAGCCTGGCATGTTGCAGTCCATAGGGTTGCAAAAAAGTGGGACATGGCTTAGGGACTGAACAACAACCACATAATAAAGAATTTAACTGATTATTGTCCCCAGTTCCTAGGAGGATGCCTTTAAGCTCTTGCTGCTGCTGCTGCTGCTAAGTCGCTTCAGTCATGTCTGACTCTGTGCGACTCCATAGACTGCAGCCCACCAGGCTCCCCCATCCCTGGGATTCTCCAGGCAAAAACACTGGAGTGGGTTGCCATTTCCTTCTCCAATGCATGAAAGTGAAAAGTTAAAGTGAAGTCACTCAGTCATGTCTGACTCTTCGCGACGCCATGGGCTGCAGCCCACCAGGCTCCTCCATCCATGGGGTTTTCCAGGCAAGAGTGCTGGAGTGGGTTGCCATTGTGGAGTGTCTTTGTTATTCAAGCTGGGCCTCTCAGCCCATACCCTAAGGGCATATTTGATAGCTGATGCTAACAAGGTGACTCATGATGGACACTTAGACTGTTCATGCTAATAAGATGCCTCAGGAACAAAGAGCCAAGATCCACCTCATGATTAGAAGGTTGAGGTATTGTAATGGGGTCACAAACAGTTGGACACAACTGCATGACTGGGCAGGCAGACAGACAGACAGACACACAAACACATATCATACACACACACATGCAGACACACTGTGATTTCAACCTCACAGGGGAAGGGAGGAAGGCTGGAGACTGATTCTATCAGTCATGTCCAGGTAAAGAAGCCCCAGTAGGAGTTGTGGGTGCTGAGCTTAGGTGAACTTCCCTAGGTAGCACCCTCTTGAGTACTGTCACCAGTTGATAGGAGGTTATACCATTGGGGCCCCACAGAGAGATGAGGAGGCTTCATGTTTGCCCACCCTCACCTCCCAGATTTCACCCTGTGACTCTCTCCCTTTGGCTGGCTGTGATTTGTAATTCTGCAATAATAAAACTGTAATAGTAAGTACAGCACTTTCCCAAGTTCTATGAGTCATTCTAGTGAATCATTAAGTCTAAAAGGCCAGTGGAAACCCCCAAATTGGTTCCCATCTTGTTAGAAGTGAAGACAGTGTAGTGGCTGGTGTCCAAAGTGAGAGCGGCTCTGTGGAGGGCTGTGTCCTTAACCTGTGGAGTGTGACTCAGAAGTCACTGCAAAGACAGAGGAAGCTGAACTGCCCATCAGGCTTTGGGAGGATGAGTTTTGCTCTGGACTCAAGTCCTTCCTGTTCTCAGCCGCACTGCGCCCAGCTGGCCCTGTACCTGTGCATCTCTTCATCTCTCAGGCACTGAGGACTCACACTAAACAAGATAATTGTAATAAATACCAAGAATTTAACATTTAAAACTGAAGAGGAAATACAGCAGTACTTAATGTGACTTAGGATTATACTACTTTACAGAAGATAAAGAGAACAAGCTCCTTCTTTTAAAGAGCAAACATCTAAAACAGCAATGTGAATTATCAATGAAAATTCTTAATCAGAATAGAAATTGTGCCAACTTTGGAAATAGTTCTTTTTGCAACATAGCTCAAAACATCTAATTCAAGAGTAATTTTAACCAAAGAAAAAAAGTAACCTGTATTACTTTTTAACCAAATTTTGGCTAAGGACTTACTTTAGGTCTACTTTACTGGAGAATAAAATCCTTATAAGGAACTAAGACACTTGTTTGTGGGTTTTAGTTTTGACTCACTAAATAGCAATCAGCTAAGTTATTTTTCACAGATGATCATTTTAATTAATTATATTTTCCATTTTCATGTATCCATTTTCTCTGACAGTATGTCTCCATGAGAACTTTCTGTGACTTTCAGAAAATAAAATTATTTACATAGGAATTTAGCAAATATTTATTAAACTGATGGCAAAAAATAACTAAGCAGTGTATCTCCCAGCATGTCAGTATTTATATACTCTCCTCCAGACAGCCTGTTCATCAGCCATCCTATTTTATTTCCAAATATTCTCAAACATGCTTAACACAAAACTCATTGTTCTGACAAAGTTTTGGCAAAAGCAAGATAGACAAGTTCCCTAGAGGTGACGTGCCATCAGTGATGGAGAGCAGGCATAGACCAACTCCCTAATCCAAGAAACTTGGGATTCTTCTTAAATTTTCCCTTATTCCCTGGGTCCAGGCCAGCAAACTTGATAGTGTGGTTGGTATCCAATTCACAGGCAAGGGGTCATTTAATCAAACAGGAAATCACAGGAGTGAGGAGCAGGGTGTGAAGTATGAGCTGCAGACTAAGTCAGACCAAACGCAGTGACTCCTGAGCTATGACGGGACTTTCTCCTTGCTCCATTAACCTAGGCTCAGATGATGGTCAGAAGTACGCATGGTCCAAAAAAACATCTGGTGAAAGTTATACACTCTCCCTTCCTTAGTTTCAAGTGGTACCACTCTGCATCTTTCCTGATCCTAAACTTCTCACTGATCAGCTCAAATCTGTACCTAAAACTGACCCTACCTCTCTACACGATACTCAGAGTTTAGGGTTAACCCACTTATAACACTGCTCTGATCACAGTCATATCATTTCCGACGGAGTTAGTGCTAAAACAGCATCATTAAGATTTAAGTGTACTACTTGGCTGATTTCTAGACACTCCAAAGTTGAATTTTTTGGGGGGAGGGGGTTATCTAACACTTATGAAGTTCCTACTATGTGTCAGGCACTATATCAAGTGTTTTACAATAAATAACACTTAAGATTGTTTTCACATAATCATTCCTAAATTACAGATGAGACAACTGGTACACAAAAATGGTTAAATACTTGTTCCATGTGACCCAGAAGCAACTGGTAGAGTAGGAATTCAAAACCAGCTTCCAAGCCCCAGACTTCTGAGCTGGTTTCTTCTGAATGTAATCATCCTGGACTTGAACAGATTGGGCTTTTTGACATAAGGAATGTGACTCTACTAGTTATCTTGGTAACAGTAACTTCAGTTCAGTTCAGTCACTCAGTCATGTCCAGCACTTTGTGAATCAATGAACCGCAGCACACCAGGCCTCCCTGTCCATCACCAACTCCCGAAGTTTACCCAAACTCATGTCCATTGAGTCGGTGATGCCATCCAACCATCTCATCGTTTGTCGTCCCCTTCTCCTCCTGCCTTCAATCTTTCCCAGCATCAGGGTCTTTTCCAATGAGTCAGCTCTTTGCATCAGGTGGTCAAAGTACTGGAGTTTCAGCTTCAGCATCAGTCCTTCCAATGAATATTCAGGACTGATTTCCTTTAGGATGGACTGGTTGGATCTCCTTGCAGTCCAAGGGACTCTCAAGAGCTTTCTCCAACACTACAGTTCAAAAGCATCAATTCTTCAGCACTCAGCCTTCTTCACAGTCTAACTTTCACATCCATACACGACCACTGGAAAAACCATAGCCTTGACTAGGTGGACCTTTGTTAACAAAGTAATGTCTCTGCTTTTTAATATGCTGTCTAGGTTGGTCATAACTTTCGTTCCAAGGAGTAAGCATCTTTTAATTTCATGGCTACAATCACCATCTGCAGTGATCGACAATCTTTACACTTACACAAACTATTTTTATTTTTTATTTTTTTTTAATTTTTAGTTTTTTATTTTTTAAATTTTAAAATCTTTAATTCTTACATGCATTCCCAAACATGAACCCCCCTCCCACCTCCCTCCCCAGAACATCTTTCTGGGTCATCCCCATGCACCAGCCCCAAGCATGTTGCATCCTGCGTCAGACATAGACTGGCGATTCAATTCACATGATAGTATACATGTTAGAATGTCATTCTCCCAAATCATCCCACCCTCTCCCTCTCCCTCTGAGTCCAAAAGTCCATTATACACATCTGTGTCTCTTTCCCTGTCTTGCATACAGGGTCATCATTGCCATCTTCCTAAATTCCATATATATGTGTTAGTATACTGTATTGGTGTTTTTCTTTCTGGCTTACTTCACTCTGTATAATCGGCTCCAGTTTCATCCATCTCATCAGAACTGATTCAAATGAATTCTTTTTAACGGCTGAGTAATACTCCATTGTGTATATGTACCACAGCTTTCTTATCCATTCATCTGCTGATGGACATCTAGGTTGTTTCCATGTCCTGGCTATTATAAACAGTGCTGCGATGAACATTGGGGTACATGTGTCTCTTTCAATTCTGGTTTCCTCGGTGTGTATGCCCAGAAGTGGGATTGCTGGGTCATAAGGTAGTTCTATTTGCAATTTTTTAAGGAATCTCCACACTGTTCTCCATAGTGGCTGTACTAGTTTGCATTCCCACCAACAGTGTAGGAGGGTTCCCTTTTCTCCACACCCTCTCCAGCATTTATTGCTTGCAGATTTTTGGATCGCAGCCATTCTGACTGGTGTGAAGTGGTACCTCATTGTGGTTTTGATTTGCATTTCTCTAATAATGAGTGATGTTGAGCATCTTTTCATGTGTTTGTTAGCCATCCGTATGTCTTCTTTGGAGAAATGTCTATTTAGTTCTTTGGCCCATTTTTTGATTGGGTCGTTTATTTTTCTGGAGTTGAGCTGCAGAAGTTGCTTGTATATTTTTGAGATTAGTTGTTTGTCAGTTGCTTCATTTGCTATTATTTTCTCCCATTCAGATGGCTGTCTTTTCACCTTGCTTATATTTTCCTTTGTTGTGCAGAAGCTTTTAATTTTAATTAGATCCCATTTGTTTATTTTTGCTTTTATTTCCAGAATTCTGGGAGGTGGATCATAGAGGATCCTGCTGTGATTTATGTCTGAGAGTGTTTTGCCTATGTTCTCCTCTAGGAGTTTTATAGTTTCTGATCTTACATTTAGATCTTTAATCCATTTTGAGTTTATTTTTGTGTGCGGTGTTAGAAAGTGATCTAGTTTCATTCTTTTACAAGTGGTTGACCAGTTTTCCCAGCACCACTTGTTAAAGAGATTATCTTTACTCCATTGTATATTCTTGCCTCCTTTGTCAAAGATAAGGTGTCCATATGTGTGTGGATTTATCTCTGGGCTTTCTATTTTGTTCCATTGATCTATATGTCTGTCTTTGTGCCAGTACCATACTGTCTTGATGACTGTGGCTTTGTAGTAGAGCCTGAAGTCAGGCAAGTTGATTCCTCCAGCTCCATTCTTCTTTCTCAAGATTGCTTTGGCTATTCGAGGTTTTTTGTATTTCCATACAAAGCTTGAAATTATTTGTTCTAGTTCTGTGAAAAATGTGGCTGGTAGCTTGATAGGGATTGCATTGAATTTGTAAATTGCTTTGGGTAGTATACTCATTTTCACTATATTGATTCTTCCAATCCATGAACATGGTATATTTCTCCATCTATTAGTGTCCTCTTTGATTTCTTTCATCAGTGTTTTATAGTTTTCTATATATAGGTCTTTAGTTTCTTTAGGTTGATATATTCCTAAGTATTTTATTCTTTTCGTTGCAATGGTGAATGGAATTGTTTCCTTAATTTCTTTTTCTACTTTCTCATTATTCGTGTATAGGAATGCAAGGGATTTCTGTGTGTTGATTTTATATCCTGCAACTTTACTATATTCATTGATTAGCTCTAGTAATTTTCTGGTGGAGTCTTTAGGGTTTTCCATGTAGAGGATCATGTCATCTGCAAACAGTGAGAGTTTTACTTCTTCTTTTCCAATTTGGATTCCTTTTATTTCTTTTTCTGCTCTGATTGCTGTGGCCAAAACTTCCAGAACTATGTTGAATAGTAGCGGTGAAAGTGGACACCCTTGTCTTGTTCCTGACTTTAGGGGAAATGCTTTCAATTTTTCACCATTGAGGATAATGTTTGCTGTGGGTTTGTCATAGATAGCTTTTATTATGTTGAGATATGTTCCTTCTATTCCTGCTTTCTGGAGAGTTTTTATCATAAATGGATGTTGAATTTTGTCAAAGGCCTTCTCTGCATCTATTGAGATAATCATATGGTTTTTATTTTTCAATTTGTTAATGTGGTGAATTACATTGATTGATTTGCGGATATTGAAGAATCCTTGCATCCCTGGGATAAAGCCCACTTGGTCATGGTGTATGATCTTTTTAATGTGTTGTTGGATTCTGATTGCTAGAATTTTGTTGAGGATTTTTGCATCTATGTTCATCAGAGATATTGGCCTGTAGTTTTCTTTTTTTGTGACATCTTTGTCAGGTTTTGGTATTAGGGTGATGGTGGCCTCATAGAATGAGTTTGGAAGTTTACCTTCCTCTGCAATTTTCTGGAAGAGTTTGAGGAGGATAGGTGTTAGCTCTTCTCAAAATTTTTGGTAGAATTCAGCTGTGAAGCCATCTGGACCTGGGCTTTTGTTTGCTGGAAGATTTCTGATTACAGTATCAATTTCCGTGCTTGTGATGGGTCTGTTAAGATTTTCTATTTCTTCCTGGTTCAGTTTTGGAAAATTGTACTTTTCTAAGAATTTGTCCATGTCTTCCACGTTGTCCATTTTATTGGCATACAACTGCTGATAGTAGTCTCTTATGATCCTTTGTATTTCTGTGTTGTCTGTTGTGATCTCTCCATTTTCATTTCTAATTTTATTGATTTGATTTTTCTCTCTTTGCTTCTTGATGAGTCTGGCTATTGGTTTGTCAATTTTATTTATCCTTTCAAAGAACCAGCTTTCGGCTTTGTTGATTTTTGCTATGGTCTCTTTTGTTTCTTTTGCATTTATTTCTGCCCTAATTTTTAAGATTTCTTTCCTTCTACTAACTCTGGGGTTCTCCAACTCTTCCTTTTCTAGTTGCTTTAGTTGTAGAGTTAGGTTATTTATTTGACTTTTTTCTTGTTTCTTGAGGTATGCCTGTATTGCTATGAACTTTCCTCTTAGCACTGCTTTTATAGTGTCCCACAGGTTTTGGGTTGTTGTGTTTTCATTTTCATTAGTTTCTATGCATATTTTGATTTCTTTTTTGATTTCTTCTGTGATTTGTTGGTTATTCAGAAGTGTGTTGTTCAACCTCCATATGTTAGAATTTTTAATAGTTTTTCTCCTGTAATTGAGATCTAATCTTAATGCATTATGGTCAGAAAAGATGCTTGGAATGATTTCGATTTTTTTGAATTTATCAAGTTTAGATTTATGGCCCAGGATGTGATCTATCCTGGAGAAGGTTCCATGAGCACTTGAAAAAAAGGTGAAATTCGTTGTTTTGGGGTGAAATGTCCTATAGATATCAATTAGGTCTAACTGATCTAATGTATCATTTAAAGTTTGCGTTTCTTTGTTAATTTTCTGTTTAGTTGATCTGTCCATAGGTGTGAGTGGGGTATTAAAGTCTCCCACTATTATTGTGTTATTGTTGATTTCCCCTTTCATACTTGTTAGCATTTGTCTTACATATTGCGGTGCTCCTATATTGGGTGCATATATATTTATAATTGTTATATCTTCTTCTTGGATTGTTCCTTTGATCATTATGTAGTGGCCTTCTTTGTCTCTTTTCACAGCCTTTGTTTTAAAGTCTATTTTATCGGATATGAGTATTGCCACTCCTGCTTTCTTTTGGTCTCTATTCGCGTGGTATATCTTTTTCCAGCCCTTCACTTTCAGTCTGTATGTGTCCCTTGTTTTGAGGTGGGTCTCTTGTAAGCAGCATATAGAGGGGTCTTGTTTTTGTATCCATTCGGCCAGTCTTTGTCTTTTGGTTGGGGCGTTCAACCCATTTACGTTTAAGGTAATTATTGATAAGTATGATCCCGTTGCCATTTACTTTATTGTTTTGGGTTCGGGTTTATACACCCTTTTCATGTTTCCTGTCTAGAGGATATCCTTTAGAATTTGTTGGAGAGCTGGTTTGGTGGTGCTGAATTCTCTCAGCTTTTGCTTGTCTGTAAAGCTTTTGATTTCTCCTTCGTATTTGAATGAGATCCTTGCTGGGTACAGTAATCTGGGCTGTAGGTTATTGTCTTTCATCACTTTAAGTATGTCTTGCCATTCCCTCCTGGCCTGAAGAGTTTCTATTGACAGATCAGCTGTTATCCTTATGGGAATCCCCTTGTGTGTTATTTGTTGTTTTTCCCTTGCTGCTTTTAATATTTGTTCTTTGTGTTTGATCTTTGTTAATTTGATTAATATGTGTCTTGGGGTGTTTCGCCTTGGGTTTATCCTATTTGGGACTCTCTGTGTTTCTTGGACTTGGGTGATTATTTCCTTCCCCATTTTAGGGAAGTTTTCAACTATTATCTCCTCAAGGATTTTCTCATGATCTTTCTTTCTGTCTTCTTCTTCTGGGACTCCTATAATTCGAATGTTGGAGCGTTTCATATTGTCCTGGAGGTCTCTGAGATTGTCCTCGTTTCTTTTAATTCGTTTTTCTTGTTTCCTCTCTGATTCATTTATTTCTACCATTCTATCTTCTATTTCACTAATCCTATCTTCTGCCTCCGTTATTCTACTATTTGTTGCCTCCAGAGTGTTTCTGATCTCATTTATTGTGTTATTCATTATATTTTGACTCTTTTTTATTTCTTCTAGGTCCTTGTTAAACCTTTCTTGCATCTTCTCAATCCTTGTCTCTAGGCTATTTATCTGTGTTTCCATTTTGATTTCAAGATTTTGGATCATTTTCACTATCAATATTCGGAATTCCTTCTCCGGTAGATTCCCTACTTCTTCCTCTTTTGTTTGGTTTGGTGGGCAACTCTCCTGTTCCTTTACCTGCTGAGTATTCCTCTGTCTCTTCATCTTGGTTATATTGCTGCGTTTGGGGTGGCCTTTTTATATTCTGATAATTTGTGGAGTTCTCTTTATTATGGAGCTTCCTCACTTTGGGTGGGGTTCTATCAGTGGCTTGTCAAGGTTTCCTGGTTAGGGAGGCTTGTGTTGGAGTTTTGGTGGGTGGAGCTGGGTTTCTTCTCTCTGGAGTGCAATGGAGTGACCCGTAATGGGTTATGAGACATCAAAGGTTTTGGGATAATTTTGAGCTGCCTGTATATTGAGGCTCAGGGGAGTGTTCCTGTGTTGCTGGAGAATTTGCGTGGTATGTCTTGTTTTGGAACTTGTTGGCCCTTGGGTGGAGCTTGGTTTCAGTGTAGGTATGAAGGCATTTGATGAGCTCCTATTGCTTAATGTTCCCTGAATTCAAGAGTTCTCTAATGTTTTCAGGCTTTGGGTTTAAGCTTCCTGCTTCTGGTTTTCAGTTTTATTTTCACAGTAGCCTCTAGACTTCTCCATCTATACAGCACCGATGATAAAACATCTAGGTTAAAGATGAAAAGTTTCTCCACCTTGAGGGACACTCAGAGAGGTTCACTGAGTTACAAGGAGAAGAGAAGATGGAGGGGGTAGTTAGAGGTAACTGGAATGAGATGCAGTGAGATCAAGAGAGGAGAGAGCAGGCTAGCCAGTAGTCACTTCCTTATGTGCGCTCTATAGTCTGGACCGCTCAGAGGTATTTACAGAGTTATACGGGGAAGAGGAGAGGGAGGAAGTAGACAGAGGTGACCAGGAGGATAAGAGAGAGGAATGAGTAGGAGAGAGACAAATCCTGCCAGTAACCAGTTCCTTAGGTGTTCTCTACCGTCTGGAACACACAGAGATTCACAGAGTTGGATAGAGAAGAGATGGGGGAGAAAAGAGACAGAGGCCACCTGGTGGAGAAAGAGGAGAGGCCAGAGGAGGAGAGAGTGGACAAGTCAGTAATCTCGCTCTCAGGTAAACTTGGGTAGTGAAGTTTGGGTTTTTAAATGTACAAAATTGACAACAAAGATTAAAAATCTGGAGTAGAGGTTGGATTTTCAAAGATACAATATTAAGGAAAAGCAGAAGGAAAAAGGAAGAAAGAAAAAAAAAGAATTATTAAAAAACAAACAAACAAAAAAAAAAACAAAACAAAACACCAACAACCATCCAAAGAGTATATATGGTGTTTGCCTTAAAAAAAAAAAGTCTTTTTTTTAAAAAAATAGTAATACTAGGTTATAGAAATAAAAATTAGAGGAGAAATAGAAGACTTAACAATTAAAAAAAAGCTCGGAAAAAAAAGAAAAAAAAAGCAAAAGGCAAAAAAAAAAAGAATGATTTTAAAAATATTAAAAAATTAAAAATATATCTGGCTCTTCTCTGATGTTATGGGCCGTGTGGGCTCACTTCCAAGGTGGTTCCCTCTGTTTAACTTCTTCTGATTGCTGGTTTTTAGGCTCACTAGTTCAGTCGCGCTGTGGGGAGGGGGGATGCTGCAAACAAATAGCACTGTCGTGTGTACACAGTATCTCTGCCCCGCTTGACCTGTCCTTTCTCACGGCGTACAAACCGCTCCGGCTCTACGATGCTCAGCCGGGAACCGTCTGGGGCCGGCCCTAGGCTGCGTGCACTTCCCCGGTCCAAGCCGCTCAGGTTCGGCCCTCAGGCAGCCCTCAGAGGCACAAATGCGGCTGGGACTGCGCTTTGTGCCCTTCCCAGGTCCGAGTAGCTCAGGAGTTTGGCGAGCTCGATCGCCGGGGCTTGTCACCTTTTCCGCCGCTACCGCTCAGCTCTCTGGGTGGACCGCTGGCGCACCCCGTGAGGCAGACTGTGACTGTCCAGCACCCCCAGAAGTCTTAGCAAAGGAGCCTGCTTGCAGTTAGGTAAGTAAAGTCTCTCCGGGTCTGCAATTGCCCCTTTCCAGTCCTTACGGCTCTGGCTGCCTGTTCCCGGCGGGGAATGGTCTGCAGCCGGCTTTTTCCGCTCCGTCCTTTGTTCTGTGCTCAGTCCTGGCGGTGTCTTATGTTCGAGCTTTTCGCGTGGTAGCTATCCCACAGTCTGGTTTGCTAGCCCAAGTTAGGTCGTTCTGGTTGCGCGTGGGGCGTTTCTGCCCGATTCTTGCAAAGCTCTGCAGCCCACGCCTCCCGCGCGTCCCTGCCCTGCCCCCACTTCCCAATGGCAGATGCAGGCGTCTGTGCTGCTTTTCCGCTGGGGGAGTTACTGGTGGGCTTGTAATCTCTTGGTTTTAATTATTTATCTATTTTTCCTTCCTGTTATGTTGCCCGCTGGGGGAGTTACTGGTGGGCTTGTAATCTCTTGGTTTTAATTATTTATCTATTTTTCCTTCCTGTTATGTTGCCCTCTGTGTTTCCAAGGCTCGCCACAGACTCGGCAGGGAGAGTGTTTCCTGGTGTTTGGAAACCTCTCTTCTTAAAATTCCCTTCCCGGGACGGGCTTCCCTTCCCGGGACGGAGCTCCCTCCCCACCTCCTTTGTCTCCTTTTTTGTCTTTTATATTTTTTCCTACCTGTTTTTGAAGACAATGGTCTGCTTTTCTGGTTGCCTGATGTCCTCTGCCAGCCTACAAAAGTTGTTTTGTGGAGTTTGCTCGGCGTTGAAATGTTCTTTTGAGGAATTTGTGAGGGAGAACGTGATCTTCCCGTCCTATTCCTCCGCCATCTTTTCAGAACTCACACAAACTATTTTTAAACAATAGTTACAGTTTTATAAACTATAGCATTATTATGCCAAGTAAAATGCTTTATGTCACAGACATTATTAACTATTTTAATGTTGAAAAAAATAACAACAGACACTAGCATTGCACATGATCACTGGTCAACACTGATTGATGCCTGATTCTCTATCTTTGGAAGAATAAGTAGATTTTAATTTTCTTGTGGGATTCATTTGGTAAGATATAATAGAACTATAAATGAATTATTAAAACCACATTTTTCTCATATTTCACAATGTATGTGTATTCCCATATATTTCTATACTGAGATGCAGGTCAGGAAACAACAGGTAGAATTGGACATGGAACAACAGACTGGTTTCTAATAGGAAAAGGAGTACGTCAAGGCTGTATATTGTCACCCTGCTTATTTAACTTATATGCAGAGTACATCATGAGAAATGCTGGACTGGAAGAAGCACAAGCTGAAATCAAGATTGCCAGGAGAAATATCAATAACATCAGATATGCAGATGACACCACCCTTATGGCAGAAAGTGAAGAGGAACTAAAAAGCCTCTTGATGAAAGTGAAAGAGGAGAGTGAAGAAGTTGGCTTAAAGCTCAACATTCAGAAAATTAAGATCACGGCATCTGGTCCCATCAATTCACGGGAAATAGATGAGGAAACAGTGGAAACAGTGTCAGACTTTACTTTGGGGGCTCCAAAATCACTGCAGAGGATGACTGCAGCCATGAAATTAAAAGATGCTTACTCCTTGGAAGAAAACTTATGACCAACCTAGTTAGCATATTGAAAAGCAGAGACATACTTGGCCAACAAAGGTCCGTCTAGTCAGTTCAGTTTAGTTCAGTAATTCAGTGATGTCTGACTCTTTGCGACCCCATGAATCACAGCACGCCAGGCCTCCCTGTCCATCACCAACTCCCGCCACGTCCACCGAGTCAATGATGCCATTCAGCCATCTCATCCTCTGTCATCCCCTTCTCCTCCTGCCCCCAGTCCCACCCAGCATCACAGTCTTTTCCAATGAGTCAACTCTTCACATGAGGTGGCCAAAGTATTGGAGTTTCAGCTTTAGCATCATTCCTTCCAAAGAAATCCCAGGGCTGATCTCCTTCAGAATGGACTGGTTGGATCTCCTTGTAGTCCAAGGGACTCTCAAGAGTCTTCTCCAACACCGCAGTTCAAAAGCATCAATTCTTCGGCACTCAGCTTTCTTGACAGTCCAACTCTCACATCCATACATGACCACAGGAAAAACCATAGCCTTGACTAGACGGACCTTGGTCGGCAAAGTAATGTCTCTGCTTTTTAATATGCTGTCTAGGTTGGTCACAACATTTCTTCCAAAGAGTAAGCGTCTTTTAATTTCATGGCTGTAATCACCAACTGTTGTGATTTTGGAGCCAAAAAAAAAAATAAAGACTGACACTGTTTCCACTGTTTCCCCATCTATTTCCCATGAAGTGATGGGACCTGATGCCATGATCTTCGTTTTCTGAATGTTGAGCTTTAAGCCAACTTTTTCACTCTCCACTTTCATTTTCATCAAGAGACTTTTTAGTTCCTCTTCACTTTCTGCCATAAGGGTGGTGTCATCTGCATTTCTGAGGTTATTGATACTTCTCCCGGCAATCTTGATTCCAGCTTGTGCTTCTTCCAGCCCAGCGATTCTCATGATGTACTCTGCATATAAGTTAAATAAGCAGGGTGACAATATACAGCCTTGACGTACTCCTTTTCCTATTTGAAACCAGTCTGTTGTTCCATGTCCAGTTCTAACTGTTGCTTCCTGACCTGCATACAGATTCCTCAAGAAGCAGGTCAGGTGGTCTGTTATTCCCATCTCTTTTAGAAATTTCCACAGTTTGTTGTGATCCACACAGTCAAAGGTGTTGGCATAGTCAATAAAGCAGAAATAGATGTTTTTTTGGAATTCTCTTGCTTTTTCCATGATCCAGTGGATGTTGGAAATTTGATCTCTGGTTCCTCTGCCTTTTCTAAAACCAGCTTGAACATCAGGAAGTTCATGGTTCATGTATTGCTGAAGCCTGGCTTGGAGAATTTTGAGCATTACTTTACTAGCATGTGAGATGAGTGCAATTTTGCGGTAGTTTGAGCATTCTTTGGCATTGCCTTTCTTTGGGATTAGAATGAAAACTGACCTTTTCCAGTCCTGTGGCCACTGCTGAGTTTTCCAAATTTGCTGGCATATTGAGTGCAGCACGCTCACAGCATTATCTTTCAGGACTTGAAACAGCTCAACTGGAATTCCATCACCTCCACTAGCTTTGTTCATAGCGATGCTTTCTAAGGCCCACTTGACTTCACATTCCAGGATGTCTGGCTTTAGGTGAGTGATCACACCATCATGATTATCTGGTTCGTGAAGATCTTTTTTGTACAGTTCTGTGTATTCTTGCCACCTCTTCTTAATATCTTCTGCTTCTGTTAGGTCCATACCATTTCTGTCCTTTATCGAGCACATCTTTGCATGAAATGTTCCCTTGGTATCTCTAATTTTTTTGAAGAGATCTCTAGTCTTTCCCATTCTGTTGTTTTCCTCTATTTCTTTGCATTGATCACTGAAGAAGGCTTTCTTACCTCTTCTTGCTCTTCTCTGGAGCTCTGCATTCAGATGCTTATATCTTTCCTTTTCTCCTTAGTTTTTCGCCTCTCTTCTTTTCACAGCTATTTCAAGGCTATGGTTTTTCCAGTGGTCATGTATGGATGTGAGAGTTGGACTGTGAAGAAGGCTGAGCTCTGAAGAATTGATGCTTTTGAACTGTGGTGTTGGAGAAGACTCTTGAGAGTCCCTTGGATTGCAAGGAGATCCAACCAGTCCATTCTGAAGGAGATCCGCCCTGGGATTTCTTTGGAAGGAATGATGCTAAAGCTGAAACTCCAGTACTCTGGCCACCTCATGTGAAGAGTTGACTCATTGGAAAACACTCTGATGCTGGGAGGGATTGGGGGCAGGAGGAGAAGAAGACGACAGAGGATGAGATGGCTGGATGGCATCTCTGACTCGATGGATGTGGGTCTGAGTGAACTCCGGGAGTTGGTGATGGACAGGAAGGCCTGACATACTGCTATTCATGGGGTCACAAAGATTCGGACATGACTAAGTGACTGAACTGAACTGAACTGAGATGTAATCTATGTATAAATGGATCACCAATTCTCAAGCTCACCTTACTTTTTTGGTGTCTTCAAATTTCACACACATTGTTCTATCACCAGAAGAATATCAATACCTAGCCTTGAAACTTAAATCTTGCTTCATAAAAGCATTTTTCTGGTTAACTCAGCCTCAAATGTATGTCCCCTGTAACATTATGTTCTGCCCATTTACTTTGATTTCAAGGCAGGTACCAAAACCATAATTTGAAATTTAATTTGTCATCTAAATTTTTATACTTTTGTTACTATTGTTGTTGACTTCTTCATGCTATTGCAAATTTCTGAACTCAGGGACTTTATGGCAGAGTTTTCCACTTCCTGAACCAATATTCATTTTGTTCATAATAGATATTCAATCAGTGACATGAGAGAAAAGGATTTACCTTTACTGAAAACCAACCTTGCATGCGGCAACGCTAGGCACTGGAGCAAATACTGTTTGATGTAAAAAGTCCCTGTCCTCACACAGGTTAGTAGGTGCCAAATATGCCACTGGATCAGTGGAGAAATAGCTCCAGAAAGAATGACGAGATGGAGGGAAAGCAACAACAATACCCAGTTGTGGATGTGACTTATGATAGAAGTAAAGCCTGATGCTGCAAAGAGCAATATTGCATAGGAACCTGCAGTGTTAGGTCCACGAATCAAGGCAAATTGGCACTGGTCAAATAGGACATGGCAAGAGGGAACATCCACATTTTAGGAATCAGTGAACTAAAATGGACTGGAATGGGTGCATTTAAATCAGAAGACCATTATATCTACTACTGTGGGCAAGAATCCCTTATAAGGAATGGAATAGCCATCACAGTCAACAAAAGAGTCTGAAATGCAGTATTTGGATGGAATCTCAAAGACGACAGAATGATCTCTGTTCATTTCCACAGCAAACCATTCAATATCACAGTAATCAAGTCTATGCCCGATCAGTAACGCTGAAAAAGCTGAAGTTGAATGGTTCTAGGAAGACCTACAAGACATAGAAATAACACCCCAAAAAGATGTCCTTTTCATTACAGTGGACTGCAACGCAAAAAATAGGAAGTCAAGAAACACCTGGAGTAACAGGCAAATTTGGCCTTGAGTACAGAATGAAGCAGGGCAATGGCAAATAGAGTTTTGCCAAGAGAACACACTGGTTATAGCAAACAACCTCTTCCAACAACACAAGAGAAGACTCTACACGTGGACATCACCAGATGGTCAATACTGAAATCAGATTGATTATATTCTTTCCAGCCAAAGATGGAGAAGCTCTATATAGTCAGCAAAAGCAAGACTGGGAGATGACTGTGGCTCAGATCATGAACTCCTTATTGGCAAATTCAGACTTAAATTGAAGAGTGTAGAGAAAACCACTAGACCATTCAGGTATGACCTAAATCAAATTCCTTAGCATTATAAAGTGGAAGTGAGAAATAGATTCAAGGCATTAGATCTGATAGACAGAGTGCTTGAAGAACTATGGATGGAGGTTCATGACAATTTACAGGAGGCAGGGATCAAGACCATCCTCAAGAAAAAGAAATGCAAAGAGGCAAAACGGTTGTCCAAGGAGGCCTTAAAAATCTCAAAAAAAAAAAAAAGTGAAAGGCAAAGGAGAAAAGGAAAGATATATCCATCTGAATGCAGAGTTCCAAAGAATAGCAAGAAGAGATAAGAAAGCCTTCCTCAGTGATCAATGCAAAGAAATAGAGGAAAACAAGAACATGGGGAAGATTAGAGCTCTCTTCAAGAAAATTAGAGATACCAAGAGAACATTTCATGCAAATATGGGCTCAATAAAGGACATAAATGGTATGACCTAACAGGAGCAGAAGATATTAAGAAGAGGTGGCAAGAATACACAGAAGAACTATACAAAAATGATCTTCATGACCCAGATAACCACAATGGTATGATCACTCAACTAGAGTCAGACATCCTAGAATGTGAAGTCAAGTGAGCCTTAGGAAGCATCACTAGCAACAAAGATAGTGGAGGTAATGGAACTCCAGATGAGCTATTTCATATCCTAAAAGATGATGCTGTGAAAGTGCTGCACTCAACATGCCAGCAAATTTGGAAAACTCAGCAGTGGCCATAATACTGGAAAAGGTCAGTTTTCATTCCAATCCTAAAGAAAGGCAAAGAATGTTCAAACTACTGCACAATTACACTCATCTCACATGCTAGTAAATCATGCTCAAAATTCTCCAAGCCAGGCTTCAACAGTACATGAACCATGAACTTCCAGTTGTTCAAGCTGGGTTTAGAAAAGGCAGAGGAACCAGAGATCAAATTGTCAACATCCACTGGATCGTGGAAAAAGCAAGAGAGTTCCAGAAAAACATCTACTTCTGCTTTATTGACTATGCCAAAGCCTTTGACTGTGTGGATCACAAAAAACTGGAAAATTCTTCAAGATATGGGAATACCAGAGCACCTGACCTGCCTCCTGAGAAATCTATATGCAGGTTCAAAAACAACAGTTAGAACTGAATATGGAACAACAGACTGGTTCCAAATTGGGAAAGGAGTACATCAAGGCTGTATATAGTCACCCTGCTTGTTTAACTTATATTCAGAGTACATTATGAGAAACACTGGGCTGGATGAAGCACAAGCTGGAATCAAGACTGTCAGGAGAAATATCAATAACCTCAGATATGCAGATGACACCACCCTTATGGCAGAAAGTGAAGAACTAAAAAGCCTCTTGATGAAAGTGAAAGAGAAGAGTGGAAAAGTTGGCTTAGAACTCAACATTCAGAAAACTAAGATCATGGCATCTGGTCCCATCACGTCATGGCAGATAGATGCGAACGAATGGAAACAGTGACAGACTTTATTTTGGGGGAGTCTCCAAATTCACTTCAGATGATGCCTCAGTTCAGTTCAGTTCAGTCGCTCAGTCGTATCCAACTCTTTGCGAACCCATGAATCGCAGCACGCCAGGCCTCCCTATCCATCACCAACTCCTGGATTTCACTCAGACTCATGTCCATCGAATCAGTGATGCCATCCAGCCATCTTACCCTCTGTCGTCCCCTTCTCCTCCCCCAATCCCTGGTGCCTACAGTCATGAAATTAAAAGACATTTGGTCTTTGGAAGAAAAGTTATGACCAACCTAGACAGCATATTAAAAAGCAGAGACATTACTTTGCCAGCAAAGGTCCATCAGATCAAAGCTATCGTTTTTCCAGTAGTCATGTATCAATATGAGAGTTAGACTGTAAAGAAAGCTGAGCACCAAAGAATTGATGCTTTTGAACTGTGATGTTGGAGAAGACTCTTGAGAGTCCCTTGGACCACAAGGAGATCAACCAGTTCATCCTAAATGAAATTAGTCCTGAATACTCATTGGAAGGACTCATGCTAAAGTTGAAACTCCAATCCTTTGGCCACCTGATGCCAAAGAACTGACTCATTTTAAAAGAACCTGATGCTAGGAAAGATTGAAGCTGGGAAGAGAAGGGGAATGACAGAGGATGAGATGGTTGAATAACATCACCAACTCAACGGGCATGAGTTTGAGTACACTCCAGGAGTTGGCAATGTACAGGGAGGCCTGGTGTGCTGTGGTTCATGGGGTTGCAAAGAGTCAGACACGACTGAGCGACTGAACTGAACTTAACTGAACTCTCACAAAGGCTTTCCTGGTGGCTCAGCAGTAAAGAAGTCACCTGCAAGGCAGGAGATGTGGGTTCGATCCCTGGGTTGGAAAGATCCCCTGGAGGAGGGCATGGCAACCCACTCCAGTATTCTTGCCTGGAAAATCCCATGGACAGAGGAACCTGGTGACTACAGTCCATGGGCTCGCAAAAAGAACATGACTGAAGTGACTGAGTATGCAGGTTCTCACACAGCTTACAGTTTAGTGGCAAGGGACAGTTAGTGATCTTTGTGTTAATCCTATAGTTGAAACTGAATTTCAACTAGACAGTGCAGGTGGTGTTGCCATGGGGATCCAGGTTGGTTTAGCTGTCACTGTGGCCCTAGAAGGGCAGCAGGAGGACTTAAGAAGTAGGACACAAGAAGGCAGCAGACACACAGGAAGCCTATGAAGGGAGCTCCTCAACCAGGCAAGGCGGCATGGGCCTTATTTAGCTACCAAGTGATGGAAAGAGGTCAGAAATCTAGGGCCTGATCCATGAGAGAGACAGGGATGGACAAGGAGTCTAGATGGTACTGAGTCAGATCAGAGGGCTCTGGGGATCCAGAACGGGTTTAAATATTTTCTAAGTGTGATGGGGTATTTTAAACAAGCCAATACCAATCTCATTTTCCTTATAAATGCACCTTGGCTGCAATGTGTTGCAAATCTTGCATGTGGTTTTCTTAGACCTGTTGGGCTACTATCACAAAATGCCACTTCCTGAGTGAGTAAATAAGTTCCGGAGACTAGAAAGTCCAGGGTGCAGAAACAGTATCCAGTGATGGACACCTTCCTAGTTCACAGGTGGCTTCTCTTCTCTGTGTCCTCACATGGAGGAAGAGGCCAGATCTCTGTGGGGTCTCTTTTATAATAACACTCATCCCACTCACAAGGGCTTCACCCTCATGACCTAATCACCTCCCCAACATCATCTTCCCATCATCACCCAGAGGAACAGAATCCCAACACACAATCTTTGAGGGCAGACATTCAGCCCACACCAGTGGTGATTTACACTGGCCTCAAAGTGTAGTGTTTTCCTTCCGTTTTCTCAAGAGAGGAAACAAATAACACCCTTAAATTCACAGAACCAGTGACAGGCAGAGCTCTGTTTCAAGTTCAGGGATGTATCATCCAAAGCATCTAATCTTTGATGAGAGAGGTCTCAATACTCTCTTAAACTGATCACATACCTCCATGTTATCAGTCAACTTTAAGGGAAGATGGGGTTTATTTTTAAAATGCTCTTAATCCACACTGTGTAGACAGACACAGGGCTCAGAGGAGAAAATGTAGCTCTGTAAAGTGTGAGCTCCAGGCTGGGCTAACTGACCTTTCAGAAGTCTCCTGGCAGGTACCTGGCGGCTCAGAAGCAGAAGCCCCCAGTCTATGACTCCCAGTCAGCAATGAGGTGCTTACCCCTGGATCATATATTTAACTACAAGCAAAAGTGAGCCAAACTTAAATTTCAGTGGAGCATCTCTAATGCTTCTAAAAGAAAAGACTACATTTCCTATTTTATTCTTGATATATCTCATCGTATTTCCATTTAACATGGCTGTTTTGTGATAATTCCTATAGAAAAAATATCAGTGAGTTTGTCACCAAAATTATGTGACTTAGGCCACTTGGAAAGGCACTTAGTGCATGCTGAGTAGTGATGAACTTATCTCAACTTCTGAACACAATTACTGTGACACTGCTGTATTCGAGACTATTGTGTCTGTATCATGGAAGAGTCACTTTAAAATACAATTTTCTCTTTAAAAGATTCTCAGGCAATATGGGAAGTAAAGATCCTCAGGAAAATGAGAGCTAAGTGTCTAGAAAACAAGATTAGCCTTCCTTACGTAATCTTCACTGAAGAGAACTGCGCTGTTATGGTGCTGACAGGTTTAGGGAATTCCACTTTTACTTTGCCTTTACAAACTCAAGTATCACAGTCTCCACCAGGATTTCTGCTCCCTCTTTGTCTTATGGTTCCATTGTATGTCTACTTTTGTGGGAAGTGACCTAATGTGACTGTAACTGGTGAACCTAGCATCACTACTCTTGATCAAGGTTCAGGGGGAAATGCCCTATATTCTTTTCTGGAGCCATCAGATAAAATTCATCCCTATGATTAATCTCAGGTAACATTTTATCCAATTTTTCAGTGTACATAAGCATGAAAAGTAAAATAGTCATTTAGAAGGAAAGTACATCATCACACTGACATATTTTGCTGTTTGAATTATCCCATGGCATGGGTACTAATGGCTGATGTAATGTGTCCAACAAGAGTCTGAAATGCAGTACTTGGATGCAATCTCAAAAATGAAAGAATGATCTCTGTTCGTCTCCAAGGCAAACCATTCAATATCACAGTTATCCAAGTCTATGCCCCAACCAGTAATGCTGAAGAAGCTGAAGTTGAACGGTTTTATGAAGACCTACAAGACCTTTTAGAACTAACGCCCCAAAAAGATGTCCTTTTCATTATAAGGGACTGGAATGCAAAAGTAGGAAGTCAAGAAACACCTGGAGTAATGGCAAATTTGGCCTTGGAATGTGGAATGAAGCAGGGCAAAGACTAATAGAGTTTTGCCAAGAAAATGCACTGGTCATAGTAAACACCCTCTTCCAACACCACAAGAGAAGACTCTACACATGGACATCAACAGATGGTCAACACCGAAATCAGATTGATTATATTCTTTGCAGCCAAAGATGGAGAAGCTCTATACAGTCAACAAAAACAAGACCAGGAGCTGACTGTGGCTCAGATCATGAACTCCTTATTACCAAATTCAGACTTAAATTGAAGGAAGTAGGGAAAACCGCTAGACCATTCAGGTATGACCTAAATCAAATCCCTTATGATCATACAGTGGAAGTGAGAAATAGATTTAAGGGACTAGATCTGAAAGATTGAGTGCCTGATGAACTATGGAATGAGGTTCGTGACACTGTACAGGAGACAGGGATCAAGACCATCCCCATGGAAAAGAAATGCTAAAAAGCAAAATGGCTGTCTGGGGAGGCCTTACAAATAGCTGTGAAAACAAGAGAAGCAAAAAGCAAAGGAGAAAAGGAAAGATATAAGCATCTGAATGCAGAGCTCCAGAGAATAGCAAGAAGAGATAAGAAAGCCTTCTTCAGCGATCAATGCAAAGAAATAGAGGAAAACAACAGAATGGGAAAGACTAGAGATCTCTTCAAGAAAATCAGAGATACCAAGGGAACATTTCATGCAAAGATGGGCTTGATAAAGGGCAGAAATGGTATGGACCTAACAGAAGCAGAAGATATTAAGAAGAGGTGGCAAGAATACACAGAAGAACTGTACAAAAAAGATCTTCACGAACCAGATAATCACAATGGTGTGATCACTCACCTAAAGCCAGATATCCTGGAATGTGAAGTCAAGCGGGCCTTGGAAAGCATCGCTACGAACAAAGCTAGTGGAGGTGATGGAATTCCAGTTGAGCTGTCTCAAATTCTGAAAGATGATGCTGTGAGCGTGCTGCACTCAATATGCCAGCAAATTTGGAAAACTCAGCAGTGGCCATAGGACTGGAAAAGGTCAGTTTTCATTCTAATCCCAAAGAAAGGCAATACCAAAGAATGCTCAAACTACCGCAAAATTGCACTCATCTCACATGCTAGTAAAGTAATGCTCAAAATTCTCCAAGTCAGGCTTCAGCAATATGTGAACCGTGAACTTCCTGATGTTCAAGCTGGTTTTAGAAAAGGCAGAGGAACCAGAGATCAAATTGCCAACATCCGCTGGATCATGGAAAAAGTAAGAGAGTTCAAAAAAACATCTATTTCTGTTTTACTGACTATGCCAAAGCCTTTGACTATGTGGATCACAAGAAACTGTGGAAAATTCTGAAAGAGATGGGAATACCAGACCACTTGACCTGCCTTTTGAGGAATCTGTATGCAGGTCAGGAAGCAGCAGTTAGAACTGGACATGGAACAAAAGACTGGTTTCAAATACAAAAAGGAGTACATCAAGGCTGTATATTGTCACCCTGCTTATTTAACTTCTATGCAGAGTACATCATGAGAAACGCTGGACTGGAAGAAACACAAGCTGGAATCAAGATTGCCAGGAGAAATATCAATAATCTCAGATATTCAGATGACACCACCCTTATGGCAGAAAGTGAAGAGGAACTAAAAAGCCTCTTGATGAAAGTGAAAGAGGAGAGCAAAAAAGTTGGCTTAAAGCTCAACATTCAGAAAACAAAGATCATGGCATCTGGTCCCATCACTTCATGGGAAATAGATGGGGAAACAGTGGAAACAGTGTCAGACTTTATTTTTTTTGGGCTCCAAAATCACTGCAGATGGTGATTGCAGCCATGAAATTAAAAGATGCTTACTCCTTGGAAGAAAAGTTATGACCAAACTAGATAGCATATTCAAAAGCAGAGACATTACTTTGCCAACTAAGGTCCGTCTAGTCAAGGCTATGGTTTTTCCTGTGGTCATGTATGGATGTGAGAGTTGGACTGTGAAGAAGGCAGAGCACCGAAGAATTGATGCTTTTGAACTGTGGTGTTGGAGAAGACTCTTGAGAGTCCCTGGGACTGCAAGGAGATCCAACTATTTCATTCTGAAGATCAGCCCTGGGATTTCTTTGGAAGGAATGATGCTAAAGCTGAAACTCCAATACTTTGGCTACCTCATGTAAAGAGTTGGCTCATTGGAAAAGACTCTGATGCTGGGAGGAATTGGGGGCAGGAGGAGAAGAAGACGACAGAGGATGAGATGGCTGGATGGCATCACTGACTCGATGTACGTGAGTCTGAGTGAACTCCAGGAGTTGGTGATGGACAGGGAGGCCTGGCGTGCTGCGATTCATGAGGTCACAAAGAGTCAGACACGACTGAACTGAACTGAACTGAACTGAATGTGTCCAAACAGTTACAAGAAGATTTAGGGGCCAACATTAAAACTATTGCTGCTTTAGCAGTCCCACAGCTACTTTGAAAAGCAAGGTGCAGCCAATGCTTTTGTTAGGATTCATTTCCTGTAAGATAAGACCTCATTTCTTATTTTAGAATATTTATTTTAGATCAATATGAAAAACCAAAAGTGAAAGTATTAGTCTCTCAGTCATGTCAGACTCTTTGCGACCCCATGGACTGTAGCCCACCAGGCTCCTCTGTCCATGGAATTCTCCAGGCCAGAATACTGGAATGGGTAGCCATTCCTGTCTCCAGGGGCTCTTCCTGACCCAGGCATTGAACAAGGGACTCCTGCATTGCAGCCTGATTCTTTACCTTCTGAGACTCCAGAGAAGCCCAAGAAAAACCAAATGTCGTACCTAATACTCAAACTTTTTTAATAGAAAAGCACTGCCCACCTACAGACTAAAAAGTATATACTATATAGTACATAGTCCCCAAGCATGGTGTGTCAATAAATTATTTTAATCAGTTGCAGTTAAAAGAACATTATTAGATAAATAATTTTCTGAATTTCCTATATCATTCCCTAATCATTAATAAAATTTATCCTTAAACATGATATAGATTTAATTATTAATCATATTTGTCAACTCAAGTTTGGATTTAATTTGTCTATGTAAATGAAAAAAATACATTTGGTCTTTCTCTTTAGCACGTCCAACTGGGTAAAGCAGTTTCGCTCTTCTTTGATAAATTCATAGTAAACATCATGGCCCCACACAGGGATAAAGCCCATATTATAAAAAAACATGCATAAACATTTATGTTCTGCTTCATCACATGCAAGGCTGAAAAGATCATAATTCTTTCACTAATGAAAATAACGTGATTGCACTTTCTAGGATAATCCCACTAACTTGGGCGTGTTCATCATATAATTCAGACACCGCTGCTCCTGAATTAGAAGCGTTAGAATTCAGGAACACTACGCTGATGCTGGAGGACATTAGGGAACTATCAGGTGCAGTTGGTTACTTTGGATCAGATACTGCCACACTAGACACCCAAAGATGACTGTTGCCAAGTCCAGCTTGAGGTTCCACTTACTCACAGCAAGGAAGCCTCAGGAAGCTCCTCACATTGCCACAGAAACCTGATGCACAGAGCAATACTGGTTACACAGTCCTCAGGAGAAAGATCTGGAGAAAGAGTCACCATTGCAGTACCAAGTATTGCATGTGGATACCCCGTAATGCTGTGCAGTTACGGTCATTTCCCTGCTGGTCTAGAAAGACCTCTGAGAGGTAACTCTGGGAGAAGAGAGAGGTAAGCGGATTTCCTTGCTCTGCCGCCTTCCAAAGTTACACTTAGCGATGATCATGCTATACTTTTAGACATCAAGATATTAAAATTTAAAAAATAAAAAATAAAAATAAAAAAATAAAGATAAAGGAACAGAAAAAAATAATAATAATAATAATTTGCTCATGGCTGTTAAACACAAAGCAAACTCTTAACCTCAGGCAGGTAGATTAAGACTGGACCCAGAGAGATTTCTGGCTTCAGGACTACTGATTCCACAATCCGCCCTTCCCCACAACAATCTAGGTCTTGACTCTGTGCCAGCTTGTCAGGTTCAACTCCCTCTCTATCAGGCTAGGATCACCAATGAGAAAACTCAAAGCACTCTTTCCTGTCTACTAGTCTCTGTGGCTATTTCCTTAAAAGCAAGAATAAATAGGATCTTGATTGCTTTTTTCCACAGGCAGTTCCTTGCCCTTTTACAAAGTTTCCCAGTTCTTTCCCAGTAAATCCTGAGTTGCTATATTCCAAGGAATGAAACAGTCAGTAACCTCTGCCAACAGCCAAAGTTTGCTTCTTTGGGTTAACTGATTATAGGTATTGTAACAACAATAAAATTACTTTTAAATAAAGTGACATTATTTTAATTTTTTTCAATTAAATACGAGGAGAAAAGCAAATATTTCTTTCAGAAAATCTACTCCTATTCTTTTATCACCTGTGTTTTGCCAAGAATATTTCACAAGAAACTCTTCCCTAAATAAATCTACATTCATACTCTTTGGTTTTCCTTAAATAAACACATTCACCACAACTGAAACTGTCAGGGAGAATCAATGAACTCAATTTAAAAATTAGCATGAGTTTCCAAAATAAATACCAACATTTAAAACATGAAAATGTCTATAATTTGGCCCCACATTTGTAATCTTATACAGAAAAACAGTTTCTTTAAATCCTATTTTTGAGTAGGTCTAATATTGTCTACCTTCCCCATTGCTGAGGACATTTTGATAGTTCAGTCAATGAAAACAAAATCAAACCATTCAGGCAAAAAAAATTTGAAAAATGGTACTGACAGATATAATCATATTAAAATTTTAAGACTATGACTTTTCTTTTCCATGTAAGTTTAGAATAGATGTTTTTCAAAATCTTTTCAAAGAATAAACAAACCTGAAATACTCAGACTATGAGGAGATAAAATAATTTCAATATTTACTAAAAATAAGCATGAATTATTTTTTTAAAAAGTTTATCATTACACGTTTCACCAATCCTTTCCTAGGATAGCAGGATGGCCTCCTGAGGGTGGGGTCAGAATTCCTTCAGGATCTGCTTCTTACAGGGTAAGCTTTCATAGCCCTCTTAGCTCCCAGCATTTCATTTAGGAGAGTCATATTTTTCTTTTAAACCAAAAAATTACAGAAGACCTAAAATTACAGGAAAAGTAGGCTCAACTGTCCTGCATTCATCCCTCTGAGTGAAATTTCCTTCATTGATTCTAGGGTCCCTGTATTTCCCTCTTTCCAAAGCATCAGTGGAAGTTTTCAGTGAATCACAGTCATTCTCAGGTACAATCCTTCTGAAAAAAAATGGAGCAAGGCTAGATTCTCACAAATTCAGTCTCTCATGAGGCTCCTTGATAAATTTATTTTCCTTTGTATATTGAGAATAACTGGTAATTTTATTTCTAAAAATGTTTCTAAAATTTGTTCTACTTTAAAATAATGCCTGTGAAAATTTTATATAGGCAATGGAGAGCTATTAAACTGCTTCCAGCATGAGGATAACAGAATCAGTTTTATAATTTACAAAGAGTTGTGTTCACAGCAGTCTGCCACCTGGACCCACAACAACCAGGACTGATGTCATTTGTAATAGTCTACAGGTCAGGACCTGAACCAAGACACTGACTATGAATGGACAAAACAGAGGAGAAATTCAAGAGAGATTTCTGAAGTAGAAGTACCAGAACTTGGTGACTGGGAGGTCACTTTATTTAAGAGCTGTCTTACTGTTGTCAAAGCTGTAATCTGCCCACAGGAGCAAACTGCAAGTGTTGACCGAGGTTGCTGGCTGCCCACTCTTTGGTATCCAGAGCAAGTTGACATTTTCTGGGAAAGAGCTGGGACACTCTGCAAAAGAGCAAGGAGCTGCCTGTGAAAGAAACAATCAAGATTCTACTTCCTCTTCCTTTAGAGGAAATCCCCAGAGATTAGTAGGCAGGACCCATCACTGAGATTTCCTCTTGGGAGATCCCAGACTGAAAGTCAGAGAGTTGAAACTAGCAAGGAGGCATAAGATCAAGGGTGAAGGGACACAGCTGTCAAAGGATAACTCCCAGTTTTCTATTTGGGGAGCCTGATAGGAAAGACATTAAGCCAGAGAGAAAATGCAAGACAAGGAACAGGGAGAAGGCAATAGTAACCGGAAAAATCAAGGAGGACACAAAACTATGTAGGCTAAAGAGATAAGATAGGACTGGAAACAATGACACTCGAGCTAGCAGAAAGTGTGATATTTAAAACCTTGGGGCTGATGAAATCACCCCGAAAGGGTTATGGAGGCATGTGGCAGCTTGAAAGGAATCTGAGCTAATCCTAGCATGAGGAGATATCTGAGCACCTTTGAAGTAAAACAGTGTGGACAGGTCTATTAAGGGTCTGTCAGTAAAGAGGAAACAAGAGAATACAGGCAAAGCACACATTCTGAGGGAATGCCACATTAGGAGAGGCAGTTCTTAGTCCTGCGAGACATCTGTTCCTTAGACCATCCTCAGACCTGGCTCTTTGAACTTGGACCACCCAGGCTTGATAAATAAATGTGATGAGGCAGAAGAGAGGGACTAAAAGGAGGAACTGGAGGGTTTGAGGGGCTGTATTCTTCATGTGGTCAAAGAGCAAAGACAAGGCACCAGCCAAGTGGAAAAGATGGGCCTGAGAAGAGCATAGCCAAGTGTGACCTCAGAAGAGTGAAGTCTCAGTGAATGCAGTCCACTGCGCGGCCCTCAGGGAGAACGGAAAAGCTGAGCAGAGATGAAATGAGTGGATTTGAAGAAACCAAGGAACTGAATATTGGACTGTGAGTTGCTTAAGAACAGAAACATTGAAATCTTGTAGCTACTTCAGAGTTAAAGTGAGGGATGAAAAATGTGAATCAGGTTATGGGAGCCACGTGGCTACTGAATACTTGAAGTGCAGCCAGTCCAAATTGAGATGCGCTGTAACTGTAAAATACACACCAGATGCTGAAGACTTAGTACAATACAAGGAGAAGGAAATGGCACCCCACTCCAGCACTACTGCCTGGAAAATCCTGTGGACAGAGGAGCCTGGTAGGCTACAATCCATGGGGTTGCAAAGAGTCGGACATGACTGAGGGACTTCACTTCACTTCAGTATGATACAAAGGCTGTAAAATAGGCGTCTGATTAATAACTTTTTACAGATTTCAGGTTGAAATGAGAATATTTTAGATGTGTTGAATAAAGTAAAATATATTATTAAAATTAATTTCACATACTTTTGCTTTTTTAATAAGATGGCTATGAGAAAAATCTAAAGTTATCCTTGTGGCTTACATTATATTTCTAAGGACAAGGGTTGATACAGAATTTTAATGACTTCAGGTAATCATTTTATTCTTTATTCTCACTGAGTGCTGATATGTGAAAAAGCCAGGGTTAGATTATTTACATAGTTTTGATATGTAGCCTTATAATTTATTAAGAAAATAAAAAGTTATTAAAAGTAGATGAGGGCTGGCTAGGACAGCATGTTGGGGATAAATTTCAGGCCCACTCTGTCCCAGATTCAGGGTTTGGATTGGGGTAGTATTATAAAATCAGAAAGTGAGACTATAATAAACATTATTGTACCAATTCCTGTTCCTTCTTCTCCATCCTCAAATAAGTTCCTACTTTGATTATTTCTTACCTAGGAAGAGGATGTCAACCTGGGTCATACAACATGTTACAGATAATTTTAATATTGATATATCCATTTAAAAAACTAAACTTTTCAGTACTATATATTACTAAGTATACAGCCCCTAATTAACCTCATGCAATAGAATTCCCACGTGCCTGATTTGTGATATGAGCTGATTTTTTAAGTTTGCTATCTCCAATACAACCAGTGTTTTAAAACAACTCCTACAATTACTGTGCTGTGCTGTGCTTAGTCACTCAGTTGTGTCTGAATCTTTGCAACCCCATGGACTGCAGCCCGCCAGGCTCCTCGGTGCCTGAGGATTCTCCAGGCAAGAACACTGGAGTGGGTTGCCATGCCCTCCTCCAAGGGATCTTCCCAACCCAGGGGTTAAACCCCGGGATCAAATCCACATTGCAGACGGATTCTTTACTGTCTGAGCCACCCAAGTCACAAAGGATAGAAATTGTTCCTTTTTTTAACTGCACAAACTTGTTTTTTTGTTGCGTATCTTTTCCCATTTTAGAAACAAAAGTATAGTTTGTAAAAATAATAATTTCACAGAATATTTTCTTAGAAGCAGTCACCTCTTAAAAAAAAAAACTTTTAGACATAATTACTCTTTAGAGACAAATATTGAAAAAAATAAGACATGGTAAAAAATCTAAAGTAACAAAGCGTGACTTTGAGAGCAGGTCAAGAAGGACCAGTGGCCACAGAGAAAACAATAATAATGAAATAATATGCAGTTAAGGAAAAGCTGGGTCAATACTATTTAATGTTCTTCATCATTGTGGGAGGTAGGCCAAACATTTGGCAATGAGCTTTATGGTAGACAGAGAAAAGGGAGAAAGATAATCTGATGAACTATTCATAGTGACCGAAGGAGAAGAATGAGCCAGTTACTTTGGCAAATCGTGTCTGTTAGTAAGAGTGAGCCTGAAGAAAACTTCTGGCTGTGGTTCTCTAAAAGGAACATACTATGTGATGCCTTTTATCGAGTCCAAGAGGAAATTTAGTTTTTAAAAATTCTGTAATGAAATCTCTGTATTTATGTGTACACACAGACACGCACACGTCTCCCTTAACCTTTTCCTTATCCTTACCTGGCCCCATAGATAATTCTCTGATGGTTCAGGTTTCTCTACTACATATCAGAGTTGGGCCAGTCTTATCATGGTTTTTCCTATTAAAAATTAACTTTCTAAACTAATTTTTTCAGCACCCTGATCTCTTTAAGAGGTGAATCTGAAAAACTGAATATTTCCTGGAAGCAAGAAGGGATAATAGGTTAATATGTTATCTCTCTTGAAAACTGTATGTAATTTAACAGCTTTTGGTTACTTGCCACACTAGAGATTTTTAACGTTTTCCTTTATTTAGCAGAAACTGGTATTTTATTTTTCCCCCAAAGAAAGCATAAGTGGAACTCTAATATATCAGATGGGCACAGAAAGAGCTGCCCAGGGTGAAGCAGGGAGCCGCCTCCCTCAGCTGTGCCTGTGACCCTCAGTAGGACATCAGCACCTACAGAGCACAGGTTCAATGCCACTGTTTAAATAAAAGGGATGCCAAACTCCTATAATGGTAGTGGGGACCTTTGGGGCTTAGTAACCCCTCAATCCCCTCCACTTGGAGAGCTGCTACTCTGCCTCCGACTAGAAGCACCCCTAATTCCAATGCTGTATAAAGTATCTCAGACATATAAACTCAATGCCATCACTGGGAGGTATCATTTTGGTGAGGATACATAAGGATGGTGAAGGGGAGAGAGGGGTGTGAGTCACAGGGGAGCCAGGCAGCTCATCAAGAGCCCTCATGATTCTCCAGGGGGCTTTTAAGAAACAGTTAACATGGTATAAATCACCTGGGGAATCTGGTTAAAATGCAGATTTAGACTGAGTGAGTCTGAAGTTGGGCACTGGACCCCAGAATTCTAATAAGTTTCCAGTGATGCTCAGGTTATTGGTTGGAAGACCACCCTTTGACTAGCAAGGCACCTCCTGATAATGCCTTATCTAGGGGTAAGAAGTTTACTGAAACATACTCTTATAATACAATCTATAGTCACACTTCTTGGTATTTACCCAAAAGAGCTGAAAACTTATATCTACACAGATATTTGCACACAGATCTTCACAGTACCTTTATTCATAAATTCCAAACCTGGGAAGCAACTAAGATGCCCTTCAGTAGGTGAATGAATAAATAAACTGTGGTCCATCCAGGCAGTGGAATATTATTCAGTGTGAAAAAGAAGTGGGCTATCAAGCTAAGATGTAGAGGCATTTTAAATACATAACATTAAATGAAAGAAGCCAATCTGAGAAGGTAACATGCTGTATGCTTCCAGCTATATGACACTCTGGGAAAACGCAAAGCTAAGTAGACAGTAAAAAGTTCAGTGATTGTCAGGAGTAGGGAGGGGATAAGGATGAACAGACAGAGCACAGAGGGTTTTTAAATTAGTGAAAATACTCTGTACAGTATTACAATGATGGACATATGCTATTATAAATTTTGCCTAAACCCATAAAGTGTACAACACCAAAAGTGAAACCTAAAGTAAACTATGGACTTTGGGTGACTATTATGTATCAATTGGATTCAGTCACCCTTAGTGAAAAAAAAAAAAAAATTACCACTCTGATGAATGAGGTTAATAATGGGAGATGCTGTACATGCATAGGGGCAGGATGTATATGGGGAATATATCTATCTACTTCCTCTCAATTTTACTACATACCCCCAAAATACTCTTTTTTAAAAATGAAGTACTTTTTCAAAAAGAAAGAGTTTATTAAAGGCTACTGCAACCCACAGAGGCAGAACCAAAACAGGCTCAGGATTTGCGGGAATAAAAGTTTAGGTTATAAAGATTGAAGGCGGGAGGAAAAGGGGGTGACAGAGGATGAAATGGTTGGGTGGCATCACCAACTCAATGGATATGAGTTTGAGTAAACTCCAGGAGTTGATGATGGACAGGGAGGCCTGGTGTGCTGCAGTCCCTGGGGTCACAAAGAGTCAGACACCATTGACAGACTGAACTGAAAGAATTCTGACCAGCTGGCATGCTACTTGAGGGCAAAAGAAATACAAAGTGCAGAGAAAAGGGGAAAGTGACAAATAATGATCATGACTCATTGTGTCATGAAATGAGGACCCATTGGTCTTTCCTCGTATTATTTCATGCCAATTTATTTTTTGATTCTATCCTATGCCTAAGGTGAGTCATTGACAGGTAACTTTACAATTCAGTCCCTGAGTTAAAAGGATTGTGGCTAAAACATTAGAAATCAAAAACCATAAAATATACTCTCAAATTTTACAAACAGAAATTATAGATTCAATTTTACATGATCTTTAATAGAATTGTATACTGGGCAGCAATCATTATAAATTATGAGGAACAACAAAGTCAGTGAAATCTAATTCACTTTTATAACAGAATGAAGCCTCAGAGGGGCTTGACGGATGGATATAAATTTAGTAATTCTTACATAACCATTCCCAGTGGTTACGTTTCTGTATCATATACTAGTCTCCACAAAAATGGGAAAACAAGTTTACTCCAGAACATTCCCAAGGGTCAGATTAACTTTATAAAACATTGAGTGAAGCAAAGATGGATCTATATACAATATGTATGTGGTCTATTCTGGACTGTATCAACATAATTATGGAAAGAGTCGGACACAACTGAGCCACTGAACTGAACTGAATCCTTAGGTTATTAATTTTATTTTTTATTGTTACCACTGAGAATTTTACTTCAAATCCCTAGCAACAAAACAGCATCCTGAAACAAAATAGAAAAATATTCACAGAAGAAATTTAGAGGAAAAGGACCATTAATGTTTCCTTGTGTTGATTTTGAGAATACCTTTCTCATGATCTAATTACTGAATGCTGTTCAAAACATCTGAGATGATCACTGTTTATGTTTTCTCTTACTTTTAATTACAGAAAATATCATATGCATACAAAAATTGTAGTGAATTTCCATCTTCCATTACTCAGCTGCAATAATTATAGAACTTCTGTCTTCCTTATATCTATACCTTGATTGATTTCCTACTTTCCACTCATAATATCAACAATAATAATGATAATGACAATCACTTTATGGGTATGAGTAAGGACTATTCATATTCATATTATTATTATAGGTCTAATTTGGGCATAAGATACACAAAAAGGCACTGGAATCTTAGCAGTAAGATTTGACAAATGAATACAGCTATGCAACCCAGACCCAACATGATACAGAACATTCCATTTGCCAATAAAATGTTCTTATTTCCTTGCCCCCACCACCAAGGACATTGTTCTAAAATTTTTCTGCTTAAATTAGTTTTACTTGTTCTAGAATTTCATATAAATGAAACATAATTTTTTTCAAAATTATTTCACACTAGGTTCTTTCATTCAAAGAGTGCTCAAGATAATGAGTCATTCAGTTCAGTTCAGTCGCTTAGCTGTGTCCAACTTTTTGCGACCCCATGAACCGCAGCACACCAGGCTTCCCTGTCCATCACCAACTCCCGGAGTCCACCCAAACCCATGTCCATTGAGTCAGTGATGCCAACCAACCATCTCATCCTCTGTCATCCCCTCCTCCTTCTGCCCTCAATCTTTCCCAGCACCAGGGTCTTTTCCAATGAGTCAGCTCTTCACATCAGGTGGCCAAAGTATTGGAGTTTCAGCTTCAACATCAGTCCTTCCAATGAACACCCAGGACTGACCTCCTTTCAGATGGATCTCCTTATAGTCCAAGGGACTCTCAAGAGTCTTCTCCAACACCACAGTTAAAAAGCATCAATTCTTCAGCACTCAGCTTTCTTTATAGTCCAACTGTCCCAACCATACATGACCGCTGGAAAAACCATAGCCTTGACTAGACAGACCTTTGTTGACAAAGTAACGTCTCTGCTTTTTAGTATGCTGTCTAAGTTGGTCATAACTTTCCTTCCAAAGAGTAAGCATCTTTTAATTTCATGGCTGCAATCACCATCTGCAGTGATTTTGGAGCCCCAAAAAATAAAGTCAGCCACTGTTTCCACTGTTTCCCCATCTATTTGCCATGAAGTGATGGGACCGGATGCCATGATCTTAGTTTTCTGAATGTTGAGCTTTAAGCCAACTTTTTCACTCTTCTCTTTCACTTTCATCAGGAGGCTCTTTAGTTCTTCTTCACTTTCTGCCATAAGGGTGGTGTCATCTGCATATCTCAGGTTATTGATATTTCTCCTGGCTATCTTGATTCCAGCTTGTGCTTCTTCCAGCCCAGAGTTTCTTATGATGTACTCTGCATGTAAGTTAAATAAGCAGGGTAACAACAGACAGCCTTGACGTACCCCTTTTCCTATTTGGAACCAGTCTATTGTTCCATGTCCAGTTCTAACTGTTGCTTCCTGACCTACATACAGGCTTCTCAAGAGGCAGGTCAGGCGGTCCGGTATTCCCATCTCTTTTAGAATTTTCCACAGTAATGACTCATACTGTTCCATTTATCAGTAGTTCATTTTTAGTAAGTAGAATCGTATCATACAACATAATAAAATTTTTCTATCCATTCTCCTGCTGCTGCTGCTGCTGCTAAGTCGCTTCAGTCGTGTCCAACTCTGTGCGACCCCAGAGACGGCAGCTCACCAGGCTTCCTCGTCCCTGGGATTCTCCAGGCAAGAACACTGGAGTGGGTTGCCATTTCCTTCTCCAGTGTATGAAAGTGAAAAGTGAAAGCGAAGTCGCTTAGTCGTGTCTGACTCCTAGCAACCCCATGGACTGCAGCCTACCAGGCTCCTCTGTCCATGGGATTTGCCAGGCAAGAGTACCGGAGTGGGTTGCCATTGCCTTCTCCATTCTCCTAACAACAAATAATTTCCTAATTACTCCTTTAATTTCCTCTTTGACTCATGAGTTATTCTGAAATGTATTCCTTTTAAAATAACCAGATAGTTTGGCTTTTTTTACTTTAAGATATCAGACTGTTAATGATTTCTAATCTAATTCTATCACAGTCAAAGAATATACCCTGGAAGGTTTCAATTTTTGAGAAATAACTGAAATGTATTAGGGCAATTTTTAGAGCTCAGCATATATATATATATATATTTTTTTTTTACATACACACGCACACATACACACACACATATGATTAATAAACATGATTAGTAGCATCAATTCAGAGAAGGCAATGGCACCCCACTCCAGTACTCTTGCCTGGAGAATCCCATGGACAGAGGAGCCTGATAGGTTGCAGTCCATGAGGTCGCTAGGAGTTGGACACGACTGAGCGACTTCACTTTCACTTTTCACTCTCACGCATTGGAGAAGGAAATGGCAACCCACTCCAGTGTTCTCGCCTGGAGAATCCCAGGGATGGGGGAGCCTGGTGGGCTGCAGTCTATGGGGTCGTACAGAGTCGGACACAACTGAAGTGACTTAGCAGCAGCAGCATCAATTAGGCCAATATGAGTCATGGTGTAATTCACATCCTATATATCATTATGGAATTTTTTGGTCTCCTTGTTCTACTGAAATATGATGTTGGAGTTCCCAACAATAGCTGTAGATTATCTATTTGTATTTCATCTTGTTAGTTTTTCCTTCATGTATTTTGAATCTCTGTTATTAGTATCACACATATGTATAATGTGTGATATATGTTTTCCTGATACATCGATAATTTTATCAATATCCCTCTTTACCTTTGGCAAAACTTATTGTTTAGAAGTGTTTTTCTCCCACATTTAATACAATCACTCTGGATATCTTATTACTAGATACTGCATGGCATTTTTTCTTTTAAATTCTAATTTTAACCTGTTTGTGTTTTTATAATTAAAGTATGTCTCTTATAGACAATGTATAGTTGGGTCTTGCTTCTTTAATCAGTCAGAAAATTGTTGTCTTTTAACTGGAATATTTAATCATTTGCTTTTAATATAATTATTATTGTGATTTGATTTAGATCTGCCATTTTACTATTTGTTTTCTTTTGATCTTATTTGATTTCTGCTCCTCAATTCCTCATTTCCTGGCTTCTTTTATGATAATTACATTATTTTTTAGTATTTCATTTTGATTTCTACTTTGGCTTTTCAGTGCACCTTTGCATTTCTAAAAGTAGTTGCTCTAGAATTTACACTATGCATCTTTAAATGAACACAATCTACCTAGTATTAATATTGTACTACTTCACATAAAATAAAGGAAGCTTGCTATAGTAGTTATATTTACATTTGCTCTTTGTGTTTTTCTTGTTAAATATGCTACAACTACCCACATTATAAATGCCTCAATATATTACAATTATTGCTTTGTCTAAGAATATAAAAAATGGGTGAGCATTTACAGATTTTTACTTTTAAAACAATACTTAATTACATATTTATAGTTCTGGTGATTGCCATTCATTCCTAGAGCCAAGTTCTATCTGTTGTTTAACTTCCTTCTAGCCTAACAAGCTTGTATTAGCATTTCTTATAATGTAGGTTTGTTTCATTTTGTCTTTGGAAAGTAGATACTCCTCCAGTTTCCGCTTGATTTTGGCAGCACACTCAGTGACTTCAAATAGTTGGAGGTTTTGAGGGAGTAAGGGAATGAGACAGATTGTATAATTGTTATCTGCAGCTGGCTTAGCCCATAGTTACCAGAAGCTAAAACCCCCAATGTTTATATTGTAACACACTAAATGGTGGCCTTACTCATTCATTAAAGAAATACCTATTAGAAATAAAAAATGTGCTATACATTATCAAAGGCAAAGCTCATTCAAAGAATTCCAAGTGATTTAATATCCTTAGAAGATTGGCCATGCTGGAGAGCAATCTATGGAAAAACAGATACACGTGCATTTTTATCTCCGATGAAGAGCTGCTGACGGGATTTAAGCAAAACAGAAACATAAGCCAATATGAATTTTTGAAAGACTAATAGTATGGATAAAGGAATTTATAGGGTAAAACCTACGGGTAAAAAGATAAGCAGGAACAGAATTCATATGAGTTTTGGAGAGGATAAGAGGAAATCAGAGAAGTAGGAGGTAGAATCTGGGGACTGATCTGGGTATCAAAAGCAAAAGTGTTCTGATAACAGCTACTGATCCCAAAGTGATCATTAAAATTAACAGGTTCTGAGTATTTGTTCCTTCTAAGCTTCACTGTTTCAACTGTCTGAACATGCTAGTACATTTCCTTGACCTACATAACAAGAGCTCCTGTCATTCGCTGGGTACAGAGGATATTGAGCAAATAGGAACACAGATACATCATATGATCAGAAGCGCAGTATCTCAGACTTAGGGAATTACCTCCCGGAGTAGTGGTTCTTAATCAAAGCTGCACATAAATGACAAGGGAGTATTTTAAGGAACACTGATATTCAATCCCCACCCCTAGAGTTTCTGATGTAATTGGTCTGGGGTTCATCCTGAATATTGGGATTTTTAAATCAGTGGTTCTTAAACTTCACTGTCCATCAGGTTCATCTCTGAGATTTGTTCAAGACTGCTGGGCCCCACTCCGGGAGTTTCTGATTTAGTAGACTTCTGGAGCTGGGCTGAGAGCATCTAAGAAGAAATCTTTTCTAAGAAGATTTCAGGTGATGCTGTTGCTGTTGGTCTGGGGACTCTACTTTGAAATCCACTGTCCTAGAGAGACTAAAAAGTCTCAACAGAGTTAAAATTAAATAATGCTGTAGTTACTATCTTATTAGAAATAAAAATTGCTTTGGTCAATATGAAAATAGTAGGATCAGTTTTGAATTAACTTGTAAAAGTTTAAGTGATATAGCCATAAATACAAAAAATAAAAAATAAAGACCCAATAAAGATATAGAAGGATCAACTAAAATAATACATTCAAGAGACTATAATTAACAAGAAGCAAATATAAGCTATTCTGGCGATTAAGAGTAAGTTGAGTAAACTTTCTTTAAAGAAACGTCTATGAGTGAGGATTCAAGGTGAAATTTACTTTGAGATGTTGATGAACTATTTTAGACAAATGTAAGAAACAATTCTTCTCAAAGATGGTGATGAACAAAGCTTATCAAGGTTGTTTCTGAGGCAAAGTATTTATGTATCTTAATTTCAAAATGATTTGAATATAGGCTTTCCCAGACTCTGTGCCTGTGACATCTGTAGTTTCCACCTGTACTTCTGTCCACAATGTGTTCTTTCGTTCTATCTAGATGAACTGAAGACCTCGGATTGTACATGGAAAAGAAGTGAAAAGGCACAAGCTTAAAAGATTAATTCAAAATTAAGAAACTCATGCCATATATTCTGCCAATCAATAATCTCAAAGGGATTTTCATTTGCCAGCACGACTTTTGCTTAAACTAGTTTATAGACATTCCGAATGCAGAATTATTGTCTTCTTAGATATGATCATTTTTAAACATGACAATGTTATGTGAATTTCTCTCAAAATAAATGTTATTTTACTAAACAATAGATTACTGTAGGAAAAATTAAGTACACTGTAATTGTTCATGTACGCTGTCAACTCTAAAGGACCTATTCAACGCAAATGGCAAGTGATGTTATCTGTAGTATTTTACAGTGTTCGTTCAGAAAAGAGGCATTTCCTGTTATTTCCTTTGCAGCTTATCTGTATCCTAAAACATAACAACTATGGATGAAATCACTCCAATTCTAAAACAACTATGTATTTGTGTGCATGCCATTTTGTTATATTGAAATTCCTAAAATATCTTGTTTTCTTTAAAACAAAACCTCAAAAATAACATGTGAAAAAGTGAATGGTTAAATCTATTCTGTCATGAATTTAAGGTTGTATTTAAACATAAACAGCCACTTGACTATTTGACTGACTACAAATAATGATCACTGACAAAGTAATTCAGCTATATGTGACACTTATTCACATATTTTTATTCTTTACTCTTTAGTCCTTCTTCATTATATTTTCTTAAGCTTATTATCCTGTTAATTGACTTAAACTTATATACTGTTGCACTACTACAAACTGACATAAATTCTGTAGCAAAAAAGTGAGAAATTAGAAAAAATTTTTTTATATTGGAGCACAGTTGATTAACAATGTTGTTTTAGTTTCCGGTGTACAGCAAAGTGATTCACTTATACATATAAACGTTTCCTTCCTTTTTAAATTTTTTTTCCCATTCAGGTTATTAGGGAATATAGAACAGAGTTCCCTGTATTCTACAGTAGGTCCTTGTTGATTATCTATTTTCAATACTGTATATTAGTATGCACATATCAACCTCAAACTCCCAATCTATCCCCTACCCTTTCCCCCGGAGAAGGCAATGGCACCCCACTCCAGCACTCTTGCCTGGAAAATCCCATGGACAGAGGAGCCTGGTGGGCCACAGTCCATGGGGTCTCTAAGAGTCAAACATGACTGAGCGACTTCACTTTCACTTTTCACTTTCATGCATTGGAGAAGGAAATGGCAACCCACTCCAGTGTTCTTGCCTGGAGAATCCCAGGGACGGGGGAGCCTGGTGGGCTGCCATCTATGGGGTCGCACAGAGTCGGACACGACTGAAGCGACTTAGCAGCAGCAGCAGCACCCTTTCCCCTGGGAGAAAAACAGACACTAGATGGATAGATGAATGTGCATCTAAATGTGCGGCATATAGAGATAGATGAAAGACGAGTTATAGAAAAAAGAAGATAAGGAGGAAGGGAGGGGAAAGGAAAGATGAAAGAAGGAATTTTCATTAATAATTTTGGGTAATAAAATCCTGGGACTGGATTCAAGAAATGCCATTTAAAAACTGCAGTCATCCCTGAGTATCTGAAGGAGATTGGTTCCAGGAAGCTGAAGGTCCCAAAATCCATGGATGCTCCAGACCCTTATATATTAAATAAAAGAACTTCGTATTTGCACACAGCCTACACACACCTTCCCATATACTTTAAGTCATCTCCACGTTAGTTACACAGTCCTCACCCTTGAACGATGTGGCGGTTGGGATGCCGGCCCGCTAAGCAGCCCTATAACTTTATTGTCGGCCCTTCCTGTCTGAGGTTCCTCCGCATGTGAGGCCCTGCCGCTTTAGACTCAACAAACTGTTGATCGTGTGGTATATGACTGTATATATGAGAGTCTTATTTTATTTCTATTTTATCCTGAAAATTTGTCCATGAAAATTCCAGAGACAACACGATTCTAACAGATACATAATATTTCATTAAAGACTAACGTAGCAAAATTTGACCTTAGTTCCCACTCTGGTTACCCCTGAACTCTCTCTTACCCTTCCTCTGAATGTTTTTCAAAACATCTTCTACACTCACTGCGTCTATCTCCTTGTTTCCTTCTGTCTTCTCAACCTACTGGAACAAGCCTTGTACTCCCAACTTTACACCAAAACGTTTCCATCAGTGAGCAGAGTGTTCAGTGCACAACGCTCAGCGCCCACCTTACTTACTCTCCTGCCAGCCTTTGACTGCCAGTGGATACCTCTATCTTAATACACTCTCTTCTCTTGAACTCTGTGACAACCCCATCTCCTAGCTCGCCATCTAACTCAGAGGCCACTCCCTGCGCTCCTTTGTAGCCTCAACCTCCTTTTCTTGACTTTTTACTGTAGCAACCACCAGACTTTTCCATTCACACATAATACTTTCTCTGGAGGTGGTCACTTTCACCTCCCAGTGTTTTAATGATCCCACACTGATGACTCACAAATGTATATTTTCAGCCCAGGCTTCTCTTCTGGGATCTCATCTAGTATTCTCACTAATATTCATCATTTCCACATGGATGAATCACGGGCAACCAAACTTCCATGGATCCAACATGGAACTTGTAATCTTCCTGCATATACCAGGTCCTACTCAGCTTTCATATTTTGCTGTATGTGCCATCATCAATCCAATGGTAAAAGCCCAAACCTGAGATTTAGCTCTAAAACTTTCTTGTTGCTCATTCTTATGTCCAAGAAAACACAAAGTTCTATAAACTTTAACTTTTTTGAATGAATCCAGCTATTTCCATTTCTGTTTCTACCATCACAGTTCGACTTATAGCCTATCTTGACTAAACTCTCATCATCGTGTCCTGACTCTTATTTGCTCATAAACTCTTCCATTCCATTTTCAGCACTGTAGTAGAGCACTACAGATTTAAAAGCAGAAATCTAATGCTGTTATTGCATCACTGTGAATTCCTACAGGGCACTACAGGATCTGGCTGAGATCTAAGTTAAAGCTGTCAGCTGGAAAGGTGATAAATTCATGCAGTTCAGGCAAACTGCAGGTGTAACACCTGCATCGGTACAAGGGATTTGCTCTGCACATCGGCCGAGCTCAGAGAATACTGCAGGTAGGCTATCAGGCTAGTAAAAGTCAAGAGCTGATTTTCTTCCTTCGCTCCCCATACCTCTCTTCTCTTTTCCTTTCCCTTTCCCTATCTTGACTTCAAAGTATCAAACACTGCAGCTAGCAAGAGGGGCTAAGGAGCAGCAACATAAAGCAACTCTATCCACCCCTTTCCTGCCACTGGTAGTGAGACTGCAACAGGACCAGTAGTGGAGGAAGGCTGCAATTTTAACAAAGACAGGAACTCTTTTTCAGATATGACTATGAAACTGAACTAGAGTAATAAATTACAAAATTCTGACTGTTTCTATGTCTAGAAGAAATTAGAAGACTATTGTCTAACAATGATCAGAAAACTCGTTAACACTGGCTTAATTTTCATGCAACTGCCAGCAATAAATCTAAGCAGGTACTAGTGAAAAAAATAACAGGGATTTCTAATTATACACTGTGAATCTTTCTTGTTCAGTCTACTAGTTTGGGTAAAGAAAATATGCAGAACTTTGTAATTTAATGACCAGTGAGAATGAGAAATCCAGGGCTTTGAGCATGAAATTCAAGCTCTTATCTTAACAGCAATAGGACAACCTTGAGATAGGAGCCTTGAGACAGACAGCAAAGCAGAGAGACTGAGCGGCTCTGACCTTGGTGGAAGTGCAGCCACCACATGAGTCCAGAACTTCTCACCTACAGACTCATATTACATCAGAAAAAAACAGATCTCTGCCAGTTTTTAAGTAGATTGAATAAATGTACCAGTATTCCCAGGACAATTGAGATTTATGTCTATTGTTACAGTGTAATTATTATCAGAGCCCCTTTTCACTCTCAAAGATCTTATTTTTGAATAAAATATAACATACATAAGAGAGATTAAAAATATACGAAAAAAATTGATGCAACTGCAAAGGAGAAATAGACAAACCCATCTGGAAGCACTAGTGCTCCTCTCTCAATAACTGATAGAACATGTAGACCAAAAATCAGAAGTGATACAGAACAAGTGAACAACACTATCAATCAACTTGACTGAATTGACACATAGAAAATTCCACCCTACCACAAGAAATTATATATGTATTCTTTTCAAGTACATATGGAGCATTTACCTGAGTAGGTCACATTCTGAGCCAGAGAAACAAGGCTTAATAAATTTAAAAAGATTCAAGTCATGGTATGTTCTCTGTTCATAATGTAAATTAGATATAATAGAAGGAACTCTAAAACATCTGAAAATATTTGGAAATTGTAAAACACAATTATAAATAACATGTGTCAAAGAAGAAATCAAAAGACAAAGGATACAAAAAATTGAGAGAAATCAATGAAATCTTTGAAACAATCAATGAAATTGATTAGCCTCTAGCTACTCCGATCAGGAAAAAGAAAAGAAAACTGTAAGCTATTAATATCAGGAATGAATCCATCATGATAGACCATACATATTTAAAAAGGAAAAATATGACATGAAAAATGCTATGTCAGTGAATGTGTTACAATTTAAGTGAAATGAAAGAAATCCTTGAAAGGTAAAAACTACCAAAACTCATTCAAAAAGAAATCAATAATCTGAATAGACCTACATCTTCTAAAAAAACTGAATTTATAGTTTAAAATCTTACCACAAAGAACACTCAAGGTCCAGATGCTTCAACTGTGAATTCTACCAAACATTAAAGAAAGAAAAAGAATACCAATTCTATACAAACTCTTGGGGTTATTCCAGCAGCAAAAAGTGAGTTTAACACCTAAAAACTAATCAGTGTTACTCACCACATTAAGCAGCTAAAATAGAAAAGCCATATTGATCATCTCATGAGAGCTTTGTCCTCTTGTCATACTAAGATCTGAATGTGAATGTTTGCAAAAGCTTAGTTTCTAACAGCCAAAAACTGGAACACAAATGTTCATCAGCAGGTGAAGGGATAAAGGAGTGGTGTCTCTGTCCACAGCACAGAATACTAATCAGCAATGAAAGGAGTGAACTTTACATGTACTCAACAACATGGATGAATCTCAAAATAACCATGCTGAGATCAGACCCCAAAAGAGTACATACTGCATGGTTTCCATTATGTGCATAGTATAGATGTGCCATTTTTAGTATGTTACTTATATTTCAAAAAACCTGTCAAAATAATAAATGAATAAATAAATCAATTAATAGATAGATGAATAAATAAGTTTTTGTTTCAAATTACTTGCTTACTTTTAATTACATTCAACACACCACTGCACTAATGATACAAGGAATAAAATGATGAGTGAGATTCAGTTCCTACATTCAAACTGGTTAAGGACTAAGTAAGACGGGGCAAATATAATTTTTATCAGAGTGTGATTTGGAGAAGAAGGTGGAGAATAATGATGGGAAGGAGGAGGAGGAGCAAAGAAGAAAGACAATGAGAAGAAACAACTGTGCTTTTGTTAAGCAGAGAAATAAGAGACATACTCATTCTTCAAGCATTTATGAATTGTTTATAATAGCCTAGGCCATATGCTCATCAGTGAGAAAATACCCCTAAGAAGTAAGCACACAAAGAGATAAACATGCATGTAGGTGACGAAACACAAACAAAAGTTAAGATTTATATTTAAGTGCTCAGAGAAACAAGGAGAAAAGAATTCACTGATGGATTAGAAAGGAACATGTGACCATGACCTTAACAAAAGTATTTCAATGAACATCAAGACTGGAAAGAATTGTTCCTACCATGGAAATGGCATTAAAAAAATTCCCAGATATGAGATAGTTTCTCTATTGTGATTGGAGAATGAAAATTCTTAAAGCAGTGTTGGCAAATAGGACACATAAAAGGAAAGTAACTAGAAATAAAGCTTGAAAGGTGGGGCGGTAATAATATTGTGAAAGAAACTGCCTCCCACAGGAAGCGGTTTGAAACCAATTACATAAGAACATGGATATTTTAAAACAGTAGCATGACCAACAACTGTTCTAATCAGTTGTGGGTTTAATAATTATTGGGTTTAATAATAATAATTTAATTATTTTAATAATAATTAATAAAATTAATTATTTAATAATTAAATCCGATAATTTGCTAATTATAATTATTACATTATTCATGCTTATGAACTATGTTTTTAAAAAGTCAATCAAAATGTTCTCTATCATAACATCATACTCAATAACTGATTTTCCAATATTCACTTGTGAGTGTGAAAGTAGGATATATACAATCACAACTGGTGAGAGGTAGAATTTCAAAAATACTTTAATAAGCACAGAAAACTGTCAAAAAAGTGAATTATAAAATGTATATAATGGCAGAAAAATTATGTATGTATATATGCACAGAAAGAGAAGAATCATTGATAGTAACAATGCGAGGTGTTTCAAATCATATGAAAAGTTCTAGAATGCATGAGGACAGGATGAATAGGTGGAATGAATACAAGAAAAGTTAATACATATGAAAATAAAGGTAAAAATTTCAATGTCTATAGGCAATAAGTTCTAGGAAAACATAAGGAGACAATATTTCAGTTTGTATAAGGTATTTAAAGACATGTGACCTATAATTTCACAGATATATCACACACAATACTTTGGCCACGGGATGCAAAGAGCCAACTCACTGAAGATGACCCTGATGCTGGGCAAGACTGAAGGCAGGAGGAGAAGGGGACAACAGAGGATGAGATGGTTGGATGGCATCACCAACTAAACAGACATGAGTTTGAGCAAGCTCCAGGAGATGGTGAAGGACAGGGAAACCTGGAGTGTTACAGTCCATGGGGTCAAAAAGAGTTGGACACAACTAAGTCACTGAATAACAATCAAACACACACAAGCAAACATGAACTCAGACTGAAAGATCCCAAAGTGTGCAAAGAAGTGATAAATAAATCACAATGGACATATTATTGCAAAATTCTAGTCACATCAACCCCATGAAAAGGCAAAAAGTATGAAAAGGCAAAAAGATATGACACTAAAATATGAACTCCCCAGGTCAGTAAGTGCTCACTCTGCTACTGAAGAGTGGAGAAATAGCTCCAGAAAGAATGAAGAGACGGAACTAAAGGAAAAACATCTATTGTGGATGTGACTGATGATGGAAGTAAACTCCGATGCTGTAAAGAACAACGCTGCATAGAAACCTGAAATGTTAGGTCCATTAATCAAGGTAAACTGGAAGTGGTCAAACAGGAGATGGCAAAAGTGAACATCCACATTTTAGGAATCAGTGAACTAAAAAGAACTGGAATGGGTGAATTTAATTCAGATGATGATTATATCTACTACTGTGGGCAAGAATCCCTTAGAAGAAATGGAGTAAGCCTCATAGTCACCAAAAGAGTCTGAAATGCAGTACTGGGGTGCAATCGCAAAAATGACAGAATGATCTCTGTTCGTTTCCAAGGCAAACCAGTCAATATCACAGTAATTCAATCTATGCCCAATATCTACACATGGACATCACTAGAGGGTCACTACTGAAATCAAATTGATTATATTCTTTGCAGCTGAAGATGGAGAAGCTCTATATAGTCAGCAAAAAGAAAACTGAGGGCTGTCTGTGGCTCAGATCATGAACTCGTTCTTGCAAAATTCAGACTTAAAGAAAGAAGGGAAAACCACTAGACCATGCAGGTATGACCAAATCAAATCCCTTATCATTATTCAGTGGAAGTGAGAAATAGATTCAAGGGATTAGATCTGATAGACACAGTGCCTGAAGAACTATGGACGGAGGTTTGTGACACTGTACAGGAGGCAGCCATCAAGACTATCCCCAAGAAAAAGAAATGCAAAAAGGCAAAATGGCTATTGGAAGGCCTTAAAAATAGCTGAGAAAAGAAGAGAAGCTAAAGGCAAAGAAGAAAAGGAAAGATATATCCATCTGAATGCAGAGTTCCAAAGAATAGCAAGAGGAGATAAGAAAGCCTTCCTTAGTGATCAATGCAAAGAAATAGAGGAAAACAACAGAATGGAAAAGACTAGAGATCTCTTCAAGAAAATTAGAGATACCAAGGGAACATTTCATGCAAAGATGGGCTTGATAAAGGACAGAAATGGTATGACCTAACAGAAGCAGAAGACATTAAGAAGATGTGGCAAGAATACACAGAAGAACTATACAAAAAAGATCTTCATAACCCAGATAACCACAATGGTGTGATCACTCACCTAAAGCCAGACATCCTGGAATGTGAAGTCAAGTGGGCCTTAGGAAGTATCACTAGGAACAAAGCTAGTGGAGGTAATGGAACTCTAGATGAGCTATTTCAAATCCTAAATGATGATGCTGTGAAAGTGCTGCACTCAATATGCCAGCAAATTTGGAAAACTCAGCAGTGGCCACAGGACTGAAAAAGGTCAGTTTTTATTCCAATCCCAAAGAAAGGCAATGCCAAAGAATGTTCAAACTACAGCACAACTGTACTCATCTCACATGCTAGCAAAGTAGTGGTCAAAATTCTCCAAGCCAGGCTTCAGCAGTATGTGAACTGAGAACTTCCAGATGTTCAAGTTGGATTTAGAAAAGGCAGAGGAACCAGAGATCAAATTGCCAGAAACTGCTGGATCATTGAAAAAGCAACAGAGTTCCAGAAAAACATCTACTTCTGCTTTATTAACTATGCCAAAGGCTTTGACTTGGTGGATTACAAAAAACTGGAAAATTCTTCAAGATATGGGAATACCAGACCACCTGACCTGCGTCCTCAGAAATCTGTATGCAAGTCAAGAAGCAACAGCTAGAACTGAACATGGAACAACAGACTGGTTCCAAATTGGGAAAGGATTATGTCAAGGCTATATATTGTCACCCTGCTTATTTAACTTATATACAGAGTACATTATATGAAATGTTGGGCTGGATGAAGCATAAGCTGGAATCAAGATTGCTGGGAGAAATATCAATAACCTTAGATATGCAGATGACACCACCCTTATGGCAGAAAGTGAAGAGGAACTAAAGAGCCTCTTGTTGAACGTTAAAGAGCAGAGTGAAAGCTGGCTTAAAACTCAACATTCAAAAAGCGAAGCTCATGGCCTCTGGTCCCATCACTTCATGACAAACAGAAGAGGAAACAATGGAAACAGTGACAGAGTTTATTTTCTTAGGCTCCAAAACTACTGTAGATGGTGACTGCCGCCATGAAATTAAAAGACGCTTGCCCCTTGGAACAAAAGCTATGACCAATCTAGAGAGCATATTAAGAAGCAGAGACATTACTTTGCTGACAAGGGTCTGTCTAGTCAGAGCTATGGTTTTTCCAGTAGTCACATATAGATGTGAGAGTTGGACTATATATAAAGAAAGCTGAGCACAGAAGAAATGATTCTTTTGAACTGTGGTGCTGGAGAAGACTCTTGAGAGTCCCTTGGACTGCAAGGAGATCCAACCAGTCCATCCTAAAGGAAATCAGTCCTGAATATTCATTGGAAGGACTGATGCTGAAGCTGAAGCTCCAATACTTTGGCCACCTGATGCGAAGAACTTAAACTCATTTGAAAAGACCCTGATGCTGGGAAAGATTGAAGGCGGGAAGAGAAGGGCATGCCAGAGGATGAGATGGTTGGATAGCATCACCAACTCGATGGACATGAGTTTGAGCAAGCTCCCGGAGTTGATGATGGACAGGGAAGCCTGGTGTGCTCAGTCCATGGGCTTGCAAAGAGTCAGACACAACTGAGTGACAAACTGAACTGAACTGAGTTACATCAAAGACAAAGAAAGCATTTTAAAATTTCACAACAATAAATGGCAGATCATGTTACCAGTCAAAACATGGAACAACATTCTTTAGGAGGCAGTAGGATGTAGTGCTTGGTATTCTAGATGCTAGAGCCTCAGGCCTTTGAATCCAGGGTCTGGCCAACACTAGCTCTAGCTCTAAAATTAGACAAGATATGTAACTTCTCCACAGCTCAGTTTCCTCATTTATATAAATATCATAATAGTAATTTCTATGTAATAAGATTATTAGAAGTACTAAATATACTAAAATATGTGAGACACATAAAAATACAGTCAGGCATGTTAGTAGGCATTTTACAGCTATAAAAAATTATTATTCTCAGACTTCTTGGTAGCAATATTGGATGAAGGAGTACCACAGAAGAACATTTTCAAATTGCTTAAGAAACAATGGTGCTTGTTAGAATTTTTTGTCTATTTTAACAATCATTTTAACACATGAGTGGAAGAACAGAGAAAATATAATAAATATAAAAAGAAATCAAGATAAATATATTAGACATGACATAATTTATACATTAATTTTTAACTATTATTCATGTTCCATCCAAAATTTAGTGAGGGATTATTAAATGCCAACTATTATTAAGTTCTTTATGCATATGTGCATGCTAAGTTGCTTCAGTCATGTCCGACTCATCTCACGTCCACCGCCTTGCTCAGTGGAGTCCTGACCATTAGTGCCTGGGACGCCCCTCTTTATGTATGCATTAACTAATATACTATTCATATTAGCCCCATGTGGAAAAGAGAGATTGACCAAGGGTCACTCAGGGTAGACTGTCAGGCAGTCAAGGGTTACCTCCACAGTAAGCCTTCTGTGTAAGATCTGTAAATGTGAGGCAGGTCTTAAATATAAACCATCTGTTCCTGATTCTCTTTCTGAGTCTTTCTTCCATGAAAGTTTGTTTATAGACATTATCTCTGAGAAATGGTCCCTGAGCGTGCTTTCAATGGAGGCAGAAACCTTTCTTTCTAAGGAGTTTTTAATTTTGGTTACCTGTGCTGTAGTGCTATCTTTCACACAAAAAGCAAATTTGTGGTTGAGTACAGTTATGGATAAAACCAAATACTTCCTAACAAAAGATTGTGACTAGCTGGCTAGTCCTCACAGGGAAATGTGTGCAAAGCACAGAGCTTTAATAACTAATAAGGACCTATTGTATAGCACCAGGAACTCTACTCAATAGTCTGTAATGGCCTAAATGGAAAAAGAAAGTTCAAAAGAGTAAGTATAACTGATTCACTTTGTCATCCAGCAGAAACTAACACAGCATTGTAAATCAACTATGTTGCTGCTTAGTCGCTAAGTCATGTCCAACTCTTTGCAACTCCATGGACTGTAGTCTGCCAGGTTTCTCTGTTCATGGGGTTTCCTAGGCAAGCATACTGGAGTGGGTTGCCATTTCCTTCTCCAGGGGATCTTTCTGACCTAGGGATCGAACTCAGATCTCCTGCACTACAGGTAGATTCTTTACTGTTGAGCCACCAGAAAAGTTTTTTAAAAAACACAGAATTTTTTGTTTGTTTTAGACAAAACATGTGCGCACGTTCTCTAGTATGTGAGTCATAGCAAGGAAGGACTAAAGAGAAAGGAAGTCATATTAAAGTTAGAGACTCTGATATTCCACTGGTCATCCACATTACAGGCAGATTCTTTACTATCTGAGCCACCAGGGAAGCCCTAAGAAATAACAATGGCTGGTTAACTACTCAGAATCTTAAGGCTACAATCACATAAGAAAACAGTTAAGGAAAAACAGGTTAAGAAAGAAAGCATGCAGATGCAAGCAAGGCCACAGTCATCTAATTCTAACTCTGGAGGCCTTGAGTGGAAGCTGGTCATGTCTTACAAACTCCGCCTTGACACAAAGCTCACTGGTGAAGTTCTTTCCATCCAAAGACCACCTGTCTCTAAAAAATTCTTAAGAATTTCTCATTTTAAATGTCCTAAAGGTATGTTAATTCTGTTGTCAGTGAGTTAAACCCTGTGTCTTTTTTTAGCTGGGACACACAAATGTAGGCTTTCACTTTCTCAAGTTTATCTATTGTAGCAGTCAAAACTACCTGACAGTTCCCTTCCATTGTGGGTCCTAGGCCTTTTTTTTTTTTCTTTCATGGTGTCTTTTCCAGATGACAAAGTCTCTGTTTCTTAGGGCATGTAGAAGCTACTTCAAGAATATGAAGGAAATGCAACTCATACCTGAAGGTGATAAAACTAGTTATACTGCAGGAACCCCTTAGAGAGTTTTGTCACATCTGGAGAAATATGCAACCTTAAACAAAGACCTGTGACGTGCTTTTATGATGAGAGTCAGTGAGTCCTCATTTGAGCTTAAAAATACCACTGACTTTCTCTGCTTTTCATGAGGATTGGAACTGACAAGGACGATATGACTTCTGAGTAAACATCAAGGATGCACAAAGTCCTCCAGGAACTATCCCAGGACAATGAGTGCCTCTGTCCATGGAAAGGGAGGTTGAAATTCTCCAGGTTGGAAACACAAAGTAACGCAACTTTTTGCTACCATCAGAACACTACTGTCCTGCTGTTCATTCCCAACTACGCCAATTGTCTAGCTGTATTTCACTGTGCACACTGTTCGCTGAACCCAGGATAGACAAGCAGGTGAACTGGAATAAAATGCGGAGATCAGTAAGAACGCAAACATTCTTTATTCACAGCAGCAAGGCAGACATGCTTTACTCTCTAATGGCTGACACAGCAGCAACGATGGCTATGCAACTCAACTCAACCCATCTCGACTGGACTGGACTGGACTCGACTCGACCCCCGCCCCCTGCCAAGAACTTTTCAGGTGATGCTTATACAGGGCAATTTTTTCAACAATGCTGATATAGCACAGTGTTCAGTTTGTCCTCCTTGGGGTGGAACACAGGGTCTGAACATGAACTTCCTGCTATCAACCAACAACAGGAAATAATGAAGAGCAGTGACAAAAAGCGATGTTGCTAGTAACAGACAGCTTTCCACCAGGGATACACTGCTTTCAAATTTGATCAAAGAATCAAAGCATTCCTGAAAAGGAATATTAAGGGACACAATACACTTAGCATCTGGAAGCCTAATGAAGAGAAATTGGAACTGAGATTCACTGTGAGACTTACCCCATCTCCGAAGGCTTCAGTTGTTTTCCCTGTTTCTGAATTAAAGGTCCTGGGCTTCAGCAGCCAGGGAAGTATCAATAGGATATTGGTAGGACATCCAGGTTGTTGAACTTCTCAAAATATCATCAGCAAACCTTTAAACAAACAAAAGCTACATTTCATTTAGTAGAACTTACAGCAGTAGGAGAGAATACTATCTGACAGAGCCTAAAAAGGTGTCTCAAGAGAGTTAATTCAGAAACAGAATAATTGTAGGATTTGGGGACTCAAGTAGGATAAAGTAAGTCTGCAAAAGTGGAGAACTAAGTAGGGCTGGGCAAAGTTCATGAGGCAGTAGTTTAGGGTTGGCTGACATAGGGGAATGAGGGTCTTGATAAGCAAATTGTTATTGATAAGCAGGCTGTTTGGCAGCATGAGATTACTGTCTTCAATGTATAGATTTGTGGGCATTTCCTGAAGCAAGAGTGGACTAGTTTACAATCTTATCTTTTCCAGGCTAAAGCTTTAAAGCTTTCTAAAAGGAACAATTAAATTATACTGATATAAGTCCATCATTTTATCTAAGTCATAATCACAGATGGTCTCAATTCTCAAAGACTAAGATTTTAATATTAGAGAAAGCAGAATTTCAAATAAAATCATTAGAAGTTACAAAATTGGACATTATACACTAGTTAAAGAAAAATTAGATTTAAAAATGTGCCATCATGAACATCTCAGACTAGCAATACAGCATCAAATTATTTAAGGAAATAACTGAAAGAATTACAGTCAGAAACAGAAAATAAAGTCAATAATTGTGACAAGATTTTAACAACTCACTTCCAACCAAGATTTGAATACTAAAATTAATAAGCTCAAACTTGATATCCAAGAAAAGAGAGCATGCAAAGAATTAGCTCCAGTAAATCAACCATGTACAAAGTCACAAAGAAAGCTTAAGTGAGTTTCTAAAATCAATATCATTTATAGTACAATTAAATAAGATTAAAATTAATAACAAAAATTCCATCAGCCTATAAAGTATAAAAAAGAAATAATTTTTCAGGTAAAGAAAAAGGGTCATAGGGAAATTAAGATAAATTACAACTGTTCAACAAAGAAAGCACAACAAAAGTGGCAAATATATATGTAAAGCAAAATTTAGATAGAATTGTTTTTTAAATAAGTTCATCAGAAAATAGACAAAAGACAAACTTTAGTCTAAGCATTCAGCTAAAGACATTTGAAATAGATCAACAAAGTAAAATTAAAGAAGCAAAAATGAAGAAAAACTGAAATCAGAAATAAACTAAAGATGGTCAGAATGGATACTGGAGAACACAGAATGAAGATACTATAATCATTATATGCCTTCAAACAAAACAGAAATCCAATACGTAAAGCAGACAAGAGGTGTCACTCTAGCTGGGGTCTGAGGAGATGGCAACAGGAACACTGCTCCCTAACTCCCCTTCTCAATTTCTCCCCGCTGGGGGGCACTTTTTGAAAAATCATTGTTCAGAAGCCCTGTTATTGAACAGGCGCTTTCTGAAGCTAATAAAGGACTCACAAGCCAGGAAAAATGCACTTCTTACGCTTCAAAGTGGGCTGGTGGTAGAAAATTTTTCCACAGGGTAAGCAAGCAAAACCAAAACATACAAACAGGGAAACAGATAAGCCCTGAAACAACTAATGCGGGATTGTTTTCTGAAATCATTGATTTTTTTTTTTCTTTTTCACTCAAATATACATTTTGCCAGCATTTTCTGTACTTAATAACCATAGCAGGAAGAAAGCATTTTCAAGGGGGGCGGCGGGGGAAATCCGGTGATTATTGCTCTATTTCAAATAAAACAAATAATATACTTACTATGATATATTTCAATTCTGTTGATTTCATAGTCCTCGGGGTAAGCCCGGCTCAAGTTGGAGATGCCAGAGATTCTCAGTTTGGTTGCCTAACAGGATCCTGAGGCTCAGGTCGTAACCCAGACCAATTAAGTAGAGTCTCATGATGGTGCCCACAGGTGTAAACACACTCAGGTGTGGTTTTGAACTCTTTCGGTATTCCAGGTGCAGTCAAAGTTGAGAATCACTAGAATGGTTAAAAGGAAGCTCCAGTATCTACTTAAATCCCACCCAGGTCTGTCCTTAGCTCTTCCCTTTCAGATATTTTATCTGAAGACAAACAAATTAATCAAAAAGGCAAAAAGCAGGAACATAATCAAAGAACTACTACCCGGCGGGCTCAGCTTTCCCAAACATCTCAACGAGCTACAATGATGGACTAACTCTGAGAGGACAGCGTCTAATAAGAGAAACAACAAAGTTCAAATCTTGGGCACCGTCTACCGACTTCACAAACTTGGGAACCGTGAACATGACTGCACAGCAGTACACGGATAAAAAAATTTTTTGAGAAAGTTAGTTGATTTTCAGTGTAACGTGAGTCAACACTGATTTGACTGCCAGAAAATAAACTCCATCCAAGGCGGCATCAACACATGTAGGATATCTGGGCAAGGAAGGCCATTTTCTCCAGCTTGCTGGAACACTTTTAAGTACTGAGTCACGTTCTGGGGAGTATACTAGCTGAAGAACACACAAAATGAGGTTGCGGTTGAAGAGGGAACTTTGAGGGGTCTTTCAAAAAGGGCGCACGGTGATGGGTTACTATGACAGATATTTATAAATGGTTGGAAGAGCTCACAGAAGGAAGTTCGATTTGACTCATGGAGCCAAGTCCAGAAGTCAAAGCAATGGATAGGTGGAAGAAAACACTTTTCAATGACGTTGACCATCAAAAATGTTAACGACGACGGGCGGCCACGCAGGGCGCGGTGGGGGTGGGGTGGGTCGCTTCTGGTCACTGAGGAGATTTGAGGCTTCTTACTTGAGAGGAGTTTCAGAACTTGTGGGTGGACTCCAAGTCTCATCTCCTGAGATTTTATGATCTGTGTATTGAAACGTCGCCCCAGGTAAAAGTGAGGCTTTCCCACTTTCGGGGAGCTAAGGAAACCCTGAGCGGGGGACGTCTGCACCCAGGCCACCCAAGCCAAGGTGAACGCCGGCCAACAGGGCGCTCTGCCGCCCGCTGACTTTTCTGACCGGGAGAAGCCCTTGGCTTCCGCAGACTTCACCTCCAACAACGTGCTTCACACGTGTCTCCCGCGTCCTGCTTCCTCCTTCAAACCCACTCCCCACAGGCGCTGCTCCTGAGGCGCCCGGCCCGGCGGCCCCACCGGCCACAGGCCCGGGCTTCCAGCCGCTCCAGAGCCTTCGCCCCACAGTCCGCCCGCCTTCGCATCCCCTGGGGGGGCCCCCGAGTCGCCCGCCAAGGGGAGACAGGGGGCCCGGCGGGTTCTCCGCCCCGGGCCGACTTTCTCGCACTTTCTAGAGTCTGGAGCTCCCCTGCCTCTCGAGCGGGGACGCGGGGGGCCAGTCTGCGGGGGACTCTGGCCGGAGCCGGGGCGCCCGCGCCCCCGGAGCCCGGCGCCTCTGAGCCCGCGGGCCGGCCCGCCCCCCCCCAACCCCGCGGGGGGCTCGCGCCGCGGGGGGCGGGGGAGGGGCGGCGCGGGCGCCGGGAGACGCCGCCAAGGCCGGCGCGCGGGGAGGGCGGCCGGGCTCGGCACGCGCCCTCCCTCGGCCGCTTTCTCTCACATAAGCGCAGGCAGAGGGCGCGTCAGCCATGCCCTGCCCCTGCGCCCGCCGCCGCCGCGCAGCCCCGCGCTCCCCGGCCTCGCCGCCCGGCGCCGCCGCCGCTCTCGCCGCCCGGCCACCCGGCTCGCCCCGCCGCGGGGAGGGGGAGGCGGGGGCTCGCGGGCCCCGGGGCCGCCGCAGGGCGCGAGCCTCGCGGGGCGTCTGGGCTCGGCTACCCCTCGCTCCCCGAGCCGCCGAGCGGGGCGCCGTCCTCCCGCGCCCTCGCCTCACCTAGCGGGCCGCGGTCGCGGGCGCTCGGATGTCCGGTTTCCTGTGAGACGCTGCTCTGACCCCTCGGCTCGCGGGCGCCGGCGGTAGAGCGGCTCGCAGCGTCGCGAGCACCGAGCCCGGACCCGCTGCCGCCGCCCCGGCTCCGCGGGGTCCCGGGCGGCCCTCGGGGACAGGGCCGAGCCGCGAGGCAGCCTCGCCGGGGCGCCCGGCCCCCGCGCCCGTGGCCCGGCCACCATGCACTTGCTGGGCTTCTGCTCTCTGGCGTGTTCCCTGCTGGCCGCTGCGCTGCTCCCCGGTCCGCGCCGGGCGCCCGCCGCCGCCACCGCCTTCGAGTCGGGACTGGGCTTCTCGGACACGGAGCCGGACGCGGGCGAGGCCAAGGTGGGTGCGCGCTGCGGGGACCCTGGGGGCCTCGGGGACCGTGGGGACCCCGGGGAGGCGGGGGCGTCGGGTCTCAAAGGACCCAGAACCTGTGCAAAGAATGGGCTTGTGTTTCACCTTGTGTGCGTTGGATCCAAAGTTGCTGAGCTGAGTGTAGAGTTTCTGAGAGAAAGTTTTCTCCTTTTTTTCCACAGAAAGTTGTTACTAAATAGGAAGGCAATTTACGCCGAGTGCAAGGCTCGGAAGGTAGCTGGTGACCGCGCTCCTATAACCTACCGGCTGGAGAGCGGTCCCCGCCGGGGAGCCGAGCTGTGCTGGAACCCCTGTTAACCCGCCGGGAGGGTTCTTTTCTTCCCTAGCAAATGAGTTGGGACCTCAGCAGCTCCCAGGGCTTGGATGACCAGTCATCCGAGGCTGCTTTTTATGGAGTGTTCCTCTTCTGTGGGGTTAGTAATGGGGCTTGAGGGCATCAGACTTCAGATTCACCTGGAGAAGTTGGTCAAACTTGAGATGCAACAGGATCTCGAATCACCATCAGGCATGGCTTTTCGACTTAGTAAACGCTGCATTTCTGAAATGTGGTCAAGAACTGTGAAAAGTAAGGTGGATTTTCTTGTCTGTTTTTCAACGAGATGTTTAACTCTTTGCCTGAAAAATGTTGCCAAGATGCTTTGGGGACATTCTGATTCCCAAATGTCATATATTATTTGTGTCTGCTCTTCTAAAAAAAATGTATGTTTACCTTAAAAGCTCAGATCTGACATAAAGATGGAGAATATGCTTAATAAAGTTCTTGAATTCATGAAAAAGTTTCATATTCCACATAAGATGGGAAGTCTCACTTCACACACTTGCTGTACCCCCTGGCTGGAACTGCTGCTGCTGCTGCTGCTAAGTCGCTTCAGTGGTGTCTGACTCTGTGCGACCCCATGGACTGCAGCCTACCAGGCTCTTCCGTCCATGGATTTTCCAGGCAAGAGTATTGGGAGTGGGGTGCCAGTGCCTTCTCCGTGCCTTCTCCGTGCCTTCTCCGTAGCTGGAACTAGATTGCAGCAATTTATTTCATCTGATAGGAGTAGTGCCAGGCGTGTGTAACTGCTAATCATGAGTTTACTGATTAGCATATATTGGATGTGTACAAATTAAATTGCCTCCCCAGTTTTATTTTGAAACACACTTTTAAGATTGAGAAGACTGATTAAAAAAAAATATCTTTGTACTTAAATTTGGGGGAAAAATTAAATGTTGGAATTTGTCATTCAGTGGGGTCAAGGGAAAAAAACTATGGAGTAAAAACGTATACACTAAAGTGCAGAAAAGAGTGTTTTATGTGACTTGTAAAATAATTTTCAATACAGATATTTACATTGGTAAAATTACTGCCATAAGAATGTCTTCCTGTCCTCAAATGCCACAAAAAAATGTAGTCTTAGACCCACTAATGCTTCCTGCAGCTTAAATGCCTTGGATTTCATGATATTGATTCACTTTCTGTTTCCTCAGAGTTAAACTATTTCTTAAAAGTATGACTTAGGAAGAGAATTCCTCTCTACTGCCTAGGATAACTTACTTTGGTTTACAGTTGAGAAACTGAAATAGCAGGTCCAGTTAGAAGCCTATCCTGATAAGCCAAGAGCCTGTGTAAGAGTCACTCCCTCTGTTGGATGGATCCTGAGTGGAGCGGCCCATATGTGTGTATGTGCATGTGTTTATATACTTCTCTTTTGGTTGGAGTTAATTTATTCTTAATTTTCAAAACTGTCTTCATTGGTGATTTAATTAAGTTTTCCCTTTGCTGTGAAAACTTTTATGAATTTTGTTGGCTTTTCATGGTTGACCGTCCGTAAAGCAGAGTATTATTCCTTCACTGAAGTGTTCCCCAGCGGTTGAATAGAGGCTTGAGAGGGCGTGTCATTATTGCCTTCAGCGGAATTGCTGTGTCCTTGCCATGAAAATGCCAAGAGACATGGTCCAAAGACTCCACGTCTCTCCCTAGTGGACAAAACAAGTGCCTTATTTGGATGTAAGCCCTAATAACAATCAAGAGCTAATGTTAATTTTCTGCGCTCTACATAAACCTTAAGAGATTTCAGAAGGTTAATAGAAGACTCTACATATACATAATCCCCAAGAAATGCAGATTTTTGTTAATTTACACTTCAGAATTATTTTTTTAATATTAAAATGGAAGAAAACTCACAAGGTGTGAATCATGGTTAACTATCCCATCCTTCACCCCACTCCCAAAGCCCCAAAGTGAAAGTTACTCAGTCATGTCCAACTCTTTGCGACCCCATGACCTATATAGTCCATGCGATTCTCCAGGCCAGAATATTGGAGTGGGTAGCCTTTCCCTTCTCCGGGGGATCTTCACAAAAAATTGGGAGGTAAAATCACAAATGGAAATGAGATCTCCTTGTTCCTAGACCTAGGTTTCTTTTCTAATTATTTATGGTTGTGAGTGAAGTGATAGTTGCTCAGTCATGTCCGACTCTTTGTGACTCCATGGATTATACATGGAATTCTCCAGGCCAGAATACGGGAGTGGGTAGCCTTTCCCTCCAGGGGATCTTCCGAACCCAGGGATCGAACCCAGGTCTCCCACACTGCAGGCGGTTTCTTTACCAGCTGAGCCACAAGGTAAGCCCATTTATGGTTGTATGATTTACTAAAAACTTCTAAGTTGTTTTTCCCAAGGATGTGAGTACAAGCAAGTTAATGTCAGAAAAGTAAGGCAGGTAGTTTTACCTAATTATGTAATTAAATTAACTAGACATGTTGGGGTTAAAAAAGGAAATATTTAAAATTACGAGCAAGCTAAAAAGAAAAAACTGCAAAACCTAAAAAAAGCACTAGATTACTAACTACAATTATTTGCCAACATGAGATAAGATAAGAGTTCACTGTGGTTGAAGTTGAGTTTGTTTTTAAAAGTTGATTTATGATTAACAAAAGGAAGAATTAGTTCATATCATGAAATTCCACTTTCATTTCAAAAAATAAAAGTATTTTATTGGGTTAGACAGAGTTTAAAATACCTAGGTCCTTATATATATATTTTGATTTCAATAAATGCAGGTGTGAGAGAATGAGGACTTTCTGTCTCAGCACTGCTGTCTTTTTAGTGTCTTCACAAGTTCAGATCACCCCCTGGATACCATACATACCTACACTGAGAGTAGGTGTTTAAATACATGTGTTTAGGTTATATCTGCAATGTTGTGGTTACCTATACATTAATTTCATTTTGTTTTCCACTACATCTTCATGAGGTGGGTGTTATATTTTTTATTAAAGATGATGAATCTAAGACTCAAATGATTTAACCAGGAGCAAGAATAGAGCTTTTTCCTTTAAAAAACAAAACAAAACAAAACTTTTGCAGCATATAGTTTAGAAAAGCATGGTAATGGGTTAGAGCCTTCAGGGTTGCTAAAGGCCTATTATTCTCTTCCTCTTGTAAGTGGACCAGTATGCAGGGAGACAGAGGAAGTATTGCTCTGCAGCCAGGATCGCCTGTTACATTCCCCACAATGGAACAATCTGAAAGAAACTGGGACTTTCTTCCAGGGTTCATCCCAGGATGCTCTCTGATTAAAGGTGGATCATAACTGGCCTAATCCATAGTACTGTTACAAGAATGGCTGCAGAGCTAGAGGCCTAAAAACAATTTCTGACAATTACTATTTCTAAGTTGCACTAATATAACTTCAGTGAAATACAGTGATCTTACCTATATGACCTTTCAGGAATAATTGGGTTTGAAAGAACAGACTTCAGTTGCAGAGGAATGATATCTCCTTCAACTTCTAAACATTACATTGTAGCCCCTTTTACCTGTTACATTATTCCTGCTGCACTGTCTAAATACTTCAGAGGTCTACTTTGTGTTGCAAAACACCAATTTGTCACTTCAGATTTGTAGTAGTTGTGAATTAAGATATCATTGATTTTTCACATTGGAAATATTAATGTAGCAGAGAACTTTAAACAATAAGAGATAATGATTGATGTATACTATAATGCTAAAATTTACTGTAAATATTTCAGATTTGTCAGTGTCATCCTTTCTTCTGGAATTTACTCATGCAAATTATTCAGGAGGCTCCTATCCACAATTGATTTACTTAATTTGTAGTTTAACTGTTAGAGAAAAATTGCATTCATTTAATTTGCTTTATTGGGCATCCATCACAGAATCAAATAGTTGCCTTAAAATACCTTTTGCTGGTGGGGTCTCACCCTTTCCTGGTACTGATGGCACTCCAGTAGCTGTCAAGTGTTAGAAGGGATCCCTGATGATTCCCTTTCTGCCTTTCTGAAACCCCAGAGCTCATTTTCATACATTTATTTGGTTCTATAACCTTGACCTGATCTGACATAAAGCTACGGATAGTCTTTACTTGCCCTCTAAGTTTGAATATATCTAAGCATCGTTGAAGAAACAGTAATATATTTATTTATGAGATGCTGCCACAGACCCTGCTGGGTGTGGAGGGAGAATTAAAATGCATATGTACTGGGTTTCTTGAAAAATTTTGGAATCTGCATTTATGCAATCCACAGGGCTTGTGGTAAGAGATTGGAATGGAGAACTATTCTCTTCCAAAGGGCTTTCTTCCTCAGTCACCTGTTGCCTCATAACAGCGTGGAAGGAAAATTGAAGTACTCAAGAAGAAGGCCCTATGGACACTCCTACCTCTTACTTTACCCATTCGAACCAGGTTTATATACTTTTTACTCCAAATTCTCATATTTAAATCTACTTCAATTCAGGGATGTTTTAGTTAATCCTCACTAGTGGCAGCTTCAGTTCTAAACAGGAAATTACTATGCAGTGAGTGATACAAAGTGAGTGAGTGATTCCTGTCTATAACAAGTATATCATCATTTTTAAGAAACAAGAAACTTACTCATTAAAAATACCAGAAATGAGTTAATCTATAAATGCAGACAATTATAAGACATTTTGTAAGAGTCTCTTGCTTTACCAGAAGTCAGTGGCTAGGTTTCTGGGGGATGCATTGGCAGTCACAGGAAAGGTGGGGTGATGTTGAGTAAGCTGTGAAAAATGGTTAAATGCTGGTTACAGAAAGGAGAGTGGGAGGGATATTTTGGATACTGAAATGTGAGAGCGGAGGACAGAGGCCAGTAATGCCAATGCAGTCAGTGGGTGTTTGGGCAACTGGGAGCAGCCCATTTGGCTGGAGAGTCCAGAACATCATAAGAAACAGTGAAATATTATAGAAACTTCAGACTTCCTCAAAGTGCCTGGCAGTGCCTGCTCTCCTCACTTGTTGACCACCCATATATGTTGTCTGAGCTCCTCTATATGCTCTGGACTTCTGATGATGATAATGATGACCACTTAACTTACGTAAGCGCCCATCCCTGTTCTACTCAGAAGCATTTATAAAATACACTAATAACAGTCATCTTGGCTCTTCTGGCTTGAATTCCAAACAGAACAAGCAATGTAAACAGTGGTCATGCTTAGATACACACACACACACACACACAGACACACACGGACGTACACATTCACCTCTTAATGGTTCTTCAAGCTGCCATCAGTGGCTTACATGTTCTGTCTTACCAAGTTAAATATTTTTAGACAATCTGTTGAAATAATATATAAAAAACTTATATAAGGTTGGATTTTCCATCATTTATACACTTATTCTCAAATAAGCTAGCAATTAGAGTGAGAAAGATAATCCTAAAGTGTCCTAGCAGTTCCTTCATTTCAAATCTGCTTACAAGTATTCCTATTAAAAGTAAGACCAGAATGGGGGCAGAAATGAACTATCATGTAAATAACACAATTACTTTGTACTTGTTATTTTAATTTTTTAGTGCAGCAGAAAATTTACTCAAACCCAAAAGTCAGTTATTATAAAATGGATGTAACGAAAGAGGAGATATTCAGATGTATACCCTTGTGTAAATAGCAATGCTTCAGAGTTTAAAAGACTTCTCAGCAAGGTCAACTTCAGTACTGTCCTGGTTTGGACAGATAGGGAGGAGATGAATATTTTAGAGTAAACCAGGAAGATGTAATTTACCATTTTACTAAGTCGCTTCAGTCATGTCCGACTCTGTGCCACCCCATAGACGGCAGCCCATCAGGCTCCCCTGTCCCTGGGACTCTCCAGGCAAGAACACTGGAGTGGGTTGCCATTTCCTTCTCCAATGCATGAAAGTGAAAAGTGAAAGTGAAGTCACTCAGTCATGTCTGACTCTTCGCGACGCCATGGGCTGCAGCCCACCAGGCTCCTCCATCCATGGGGTTTTCCAGGCAGGAGTACTGGAGTGGGGTGCCATCGCCTTCTCCTGTAAAGATTGTAATTAGCCATTTATTTTGTAATTTATTTCACCTTAAAACTTGGTCCTCAAAATACCTCCACATATGAAGAAACAGTGATATTCTTCAGCGTGATTCTTCAGCTCTTTCCTACCTAATTTATTACATGTTTTCTTTTTATAAGCTTACCAGCAGTTGTCCTGATTTCTGTAGTGTGGGAACAGGATGTTATATGGATGTTTGATTTTGAGACAGTTGGGGGAAATCCAAGGGATTTAATCATTCAGTGTAGGAAGACTGTATTGTAGACCCACTTATAATACGCTTCCACCTGTCCTGTGTGCCAAGTATGTGTCTGTCCCTGGAGGAGACATCTAGCCGTAGACCACCAAGGCATGATGGTTGTTGCCTAAATGCCACACTTAAGTCACTGGGTAAAAAGGACTTTGGTACACAGGGCATTATAATGCCATATAATATCACATGAACTCATCCTGAACATTTTCAAAGCCCAAATACTTTGATGTTTATTAAAGAAACAGACTATTATTGCTACTATAATGTGCAAATATCTCATCTTTATGTTATTAATTTGCACAAGAGAGAAATATGCATTCTACATGATAGTAAAATCATCGTAGAATAGCTAAAAGATGAAAATACACTTTCACCAAATTAATGAAAAGACAATGGTAGAAGCTTACGTGCAAGAGTTAAGGGACTTCCCTGGTGGTCCAGTGGTTAAGACTTCACCTTCCAATGTACGGGATGCAGGTTTGATCCCTGGTCAAGGAGCTAAGAACCTCCATACATCACAGCTAAAACAAGCAAACACCCCACAGGAGCAGCATTGCAACAAATTAAATAAAGACTTTAAAAATGGTACACATAAAAAAGTATTAAAAAGAGTTAAATTTGTATAAATTTGTTTAGCAAGTATGATTGCCTTGCCTCTTTGGGGGTGCTTTTCTGAAATGACAACCACAAAGCATCCAGTCTGCTGTCACTGAGATGAATCTCGGAGTAAATACCTTCCTGCTCCTAGGGTAAGGCTGGGTTATCTCAGTTCCCTGATTGGCTTAAGAGAGTAGATTTTGTCTGATGGTTCTGTCTGCCAGTTTGCCAGGCATTGAGAATACACTATGAAGTTCTTGGCACTGAACACTTGATGGTGATGGGAGTGCCACTGGAAGTGGTAAGCAGAGGGAAAGAGGAAATTCAGAGTAAGTGGTGGATATAGCTCCCAGCTCTTCAAGAGATAGTAACATGTTTTTACTTAATAACATTTTCAAAGTATCCACTTCCTTAGGATTCCAATAGAGATGTTCAGTTCAGTTCAGTTCAGTTGCTCAGTCGTGTCCGACTCATTGCGACCCCATGAATCTCAGCACACCAGGCCTCCCTGTCCATCACCAACTCCCAGAGTTCACTTAGACTCACGTTCATTGAGTCAGTGATGCCATCCAGCCATCTCATTCTCAGTCGTCCCCTTCTTCTCCTGACCCCAATCCCTTCCAGCATCAAAGTCTTTTCCAGTGAGTCAACTCTTCGCATGAGGTGGCCAAAGTACTGGAGTTTCAGCTTTAGCATCATTCCTTCCAAAGAAATCCCAGGGTTGATCTCCTTGCAGTCCAGGGGACTCTCAAGAGTGTTCTCCAACACCATAGTTCAAAAGCATCAATTCTTCAGCGCTCAGCCTTCTTCACAGTCCAACTCTCACATCCATACATGACTACTGGAAAAACCATAGCCTTAACTAGACGGACCTTAGTCAGCAAAATAATGTCTCTGCTTTTGAATATGCTATCTAGGTTGGTCATAACTTTTCTTCCAAGAAGTAAGCGTATTTTAATTTCATGGCTGCAATCACCATCTGCAGTGATTTTGGAGCCCCCAAAAATAAAGTCAGCCACTGTTTCCACTGTGTCTCCATCTATTTCTCATGGAGTGATGGGACCAGATGCCATGATCTTCGTTTTCTGAATGTTGAGCTTTAAGCCAACTTCTCCACTCTCCTCTTTGACTTTCATCAAGAGGCTTTTTAGCTCCTCTTCACTTTCTGCCGTAAGGGTGGTGTCATCTGCATATCTGAGGTTATTGATATTTCTCCCGGCTATCTTGATTCCAGCTTGTGTTAGTTGGAATATTTTAGGAACTTTTGATCAGATACCATATTTCTAAGCAGAGGAAGTTTTGCTGACTAAATCGGGAAGGAAGGACTTAACACTAAATAGATAACTCAGCCAATATGTACATGAATAAAGAATTAGAGAATACATTATCTAAACACATCTACACATATCGAGGTACATTATCCATACAAATCTACATGCAGATACTGAGATGATCTATTTTTAAAGTGATTTTCATATTTCTATCTCAGGACTCAAAAAACTGTAATTATAGAAAATGAAGCTTTATATTTAAGTGCTGATATATTTCTTCAGTTATAGGATGCAATTTTAAATTTTAATGTTTTCTTCACAGCAGTTTTCCATTCTCATTCTAATTTATTTTTCTAGTAAAAGTGCTATGCTTATTTTAGGGGGTCAGAAACAAGATTAAAATAACATTATTAGATATTCTTTTATAAGGAGAGGCAATGTTCATGAAATTAATAATATTTTTGCTTCCAGTCTGCTTAAATACTTGAAATGGGTTAAAAATTTCTTAAAAAAAAAATTAAAAAAGCAGACGCCAATGTGGTGTTTTAGAAAGATTCTCCAATGTGAGTTGGTGCCACTTGAAGACAGGCAATGCTTACTCCATCCTGGGACTGACTGGGAGAAGGACAAGTAGGCCATTTATCACCTCTTCAGCCAACTGGTGCTCAGAGGTTTAATACCTTTTTCGGAGGTGACAAAAATAATTACCTTATTTTAAAAAATGTGTTGGTGATAGCCCTGTAACCTCTCCTCAGGAAAATAGTGCATTTTTTCTCTTCCTTGTTTATGTTTAAATGGAGTCTTTTCTTCCTCCCAATATCGAACCATCCCCTCTGCAAGTCCAAACAAAAATGGGTGAGATCGGCAAATTACATTAGACCAAAATAGTAAAGAAAAGGATCTTGATTTTTTTATTTTCTTTTAATTGGAGTCACCACCCAGGTGCCATGAATTCTATGATTAAATTCCCATAATCTGTAAAAGAGATTATTTCCTCTTACTCAAAGTTCCTTGGAAATAGCTAATATCAAATACCAAATGTGAAGCTGTTTCAAACCACTGTGGTTTACTTTACTACAGTAGCATTGCCCGCATGGAATATTTTTAATTCCTTCTTTTTTGTTTGTGTCTGTTGTGTGTATTTAGTTACTTTATCCTTTTGAAAGTCTTCTTCCCAGTTTATGTTTGGAAAAATGGAGCACTTATTTAGATACATGTTTGCTTATGGGTCATGACTTCCCTAAAAAACAAACTAATTCTTGTGTCTCAGAGCCAAAATTTTAGTTTTGGGCTGATAGTGATTCACTGTTTGTTCTCTTTAAATCTTAAGTCTTTTAATTTTGATGTTCATCCATTCCAAATTAGAATTTTATCAAGGTCAAGATTATTCATGAGTCATAACCACTACACTTAAATTTGGGTAATTGGAAGCTGCTTTACATACACAGATTAAGCAAATAATGATGTCATAAATTAGTGCAGATGATTTTTTCCCCCTAAACTTTGGTAGCAGTGAGGCCTACTTGTTGGAGGCCTATTCAATGTTGCTTTAGGAAAACAGGCTCTTGAGTCGCAGCGACATGAGCATAGCATACAGTTAGCCCCCTGCATCTGACCCCCGGCATCTGAATCACCGTTGGAGGAGTCAGTCCCACCAGGTAGTTGGATACAGGAGGGCTGACTGTTCTATGCCATTTATAGAATAAGGATTTGAGCACCTGTGGATCTTGGTGTTTGTAGGGGTGCTGGAGCCACACCCCCGGATACCAGGGCACAGCTGTGTGTAGTTACATTACTGTCACATGGCATACCATGGCACGTAACTTAACTGAATTCAGGATGAAGACATTTGGAATCAGGGTTACCTTTTTGTGACCTGCTTCTTGACAGTGTAGGCTCTTCTGTAATCAGTGGGGATAGTCACAGTAGGGAGCCTCAAGCATCCTCTAGCAGAGAACACCCACGATTTTAATTTTGCCTTCATACGTCAGGTTTTTAAAATTACAGTTTCCCTTAATGTTGATGTTCACTTTCAGAAAGGAGATACACGAGGAGACCACATGTACCTGATTTGCTCTACTCCTCTTAGGGCTGGATGTGGGTTTCCTCCTCCCAGGACTGAAACTCAGACTGGCATAAATTTAATTTTCTCTTCAACATTGGAGTGGTAACTCATAAACTAAGAGATGTGCTAGTGAAGTGAAAGGCACTCAGTCATGTCCGACTCTTTGCGACCAGTCCATGGAAATCACCAGGTCAGAATACTTTCTCCAGGGGATCTTCCCAACCCAGGGATTGAACCCAGGCCTCCTGCATTGCAGGCAGATTCTTTACTGTCTGAGCCACAAGGGAAACCCAAGAATACTGGAGTGGGTAGCCTATCCCTTCTCCAGTGGATCTTCCCAACCCAAGAATCGAACACGGGTCTCCTGCATTGCAGGCAGATTCTTTACCAACTGCACTATCAGGGAAGCCAAGGGATGTGTTAATGTGATATTAAATCAAACATTAAATCTGCAACACTCAGATGAAGCGTATGCTCCGCCATGTGCATTGCGTGTGGCATGTGCTTAGTGAATGGGATATAATTGAGTTTTAATAGGCAGCTCTGAAAACTGCCAGCCTGTCAGGTGCCATTAGTCTGCACATCAAGAGTTCCCATTAAATATACCTATGTTTAAAACTTTTCAGTTTTTAATAAATTATCACCAAGACATCATAAATATGGATTTCAGTGTGTGCTACTAAGAGTTTCATTGGGACCTAATGGTGTGCTGCGATTCATGGGGTCGCAAACAGTCAGACACGACTGAGCAACTGAACTGAATGGTATATAAATCTCTGAAGCTGTATGATTTTTACCATAGTTCACTGGAACATTGCAACATAATCATATTTAGGTTCAGTCTTTTTTCAGAACAGTTTCTATTTTGCTAAGACTAAACTATTATCACTTTATTCATTAAATCCATTTTTTAAAACCATCTAGGTGCTTTGCTTTCCCAAGGATGTGATCTGTTGTGTCCTATGTACAGTAGAAAAAAATGTACAGTAACTCCAGGATCATCATCTTGAAGGTCAAAAAGACTCCTAATCTAGAAATCAGTATTCACTACAAAGCATCCAGTTTGATGACATGCCCTTGGGTGCTGATAGATATGGTAACACTAAAGTTTCAGACTTGGCGTTACATACCCTTCAATGTAAATTACACATTCTTTTCTTTCCATTTCTTCCATACTTTTACTCATACGTTATTTTGCACGTAAATATTTTTGAACACACTGTAAACAACTATTGCTCATTACAAAAATAAATGCTCACCACTGTCAGGAGTTACTCATTGTTTATACCACTTTGTGGTGGTGGTGATAGTGTTGTTCAGTCACCAAGTTGTGTCCAACTCTACGATCCCATGGACTGCAGCTTGCCAGGCTTCCCTGTCCCTCACCATCTCCCAGAGTTTGCCTAAGTTCATGTCCATTGAATTGGTGATGCCATCCAACCATCCCATCTTCTGTGATATATCTACCTTGTGGTACAGTATATAAATTTCATGCTACAAAGAACAGTGACATCAGATTTTCTTAGAGTAGACTTAAATTTTTTTTTTCAAAATCAGATTCTACAGTCTGTGTTGTCATTTTACCTCAATACATCTTCCCACTATTTTGATGCATAAATTATGCTTTTATATTATGGTGATTTCAATTTTAATATAATATTGCTGGCTTATGGCTTGATAAACATATTACATCCATAAATATAGAAATTCACAGTGTGTGTGGTGTGTGTGTATGTGTGTATAGCTATGGCATTTAGTGTGAAGAACCAAAATTTTTTCCGTACTCATCAGTTTTTTTTATGTTTCTGGTGGTAGGGAAGGAAGTCAGTCTTTGCCAACATGTAAAATGTATAATAATTTTGTCAAGCTAACTCATTTCATTGCTACAATTTGAAATCAGAAAGTTGTGGGGGATCAACCTAGAGTTTATGAGGAGAAAGAATATGTGAAAATGAGGCACTCTCCGGGAATTAATAAGGTGAGTTACTGTGTGTGTAGAGAAGAGGGTGTTTTGGATCGGAGAAAAATTTCGCAGCAGAGAGTTGAAGCATGGTTAAAATACATCTAGGTTATGTTTAGTTATCAAAACCTGACTGCAGTGAGACTGATAATTAAAAGATGGACATAGTTTATAATAGCCCTTGTAAATCTTTAGATGTTCAACAAAATAACTTGCTCTTGAGGCCAGATGATTTAATAAAAATTATTTAATTAGGTAATTCCTATTTAATCAACATTTCATTATAATAGATGTCATAGGACTAAATAATTGGGGATTGCAGGTTCTTATTGTTAGAGAAAGAATACATTTTTTCTTTTATTAGGCCATCTTAAGGAACAGTTTTCCCTCCAGTAGCATTTTTGTCTCTTGAATAATAGACTAACAGAAGAGGATCTTTTTTTTTTTTTCCCTAAATATGTTTTTTCTTTACTTTTGGCATTGTCTTTATTGCTTCCAATTATGATTGTGAGAAAATTGCAATAGAAATGGTTTATAACTTCTAGCTTGGTTTAGTCATCAAAGCTCACCAGCAAACACATATATTGTGAGAAAACTGAGTTAGCCACAACTAGACCATCAGCATGTGAAGACACAATGTCTTCTGTTCCCCAGTCGCCATTTTTTGCCTATTTATGCTTTATTCTGTTTAAAGTTCAATATTTTGCTGATTGTAATTGTAGGTAAAGTGAAAATCTATTTCATTTTGAATTACAAATAGAAAAGACATCAAATTCTTAGATCTAAAGACTTATTTAGACTATGATTATAACGTAAAGCAAGATGAGCTAAAGAACTAGATTTCTGGGCACATTTTGACTCAAAATATATATACTTTGTGTATACCAAGAGTAGCTTTTATATCTGTATCTGTCACTTTCTAAGATTCATTAATTTGTTCATCAAGCAGTTATTGCTTTCTGTGTACTAGTGTTTAAGGTATCAAATAAAGCCTAAGGGAAATAATTCTGTAAAATACCAAAGTATAAACTATTTCATATCATTACAAGTTTTATGTGTATATAATAGTGACTTGTTTTTTGACAAATAGAGACAAGAACTTAGACTTCTGTGAAAAGTGACAACAAGTTATCTATTATAGTGCCCATACAGTACCTTTTAAAATTCAGTGAATTTAAAACATCTCCTGTCCAGTAATGCCAACTAATAAGTAGCAAAGTATGGTATATTTTTTAATGAAATGAACAATGCTGTGTTGTCCATAGTTAAAGAGACTAATTAAAGTACATAATCTGATAATTCCAAGTAGTAATACTTAATGAAACTTTTATAACTTAACAAATCCAGGTTGTTCACTTTGATATATAAAAAAAAGACAAAGTCAAACAAAATATGATAAAAATGACAGAACTAATCACTGGATCATAGCATCGAGTTTTACTTACTACCAGCGCTTTAGCCAGGGTTTGGTCCAGGGGCTCAGGATCAGGCAGGTGTGATCTTCTCGGTCTTGCTTCTTTCCTTTCCCTCTTGCTGCAGCTCTTGGAAGACTGGTCTGTACATGGCCTCCACAGTATCTATGAAACATGGCAGGGGGCAGAAGTACAGCTCTTTTCTCCTCTCAGACTTGATCAGTTATGACTAGGCCCTGCTGCTTCTTATTCATTTTCTTCATGTCATTCAAATGCTTAATTGGAAATTTTAAATGTAATTGTGACCCAACTGCGTTTGAGGTCTCCTGTATCCAGTTTTAAAAAGTTTTTTTCCCCAGCTCTCTTTGCAGCTCACACACCCTAGCCAATTGGCCAATGAAATCCAGAAGACAGAAGCTAGTGCAGATTTAAGGGAAAACTTTCGCTTTTGTAATAAGGTACTGCTTGTCTTCCTGTTTTCTTTTCTCCCCTGGAAATCAGAAAATACCTTATAATTAAAAAATTACTTTATATTTATCAAAAGAACACTTTCAAGTGGACTGAAATTTTTATAATTATTAATATGAGCTTGTGGCTATGGAGGGACTTTATAAATTTCTTGTTGTTTAGTTGCTGTAAACTAAACAACTTGTGTTTTTATCTATCAACTTGTGTTCTTAATCTGTTGATTCAAAATAACCTGTATTTTGTATCTAACAATCTTTGCCTTGCTGACGGATTCTTTTAAAATGTTATGCTTATATTTTGTAAATAGTTTAAGAAGCCATATTTATTAACCACATTCCAAGTAAAACAAATGTTCTGTTAAGAAGGCTTTATCCTTTGTCCCTTCTTGCTGTTAAAAGTGTAATACGTTGAGAATGACCACGAACCAACACTAAGTGTTTGGATAGTGGTAACTGGAGGGAACACAGGGAGAGAGAGGATTCTCAAAGGATCTAGAGAGAAAGGAAGTTAGAGATGAGAAGTCTCAGAACTGACAGAAAAAAAAAAATGTGCAAACAAGAATATATTTTCCTGTCTTCAGATTAATGAACAAACACCTAGACTATTTAAAAGATGTATTTAATTCTAGGCTTTTACAAGCCTGAATTTGTCACCATAGCATCAAGATGGGAAATTAGGAAAGAGTGCTAATTTAAATTTAAAACAGCTAGAAATACAATACATGGTATGTATGATAATCTTCTCATCTATCAACAAATGCCTACTGATGCCACATGAGCTATTTTAACTGCAGTTATAAATCTCAGTAGAATGTGTAGAGGTGATTGGCTAACAGAGTACTGGTTCTTAAATACTCTGTCCAACACAAATTTTAATTGATGCAGCCCCTTTAATACTAATGAAGAGTTTCCTGTTAAACTTTGGGGGGAAAATTCACCATCAAATAATAAATAAGGGATATATAACCTTATTTTAGGAGAAGGCAATGGTACCCCACTCCAGTACTCTTGCCTGGAGAATCCCATGGATGGAGGAGCCTGGTGGGCTACAGTCCATGGGGTCGCTAAGAGTCAGACACGACTGAGTGACTTCACTTTGACTTTTCATTTTCATGCACTGGAGAAGGAAATGGCAACCCACTCCAGTGTTCTTGCCTGGAGAATCCCAGGAAAGGAGGAGCCTGGTAGGCTGCCATCTATGGGGTCGCACAGAGACACGACTGAAGTGACTTAGCAGCAGCAGCAGCAACCTTATTTTAAGTTGCTTATCTTAATAGTTTATTTATAAACACAGTTTTCTTTCAGTTAGATATATCTTTTTTTTCCTCAGCTTCAAGATTTTGGAGCTGTAGTAATCTGGAATGATTAACGATTTTATACTTGATGAGTCTTCTCCCTGAGGGTTACTTGCTTCCCTCAGAGCTGTGGATTTATCATGCTCAACCCCAGGATAAATGTCTTAAATTCCCTTCTGCCACATTATTTTCCATATGGTGGATTGTTAGACACTCTGTTGCAGAACAGTATTCCTACAGTACACTCCCTCTGCCCAAGGCTCTTTGACCATCAGTCAGTCAGTCAGTTCAGTCACTCAGTCATGTCCAACTCTTTGCGACCCCATGGACTGCAACACTCCAGGCCTCCCTGTCCATTGCCAACTCCAGAAGTTTACTCAAACTCATGTCCATTGAGTCTGTGATGCCTTCCAACCATCTCATCCTCTGTCATCCCCTTCTCCTGCTTTCAATCTTTCCCATCATCAGGGTCTTCTCCAATGAGTCAGCTCTTCGCATCAGGTGGCCAAAGTATTGGAGTTTCAGATTCAGCATCAGTCCTTCCAGTGAGCACCCAGGACTAATCTTTAGGATGGACTGGTTGGATCTCCTTGCAGTCCAAGGGAGTCTTGACTCCCTTGAGTCAAGAGTCTTCTCCAACACCACAGTTCAAAAGCATCAATTCTTTGGTGCTCAGCTTTCTTTATGGTTCAACTCTCACATCCATACATGACCACTGGAAAAATATAGCTTTGACTAGATGGACCTTTGTTGGCAAAGTAATGTCACTGCTTTTTAATATGCTGTCTAGGGTGGTCATAACTTTTCTTCCAAAGAGCAAGCATCTTTTAATTTCATGGCTGCAGTCACCATCTGCAGTGATTTTGGAGCCCAAAAAAATAAAGTCTGTCACTGTTTCCACTGTTTCCTCATCCATCTATTTGCTATGAAGTGATGGGACCGGATGCCATGATCTTAGTTTTCTGAATGTTGAGTTTTAAGCCAGCTTTTCACTCTCCTCTTTCACTTTCATCAAGAGGCTCTTTAGTTCTTCTTTGCTTTCTGCCATAAGGGTGATATCTTCTGCATATCTGAGATTATCTTTGACCATATCAGTTATTGAAACCTGATCAATCATGGTTTGGTACTGAGGCTGGACCAGTTGATTTGTAGGATGTTCTCACTGAGCAATCTAGAGAATACAAATCAAGACATGTCATGTTCAAGAAGCAATGTTAAGTAAAGCAATGTGTTCTAATGTATTCCTTCAAGACATAATCTGGCCCGTGAAATAGATATATTTTTATATACAGCATTTATGTGAGATCATTTTGATTTCTAGAATTGGTCATATTTTTTTCATTTTTGGACTCTGATATTTAAATTTTCTGTTTCATATTGTGTTTTACATGCTGTAGCCATTTTATATAAGCAAAGATAATTTTTTTGCAATGCAAGTAAGTGTTCCATAAACTCACATGTAGACTACTGGTTATAACCAAATATAGTTAAGTCATAAGCACTCTTCTGAAATAAAAATTCTTTGACTTCAGCTTCTGAAGTTATTAGTACCTATGTATAATTTTCTATCATATTTAAAAACCTAACACACACACACATATACAATGAAATATCACTCAGCAATAAGAGGAATGACATAATGCCATTTGCAGCAACATGGATGTACCTAGAGATTATGAAATAAAGTAAGCCAGAGAAAGACAAATAGCATGATATAACTTATATGTGGAATCTAAAAAGATGCTATAAATGAACTGATTTACAAAACAGAAACAGACTCACAGACTTTGAAAACAAACTTACGGTTACCAAATGAGAAAGGTGGTGGAGGGGAAGGATAAATTAGGAATTTGGGATTAGCATATACACACTCCTAGACATAAAACAGATAAACAACAAGGACCAACTGTTTAGCAGAGGGAACTCTACTCAATATTCTGTAATAACCTATATAGGAAAAGAGTCTGAAAAACAGTGGATATATATGTGTGTACTGAACCACTTTGTTGTACATCTAAAACTAACACAACATTGTAAATCAACTATACCTGAATATAAAATTTAAAAATTTAAAAATAAAATCTAACATGCATTGAGCTAATTTTTCATAATTATTGCTGTTTGATAATTCAAAATATCAGAATTGTTACTTAATATGCAGTTTCATTCTATTCAAACTTATATACTAAATTATCCAAGAATTGCAAGTAATGGCATGTCTTAAATCACCTGTGTATAATATGTGTTATCAATTTTATTTTAAAAGGCACTTGACATTTATTCAGTAGTCCAAATAAATTATGTCTTCATAAGTGAATTTTCTGGACTCCTGAAAGTTAGCATTTATAAATACAGTAAGTCAAGTTTATTGTGTTGATAAAATTATACATAACTTCATCTTAATGACTCATTTACAGTCAAACAAAATTTATTGCATGTTGCCTCTTCTCTTCCCACCACCATTGTTTACCACCTCTGCTGTGTGCAATTGCTTTTGCACTTTTTAAAAATTTGCATTTATTCTTCTCTCTTTTGTCCCCTTTCCCCGAGGCTTCTCCTATACTTTTGTCCTTTGATGCTAGAGAAATGTTTTTGTTTTTTATAGCTATGGCCTCACCATAAAAGAATTTCATTTCAGCCTTGGTGATCTCACCAACTTTAGTTGATGTAGAGAATATCATTTAAAATGGGATTTAGCGGTATGAAACAAGAATTCTAACCTCAGTGGAGCTTAAGCAAGTTTGAGTTTCTTTTTCATGCCAGTGAGCAGTTAAGTGCTGGTGCTACGTGGAACTCTGTTAGGTTGTAAGTGTCCCAGGCTCTCCCACATTTTCTCCCCCAAAGTTGCAACAAGACTCCTCTACCACATTATGTCAGATCTTGAGGAAGAACTAGGAGATAGAAGTCTGGTGCCTTAATAGCAAAGCTTTCTTGAAATCTCTAGAAGATTTGCACTTACTCTTATTGAACAAAACTGCCTTTTGGGCATCCCTAGCTACAAGAGAAACCAAGAAGTAAAACATAGGCAACTTCAAACAAGATTGAAATCCCATTTTATGGAAGAAAAGGAAAATGGATTTTGAGTAGCATTGTTTGGTTTGTAACATTGTATCAACATGATTTCTAATTTTGATTTCTTTTTCCCATAATAGCTCACTTTTTTTCTCATGCTTGCAAACTCGGTAGCTTCCTTGTACATATTTCATGTGAATGATTACTGTTATTGAAGGATTGAATTTTAAGTTATATGAGTGTTATCATATAAGACCTTTTGACTGTGCAAAAGATTTAAAGTTTAATTTGGAGAAAGAGTTCTCACATGAAACATTTATAGAAAATGAGAATTTAAACTTGCTAATTTTCTTGTATCAAAAGTAGATGTAGTAACAGAAGGGGAAAACTTGAGAAAATTAGCAGGTTTAAAATGTCTTCACATTATCAATAAAACACCAGGAACAGATTCAGCTGTGTTGTCCTCACAAAGGAACAAAGGGGTCACTTCTCCCCGGTGGAGTGTCCACGGTGTCACGACCAAGATACAAGAATCTTCGTGTGTACTCTAGCTTCTGCCTGCCCTTCTTCATGTGTCTTACACATTTACTGAGAAGGAGAACAGGAAACATAAGCTCATAAGCACGTATTTAGAGCATTTCTGATGCTAATGGAAACGGGCACATTTCTCTGTTATTTTCTCTTTACCTTTAATAGTTCACCCCACTGATTTTGTTACTCAACTTTGTAACTCTTTAAGTGTTAAACATTTTTTTTTTCCATAAGCAGACCATGTATCAAATGTAATGGGAATTTGACATGAAAAGATATTTCAAATAGAGAAGAAAACAACTATTATAAAAATGTTTGAAGTTTGAGTATTTACCTTGTTTAATTTCCATAAATCATCATCTGATACACTGATATTAAGATACATCTGATAATAAAATTGGACAAGTTTATATTTTAAACTTTTCCCCTTGCAACTGGATTATTTATCCTTAATGTTTTGAATTGTTCTTCTTAATTGCCTTAGGGGTGATCATCATACATGATGATGTTTCAAAGTAGTCCATATTAGAATTTGTTTCATTCCAAGCACTGATTCTTGTTTTTTTGTGTGTTTTTTTTTAATAAATTTCCTTGAGAGAAGTAAGTTTTGCAGGTTCATTGGTATTTGCACTTTCATTTGGATGAAAGATGAGAGTGTGTTGCACTAGGGCAGAGGGGATGAAGGAAGGGGTATTCTCATGGGTGCTTCAGAGGCCCATCACCCTCAGCCACTCCGAGGGTGGAGGAGAGGTGTGGAGAAGATGCTCATCATTTGAAAAAGCCAGACCTTCATGTGTGCCAGCTGCCAGGAAACACTCATAGCTTTTATCTGTATCCTGATCGCTTTAAACCAACTCAGGGACCATCTGTTGCTAAAAGAGGAGCTCAATTATTTTTCAGGGGCCGTGGGCCAGAGAGCAGGATAATAGAAACAGATAATGTCAATGTTGACTATATATTAGATACTATTTTATTCTCTTTTTAGAAAGCCTGCATTGAGACTTTGTTCCATTCTGCTTCCTCAGGGAAATAGCCTGTTCAGGTCATTGGAAATAACATGTCAGATTTGAAAAGAGATTTCATTTGTAGCCAAAAACCTGCTAAATATATTTAGAAAATGTAGTGACTAATATTTTAAACTGTTTCCACAATAACAGTGTTGGTCATGTCAGGATTTACCATTCTGCATTGGAAATGACTTGTTAAGTCTGAAAAGAGACTCTATGGGCAGCCAAATGTACTTGCTAAGTGTGTTTAGAAAAGATTTTTACTAATACAAAGTTTTTTTTTTTAAACATAGCATATTAATTTTAAGCAATACTACTGATTGAAATCATTAGGTAGCTTCGGTAGCTGTAAGAGAAGTTAATTTGGTGGTGTTCATTTTAACATTTCTAGCCATTTCCAGTTTAATGGGAGAAGAGGAATAAGATTCACCTGCAAATATTGGAACTTTCAATATTTAGGGTTATCATGAAGCAGTATTTCCAGGGAGTGTAGAGCCCGTATTTTCTTTCCAGATCGTAAGCCTGCTTTGATTATCCTATTTTATTTTATCTTTAGAGGGAGCATAGGGTGGTTGAACCAGCATGGACTTCGGGGTCAGTATAGGATTTGAACTAGCACTGCACTAGGTGGTGTATGATCCCAACACTTCTGAGTCAGTTTCTCACCTATAAACTGGGGGAAAGAGTGTATACCATCTAGCTTTGTAAACTCACATGAAACACTGCCTCGTATTAGCTACTGGTAAAGTATTGTTCTCTATCCAGGGCCTATCCAAATTATTAAATCCATCATTGTGATCCCCAGTCTTACCTTCAGGGTTTTCAACTGAGGTTGCGTGAATCAGGTCCTCAGATGGAATAAAGTTCATCTGAATATCCATTTATTAATGTACTATCTGCTAGCTCAATACATATTTAATTACATATTTAATTACATTGTTCTTTTCAACATAGCACTGACCTCCCCATTGCCAAAGCCAGCGAACAGTGATCAGAACTCCACATTCCATGTTTGTTTACACAATGGTCTGTCAGGTGTGGGGCCACAAGAGGAGTCACATGAGAGGCACAGGAAAACAAAGTCTGTCCTACCCGTAGGAAGGGGTCCTGGGGAGGTTCTGGTGAAGAGGCAGAAAGCAGGGGTGAGAGGAAAGCTGAGACTGCAGCCTTTCCTGGGACAGAAATGCCATTATTTCTTCAGATATCGCTTCTGCCCTCCAGTCTCTACCCTTCAACTGAATGTTCATTGGTCCTCTCCGCTGTCCCCTCTGTGCCCTGTTCTGTGTGGTCTATGTCTGTTGTGCTTTTTCTCTGGTTTTCTCAGGATGTTTTCTACTGATCTACATACCAGTTCACTAACCCTCGCTTTTCCCCTAATACTATCAATCCAATCTGTTGAGATCTGCTTTCAGTTATTACATCTTACAGTTTTCAAATTTCAGGGTTTTTTTTTTTTTTTCAGTAAATTCAGTTTCTTTGATAGCATGCTTCATCTTGTCATCCATTTTCTTAAGCATATTAGTCACCATGTTTTACAGTACCTGTTTCAATATCTGGCTTATCTGTGTTTTGATTTGTACTGTCTTTTCTTTTTCCCTAGGTTTCTTTCCTCTTAGTCTTGTTTGTAGTGTGGTTGAAAGTTTTCCTGAGAATCTCACATTGCACATGAAAAGCTTTAACTGTCATAAAACCGTGTTGTTTTTCCCACAGAGGGTTTACTGTATCCTCTGATCATTGGGTTGGCTTCCCTTGTGGCTCAGCTGGCAAAGAATCCGCCTGCGAAGCGGGAGACCTGGGTTCCATCCCCAGGTTGGGAAGACCCCCTGGAGAAGGGAATGGCTACCCACTCCAGTGTTCTGGCCTGGAGAATCCCACTGACTGTAGAGTCCGTGGGGTCACCAAGAGTCGGACTCAACGGAGCAACTTTCACTGGGCTTCACTGATCATCAGGTAGGTTAGGGACCGACGACTCCAGTCAGAGTGTGGCGTGGCTGGAGGCTCATCTCTAGTCTTTGCAGGGGTCATTCTGCTCCCATTTCCCCACGTCCTAGGGAGCTGTCATGCAGAAGAACCATGTGAGAGCCCGTGGGTTTATGCACTCCCTCTTCTTGGCCAAGTCCTAAGCTTTGATTTTGGTTTCCTCAGCACAGTGATACTGATGAAAATGTTCTTTTTAGATTTTTACATGGCTGCTTTGCTTCTTTCCCCAGGCAGTTTGAAAATTAAGCCAGTGCCTCAAGAGCAAAACCATAAGTTTCAGACTTAGGTCTCTTATCTCACCTTCTCTCCAGGATCTGAGCCCCTCATGTCCTGACTGCAGCCTCAAATGTCACTGTGCTGTCTCTCTAGTCAGAGTAGATAGTGTGCCAGACAGACAGAATGCCATAAGTCTTACTTTTTTTTTTTTTTAATAACGTCTCTGTTCTTTGCCTGGATTCTCAAACTTTTCCCATTCATGGACCGCATGTTACCTGAGGGAGAAAGTAGCCCTTAAAATGTCAATTCACCTCTCAGCTATTTTTCCCCCCTGAAGATCTTGGCCACTGAAGCCCAAGTGCCTTCACATTTTTATCTTCAAGTAGGTGTATGTCGTTTTTAATTTTATCTCACATTTTCTAGTTTTCAACAGGAGTATCATTTTGTCACAAGCTGTTCCATTATGGTTAGAAGTGGAATTCACTCAGTAAGCCATCTTAATAATTATCATGAGGTTAGTATGGCTTAATGACTAAGGGAACAAGGTTTTTGATAGGTTCATGGTTTAAAGTCCACTTACTGTGTTTGAGATGTTTACCCACTGAAAGTTCAATTTTATCATCTGTAATTTTTAGTAAGATTTTTGTGAGACTAAATTGGAAAGAAAATGGACTTAATTTGTTATCCAAGGTGAGAATGACTTGTGTGCTTATGTAGTCTCTGATTTCCCTCTTTAATTTCAATTTTTGCTTCCTAAAAACACTCACTTTCTTACTAGATCTTCACTAATTAAGGAGACACATACATACACACACATATACATATATGTAAAGACAGACAGACAGAAACATGGATGGGTCTACTTTTTCAGAAAGAATCTGTTCTACCAATCTGTCAGAAACATAAGTAACCAACTTAGAAGAGATTTTAGGATTGTTCCTATGACCTGCTGACTTTAAGACTCAGAGTCTGCCTCTGACATCAACTGTAGTGTGCAGATGCCAAGTGCACAGCTTTGAGCATCTTTAATTGTAGACACAGTGTGAAATAGATTACCACTTCCTCTCTGAGCCTGGTTGGCCCAAATGCACGGGAAATGTGGGAGATTGCTTAGTTGTGGTGGCTAAATTTATGCCAAATAAAACTAATAAACAGGTCAGAGACAGCTGAGTCTACTCCCTATCACTTTCTCAACTTTATCTTCCTCTGACCAGATTTTCTTCCCAGACAATGATTTCTTCCAATTCAGACTGAATTCTAGTACCCACAGTCATCTCATTTTATACTCCATGTCCTTCTGCTTCGATCTTTTCATCTATCTTAGAGGAACCTGCAAGTTCTTCCTTTTGTGTCCTGTAATATGTAAGTAACTTGGTGCTAAAGTATGTTTATTTTTCTACTGATACATATGCTGTATATAATGTTCATGGGGGAGCTGATTGACCAAGGCAGAGACTGCATACACACACACAGCAATTTTCATTATGGTCCTTGATGCAATATTCAACATTACAAATCCTGACATCTTCATAAATCTATGAGAGTTTTGGGGGTTGCTTTTTCATTTTTTAGTTAACACCTATAAAAACTGTATATTTGTTTCCCAGAAAACTAACATATGCGTATCTTACTAAAGAGTTTATATGATATCATCATATTCACTGACAGTAGATTAAAGATACTTATATTAGAATATCCACTGATATTTGAGGGAAAAGGTATAACAAGAAGAAGTAAATATGTTTGCTTATCAATTGTATTAATTTTCAAGCAATTATAGGACAATTCCATAGGTCAGTAGTCATAACACTTCTTTCTTTATTGTTTTTAATTGTCATTTGCTTTTGTTAGATCAATAGCAGGATACTTTCACTTTAGGGAACAAATCATCCTAAATTCCTAGGATCCTTGACCTTGCTCATTGGGCTGGACTTAAACGATTCCAACCTTGTTTATACTGACCTTGAGAGATTTTTGTCATATGCAAACCAATGGTACTGGTACTGGTCCTGTGAGTAACATTAAGCTTAGATGACATCTCAACCAAGATGGATGCTGCTTGCAGCTGCCTCAATGTGGCATTTGTTCAGTGCTTTAAATTATAACTCTTTAGGGCGAGGGTGCGATGATTTGGGAAAATGGCATTGAAATGTATATTATTATCATGTGTGAAACGGATTGCCAGTCCAGGTTCGATGCATGGGACAGGGTGCTCGGGGCTGGTGCACTGGGATGACCCTGAGGGATGGGGTGGGGAGGGAGATGGGGGGGGTTCAGAATGGGGACACATGTACACCTGTGGCTGATTCATGTCAATGTATGGCAAAAACCACTACAATATTGTAGAGTAATTAGCCTCCAATAAAAATAAATAATAAATACAATATAATTCTTTGTTTTAGAATCAGCAGATTATTAATGAATGGCATGTGTCTGGGTAATAAATAAAACTTCTTGAAAGCTCATGCATGGGAAAAATGTTGTCCAGAGAAAGCATTGTTTCTTTCATTCCATATTCATCCAGAAACTTTAGGTTATATGAAAAAACTTCCAGAGTAGACTTGTTTTCAAGTGCTAGATAAGAAAAGGACACAGTAAAACTTGCTATAGAGTGAATTCTTGTTACAGCTCCTTCTGACCCACTACTCTGAGTACCCTTTAAAAGTGTGTTGGCTTATAAATGTTTATTAAAAATGTATAGACAGTGTAGCCTAAAATCATCAGAAGACAGTTTAGCTAGTTTTAGTCAGATTAATCCTATCAGGCATTAAAAGATGGTTTTGTCTGAAGAAATTTTGTATTCTTTGGAAGTAGCTATTGGAGAAAAGCCCAGTGCTTAGTGACTTAGTTGAAATGTCAGCATACAATTCAATTAAAAATAGCCTTCACTTTAAATTGTTTTCCTAAATATAGAAAATATATAAGGTCTTTGTAGGTAATTTTTAAAAAGCAGAAATATATTAAAATAACTACCTGTAACATTACCATTAGTGCCTACATATTCTCAAGCTATATTCAGAGAAAATAAACTCATGCTTAAAATACTAATTCATAGCCCACTTTTAAAGTATAATATTCACTATTATCCATATCCTGAACTATTCCTTAAGAATAAGAATTTTAATGACTGAATTACCTCATTTCTACTTAAATGTTTTGTTTATGATATTGTTATTAACTTTAATATTAGTTCCTCAAATGATGCCTCTTCTCCAGCTCCTCTTTTTCTATGGAATTCCCAATTCTCCTAGAATTGTTTATAATATTTATATTTTTTTTCCTTATTTTTATAGTCTCACCATTTTCCTCTAAATTTTGAAAGACTTCGCAAGGATTATTTTTATTTCACTGATTTTTTTTTTTCCCCACAGAATGCCTCTTTAGTGATTTTGAATTAAGCAGTTCGACAATTATCTTACTTTGGGCCCTTTTTGTGGAGACAGTGTGATATTTTGAAATAATCTCCTGTGTTGTATAGCTTTATAAAAAAGTCATTTAGTCTAATTTTCAAAGTGAATTTTTTGAAGCTGTTTTGTAATTTCACAGCTGATCATTTTCTCTAATCTCCAGCCTATAAATGAATGAAAATTAACCCATACTGGAAGTTGAGGTGGCTTTTGTTAGAGGGTATATGAGTTCCTGTTAAATAGAACATTTTAGGCCCTGTTAAACAAGAACATGGCTACAAGAGCTTTAAATTCTTTCAGCTTCTGTCCCTTTTTTATATAATTAAAACTCCTCTCTCTATATTTACATTCAGTGATAATCTTAGAGGAATGGAGTTAAAAATACATACTCAAGTCACATCTATATATGTCATATATAAGATTATAACATGAAAATAAAACATACATATGTATATGAACTGTTTCAAATGCTTCACTCATTTTAAAATAAAATATCCTAATGGTTAGATTTTTCCGCAAATATCTTTTATTCCCTTACTCTACTAAGTGAATTGGCTCAACTCCCAAAATACCAGATGTAATAAATCTTCCCAAAGAGAAGCCTATTAAATTTAATATCTAAATATAAATTGAGAAATATTTATCCTGACAGTTCTAAAATTCAAAAAACATTATAGTTTGAGTTTTTACTTTGATGAGACATTATTTTAGCTTTTCTGTATTTATACATTTTTTCAGTTCAGCTGTAAACTGTGAACTGGCTTTCTCTTTCAGAAAGGTGGATAATTTTCACAACATTGAAAACTGGCCTTTAAGAGGGAGTTCCTTAGCATTTCAGAAAGCCTCTTAATCGTTTCAATAGGAAATTCTTCTAGCGAATTTAAAATATAATTCGGTAACAATGAATTTGAACAGGAGTTATCTTTGCTTTCCTATCACTGGGTTTGGACAACTGTGGGATGAGCTTACAAAGGTTGGGACAGCACCCAGAAAATGCCAGTCAAGACTAAGGCATGCAAGACCCAGGGTCTCTTCTAGGAATGGCCATGTGATAGTGCCAAGACATAGAATACCTAATTTCAGATTTATGAAATACAGACAATGTCCAGGGAAATTAAGCTTTCACTTTTATGGGTTTTTCATAGTTACATGACTATGAATATGTGTATATCCATGGAATCACATTATTTCTGACTGTCTTAATTTGGGCTTCCAGAGAAGTAGACTTTGAGATGGAGATTTGAGGCAAGGAGTTTATTTGGGAGATCATCCCAGGGCACACTGATGAGGAAATGATAAGAAGAGATAGGATGGGAGAGGGCCCAATAAATGGCCCTTCATCAAGGGAGCTACGGGCTTTAGCTCCACGGGGGACTCTGGGAACCAGTGTAGAACATGCACTAAAGTGAGCAGTGATTTGCTCCAGCAGCAACGGGAAACCTCACACATGGCTGCTTGTGTCACCTTGAGTAAAGAAAATTTGACCTGCATTTCAAAAATCAGATCAATTTCCAAATATATTTGTGGTGGTAAATACTGAGTTTTGAACATTGGAAAGAATTTGGATTTTAAGAAAGCAGAACTGATTTGGAATTCTGCCTAATTACTCTTATTTGATCTCCGTTAATGTTTAATATCTCTTCACTTTAAGTTCATCATCTGGAAAGTGGTGACAATAATATTCTTGCGTCTCTCAGGGGTTTGTTGTAAGAATCACTTTAGACAACTGACATGACAGTACGTACTAGACCACAAAATAGTACATGCAGACTTAATTGTCTTTACTCCAAATGGTAGTGTCAAACAGAATCTCAGAAATCAAAAATACAAAAGATATAAATTAAGATACATGATTTTAGTGTTTCTGAACAAATATGGCAAGTATATGTCATATTTACACTGAATAAGCAATAACTATGTTAAAAGATTGGCTATTTAAGGAGAGTGAAAAATCACACTATTTTTCTATTATACATTTTAAAATTGCATTTTTTTCTATCCCTTCATTAGAAACTTCTCAGGCCAATTCATTAACGTAGGAATAAAAGCATCTCAGCAGTCTGTCAGACATTGAGCTCTGCATCATCCGCTTTGGAGGGGTTATGAGACTGGGTTCTGATTCATAGCTTTTCTAAAACTTTGGCAAAATCAGATTGAGACTTCCTTTGCATCTATCTTAATATTAGCAGAGATCCTTTGGGAGCACAGAAAGAACAAACTGTCTTTGATGAAAGGGTCATCCTCACTGCCAGACCAACAGAGCTGCCTGCTGAGCAGCTTTGCACAGACTCCAGACAGACAGGGACAGAGGTGAGGAACACACACACCAGCGGACAGCAGAGGGGCGGCTGCTGGCTTCTCTCTTTTTAAATACTAGACAGCACTGATGCTCAGGTTTTCTCACCCTGTGGGCGACACATCATTATTCTTCGACATGTCCTGCCTTTTCCCACCCCTACCAAAAGCACACCCGAAACAAAACAATAATAAACAACTTGCTGTTTGATTTTTAGACAGCAGGACCATCAAACAGCCCTTAGTGACGCCACAGCTTCAAACCTGTCACTTAGTGTTTCAGCAGGATCGGCTGGAGGCAGCAGCAAGAGGCAGAGAAGGCCAGGGTGTGTAAAAAATTTTCCTTATGGATTTGAGTTCATTACAGTCAGTATCAGTCAGCTGTGTTGGACCTGTCTCCATGCGTTTAGTCCCTGCCCTTCATCAATAAATTGTAACTAACCTGTTCACTGAACAGGCTGGCAGAAAGTTTTTGAAGGAAGACGGGGTTATGATATTTCTTTAAAAAACGGTGGATTTGTTTTTAGCTAATTTTTCTCTCTTTTATTTTTACTGTCATTAATTATTGAAAATAAGACTGTCATCATTCCTGTGTACGTCACTCAAATCAGTCTGTTTTAGTGCACTACCCTCATGAAGATCCTATTCGATTCAAAACTTCAATTCGAATCCATCTTGATTATTTTTTTAAAAGTGCATCACACGTCCCTATGCTTCCACGTTCAAAGCATACACAACCATGGTGTCAAATTTCACACATGCTGTCACAGGATACAGTCCCATGATACATTTTCATGATGCCAAAGTCTTGAATTATGAACCAGGAACCATGAGGCAGAAGCATATGCCTTGCTCGGCATGCAGTGCCACGCAGCATGCTACACAGGGAAGTGATGCCATGTGTCCCCCATCTACATGCTCTGAAAGTGCACGTCTCCCTGGAAGCTAAGCGCTCAAGCAGAGAGTCAATGTCTGCTTCTGGTTCATAAATTAAGCAAACAGGAGCTTGTCAGCATCTGGTGTCTGCCTTACTTTAGTGACTTTATATAAACAACTGATGCCTGGTGACCTTTAATAATTGAGGGGTGGCTCAAAATTTCAGTAGTGGATCCATAGTGTTGGTGTGCTGTTTGGGATTTTGATGTAATCAGCATTCTCTTGGTACTTTACTCACGCTGGAAATCAAAGCATCTTCCAGTCAAAATCTGTGAAGCCTTCAGTTTTAACACAGATACTCTACCTTGCACAACTTTCCAAAATATTAGCACCGAGAGGGAAAACAAGTCAATGAAATATAAGAATGATGATGAGGAGAGAGAGGTTTTCAAAAGGATATCATTCAACAAGTAACAGAAACTGAATCTTATTAACTGCTAACTTAAACTTAGTTAAAAGGGTTTTTTTCCCCCTTTAAAAACCTGTTACTGGTGTACTGCAGAGAACCAAGTAAAAACTGCATGGTCAAGATTCTGGAAGGTTCCTGCCTGCTTTTCAGTCTTAGCAGTAGAATGTCATGTCTTTCTCTAACATATTTACATTCCAGTTGTTCAGTTACAAAGACTGTCCTCCTCCATATTTTCTTTATAAGTTTGGAATTCCTAGAAGGGTGAACTTACGGGTGGATCATGGGTTAGCTGACCTCATTGCTCTGATGTCAGTATCACTGCTGTCTCAAATTAAGAGACATTCACCACCTGCCATTTCTAGCACCTGGCCCCATTCTTGCCAAATATTTATTGGAACAAATTTTGATGTTTGGCCCTTCACATCTTTATAGGCAAAACTTCTGCTACCCATCATGGAAGAATTTGAATAGAACTTCCTAAGAGTAGAGTCGTTTTTAAAATTTTGCAACAATAATTAGTGCCCAAAAAATGCATGAGGATGATGACACGAAGTTATGGAACACACTGAGCATTTAATCTTCAGGACAGCCCAGACGATAGTTATTATGAAACATTTAGACATAATAAAACTGTAAGGCTCAGGATGGTTATTAATAGTGATTTGGAGATAAATCAGAAAGTAAGTAGGAAAACTGGGATTTGAACTGAGATTTATCTGATCCCAAACTCATGATCTTCCCCTAAATCATGCACTTAAAGATAAGGAAGAAAGAGAAGAAAACAGAAGGAACACTTCACTAAATAAGAGAATCAATTCGACCCTACATCATGTATAGCTTTTCTTCCTAAATATGGTGGTTTTATGTCAAGAAAAAACATAATGATCACTCTGGCTCACCTTTTTTTTCCCATTATGGAGATATTGGGTACAGTTCATAATTTTTGTCCTCTAATGAACAGTATGATCAGTAACAGTTGCACCAAACATTTCAGTTTAAAATACACATTGAGCAACTTTTCAAGTAAAGGTTACACTTTATCTTTTTTATTCTTCACAGCATAGTGTGTTTTAAGATGTCTAGGACAGTACACATTCTTATTAGTTTAAAATTAGGAGCTAGAGGTCTAAGTCATCACACACACAGCATAATTCAGTAGCAATTTGGCAGTTTCCCAATTGCTGTGATACTAAAGATAACCATGCCAGATAAATCAAGCCCCAGAGTAGACAGCCTGGATTTCTCACATTTTAATGTGCCTGCAGAGTATCCCAGTATGATCTTCACCAACACGGATTGTTCAGCTGGTACAGTCCTGGGCACTAAAGTGATTTACATAAACTAAGTCATTATTCCAACAATTGAAACAGCTGGAATTAGTATAAGAATTTTTTCTGTTTCTTATATTAAGAACGCTTTCATGCTACAGATTTAGGATTGAAGTCAAATGAATACATCCTTCCCTATGTTCTATAACTTTTCAATTTACGTTAAGATGATGATTTGACATTAGATAGCACAACATGGAGATTCTGGTCTAAAAATGAATACTTAAGACTTTTCCATGTGTCAAAAACAAGATCAAATTATGAAAGATACTGGATAGTGACAGAAATTAAGAATGAAAAACAAAATATTAGCTCTTTGTATGTTTTTGGTTTATCTGCCAAATTCAGGGAGTTCTGATTGAGATTAATTAATGGATTAATAACTTGATACAGCAAACATTTGTTGAGCACTTGCTGTTCAGTTATCAGTCATTGAGTTATTCATTTAAATGAGTAAGTCCTACTTAATTGAGGCCCTACTGTATATAAAGAACTATTTAAGGGGCAGTAAAAAAAAATTACCTGAAATTGGAACAAATGAGGTGTTTTCTTTTGCTTAAGGCATTTTTGGAACATTTACTTTTGAAAATGTCTCCAATAGCTATAGCAGTTCATTTCTTTTCAATAATTTAAATGATACCAAATACAATAACGGCCAGGTTATTTGGAGCCAAGGATGTTAAGTACTGTGAGTATGCCAATTGCTACTGGTTTGATCAAAGTACTTCTATAACTATACAATGATGAGATAATTTTTTCATTTGCATTCTGAAAACACTTTCACATCGATGGTTGTTGCTTGTTCCTAGCCCTTTTCAGACTCTGAGGGAAATTCCCCAGACAAATCATAAGAGCAGGAACACTCAGTTCAGTTCAGTCACTCATTGTGTCTGACTTTTTGCAACCCCGTGGACTGCAGCACGCCAGGCTTCCCTGTCCATCACCAACTCCCACAGCTTGCTCACACTCATGTCCATCGAGCTGATGAAGCCAACAAACTATCTCATGCTCTGTTGTCCCCTTTTCCTCCAGCCTTCAATCGTTCCCAGCAGCAAGGTCTTTTCCGGTGAGTCAGTACTTTGCATCAGGTGGCCAAACTATTGGAGCTTCAGCTTCAGCATCAGTCCTCCCAATGAATATTCAGGCTGATCTTTAGGATAGATTGGTTGGATCTCCTTTCAGTCCAAGGGACTCTCAAGCATCTTCTCCAACACCGCAGCTGAGAAACATCATTCTTTGGTGCTCAGCTTTCTTTATGGTCCAACTCTCACATCCATACATGGATACTGAAAAACCATATAGCATTGACTAGATGAAACTTTGTCAGCAAAGTAATATCTCTGCTTTTTAATATGTTGACTAGGCTACACATAGCTTTTCTTCAAGGAGCAAGCGTCTTTTAATCTCATGGCTGCAGGCACCATCTGTGGTGATTTAGGAGCCCAAGAAATTAAAGTATGTCACTGTTTCCATTGTTTCCTCATCTATTTGCCATGAAGTGATGGGACTGGATGCCATGATCTTCGTTTTTTGAATGTTGAGTTTTAAGCCAGCTTTTTCACTCTCCTCTTTTCACTTTCATCAACAGGCTCTTTAGTTCCTCTTCACTTTCTGGCGTAAGGGTGATGTCATCTGCAAATCTGAGATTATTGATATTTCTCCCAGCAATCTTGATTCCAGCTTATGCTTCATCCAGCCCAGTATTTCACGTGATGTACTCTGCATATAAGTTAAATAAGCGAGGTGACAATATACACCCTTGATGTACTCCTTTCTCAATTTGGAACCAGTCCATTGTTCCATGTCCAGTTCTAACTGTTGCTGCTTGACCTTCATACAGATTTCTCAAGAGGCAGGTCAGGTGGTCAGGTATTCCATCTCATTAAGAATTTTCCACAGTTTGTTGTGATCCACACAGTCAAAGGCTTTAGAGTAGTCAATGAAGCAAATTTAGATGTTTTTCTAGAACTCTCTTGCTTTTTCCATGATCCAGTGGATGTTGGCAATTTGATCTCTGGTTCCTTTGCCTTTTCTAAATCCAGCTTGGACATCTGGAAATTCTTGGTTCAATTACTGATGAAGCCTAACTTGGAGGATTTTGAGCATTACTTTGCTACCATGTGAGATGAATACAATTGTGCAGTAGTTTGAACATTCTTTGGCATTGCCTTTCTTTGGGATTGGAATGAAAACAGCTTTTCCAGTCCTGGGGCCACTGCTGAGTTTTCCAAATTTGCTGGCATATTGAGTGCAGCACTTCAAGCATCATCTTTGGGGAGTTGAAATAGCTCAACTGGAATTCCATCACCTCCACTAGCTTTGTTCTTAGCAATGCTTCCTAAAGGCCCACTTAATTTCGGCCTCCAGGATGTCTGGCTCTAGGTGAATGATCACACCATCGTGGTTATATGGGTCATAAGGATCTTTTTTGTATAGTTCTTCTGTGTATTCTTGTCACCTCCTCTTAATATCTTCTGCTTCTGTTAGGTCCATACCATTCTGTCCTTTATTGGGCCCATCTTTGCATGAAATGTTCCCTTGGTATCTCTAATTTTCTTGAGGAGGAACACTATTCCTAGCCTAAAGCTTTCTTACGTTTTCTTGCACAAGATTAAGGGACCGTGGGGTTAATTTATTTGAGGACCTTACTCATCATCATCAAGCTATAAACAAATGGTTAGTGTTATAAATTGGTGTGGAAACTACCAAGTCACCATGTAGTTAATTGTGCTGTTTATGAAAACTCCTGTGAAGCTAGCATCTTATTCTATCAAGTGGACATTAGAGAGACTTCTGTTCAATTTGTTATCATCCTCATAACCAAGAAACTTACTCAGCAACAACAGAATATGGAACAGTTTCAAAGTTTGCAAAACATTCTGCTCATTTTTTGCTTTATGCATCTGCAGCTCATAAAGATACAGAAATGTATTTTGAACTAAATTTGGTAATAGGCTCTAATTTCATATCATGGGAAATATGGATTATTTTTATATAGTCACTAAGAAATAAAATGTGAAAAAATAAATTATGAGGAATTGGTATGATTTTCTAGAGTGTGTTTTATTGGGGGGAAAAAAGTGAAGTTATCCTGCAAAAGTTTTATAACCAAACTATCTTTATGATTATTCTGTTTAGAACACTAATTTATATTGCTACTTGTGGTCTTTTTTTATGAGGTTAAAAAAAGGCATTACTCCTTTTCAAATAATTTTTAATTATTAGCATTACATGAATACTAAAAGATTTTTTAATTCGAATAAATCCTGAATTAATCTATATCTTAGTGATCTGAAAAACATTTGAAATTTAACATTTTTATGTTACACTAACAATCACAGAGTATTTTCAAATAGACTTCTTTTATAATAATTCCCACCTCTTTAGTGCTTTTTTAGGTTCATTTACATTTGTTTTTCAATGTTAATTACATTTTATGTAAGGGTGTTTACTAGTTAATATGACAAAGTGGGTGGTCTTTTAATTAATACTATCACATTTGTAAATAGTGCGTGTTTTGTGTAACTAGAATTTGTATACTGGTACATTAGATATTTTAAAAATATTTTTTAAAGAAACAATTATCATTCTTTTAATTAGAAGAATCATTGTAAAATGAATCTTTAAAAATAAAATGAGTTATGCTTCACTATGTAGTTCATTGATAAATGTTTAGTCTATAGTTTTCTTTTATCTCCAAGTGTTTAGCTAAGAATTGTTTTTAACTTGGTGAACATTACCCTATTTAGGAATATGAAAAATGCTGACGCAATTTCAAAATACTTTGAGGCACAAAAAGACTAAATAATGCAGATGCAACTAAGTTTTTAATTTTTGAGGCTAGATCTAAAACTCTAGGCTCTTATATATTGAGTGAATAGACAGACTAATGGTTATTAGCAGTTACAATTCAAGAAAAACACCAGAAAAATCTAACTATTGGCTCATTAAACAAAATATGGTCACTTTATTTGAAAAGTTTGCTTGAAATATGGGTGAACTTTAACAAATAATAGAAGCTATCCATTGTCCAAAAGCATGCAACCTTTTTTTTTTTTTTTGTATTAGCAATTTAGGTGCAAATTATTCCAATAGTTTTCTTCTTATTCAACAAATGATTTTCAGTGCTGGACCCCTCAGAGAATTCTCTGCTTACAAAAATAAAGGCGTAAATCTCCTTTGGGGACATATCACTTGGGGTAGAGCTAGTGCCTCTTCTCTAGCAGAAAATAAGTAAAGTAAATTCATTTTTGAATAAACAAGTACACCTTTTTCAAATAAGGACAATTAGTTTCCAAAGCCTTTGCTATTTTAGATATTACAGAAAGCTATTTAAATGTGCCAGTTTATATAACATATATTTCAAAAGATTATGAGAAAGAATTTTACATACCTCATAGAAACAAGTTTATAGTCCTTTCAAATAGTGATTTTGGAACTGAGCCAAATGGCACACAGCTCCTGAAGAGTATGCATGATGCTGGTTCACCCAAGGTCCTTTCACACTTGCAGGCCAGTATTAGGTCCTTCAAGATTAAACCTTGCAGTACTCTATTCAAACCATCAGCAGTTGTAAGAAAGCATTTACAAGCTCTTATGTGATCCACAGTCTCTTGCTCCATTGAATTCCTATGCACCGAATAGGCAAAGATAAGAATTTAAGTTTCTGGGAAGATTTCCTCTAAGCGCCTCTGTCCAACACATCCAGTGCTGACAAAAAGAAAAGGTGGTGCTAGTTCAGTTCAATTCAGTCACTCAGTCATGTCCAGCTCTTTGCAATCCCATGGATGCAGCTTGCCAGGCCTCCCTGTCCATCACCAATGCCCACAGCTTGCTCACACTCATGTCCATTGAGCCAGTGACGCCAACTAACGATCTCATGCTCTGTCATCCCCTTTTCCTCCCGCCTTCAATATTTCCCAGCATCAGGGTCTTTTCCAATGAGTCAGTTCTTTGCATCAGGTGGCCAAAGTATTGGTGCTTCAGCTTTAGCATCAGTCCTTCCAATGAATATTCAGGACTGATCTCCTTTAGGATGGATTGGTTGGTCTCCTTTCAGTCCAAGGGACTCTCAAGAGTCTTCTCCAATACCGCAGCTGAGAAACATCATTCTTTGGTGCTCAGCTTTCTTTATGGTCCAACTTTCACATCCATATGTTGACTAGATGAAATTTTGTCAGCAAAGTAATATCTCTGCTTTTGAATATGTTGTCTAGGTTGGGCATAGCTTTTCTTCCAAGGAGCAAGCATCTTTTAATTTCATGGCTGCAGGCACCATCTGCAGTGATTTTGGAGCCCAAGAAATTAAAGTATGTCACTGTTTCCATCATTTCCTTATCTATCTACCAAGAAGTGATGGGACCGGATGCCATGATCTTAAGTTTTTTGAATGTTGAGTTTTAAGCCAGCTTTTTCATTCTCCTCTTTCACTTTCATCAACAGGCTCTTTAGTTCCTCTTCACTTTCTGCCGTAAGAGTGGTGTCATCTGCATATCTGAGATTATTGATATTTCTCCCAGCAATCTTTATTCCAGCTTGTGCTTCATCCAGTCTGGCATTTCATATGATGTACTCTCCATATAAGTTAAATTAGTGGGGTGACAATATACAGCCTCAATGTACTCCTTTCTCAATTTGGAACTGGTTCATTGTTCCATGTCTGGTTCTAACTGTTGCTTCTTGACCTGCATACAGATTTCTCAGGAGGCAGGTTAGGTGGTCTGGTAATCCCATCTCTTTAAGAATTTTCCACAGTTTGTTGTGATCCACACAGTCAAAGGCTTTAGAGTAGTCAATGAAGCAAAAGTAGATGTTTTTCTGGAACTCTCTTGCTTTTTCTATGATCCAAGGGATGTTGATCTCTAGTTCCTCTGCCTTTTCTGAATCCAGCTTGAACATCTGGAAATTCTTGGTTCACGTACTATTGAAGCCTAACTTGGAGAATTTTGAGCATTACTTGACTGGCATGTGAGATGAGTGCAGTTGTGCGCTAGTCTGAGCATTCTTTGGCATTGCCTTTCTTTGGGATTGGAATGAAAACTGAGCTTTTCCAGTCCTGGGGCCACTGCTAAGTTTTCCAAATTTGCTGGCATATTGAGTATAGCACTTTCACAGCATCATCTTTTAGGTTTGAAATAGCTCAACTGGAATTCCATCACCTCCACTAGCATTATTCATAGCAATGCTTCCTAAAGGCCCACTTAACTTTGGCCTCCGGGATATTCAGCTCTAGGTGAGTGATCACACCATCGTGGTTATATGGGTCATGAAGATCTTTTTTGTATAGTTCTTCTGTGTATTCTTGTCACCTCCTCTTAATATCTTCTGCTTCTGTTAGGTCCATACCATTTCTGTCCTTTATTGAGCCCATCTTTGCATGAAATATTCTCTTGGTATCTGTAATTTTCTTGAAGAGATCTCTAGTCTTTCCCATTCTATTGTTTCCTTCTATTTCTTTGCACTGATCACTGAGGAAGGCTTTCTTATCTCTCTGTGCTATTCTTTGGTACTCTGCATTCAAATGGGTATAATTTTCCTTTTCTCCTTTGGCTTTAGCTTCTCTTCTTTTTTCAGCTATTTGTAAGGCCTCCTCAGACAACCATTTTGCCTTTCTGCATTTCTTTTTCTTGGGGATGGTCTTGATCACTGCCTCCTGTACAATGTCATGAACCTCTGTCTGTGGTTCTTCAGGACTGTATCAGATCTAGTCCCTTGAATCTATTTGTCACTTCCACTGTGTAATCATAAGGGATTTGATTTAGGTCTTATATATATCAATGAATATCTTTTTTCTTTTTCTTTTCCTTTCTGTATTATAAAAAAATGTATGTAAAAATAGAACTGGGTCGAATACCTGTGAGTCAGAATTCTCTTTTTATCCCCCAAATGTGGACAGATTTACACTGTTCTGAATAATGTAAGTTATTTTATAATGTTGAAATTTAAATTGTTAAAACATGCAATCACCTATTTTACCAAAGTTCCTTTATATTTTGGAGGCAAGTTTTATCAGATATGTTTTAAGTTAGCTGTTCATGCCTTTTTCATCCACTTTCATGGATTCGCTAAAAGGCAAAATGGTTTTGAAATCTATTCTCAATAATTGGAGAGTCTTGGATCTTGGATTTTGTGATTGTTATTAGTCATTGGCTCCCTTGAAAACCTCCTGCTGCTGTGTTTTTAGTAGTCTCTTTCTAGTCAAGATTCCTGAAACCTATGTCTTTCAAACCCTCAAACCCAAGTCCATTCTTTCAGCAAATTAGCAGAACTGGTTAGGAAAATCCTCGTTCTCTCGGGTAAGTCACCCATCAATGAGCCACCACCTTTTTCTTCCCTACACTGCACCCGCCTGGATCAGTCACTGACCTTGCTCAGGTGCCCAGTGACCAGACTTTCTGGCTTCATTTTACAGAGTGTGCAGAAGAATTAGACTTCACACCACTCCTTCCTTTCAGAAATACTCTGTTACCTGTAGCTTTCATGACAATACCTGTTTCTGCCTCTGGCTTGGCTATGTCGCTGGTTCACCCCCTGGACTCTGAGTGTCGGGTTTCATAATTCCCCAGCCTAGGTTCTCTGCTGCCCTCTGCTCATGCTGTGCCTTCTTAACTGCACACGTGGCTTCATTTTCCAACCAGACACACAGACAACTGTCAAGTAGGTTTTTCCTGATCAGTAGAACCACATATCCTGCTTCCTCACTTCCACATGGATGCCTTAAATGCCCCCAACTCATGTCTAAAATAAGTCATTTTCCCCCAGTCAGAACGCATCCCCCCATAGTGTTCTCTAGTCATCCTTTGTCACGCACACCAGAAACTGGTATTCACAGGGACATTTTCCCCTCTTTCTCACTGTGTGAATATAAACCAAATACTCCAGGTCTTAGTACCCAGTAGCCCTCAAACTTTTTAAAGGTTTGCCACAGTTTACCAGACTCCATGTCCACACAGAGAACAGTCTTTCACACACAAAGAGACATTAAATACTTGTTGAACGATGATGACTACAATTTTATCCCTTGTTAATAAGCAAGAGCCAAGTGATGAATTTTAAAATATTGCTTAAATAGCTAGAGAAAACAAAAATGCCTCTAAGAAATTGCTTGTATGTGTTTAATCTCACTATGGTGTCAGTAATAATGGCCTCATCAAATAAGGTGAGTCATGTATTTTTCCTATTATATTAAAAAAAATTTTTTTTAAACTACTATTTCTTCAAAGTGTTTGTATAAGTTTGGTATTATTTCTTCTGATGTTAATGTTTCATAAATGTAATGAATATCTGAAAATATTGTAGGGTTTTTCTCTAAGAGTTTTACTTGCCATATTTCCTGTTTTTGTTAGATTCCGTTTGTTTGATTTCTCTCTTTTTTACTTTAGAGATTTTCCTCAAATTTCTTATCATCCTTTGTTGTTGTTTTTGTTTATAGTTAAGGTTGAATCACCAAAAAAAATCAGTAGAAGTTCATTCTGGGTTGTAGAACTAGTCAATAGATAGGATATAATACAGAGAGAGTGGATAGAGATCTGGGGTGTTTTTTTTGTTGTTGCTGTTGTTGTTGTTTTAATTTTCCCACTGGGGAAAACATCTGTGTGTGTGTGTGTGTGTGTGTGTGTGTGTGTGTGTGTGTATACACACACTATATATCTTTTCCCTGAGGCCACAAAGACTCTTCAGAGAAAAAGCATTTCCATGACTGGGGTAGGGAAGTAAGTGTGTGTGAGCAGTGGTGGAGGGCTGTTGAGGCCCCAGCTAGCATGGTACCAAGCAAAGTAAGAAACGTGAAAATTTACTTTTTTCAGTGTAGGCTTTTTCTTCATCCCCTCATGCTTTCAGTAAGTCTTGTCCTGCTCTTTGCTGTACTTGGTGACCCTGGAATGAGCCTCTGGATCAGGCTAGGGTTTCAAAGGTTTAGTTGCTTGGCTGGATAGACTTGGTAAATGGAGAATCTGAGGGTTAAATTTGGTCTTTATGTTTAAAACCCATCTGTCCGTTTTATCTGTTTCTTCACCTCCATTTTGCAGAGCACCCATGAGCAGCTATATTTGTGGATCTGAGGCATAAAATGACTTGCTGCTTCTAGCCATTCCCAGCTATTCCCAGCATGGTTTTCAGCTCTGTCTCCTCTGATAACACCTCTATGTATTTCTTAAAAAAAAAGAAAAAGTATCTTTCTTTCATCTCTCATTCTCTCCTATCCTGTTCTTTTTACCTCTGTGGCAATGATACATTACCCCTATTTTAGCGAAGTTCTGGGAGGAAGCAGAGCTATACACTTGATTTAAATCTGACAAATTTAACTGAAGTTGAAAGATAAATTTTTCAATCATGACTGACTTGGTTTTAGCTCTGTTTCCAATGAATATTGTTAATAAACTGAAAAAATGCATGTAGAAGCATCTGTTCTATAGGAAAAAGTAAAAGCAACTAGACACCTGGTTTTTATATTGTTAGTACGTCATCATACATTTGGAGAAGGAAATGGCAGCCCACTCCAGCATTCTTGCCTGGAGAATCCCAGGGATGGAGGAGCCTGGTAGGCTGCCATCTATGGAGTCACAGAGTCAGACACGACTGAAGCGACTTAGCAGCAGCAGCAACAGCATACATTTGTCACGACCCATGATTGCTTTTGCTCATCAACTGATCTAAAAATTGACACACTAGAAATGTTATGTCCGTGATGTATCATCTCAAGGGGAAGGATGATAAATATTTAATTCTCACTGATACTGAACTCATGATTGTTACCCCCAAGTTTTCTGTGAACTCAGTGGTTGTTGATTTTGCTTTCTCATTTGGTACCCTTTTGCTTTGAGTCTTTTGTAGCCACCTCTATCTTTATGTCCTTTTCACCTTTATATTGTGGTGTGGCAAGACTTCCATTCTGATGAAATGGGGATAGTTACTTTTTCTAGCTAATAAGAGGTTGGGGCCAGACAGGAAACATGACGGTCCAGTCAGGCTCTGTGTACTAGAGACACTGAGGCAGGGAAAGGAGATGATTCTCCAAGATCCTGGACTTTTAATTCCTGAGTTTCAGGGAAATGCTATAAACCAATGGTAGTCTTACAGAGTCTGCAATGCATTTGATAACCTTTATGATGTGGGGGAAAAAAGGAGCTAAAGGTGCAATGTTTCAGTTGCAACATAATTCTGTCTTTCCTATTCATGCCCCAAGCTACTAACTTCAGAATGTATTTTTGAGGCTATGTGGTTTAATTCACCTTACATTACCTCAAGGTAGAAATGCAATCAAGTGCTAAAAAAACTTTCCACTTAAAATATAAAATAAATGGAATCTTCATTAATCCAATTTTCACTTATTAATCTTTGAATGAATAATCACTGCTTTTGTAACTTTTTATGAGATCTGTGTGGATCAGACTTTCTTTTTTCCTTCTTTCTGTCTTTCTTTTTTATTTCTGGATTTTTAAATTTTTCGCTAAGCACTGATTGTCTGTATTTGATTTTTGAATGTGAAAATAAAATAGAGGAAAATAATTCAGATTAAAAGGATATGGATTTCTTATGTTTACTGTCTACCATTGATTTAACCTTGTCAGCATGTTTAAATAGTTAAAATTAAAATGTACTATTTTTCAATATTACTTTTAAAAAAGAAAATTGTGGGTTTTTTTCTTATTCCTTGATTTAGACTAAATAGGAACATTTTCCTAAATGATACCTTAGCCACTTAAGAAAAAAATACATCATTGTCAATAATTACATTGGGACTATTTTAATACGATTTGAATTGAATTACCTTTAAATATTTTTCTAATGTTTCTCTTTGGTTTTAGGAAAGCCTGATTTGTAGAGTTCTTCCATGACATGAAAAATGATAGGAAACTGCTTTTATTTCATCCTCCTCTTTAATTTATTCTTTAACTAAATACCGTATGCCAGATATTCTGCAAAAGGTAGGCAATAAAATAGGCACGATAGGGAGTAAATAAGAGTAAATACACTAGTGTTTACAATGTCTGAAATAAATATGAAGGAAACAAAAAGGTGCTGAAAAAGCATATGTCAATCAGGTTATTTAACTACAGTGGAAAGCTGCAGTGATTATATGACCTTTGAGCTGAAACCTTAATGAAGAGAAAGCACCAGCTGTGTATAGTGCTGGGACATACAATTCTAGGAATGGAATAAAATTGTCTAAGGTTTTAAACTTGAAAACATCATGACATTGTGAAGATATCGATGTTCTATGACTTAAGGTGGCAAGGGTATAAAATTAGAGCATTGATGGGAGTCACTTATCGCCTTAAACTGGATTTTATCTGAAGGAGAGTTGGGTTTTACTTGAAGTCTAAGCCACTGAAACACAGGTGAGTGGGATCATTCAATCAATAGGTGTTTACCGAGGATTCTTGTGATTTGTGGATGAAGAGTCAATTGGAGGGGTAAACAGAGCAGCTGAACAGATCAGTTATGAAGGTAATGCAATAAATCAGGTAAGAGATAGTGGCAGCTTAAATTTGGAGGTCAGCAGTGAACATGGAGAAAAACTACTGTATTTTAGAGGAAAGATTATTAGTACTTGCTGATAAGCCATATTTAATATGATCTAAGTAAGGGAAGGAATGAAAATAAGAGTTAATTCCCAGACTCCTAAATAAGCAACAGGTTAGTAAGTTTTAATGAACTGGGAAAAGCCCAAGAGGAAATGCATTTGGAGAGGAAATTCATCAGTTCCGTTTTGCGTGTGTGCTCAGTCACTCAGTCCTGTCCAACTCTTTGTAACTCCATGGACTGTAGCCTGCCAGGCTCCTCTGCCCATTGGATTTTCCCAGCAAGAATACTGGAGTTGCCATTTCCTCCTCCAGGGTTTCTTCCCGATTCAAGGATCAAACCTACGCCTACTGCCTTGGCAGGCAGATTCTTTATTACTGAGCCACCAGGGAAGCCCAGTTCCATTTTACTTATGTTAAGAATGAGACCTTGAGAAATCTGATCTTTTTTTTCAGGGTTGGGGAGAGATGAGGATACTTGGAAAGAAGTATAAGGAGAATGTCAGGAAAATTATTTCTGAGCCCTGAGAATTCAGGCATTCAGGATGATGTACAAGATAAGTCAGCAAAGGTCACCGATAATAATCACCACTAAGGCAGAAGGTTCCAAATAGGAAAAGGAGTACATCAAGGCTGTATATTGTCACCCTGCTTATTTAACTTATATGCAGAGTACATCATGAGAAATGCTGGACTGGAAGAAACACAAGCTGGAATCAAGATTGCCGGGAGAAATATCAATAACCTCAGATATGCAGATGACACCACCCTTATGGCAGAAAGTGAAGAGGAACTAAAAAGCCTCTTGAAGAAAGTGAAAGTAGAGAGTGTAAAAGTTGGCTTAAAGCTCAACATTCAGAAAACAAAGATCATGGCATCCAGTCCCATCACTTCATGGGAAATAGATGGGGAAACAGTGGAAACAGTGTCAGACTTTATTTTGGGGGGGGCTCCAAAATCACTGCAGATGGTGACTGTAGCCATGAAATTAAAAGATGCTTACTCCTTGGGAGAAAAGTTATGACCCACCTAGATAGCATATTGAAAAGCAGAGACATTACTTTGCCGACTAAGGTCCGTCTAGTCAAGACTATGATTTTTCCTGTGGTCATGTATGGATGCGAGAGTTGGACTGTGAAGAAGGCTGAGCGCCAAAGAATTGATGCTTTTGAACTGTGGTGTTGGAGAAGACTCCTGAGAGTCCCTTGGACTGCAAGGAGATCCACCCAGTCCATTCTGAAGGAGATCAGCCCTGGGATTTCTTTGGAAGGAATGATGCTAAAGCTGAAACTCCAGTACTTTGGCCACCTCATGCGAAGAGCTGACATTGGAAAAGACTCTGATGCTGGGAGGAATTGGGGGCAGGAGGAGAAGGGGACAACAGAGGATGAGATGGCTGGATGGCATCACTGACTCAATGGACATGCGTCTCCGTGAACTCTGGGATTTGGTGATGGACAGGGAGGCCTGGCATGCTGCAGTTCCTGGGGTCACAAAGAGTCGGACATGACTGAGCAACTGAACTGAAGGAAGAAGGAATAGCAGAAGAGCATGACTCAGGGAGGAAAAGAACACATTTGATGGAATAAGAGCAGGGTGATCCCCAGGACAGAAGTGAAGTGTGACAGGTCATGAGAGCTCGCAGAGAACTTGTGGGGACTCAGTTCCAGTGGAGTGACTGTGGGAGCCTTGACAGGTGAGAAACCCTGGGCTGGATGAAGCACAAGCTGGAATCAAGATTGCCAGGAGAAATATCAATTACCTCAGATATGCAGATGACACCACCCTTATGGCAGAAAGTGAAGAGGAGCTAAAGAGCCTCTTGATGAACGTGAAAGAGGAGAGTGAAAAAGTTGGCTTAAAACTCAACATTCAGAAAACTAAGATCATGGCATCCAGTCCCATCTCTTCAGGGCAAATATATGGGAACAGTGGAAATAGTGGCTGACTTTATTTTTGAGGGTTCCAAAATCATTGCAGATGGTGACTGCAGCCATGAAATTAAAAGATGCTTACTCCTCAGAAGGAAATTTTTGACCAACCTAGATGGCATATTAAAAAGCAGAGACATTACTTTGCCAACAAAGGTCCATCTAGTCAAGGCTATGGTTTTTCTAGTAGTCATGTATGGATGTGATAGTTGGACCATAAAGAAAGCTGAGCACCGAAGAATTGATGCTTTTGAACTGTGGTGTTGGAGAAGACTCTTGAGAGTCCCTTGGACTGCAAGGAGATACAACCAGTCCATCCTAAAGGAAACCAGTCCTGGGTGTTCATTGGAAGGACTGATGCTGAAGCTGAAACTCCAATACTTTGGCCACTTGATGCGAAGAGCTGACTCATTTGAAAAGACCCTGGTGTTGGGAAAGATTGAAGGTGGGAGGAGAAGGGGACGACAGAGGATGAGATGGTTGGATGGCATCATTGACTCAAAGGACATGAATCTGGGTAAACTCTGGGAGTTGATGATGTACAGGGAGGCCTGGCATGCTGTGGTCCATGGGGTCGCAAAGAACTGGACATGACTGAGCAACTGAACTGACCTGACGGATGAGATGAAGAATAGCACAGATATAGACAGCGTCCTCCAACGTGGAAGCCGTGAGGGAGAGCAGAAAAATGACAGCAGCTAGGCAGGGGGCCTAAAAAGCATTTTCTTCTACTTTGGATAGTTTTCTCTGTACACAGTTGCCTAAGCTAATAGGAATACTACAGGAGAGAGAGACAGAGGAAGGCTTAACATGAGGAGACGTGTTCCTAGACAAAGATGAATTCAAGGCCCTGCAGAGTTACTGGCTTTGCAGAGGATGAGGAGAAGCACTTTATTCATTTTGTATATAAAATGCTGTTTGTCCAATGGATGCAAGATTAAGAAAATGGTTTGAAATTAGCATGGAAATAAATTGGCATGTGATAAATGGACCTGTGGTGAGCACTGATAAAGAAAAAATTATTCTCACACTTGTTAAAACATATAGGAAGGAAGTTATTCTTCAGGACTTGATCAGGGTCGAGCCAAGTTTTTCCTAAACTAAGCAGTGAGGGATCTGTAAGTCCTGATAAGAAGTGACTGTGGTTTCCCCAAAGCTCAGAGATACTGCCCTGAGAAAAACATTCCAAATCCTACTATTGCATTAGACTTGGCAACAAACTGTCATCATTTCTCTAGCTTGGTTATTTACTGAGTGTATATCCTTTGCATACTCTGACTACCTACCACACACACATACATGTACCCCCTTCCAGAGCCAGAATTCAGTTGTGGTCCAAAATCAGTACCAAAGGAGATAAGTAGTTGAGTAACTAAATTTATAAATAAAAGAATGCATAGAATTTATGCTTTTGCTATTTAAAAAAATCCTTGAATAGGTTTTAATCATAAAGGGGAATTTAACAGCTCAAAGGTTAGTGAAAATGCAAAATGAAATTTTTGTGTTTTCAGACACAGTACTTCTGGTTAAATAATTCAGCTTTACTTTACTCAACATTGTTTCATAGCAACAAATTCCCCTCCCTGACACTTTGGTAAATAATCTGGAATCTTTTAGACATAGAAGGACATAAAGAACAAGAAATTCGTCTTAAATTAATTGCAACATACCAAACAGGTATGCCTTAACATTAGCAAATTCTTTGGGGAAAAAACAAATTTGAGAATCTTATAATTAATATGCTCATCTCTTAAAAATTATAATCTCTAGCATGTAGACTCAAAAAAAGGAGAAATCTTGGTTATAAATAGCATGCCTAGAACAGTTCTTTGGCACATAGGAGTCATTCAATAAAAGTTTTTAAAAGCATAAAATTTTTCCCTTCTTTGCTATTTATTTAAAATATCTTATTAGGGACAAGCAGCTGCTTAGTATACCAGCCTTCTTCCTTTGTGCTTCACCTTTCTAAGTACTGTCTTCTTAACACAGAGAAGCTTTGCACAACACATTTTATTATCTACATTTATAAATGGGAAACCACAGGCTTGGGATATTATTAATATCATTTTCCACACTTATTAAAAACTTACTATAAACAAACACTGGCCTCCTTACCAAAACCTGAAGAAATCTGCAGGCTTTGCCAAATAACGCTGGGGTAAGGGAGATCATTCCTGGCTGCAAGCTACTCTCTATAGTATGTATATAGGAATATTTGAATAGGGTGTGTGCTCAGGCCCTTCAGTCGTGTCCCACACTTTGTGATCCACTGGCCGGTTACCTGCCAGGCTCCTCTGTCCATGGGATTCTCCAGGCAAGAATGCTGGAGTGGGTTGCCATGACCTCCTCCTTAGGATCTTCCCAACCCAGGGATTGAACTCATGTCTCCTGTGTCCCCTGCATTGCAGGTGGATTCTTTACCACTCAGCCACCGGGGAAGCCCTATTTGAATAGTAAGGTTTAGTTTTTTGGCATTTCTTTAGTAGTCAGTAAATGCATTCACTATTTATGGCTTCACGTGAACTACCTGTTGCTATTTTTGCAGTCATATCTGGAAAAGGATTGGAATTAATATTTTGCAATCTTTTCACCATCCTAAGGGGAAAAAAGTCCATTTCATTTGAGAACAAAAGACAAGCAAGAGGTTTTCAGTGTTCAGTGCAAGGATCTGTGTACAGAGTATCATGTCCATTGCACTGGTAATGCAGACATGTCAGATGGTCTACGCTGCCATGAGAAAGTTGTCTTAAAAATAACGTGATTAAAACTGAATGTTTGAAATATTTTCTAAGAGTCTAACTTAGATTTTAATGAAACAAATATTTGACTTTTTATTTAATTCATATATTTGGTAAACTAGAAAAGTAATTTTTATTTTTTAAAAAAATCTTACGCTACTTGTAATGGATTTTAAAGAATCCATTCTTTATTATTGAAGAAGGAAATGGCAACGCATTCCAGTATTCTTGCCTGGAAAACTCCATGGACAGAGGAACCTGGCAGGCTACAGTCCATGGAGTTTCAACAGAGTTGGACATGACTGAGCAGACACACATGCATTCTTTTTATGACACTATTTTTCAGCACTTAAAAAGGTCAGAGGATTAGGCAAAAGTTAAAACTTCCAATTAGCAACTTCCAATATTAAACTCAAATTTAAATACCTACATCAGGGTTACCTATCTGTGGCACATCAGCTTGGTGTAGACATGGATGATGGGTGACCCATGGGTGAGAAGATCCTGACCCTGACACCTTCACTGAGACATTAGGTAACATGATTTGCTAAGGTTATATAAGAACATCTACAAACTTTTATTCCTTAGAAGGATGCCATTTGATTTTCCAGAATTATTTGTGATTTTTACCAAAGGATGATTTTAAAAGTGATTTATATAACTATGTATTGGACAATTTCTCAAATCTGAACCCTCTCCAGGATGCCACTTAGCCCAAATTTTGTTTTTAAAGCCTTTAAATAATTAGAACATACTGTTACAATTTATAAATTTGACCACAATGGGTGGTTACCTGAAGGAAACAGAATGACCCACAGGTTCATATGTCCTAATAAATGCCATAATTAGATAAGAAAGATTGCATAAGCAAGTTCCTTTGCTATTTTAGGGGCAGAATAAATAACTTCAGTAACCGATTATTCTAGAGCTTCCCAGATGGCACTTGTCATAAAGAACCCACCTGCCACTGCAGGAGACATAAGAGACTCCAGTTTGATCCCTGAGTTGGGAAGATCCCCTGGAGGAAGGCATGGCAACCCCCTCTTCTATTCTTGCTTGGAGAATTCCATGGACAGAGGAACCTGGCGGGCTACAGTCCATGGGGTCTCAAAGAGTCGGACACGACTGAAACAACTTAGCAATGCACCATGCAAGCACTTATTTAACTGATTCGATTATACCCTATTTTCAAAGAAGAAAGGAAGAAAACCGAATAATAGGGTAAAGCTCTTTATCTTGATAACTGCTTTATGTTGCTATTTTGGTCTCATAGGACAAACAGATGATGTATATGATTACTAATATGACAAATAATTCCTTTCCAGACGTTTTAGTTGGTTTCTTATTAAACTGGTAATTTAATCACATCATCCTCCCTTTGCTTTATCTTATGAATTCGTCCATGAAAACATACACTTATTTCAAATATAAAATTTTACTTGAGCCAGACTTTTAAAAATGACATATGGACAGTTTAAGAAAAAATATGTGTCCTTTATTTCCTAGTTTGAACATTAAGTAATTTTTCTCCCTCTCTTCCCAATATAGATATATTAAACAACTAATCAGATTTGCCTATGATCCTTTTATGGTCACTTCATGAAAATCCAGTAGTATGGTCAAGCCTTTCTTTGATGGACTCTTGCCATTCTTTTGATTCTGATTGTGAATATTTGATAAGAGTGTATGCTTTTAGGTGAAAGGAAATTTTCCATAATTATGTGCATTTCCCCATGAATTTTTAACTTCATAAAATTATTAAATGAATGGCTACTTTATATACAGCATAGTAATTAAGATTGTTGCTCAAAGGGACTGTAGTTTTATTAACAGCTAATTTCTACTCACTGGCAAATCTAGGACCACTACCAACAATCCTAGATGAATGCTACGGCTTTCACCTCTCATTGACTCTCTGGAATCACTCAGGTCTTGGAGGAAGGGCAACCTACATGCACTTGCGTCTTCTTCCTACCTCTGAACAACTCCTAGTGATCACAGAGCAGCAAGAGGAAAACTAGTTTTTACCAACTATGTGTATATAGTTGATCAGCGCCTACTTTCAATATCATCTCAGGTGTTCACTTCATGTTATGATTCTTATGTTACAGAGAATTGTAGAGTGTGGATAAAATCCCAAAGCTCTTTCTCATCATGTAACTTCTAGAATCAGAGATCTTGCTTCATCTGGCTCTAGGCAGAGTAAGAAGGAAGTGTGTTTTGGCTGTAGGAATTACCAAAGAAGGAGTTTATGCTTGGTTGTATCTCTGCTCTCAGCTTTTATTGCCACAGCATCTCAAAATCTTCCAATAACTGTCACATGGGTTATTGTTTGCAAGTGTATACTTGCTGATGATACAAAGGAGTAATCAGAGTAATCTCCTAATTGATCCCTCCAAGACAGAATGCAAAATTGGATTCATTCTTAGATTATATTAGGCTTTCCATTACAGTTGAATATCCATTTGTAAGACACTATTTTAAGACATACAAAATCCCTTTGGAAAATAAAAGGAATATATTAATATTCAAGAAAATGACCTCAGCATTCTAGAAAACACTGGTGAACATAAAGACTCAAGAAAGCATTGACAAAGGACCAGCTTTTCATATGGATAGAACTTCTGCTTGAAGGAATTTAGTGTTTCCTTGGTTCAGAACTCATTCTAGGTTGTTGGGGCTTCTTTTACTTCTTGAAAATAAACTATCAATATGAATGTGCCATGGTTAGCAGGTAATATCTATTCTCAAGATTTTGTTCTTCCTGGATTCACAGAAAGCACTACAATGCTTAACAACTCAGTACCTAGGTCACTGCTCATTGAGAACAAAATTGCAGAAGGCAGATCTAAAGAAGTTCTGGCACAATACTCAGTTACAGTTTGAGACTCAGTTTATCTAAAACTGTAGTCTCTGTACTGTGCTTCTGCTCACCAAAGATGGTAAAATAACAAGTAATCACACTCCCAACTATGAAATGTATAATATACATTCATATTAAAGGTCTGTTTGAATCATCACAAAAACTCCATGGGGAAGATATCATTATTGGCATTTATGGAGTAAAATGAGGTTCAGAGGAATAAAATCTGATGTTACTCAATTAAAATAAAGTCTGTAGACTATACTACAAAGCTACAATCATCAAGACAATATGCTACTAGAACAAAAACAGAAGTATAGACCAATGGAAAAAAATAGCCCAGAGATAAACCCACACACCTATGGGTACCTTATCTGTGACAAAGGAGGCAAGAATATACAGTGGGTAAAAGATAGTGTCTTCAGTGAGTGGTGCTGGAAGATCTGGACAACTACATGTACAAAAATGAAATTAGAACACTTCCTAACACCATGCACAAAGATAAACCCAAATGGACTAAAGACCGAAATGTAGGACCAGAAAATATAAAACTCCTTTAGAAGAAAACATAGGCAGAACACTGTATAACATAAATCATAGCAAGATCCTTTATGACCCACATCCTAGAGTAATGTAAATAAAAACAAAAAAAAAGTAAGTGGGACCTAATTAAATTTAAAAGCTTTTGAAAAGAAAAGGAAAATGTAAACAAGGTGAAAAGACTACCCTCAGAATGGGAGAAAAGAATAGTAAATGAAACAACTGACAAAGAATTAATTTCCAAAATATACAAGCAGTTCATACAACTCAATAATGAAAAACAAGCAACCCAATCAGAAAGTTGGCAAAAGACCTAAACAGACATTTCACCAAAGAAAACAGATAGATGGCTAATAAGCACATGAAGAAATGATCAACATCACTCATTACTCAGTTCAGTTCAGTCGCTCAGTCGTGTCCGACTCTTTGCAACCCCGTGAATCGAAGCACGCCAGGCCTCCCTGTCCATCACCAACTCCCAGAGCTCACTCAGACTCACGTCCATTGAGTCAGTGATGCCATCCAGCCATCTCATCCTCTGTCTTCCCCTTCTCCTCCTGCCCCCAATCCCTCCCAGCATCACAGTCTTTTCCAATGAGTCAACTCTTCACATGAGGTGGCCAAAGTACTGGAGTTTCAGCTTCAGCATCATTCCCTCCAGAGAACACCCAGGGCTGATCTCCTCTAGAATGGACTGGTTGGATCTCCTTGCAGTCCAAGGGACTCTCAAGAGTCTTCTCCAACACCACAGTTCAAAAGCATCAATTCTTCGGCACTCAGCCTTCTTCACAGTCCAACTTTCGCATCCATACATGACTACTGGAAAAACCATAGCCTTGACTAGATGGACCTTTGTTGGCAAAGTAATGTCTCTGCTTTTCAATATGCTATCTAGGTTGGTCATAACTTTTCTTCCAAGGAGTAAGCGTCTTTTAATTTCATGGCTGCAATCACCATCTGCAGTGATTTTGGAGCCCCCAAAATAAAGTCTAACACTGTTTCCACTGTTTCCCCATCTATTTGCCATGAAGTGATGGGACCAGATGCCATGATCTTCGTTTTCTGAACGTTGAACTTTAAGCCAACTTTTTCACTCGCCTCTTTCACTTTCATCAAGAAGCTTTTAGTTCCTCTTCACTTTCTGCCATAAGGGTGGTGTCATCTGCATATCTGAGGTTATTGATATTTCTCCTGGCGATCTTGATTCCAGCTTGTGCTTCTTCCAGTCCACCGTTTCTCATTATGTACTCTGCATATAAGTTAATTAAGCAGGGTGACAATGTACAGCCTTGATGTACTCCTTTTCCTATTTGGAACCAGTCTGTTGTTCCATGTCCAGTTCTAACTGTTGCTTCCTGATCTGCATATAGGTATCTCAAGAGGCAGGTCAGGTGGTCTGGTATTCCCATCTCTTTCAGAATTTTCCACAGTTTGTTGTGATCCACATAGTCAAAGGCTTTGGCATAGTCAATAAAGCAGAAATAGATGTTTTTCTGGAACTCTCTTGCTTTTTCGATGATCCAGCGGATGTTGGCAATTTGATCTCTGGTTCCTCTGCCTTTTCTAAAACCAGTTTGAACATCTGGAAGTTCACAGTTCATATATTGCTGAAGCCTGGCTTGGAGAATTTTGAGCATTACTTTACTAGCATGTGAGATAAGTGCAATTGTGCGGTAGTTTGAGCATTCTTTGGCATTGCCTTTCTTTGAGATTGGAATGAAAACTGACCTTTTCCAGTCCTATGGCCACTGCTGAGTTTTCCAGATTTGCTGGCATATTGAGTGCAGCACTTTCACAGCATCATCTTCCAGGATTTGAAATAGCTCAACTGGAATTCCATCACCTCCACTAGCTTTGTTCCTAGTGATGCTTTCAAAGACCCACTTGACTTCATATTCCAGGATGTCTGGCTCTAGATGAGTGATCACACTATCGTGATTATCTTGGTTGTGAAGATCTTTTTTGTAAAGTTCTTCTGTGTATTCTTACCACCTCTTCTTAATATCTTCTGCTTCTGTTAGGTCCATACCATTTCTGCCCTTTATCAAGCCCATCTTTGCATGAAATGTTCCCTTGGTATCTCTAATTTTTTTGAAGAGATCTCTAGTCTTTCCCATTCTGTTCTTTTCCTCTATTTCTTTGCACTGATCGCTGAGGAAGGCTTTCTTATCTTTTCTTGCTATTCTTTGGAACTCTGCCTTCAGATGCTTATATCTTTCCGTTTCTCCTTTGCTTTTTGCTTCTCTTCTTTTCACAGCTATTTGTAAGGCCTTCCTAGACAGCCATTTTGCTTTTTTGCATTTCTTTTCCATGTGCATGGTCTTGATCCCTGTCTCCTGTACTGCGTCACCAACCTCAGTCCATAGTTCATCAGGCACTCTATCTATGAGATCTAGTCCCTTAAATCTATTTCTCACTTCCACTGTATAATCATAAGGGATTTGATTTAGGTCATACCTGAATGGTCTAGTGGTTTTCCCTACTTTCTTCAATTTAATTCTGAATTTGGCAATAAGGAGCTCATGATCTGAGTCACTCATTATTAGAGAAAAGCAAATCAAAACTACAATGAAATATCACTTCACACTGGTTCGAATGGCCATCATCAAAAAATCCACAAACAATAAATTCTGGAGAGGGTATGGAGAAAAGGGAATGCTCTTGCACTGTTGGTGTGAATGTAAATTTATATAGTCACTATGGAAAACAGTATGGAGATTCTTTAAAAAAAAAAAACTAAGAATAAAACCACTGTATGACCCAGCAATACCACTTCTAGGCATATACCCTGAAGAAACCAAAACTGAAAAAGATACATGTACCCCAGTGTTCATTACAGCACTATTTATAATAGCTAGGACATGAAAGCAACCTAAATGTTCACTGACAGATGACTGGATAAAGAAGCTGTGTTACATATACACAGTGGAATACTACTCAGCCAAAAAAAGGAACACATTTGAGGCAGTTCTAATGAGGTGGATGAACCTAGAACCTATTATACAGAATGAAGTAAGTCAGAAAAACAAATACCATATATTAATGCATATATATGAAATCTAGAAAGATGGTACTGATGAACCTATTTGCAGAACAGCAGCGGAGATGCAGACATAGGGAACTGACTGATGGGCAGTGGTAGGGGAGAGGCAGGGGAGAGTAAGCTGAATGGAGAGAGCAGCATGGAGGCATATACTAACATATGTAAAGAGGTAGCCAATGGAAATTTACTCTATGACTCAGGGAACTCAAACTGGGGCTCTGTAATAGCCCAGAGAGGTAGGAAAGGGCAGGAGGTGGGAGGGAGATTCAAGAAGGAAGGGACATATGTACACCTATGGTTAACTTATGTTGATGTATGACAGAAAGCAAACCAACATTGTGAATCAGTCATCAATTAACTATATATATATATATATATAATTATTTTTTAACTTACAATAAAAAAAGGTCTGCAGCCAACATGAATACCTGGATCTTTTGATACTACAGCTTATTTTTCTTCCTTGCAAATATGGTAACTAAAATCTAGTGGGAATAAGTAAGTAAATTACTCAGCTTCAAGCTTTTTTATAACATTTGCCTGTGATAGCTTCTGCTTTTGCCAATGGTTTTTTGATCTTATAAAGTTATATTATTTATTAAGGGGCTCTAGTCCCAAAAGTGGATTTGTTTTAAATCAAATAGTATATCAAAGGCATAGTCTGTGCAGCTATAAGAAGAGTGAAATAAATGAAAGGCTGAAATGAGAGCAAATACTATAGTCTTACAACATGCTTAGAGATGATTACTGTTACATTTTTATTCAGATAATAAAGGTTTCCATTTAAAATTTAAATTTTAAGATATAGAAATATTTTTGTTGTTGTTTAGTCCCTAAATCATGTCTGACTCTTTGTGACCCCACAGACTCTAGCCCCCAGACTCCTCTGACCATGAGATTTCCCAAGCAAGAATACTGGAGTGGATTGTCATTTTCTGCTTCAGGGAATCTTCCCGACCCAGGGATTGAACTCATGTCTCTTGCATTGCAGGCATATTCTTTATCACTGAGCCATCTGGGAAGCCATAGAAATATATAAAGAACATAATAATTAACTTAATCGTACAACTTGAAGAAGATAACTTTTTTGCCACATATATTTTACTCTTGAGAACACATACACACATGCATGCAATCTGTCTAGATATATTGTTTTCTGAAATAAAAATTGTACATATATGTACATATATGAACAATGTGTATAGGGGTATATTATATATAAGCTGTGTTTTCTCCATTTTCATAGACTGTATTATGAGCCTCTCTTCACATCTAGATTACATATTCATATCATCAGTTTATAGTGACATTACTTTCTGTGCTAGTTTCTTTTTGTATTGTATGTTAATCAATTCCTAATTATTGTATGTAAAGCTGTTTTTTATATTCACTATCATAGACAGCCTCATGATAAATATGTACATATTTCTGGCATAATTGTATTATCACTCCTGTTAGATAGGGAATTTAATTCCAAAGTGCATTTGCTGTCTAAAATGGAGCTTGTTTTAAAGGCCTTTTAAGTTGAAATAGCACATTTTCCTTGAATAGCTATACAAATTTATACTCTCACCAGGACTGAAAGGGATGCTAGTTTCCTTCATTTCTGCTGTCACCAAGTACAATGAATTGTATTTACTCTCTGTGAATATGCAGTTCAAGTACTTTGTGCATTTTTCTTTTGAAGTGTCTGCTTATATTTTCTTAATATGTTCATATAATATTTTAAGAATATTAGCCCTTTTCTATCTGTCATGTGTATTGCCAATGATTTTTCTACTTTATCATCTGTCTTTTTTTTACAGCATTTTCTACCATAAAAATAGTTTACATTTTGTTTTCCTATTCACTTCTAGAAAGGCCTTTTTTCAATCTAAGAGTATAAATAGGGTAACTTTTATTTTCTAGTATCTTTTTCATTTTTTATACTGCATTTTCTCTGTTGTGAGTTTACATGCTTATGTTTTCTTCTGTTTCTGTATTGGGTAATCAGTTATTTTCTCTTACAGATGTAATTATTTTTAGAGTTATTTTCCTTTTTAAATTTTAAAGTACAAAAGTGATTTGCCATGAAACTTCACATAATACTTAATTGAAAGCCCACTTCACCAACATCCTTCTCAAGCAATAGTTTGGTGTGTACCTTTCACCGTGTCACACAATGTTGGTATTGTATTGCAGCTCCTTTTGGTAAAGAGAACATTCCTGCCTGTTTCTTGTGAGACTCAAGTGATCAGGTTAGGTCACAACCTGGCTTTGATTCCAGCTGAGTCATGGGGGAAAGTACCCCAGGGCCCAGGGACCCACCAGTCACACAGTCTCACATTACTCTGGGTGTTCAAGGGCTAGTCATGCAAACAGGCAAACAGAACCCCACCCATGACATGTTCCTCCAGGTGGCAGTGACACAGATACACCCATGTATTTTACCATCTTTCTCTTCAGTGAAAGTGAAGCCACTCAGTCGTGTCCGACTCTTTGTGACCCTATGGACTGTAGCCTACCAGGCTCCTCTGTCCATGGGATTTTCCAGGCAATAGTCCTGGAGTGGATTGCTATTTCCTTCTCCAGGGGATCTTCCCAACCCAAGGATCGAGCCCAGGTCTGCCGCATTGTAGACAGACGCTTTACCATCTGAGCCACCAGGAGAGTCTTCTCTTCGGTAGTAATCCTTTAAGATTCTGAGATGTTGATGATTCTTGAATCTTGTGTCTCATGTGACATTTTCCTGAGAAAGATATTTCATACGCATTTAATTGGGAGACTGTGAGAGGATACTTTGTCACTTTTGTGTAAGCTAAGGTCTCCTGTCCACCTGACTCTTGATCTATTCAGTAGAGTTGTATTTTGTATAACTGCCTGGTGTATCATCCTGTAATCTTTGAGAAAGCCATGGATTACTATCAATACCAGGCTTGAAGAGATGAATCCATATGCTCAATTCACACAACAGTGAGGAAGGGGGAAGTACTGAACTGCACGGCCAGTTTTATTATCTAATAGGAAGGAACCTGTTTCATAAGCTGCTGCCTAGGAGCCTCTGTGATAATGTAAGAAAACTATCTTAGATTATGTTTCTCAGAATGTAGTACAAAAATCACCTACATCAGAATGATTTGGAGTGTGGTAGAAACACTTTCAATTTAACTGTATTTTGATTTTTAAAGCAAATAAATTAATTTTGTACTTCAGAAATTAGAAAGGGAAATCTGTAAATCGTTGGAATGTAGACCCTGATGTCATGCAAGATACCTGGCAGGGGAGATGGGCAGCAAGTAGCTCCATTTTTAACACCTCTCAGATTGATTCCACTGGAGCTTAACTTTGAGACTTAATGCCCAAAGTATTTAATTATATAGTTAGACTTAAGATGGGATAATCATGGCAATATAAAAATAAATATTTAATAAAGTATTTCACTTTGCATATAAAGTTAAACAATGTCCCATTTTCCATAGTTTCAAGGTATAATTTAGAAAAAAAAATGTATTTTTTCTTAGATATGGTAATGACTTGAACATAACTTGGAATGTTCTACTTAACTGAATACACCAATATAGACCATTAACTAATTAGCAGAATTCATGTTCTCTGAGCTATTGTAGCATGTCTTTTTACTGGCAGAATAAATCTTGATGATCAGACTTTTTGGAAATACTGGAAGGTTCTGCCAAAATGTAAACCTTATTGTGATTCTGTTATTAAAATCTATGGGATCTTTTGTTCTAAAATAGTTTTCATAAACTAAAATTCCTAATTTCAAGCATCCTGCTTAATTATATTTTATTAATGTTAATAACTAAAAGTGAAACAAAGAATTATCATAGACTGGATTTTTACCTAATCTTATTTATGTTGGAGGGTAATAGAAGCTTCGGAGAAGGCAACGGCAACCCTCTCCAGTACTCTTGCCTGAAAAATCCCATGGATGGAGGAGCCTGGTAGGCTGCAGTCTATAGGGTCGCAAAGTCGGGCACAACTGAGCAACTTCACTTTGACTTTTCACTTACATGCACTGGAGAAGGAAATGGCAACCCACTCCAGTGTTCTTGCCTGGAGAATCCCAGGGATGGGGGAGCCTGGTGGGCTGCCGTCTATGGGGTCGCACAGAGTCGGACACCACTGAAGCGACTTAGCAGCAGCAGCAGCAGAAGCTTAGATAACTTTTAAATTTGCACGTTCATCAACTTTGTAAAACAATGATAAATAAAATAAGCTACTTTAGAAATTATTTTTAAAATTTTGTCTCAAAATTTTCTATCCTAATGACCAAATGTGTATTTTATATTTTAATTGTGATATTTAATTTAATTTAAATTGTGTTATTGATTCAAATTAAAAGATGAATGTAATTTTACCAAGAAAAGTTAAGCAATTTGGGGAAAATAAATAATATTTTAATAGAAATCTAGCATGCATTATCTATATATATATATATATATATGCACATATACATATATATATCAAACAAGCCTGAAGGTTTTCTAGTGCATCTGCTTCCTTAATCTGAGAAGTACTATGTTGCATTCTTCTTCCACAGGCTTATGCAGGCAAAGAAATGGAGGAGCAGCTGCGGTCAGTGTCCAGTGTGGATGAACTCATGACTGTGCTCTACCCCGAATATTGGAAAATGTACAAGTGTCAGTTAAGGAAAGGAGGCTGGCAACATAGTAAAGAACAGGCTAACACCAACACAAGGACAGGAGAAACTCTAAAATTTGCTGCAGCACATTATAATACAGAGATCTTAAGAAGTAAGTATGGCAAAAGAAAATATATAATAAGCTTCATATGTCAACCCAGTGCAAATTGCCATTCTGATCCTTTAATTTCAGCATTTGTAATACTACTGAATACCTTTAAGGCCAAAAGTAAAACAGAAAGTAAAGAATTATTTTCCAAATACAGAATTTTAAGATTTCACTGTGAGTGGTTAAAGTGGTTTCTTGAAAAATAAAGACAGGTGCATGTATATCAGCACACTGTAATTTTTTTTTAACTTGAGATGATACCCCATCAGAAAAATTTTAAAACGTACAAACAAATTTTATACACCGTAACACTTCAATCACTTAAACATTCTATATCACAAAAAATAACTGCACATAACTTTTCTTTTGCTTTGGATATAGAAATGTTTACTTTCTACATCATCCAAAATCATCTTGTCGACTGCTGTTTGTTTCTTGTTGCTTTAGATGGAACTTAACTTGAGAGCTGGACTTTGGTAAAGTTAGTGAGAGATCTCTAAGCAGCAGTCACAAAAAATTATTGTGTTGCACAAAGTGGCATAGACCCCCTGGGACTACTTAACAAATAATTCCTTTCAGTTGTTAGATATTAACTGCTATAAACGTTCGAGATTACAAATTATTTTGAGAACAAAAGCAAACAAACAAAATGGCTTCATGACTGAATAACCCGCAGTTTATATCTTTTTTTTTTCTAGAAACTTTATTTTAGGGGAAATAGGAGAAAAGTAAACTAGAACATTTAAGAAGTACATCATCTGTAATGCGGTCTTTAAAGAGGCAACAGTGCCATAGGTAAAACACCAACTCACTGGAAACAGAATTCCAAGAGAAAGCATGCAAGGAATAGGAAGTTTTTACTTTCCTGAAAAAAAACTTTGTTCAGGATACATGTCCCAGTTGCTAGAAAATACCTTCTCATTTCAAGTAGCTATCACTAAGACACCATCCTAAAAATGAGTTTCCCTAACCAAAGCCATCATCTCATTCACAACTCAGTTTAAAAAGAAAAATTAAACATGTTGTTTATATTTGCATTGCAACATTAAAAATACTACATATAATAGCAAATGAGCATGATTCTATCTCCATGGGTTTTATAAGCATCTATGTTAAATTTTCAGGGATCTCCCAGGTGACCCAGTGGTAAAGAATCCGCCTGCCAGTGCAGGAGTCAAGAGACAAGGATTCAATCCCTGAGTTGGGAGGATCCCTGGAGGAGGAAATGGCAACCCACTCCAGTATTCTTGCCTGGAAAAAAACCCATGGACAGAGGAGCCTGGAGGCTAAGTCCATGGATTCACAAAGAGTCCGACATGACTGAGCACACATGGACAAGTAAAGTACTGTAGAATCTACTCTAATTGTCTTGTAGAATCTGCTCTATTTGTACTGCAGAATCTATTCTAATTGTAAGGAAGCATAACACTAATGTAGCTTGTTACATGGTACTAGACATTAGTTGTTTTGTTTTGTTTTGTTTTGTTTTTAATAGAAAATACCTTTAGCTGCTCTGTTAAAGACCATATCCTATTCCAGCTCACAGGGCAATGTAGGATCCCGTCAACTATTTCTTTAAAGTATTACATCTAAATCTTAACTCTGCAATCCATTGTGAGTGACTTCCAACTGCTGTGGGTTTTTCCACCTTGGCATCTGTGTAACTTACGGCCTTCCCTGTGACCCGACAGGTATTGATAATGAGTGGAGAAAGACTCAATGCATGCCACGGGAGGTGTGTATAGATGTGGGGAAGGAGTTTGGAGCAGCCACAAACACCTTCTTTAAACCTCCATGTGTGTCCGTCTACAGATGTGGGGGCTGCTGCAACAGCGAGGGGCAACAGTGCATGAACACCAGCACAAGTTACCTCAGCAAGACGGTAGGTGTGCGGCTCCGGCACGGCCCTCCGCGGCCCGGCTTCCCCCCCGCCCCACCCCGGCCCCCTTTCAAGGAGCTTGGCTCGGGACTTCCCAGAAGTCCAGTGGTTGGGACTCCGCCTTCCAATATGGGGGGGGGCGGGGCGCACGGGTTCTGTCCCTGGTTCCGGGTTCTGTCCCTGGTTGAGGAGTGAACACCCTACATGCCTTGGAGCCAAAACACTAAATCATAAAAAAAAAGAAGCAATATTGTAGCAAACTCAATATAGACTTTAAAAATGGTCCACATCAAAAGAAAAAGATTTTTTAAGTAGATTAGCTCAATTCAGAGCTGCTTCTATTGTCTGTGAGGAATGAAGTTAATTTTTCAATAGTTGTGTTTTTGATGAGACTATCACCAAAAAAGTAACTGATACTTTATGAACTCTGTTTATATAGTGGCATCAAAGCCACTTTTTAAAAATCAAATGGAAAAACTTAATGACAGTATCATATTCTCCAAAAGGTAGTATTGATTTTTAAAAGATATTAAGATTAAAAATAATGCTGTTTTTATATTCAACTTAAACTCTTATTTAAAAGGAATTTTGGTCTTCTGAGTCTGATAAAAAAAATAATGTTGACTTTTTTAAAGTTACAGAAAATAAACATGAGGGATTTAGGAATTATTGTAAAAAACATTTTTTGAATACCTTTAGTTGTGTATATTTTAAAATATTTCAGTCAAGTGGTGTGATGTGCATTCTAGACAATATTGTTTATTACTGTGGTGCTTCGTTTAAATGAAATATCACCTTGCATTGATTTTTTTTAAGGCCTAGATATACCAGTTGAGTTTTCCAAAGAATAAAGGGCTATGTCTCTTTTAAAATTAGGATGATATGCAATACACTCAAATGATAGATTTTTAAAGAATTGTTTTACCAAGTAAAACAAATGTATCTATTAAGAGCTCATAATTTATCATTTTAGAACTGCCTTATTAGAATTAGTTGATGAAATTTTATTTTTTAAGTGCTTATATCATATAGATTTGAATGGCAGCCGTTGTAGTATTGGAATTTTGTTGTTCTTTTCTGAAAATTACTGTTTTTTCAATAGTTCATTTATTTACTTCGTGAAAATAAGTTAACAGTTGACAACATCCAAAGATATTTTTCATTACTCAGTTCAGTTCAGTCACTCAATCATGTCCAACTCTTTGCGACCCCATGGACTACAGCATGCCAGGCCTCCCTGTCCATCACCAACTCCTGAAGCTTACTTAAACTCATGTCCATTGAGTCGGTGATGCCATCTAACTATCTCATCCTCTGTCGTCCCCTTCTCCTCCCACCTTCAATCTTTCCCAGCATCAGAGTCTTTTCCAATGAGTCAGTTCTTCACATCAGGTGGCCAAAGTATTGGAGTTTCAGCTTCAGCATCAGTCCTTCCAATGAATATTCAGGACTGATTTCCTTTAGGATGGATTGGTTGGTTCTCCTTGCAGTCCAAAGGACTCTCAAGAGTCTTCTCCAACACAACAGTTCAAGACCATCAATACTTTGGCACTCAGCTTTCTTTATAGTCCAACTCTCACATCCATACATGACTACTGGAAAAACCATAGCTTTAACTAGACGGACCTTTGTTAGCAAAGAACTGCCTCTGCTTTTTTAATATACTGTCTAGGTTGGTCATAGCTTTTCTTCCAAGGAGGAAGTGTCTTTTAACTTCATGGCTGCAGTCACCATCTGCAGTGACTTTGCAGCCCAAGAAAATGAAACCTGTCACTGTTTCCATTGTTTCCTCATCTATTTGCCAGGAAGTGATGGGACCAGATGCCATGATCTTAATTTTCTGAATATTGAGCTTTAAACCAACTTTTCACTCTCCTCTTTCACTTTCATCAAGAGGCTTTTTAGTTCCTCTTTACTTTCTGCCATAAGGGTGGTATCATCTGCATATCTGAGGTTATTGATATTTCTCCCGGCAGTCTTGATTCCAGCTTGTGCTTCTTCCAGCCCAGCATTTCTCATGATGTACTCTGCATATAAGTTAAATAAGCAGGGTGACAATATACAATCTTGACGTACTCCTTTCCCCATTTGGAACCGGTCTGTTGTTCTATGTTATTGTTTCATTACTAATCCCCCACAAATTCTTCTACTATGTGTTAATTAGAAACAGTGTTTTAAAAGAATCTGGTTTTACAACGTCTCAAGCTTTATAGAGTAACATTAATGATTACTTTAATATTTACATTAAATGATTCAGAATATATCTTCTTTAGATACCGATGCCCAACGTTTTGTGTAAAGTTCCTCAATCACGCTTTTTCTCTGCAACATCAAACTAACCCCAAACAACAACAGCACCATAAAAAGCACCTGGTCTTCTAGTTTTCCCTCTCACTGCATGACGTCATCTCTAGTCAGAAAGATGGAAATTGTCTCTGATGGGACTGTCACCAAATCAGATGTTAATTTGTTAGCTTTGTCCCCTAAGTGTCTCGAATCCCCATGCCCAGCACCATGTCTGTCATCCAAGGCACTTCTGATGCACTTTCCGACTTAGGAAACACCATCCCCCTTGCTCTCCCAGCTTCCCGGTCCCTGCTTCCTATCCATCCTCTACATCGCCCCCAGGGATATTTTCAAACATGTAAGACTGATGCTATCGGTTTCCAGAGTAAGAGGCCTTCAGCGATTCCCAGTTGCTCCTAGAATAAAACCAAATTCTCCATCACTGCCTCTGCCTTCCTCCACCACATCCTTTAACACGACTCGCCCTTGACCTCCCTCTTTCTAGTCCGCGTGTTCTCAGCTTCCTTCAGTTCCTCCTCCGGCCCAGACCTTTGCACTCACCTCTGAGGCGTCCTGGCCTTCTAGTCTCCTCTCGCCAAGATCCAGCTCCTCAGACCTCAAGTATCGCGTGGCTCCAGAAGTCCTGGGCGAGATTTTTTTGACTGGTTTACACTCAGTATTCTTAAAAATTCTTTGTGGTTTCTAATACTTTTCTTTCAAAACAACAACTATACCTTATAATCATTTAGTGTATAATATAGGGTCGTTATTATTTGACTCATGCCTGTCACCTCCACAAAGGGAAGAACAGATCTGTTTCATGCACTGATCATCCAGGTGCCCACCACAGAGGGAGTGCCCACCCCCTTATAGGACCCCCCGAAACCATGGACCCTCTCACCAGAAAAAAGGTGAAAATACAGACACATCCTCAGCACTGATCATCCAGGTGCCCACCACAGAGGGAGTGCACACCCCCTTATAGGACCCCCCGAAACCATGGACCCTCTCACCAGAAAAAAGGTGAAAATACAGACACATCCTCAGCACTGATCATCCAGGTGCCCACCACAGAGGGAGTGCCCACCCCCTTATAGGACCCCCCGAAACCATGGACCCTCTCACCAGAAAAAAGGTGAAAATACAGACACATCCTCAGCACTGATCATCCAGGTGCCCACCACAGAGGGAGTGCCCACCCCCTTATAGGACCCCCCGAAACCATGGACCCTCTCACCAGAAAAAAGGTGAAAATACAGACACATCCTCAGCACTGATCATCCAGGTGCCCACCACAGAGGGAGTGCACACCCCCTTATAGGACCCCCGAAACCATGGACCCTCTCACCAGAAAAAAGGTGAAAATACAGACACATCCTCAGCACTGATCATCCAGGTGCCCACCACAGAGGGAGTGCCCACCCCCTTATAGGACCCCCCGAAACCATGGACCCTCTCACCAGAAAAAAGGTGAAAATACAGACACATCCTCAGCACTGATCATCCAGGTGCCCACCACAGAGGGAGTGCACACCCCCTTATAGGACCCCCCGAAACCATGGACCCTCTCACCAGAAAAAAGGTGAAAATACAGACACATCCTCAGCACTGATCATCCAGGTGCCCACCACAGAGGGAGTGCCCACCCCCTTATAGGACCCCCCGAAACCATGGACCCTCTCACCAGAAAAAAGGTGAAAATACAGACACATCCTCAGCACTGATCATCCAGGTGCCCACCACAGAGGGAGTGCACACCCCCTTATAGGACCCCCGAAACCATGGACCCTCTCACCAGAAAAAAGGTGAAAATACAGACACATCCTCAGCACTGATCATCCAGGTGCCCACCACAGAGGGAGTGCACACCCCCTTATAGGACCCCCGAATCCATGGACCCTCTCACCAGAAAAAAGGTGAAAATACAGACACATCCTCAGCACTGATCATCCAGGTGCCCACCACAGAGGGAGTGCACACCCCCTTATAGGACCCCCCGAAACCATGGACCCTCTCACCAGAAAAAAGGTGAAAATACAGACACATCCTCAGCACTGATCATCCAGGTGCCCACCACAGAGGGAGTGCCCACCCCCTTATAGGACCCCCGAAACCATGGACCCTCTCACCAGAAAAAAGGTGAAAATACAGACACATCCTCAGCACTGATCATCCAGGTGCCCACCACAGAGGGAGTGCCCACCCCCTTATAGGACCCCCCGAAACCATGGACCCTCTCACCAGAAAAAAGGTGAAAATACAGACACATCCTCAGCACTGATCATCCAGGTGCCCACCACAGAGGGAGTGCACACCCCCTTATAGGACCCCCGAAACCATGGACCCTCTCACCAGAAAAAAGGTGAAAATACAGACACATCCTCAGCACTGATCATCCAGGTGCCCACCACAGAGGGAGTGCACACCCCCTTATAGGACCCCCGAAACCATGGACCCTCTCACCAGAAAAAAGGTGAAAATACAGACACATCCTCAGCACTGATCATCCAGGTGCCCACCACAGAGGGAGTGCACACCCCCTTATAGGACCCCCGAATCCATGGACCCTCTCACCAGAAAAAAGGTGAAAATACAGACACATCCTCAGCACTGATCATCCAGGTGCCCACCACAGAGGGAGTGCACACCCCCTTATAGGACCCCCGAAACCATGGACCCTCTCACCAGAAAAAAGGTGAAAATACAGACACATCCTCAGCACTGATCATCCAGGTGCCCACCACAGAGGGAGTGCACACCCCCTTATAGGACCCCCGAAACCATGGACCCTCTCACCAGAAAAAAGGTGAAAATACAGACACATCCTCAGCACTGATCATCCAGGTGCCCACCACAGAGGGAGTGCACACCCCCTTATAGGACCCCCGAATCCATGGACCCTCTCACCAGAAAAAAGGTGAAAATACAGACACATCCTCAGCACTGATCATCCAGGTGCCCACCACAGAGGGAGTGCACACCCCCTTATAGGACCCCCGAAACCATGGACCCTCTCACCAGAAAAAAGGTGAAAATACAGACACATCCTCAGCACTGATCATCCAGGTGCCCACCACAGAGGGAGTGCACACCCCCTTATAGGACCCCCAAAACCGTGGACCCTCTCACCAGAAAAAAGATGAAAATACAGACACATCCACAGCATTTGCCCTACAGTTTCAAGGAGGTGGTTCTCTGACCCTTAATCCTTAAGTATTCAATCAGACTTTAAAACACTTTCTTAATGTTTAATGATATTAAAAACAGTTGATTAACTCACTTGTGTGATTTTTAAGTGATTCTTTTATAAATTGCAGCTCCATCTTTTAAAAAGATCCATTTCTTTAACAAATTGGAAAGAAGTTTTTCCTTTTTTTTTCTCACTTATATTTAATACAAGCAAGAGTCAACATTCTATTTCTGTTACTATCAGCTTACTAAATATGTGTTTACATGTGTGCCAAGTTGGAGTCCCTTAGGTAAAAGTCTGAATTTGGGAAACAGAAAATCAGTTCTCTGTTAGTAAGCAAAACAAATATATTTAGTCTTCAACAAACCACTAGTAGTTTTCTGTGACCACTGCATATTTATTCTCTAATTAGGTCACTGGTCCAATTAGGTCACATATTCACCTAATTGGTATCAGAGTGAAAGTATTTATGTACAGATAAGTATTACACAGCATACAAACTGCTCTGCCACGTTGGAGGCCTTAAAGGGGTTTAGGCTTCAGAAATTCTCAGTCTCCAGGGCTAAGAGCATTTAGTGCTAAGTTTAAGTGTTGCTGCTGCTGCTAAGTCGCTTCAGTCGTGTCCAACTCTGTGTGACCCCATAGACAGCAACCCATCAGGCTCCTCTGTCCATGGGATTTTCCAGGCAAGAACACTGGAGTGGGGTGCCATTGTCTTCTCCAGTTTAAGTGCTATGTGTAAGTAAAACAGAATTTGATCCAGTAGCCTCAGTACTTAAACATCAAACATGGTATATTTTTCCTGGAAGAAAATTAAGTCTACTTTGTATCATACGGAAATAGTTCTGGCTGTATTTCACCTTCTTTCACCTCAAGACTTCACAGAATTTAGGATTATTTTATAATACATTTATGACGTTGCTACTATTCATTTTACCTGCTTCCTCCCTATTATCTGCTCTCAAGAAAAACAATTGGAATTTGCTGCACCATTTTTGAAGTCTGTCTGGTTTATTGTTGTTGGTTTATGTTGTTTTCCCATTTTGTTTGGATCCTTTTCAATAGACTTGATACTTACAATAATCACTTTTCACAATTCTTATAAATTCTGATCTGCAAAGCAGCAATTTTTATCTGTGTAACTATAAATAGTGGGGTACTTTTCATTTTAGTACTTCAATTTTTAAAAGATTTTCAGGAGTTTGCAATTAAAAATTTGAAGTCAGTTGGTAAGGAGGCACTTAGTCTTCTGAGTCCTGCCCCGGGCACCCTCCTCTGACTGTACATGCTCTCCCTCCTTACCTTCTCTCTCTGCTTTTCTGGGGATCCCTCCCCTAAGTCTTCATCTCCACCTCTGACTTCTCTCGTGATTTCCCCACAACCTACTCAACCTCGTGACTGGGCTTCCCCCAGACAGTCAGAGTCAGTCTGTGACACACCAGATCCCATCCCTCACACACCAGATCCCATCCTATCCCTGCCCCCAATAGCATCCTCACAAATAAGTCAATAAATCTTTTTCTTTCTTCAGTATTCTCTGTCTTAGTAAATGATGCCATTCTTTTATTAGTCGGTTGATCCGACTTTTCTTCCTTTCACTAAAAGCCCAATCAGTGATTCCTATACCTTTCCAACATCTCTGGGACCCGTCAGTGCCTTTAATCTGCTGACCTCACCCTGGTCTGGACCATATCCATCCATTACCAGGACCATTATGCATGGACCAGCTGCAAACTGATGTCAAAGCCCCCTTCCTACTTCCCTTCAATCCTTTTCCCACATTATAGCAGTGTTTCCTCTCTCTAAATGATAAATCTGACACTGCTCAAAACTCTCCAGTAACATTGCTTATTGACACTGAGCCAGCATACAGCAAATGTGTAGGTAAACTGGTCTTTGTGTTTGAAACATCTCCTTACACACCACTCCATATCCCCACTTGTCTAGCTAATTTCTGCTCATCCTCAAGCCTGGACATAAATGTCATCTTCACAGCATCCTTTCCTATGCTTCAGTAGCAGCCTTTGTTGCTCGTCCAACATAGCATCATCACCTTACCAGTCAGATCATTTTACTTCCCGTGCTCTAAACCCTAAGAAAGCAAAGACTGTGTTTGGTTATCACTATGGGGCATAACAGTGCAGTAGTTGGTACGCAGTAAACCTGGGCACTGAATAGAATAGCTCCTTAGATAAAAAGGAACAGATCTGAGGTCAAAGGTAGAGTTTTAACTAGGCTGATTTTGAAGCATCTGAGTGGTAAGTAGGTGGAGATACCAGAGGAATATTGGGCATGTAATTTAGAATCCTACAGCAGTGATTGGAACTTCAGCTGTAGGTCTAGGAAGAAACCTCACATTGATGAATGGTTTTTTGGAGCCTTGATGTGGTTGTTACTGCTTAGAGAATTCTCATATCAGGAGGGAAGATTGAAAACCAATGCCGAGGGATGGCCAATATTCAGTCATGATAGTCCCATGGTTTTGTAACTTCATGCCCTTCTCCAACCTGAAGAATCCACTCAGATTTTTTTAATAGGAAAAGGGAGAATTTTAATTTTAATTCAATTAAGCAAGTGTGGTGAAGCACCTACTAGGTGGTGCCTATCAAGAATGTTCACAAACCAAGGAGAGTAAGACATGAAACTGCTAAAGGCACTGTTTCTGTCTTTGACGTTTTTACTAATATAATTATCTGTTTTATTTTATTTTCCAAGTAGTATAAATGGGAGCATGTGATGATTGTTTCCAAACACAAAAGGAAGTTTCTTACTGATATTTTCTGAAGGAAAAAAAAAAAAAGTTTTTGTTTCGTTACAGGAATTCCAGACATCTTTTGGCACCAAATCACCAACTAGAATCATATAAACTGTAAGGACAATGTACCTTAAGTAATGTACAACCCAAGTTTTTAGTAGAAACTTATAGAGCATTTTTATGGTGCTTCACGAAGGGCAGGTTATCAGCATGTGTGAGGAAGCCAGCCGTGAGCTGCAAAGTAAAACCACATGCACTAAGCATTCCAGAGTGAGCTAATCGACAACAACTGCCTCAAAGTCCTTCCCAAATAATATCTAAGCAACTTTGAAAAGTTACACAGTTCGGATGTCCTCTTGACCTCGTTCCTAAACATATGCTTCAAGCGTATTTTCTCATGAGAAGTTGTATGTTTAAGACACATAACCAAAAAGTACAAAGCAGATTTTGAGGAATGTAAATTATTTGATGGCAGAAGCAGAAGGCATCTGCTTTCAAGCCAGTATTTGGATAAAAAGTTATTTAAATGTTGGTATTGTCATTAAGCAGCTTCACTGAAGATGGGAATGAAAAAAGAATTGCTAAATCCATGGGTTTCCCGTGGATATCTCAGAGTTAGAACCAAAGAAACAATGCATTCATGCCGACAGAAGAAGCGGCTGTCTGGGTGCTAAACTTCCTTTCCTCATTCTCATGTACAAGAACCACATTATTTAAAATTCCATATTGCCATCTTAAAAAGAAACAGCCATTCTATTTTTTTGTTATAAGGAAATTACACATATAGATTAGCAAAACTGCTACAGATATGTCGGAGTTAAAGTAAATGTTTCCTAAAATTGTCTTTCACTGCAAAAGGCACTTAATCCTAAGTAAACTGCAGCAGTGGAATGAAACTTAGAAGGATTATTTTGCACTGCTGACAGGGATAGTTCTTCCATTAATTAAACAGAACACTAGCAGTCTGAAGGAGTAATTTATTACATTCATATGTATTTAACAAGTGGAACGCAATTTGTTTTGAATCTTTAGCTAAGTAGTATTTGGCAAGAACAGTTGTTGGAAATCAGGTTTTTCCCAGATGTGGGAAAAGAACTCTAGACAAATAACAGTTATCAGAAGTTTCTTTAAGAATCACATTTGCCTTCAGAAGAAAATTAATGTATCTATTAGACATAACACTTTCCAACTTAAGGTACTGATCATGTCCACAAGTTTTATTCAGTAATTCTAAAACTCCTGAATTGGCATTTTTATTTTAACTGTATTACTGTATGTACATTTTATGTATAAAAACATGTAAAATGAATTCAATATCAGATGTCCTAATAAGGACCTGCTATCTTCCCAGACCTAACTTAAGTTCCATAACCTCTTGACACCTAGCCATATGGTTAGTATACTCAGTTGAAAGGTTAAAAATAAACCCTCAATTTTCCTCTTTCCCATTTGGAGGATGATTTGTTTAAACGTTGTGTAGTTTTTCTATTGGATTTTGCAGTTATTAGTCTTTAAGCCATGTTGGTGGCTCAGGCGGTAAGGCACCTGCCTACAATGTGGGAGACCTAGGTTCGATCCCTGGGTCGGAAAGATCCCCTGGAGAAGGAAGTGGCAACGCACTCCAGTACTCTTGCCTGGAGAATCCCATGGACAGAGGAGACTGGTGGGCTACAGTTCATGGGGTCGCAAAGAGTCGGACGTGACTGAGCAACTTCACTTCACTTTCTCCGCAGTTATTAGCCATGCTTTCTGGGGCTACACCTTGTGTCTACATTTAATTAACAGGCTCAAAGTTGGAATATTTAAATTAAATCCGGTAATGAGATACTAGTCTCTGAAGAGAAACTGGTCATATTTTGAGATAAAAGTATGTTGTAAAGGAAGGCATTTTTTGTGTGTGTCATATTTGTAGCCAAATATTCAAACATTCTTTAGAATTTGGTACTAACCTGTAATCCAGGATCTTCTCAAAAAAGGAAATCCTATACCTTTTTCTTACATAGCCTGCAAGAGAAGTAGAAAAAGGAATTGTTGCTTTACAACTGTTGCTATGCTGGGGTAAACAACCTATTGTTTCAAGCTTTATTTGAAGTCCATTCTTGTTGGTGGGAATGGACCATTAAATATTCTTATTAAAGAATTCCAGTTGATAGCAAATGAGGACCTCTCAGTTGGAAATGTTTGTCATTTCCTCTTGTTTATTACAGTTTTACTGAATACACAATCAAAAAAGTTTTTTCAATTTCCATCCATGTTTAAATGCCATCTTTATGTAAATTTTTTTGATCTTCTCAAACCAGTGACTCTTAATGAAAGGCATATACTGATAGTATAACATCAATCCCCATGGTGAGTTTTATTATTATTTAGATGCCAAATTATATACAAGCTAAACATCCATTGTTCAAGAACAATTCACTGTATGACATCAAACTATTTGAGGAAACTCATGTTCAAAATATCAAGTTATAATTATCATCATCAATTAGTATTTTCTAGATATATGTATATTCATAGAATTATTAGCTAAAACTGAACATAGTGCATAAACTTTGTACTCCAGAAGTTTAAATTTAAAATAGAAAGTACTGTTGTGCACACATTAAAGCACAAAATAATCTGACAAAGTACAAAGATTTTTATTGTATTAAAGTATAAAGAATCTATTGTTTCAAACACTAATGTGTTTAGCTACACCTTAACTCTTTTGAAAGAAAATTATAGTCCCTGTGTTGCTTTCAGCTGTTATATAAATAGCAGGCAAAGATTCCATAAAGGGATTAAACTGCAGGTTCTTGTTTACCAACAGCATTTGTGGTAAATTATTTGGTATGTTCATAATTCTAACCTAATCTCATTATACATATACAGAGATTTATTTTCCAAATTCGTTCTTATTGTTATTTTTGCTTAACTATGGTTTTCAATCATTGATTGATGAAACTGTTATCTTCAGCTGGCATAGGTACAATTACTCCTTAATGCCCACACCTACAGCACACCTCAGTGAATGTTTCTAATTTTTCTAACGTTAATGGATGAATAAAACTGATTATCAAAAATCTTTCTCCTTTTAATATTGGTCAGAGCCATCTTTCTCCGGGCCCTTAAATTTCTTCCACACTGGCAGTCAAGTAGAGAATTAAGGAAACCACCGGAAAACTCTCAGGTCAAAATTTGGAGGTGGAAAATGTGTTTCAAGAGAAGAAAAGGTGTTTTACTTTAATTTTCAGCCTATTTCTTCCTTTTTATCAAATTAACTTAATTCAGCTGGCCAGTTACCTATGTAGACTCAAACAAGAAACATTCCTATAACATCAATAATTAAATTTTTATTTTCCTTAATTATAAATAATTTCTCCTAAACTCTTCCACAGTTCTAATGCGTATGAAAATTTTTAATTTACAGGAAATACACAGTTCTCTGTAGTGACTTTTTTTTTTTAGTGCCCCTTCACCTGTCCTTTTATCCTTATAGCTAGTCTATTCACCAACCAGAATCCCTCCACCCTTTGAAAGTATAGGGCCAGGCTTACTTCACTGGGAAGATGCTTCTCAATGTGCATTTTACTGATCTCTGTCTTCACTAGAACAATCTTGTGTTCCCTGGTACACACCTGGTGCTTTGGGGTGGGTCCTGATTGTGGACATTATCCACCCAGGAATGGCTGAAGTCTGTACGTGATCACTGATAATGCTCCTTTACTGTGCTCTCTCCCTTTTGGAGGTCATGCCAAGGTGGAACCTGGTTTTGCAACAATCACTGAATGGAGGAAGGATGCAGCTGAGGTCTGGGGGTGGGGAACCATGATTCACTCTTCCCCAATAGCTGTTATCTCAAGCGGCGCCTCATCCTTCACTATCAGGCCTTGCTCTGCCTCGCGTCACTTGAGATAATGCCAGGTCTTACAGTGTTTTTTATATGCATTTTCTAAGTGGAAATGCCCTCGTGGTCTGAAATGTCTAATCCCTCCCTCTCCAGTCATATGAGGCAACCTTTATTGTTTCTCCATCCCCACCTGCTCCTGCCCTTTGACCCCTGCCCGCTACAGCCCACAGAGCTGCCTTGGTACCCAGTTATCTCCACTCAGTCCTTATCACACTTGAGGACGTTTGACCCTGTCACCACACAGGGTCCCCTCTCTTTCTTTTACTTCCCTCCACTCAACAGTACCCCCTCCTGGTTCTCCACATCAGGTCATAATTCTTCCCAGGCACGTTTGCTAGTTCATGTGTCTTTTTTCATCTTTTACATGTTCCCTGTTGCGCAGGTTTCTATTATTAGACATGTTCTGTTTTCATTCAGAATGATCTCACCAAGTAATGTCATTAGTGTCCAAGACTTTAATTCCAGTCTTAATACCAATGGCCTTTAACTTGCTTTCTTAAGCTCTGGGTACATATATCTGGGTACAGAAGAATTAGACATAAATTCTTAGGTTTTTGTGAGCTGACCTGTACATCTTCCTATCATTTCCACTATGACAGGGCTTAATTAATTTGTAAATATAAAAATTAAATAAAATGAAATGAGTTTAGAAAATGCTTATTTTCTAAACCACTTTATATTTTTTCTATAATGCTGGTTCCTAATGTAGGATCCAGAGATGTTATAAGAAGTAGAAAAACTATATTATCTATAGATAATACAGAATTATCTTCTCTTAAAAGAATTAGGCATAGTGCAAAAGATGTCTGCCAATGTGGTATTTTACCAAAAAAAAAAAAAAAAGGTTTCCTCCAAACTACATAAACAAATGTCTTTTTAGAGAAGAAACTGGTCAAAATTATAATACTGGGATATGTTGAGATCGTATGTTGAGATTTCTATGCAGAATAGAAAATACTCTGGAAAAATATCTAAATTCTTGAGAATGTATGGAAATAACTGACATCGACAGAGCAATCAAAATATGTATCACAGTCCCGTGAATTAATGGCTGAAACGTTGTCCTGAATTGACTGATTTTAAAAGAAATATTCAGCTTCGAGAAGCTTAAATGACTTTTCAAAGATCACACAACTTAAAAGTGTGGTTGCTGATAAAGTGCCCTCTCTGGATGTGAGCCTGTGCCCAAACTCCTCCCAAGGACCTGATGCTAAGAAAGTAGCTGAAGTTTTACATGAATATTTAATAAGTACATTTCAAGTGAAGAAAATGTACATTTATTATTTAGGTATTTCCATATTTCAGTCTTCAAACTTCATTTCAATAAATCTCCCTCTAGGCATAAACAAAATGGACAACTATTTCTATTCCCTAAATATTTACCATGATCTTCCGTGGTTGCCATGAAATTACAGCAGAAGATGGATTCACAAGGCTCTAGAGTGTGTTGTCGTTTCTAGCACTACTCAAACATCCATAAAGATACCAAGTAACACATGGTGTGACTGTAGTTAAATTACTATGAACAGATAGTTTCAAGCAGGTAATGGCCAGGATTTCGCTTTTACCATTATTACTGATCATAATTTAGATTTTAAGAAACTTTGGGATTTAAATCCTTAGTTTTACTTAATCACTAATTTACTTGTATATTTAACTTAAAACATTGTTTTTGTGAAAGGAAGAGATAAACTGAACTTCTCCATTAATAAGGCATTCAGAATAAGATTTTAAACAAAATTTGAGACTTTAATCCACCCTCATGTATGATGTCCTACCCTATTCTACACTTATATTTTCATAATGCTTTTGTAAAAACAGCAGAAATGATGCTTTATCTATTAATGAATGTATCTTTCTTTTAAACATAATAAACTCATCAGATATATCAGAAAATGTAAAGCTACTTTGAAGTTGGAATTTCATTTGGAATGAAAATCAATTTTACATCTAGGTATTTTATGTGTGTGTACTCAGGTTATAGAAAATAAGACATAACCAAACACTTCCAGGTTTTGTGGCCAATAGCTTTGCTCTTACTTCACAAAGATATTTATATCTGTGCCCCTGGAATAATCAAAGACTGAAACAATCCTTTCTTCCTTGAAGAAACATGTGACATTGGTCTGTCACATCTCGGTAATCATTAGTTGGTTATCAAAATTCTAATATGCTTAATAATAGGGGCATGAGATAAGCACATGGACTGTTTACTGTTCTGATAAAGGATATTGATTCGACAGAAAATAGTTTTTCCTTGTAATCACAAAGAACTTTAGCATCCTGCATACATTATGTGGCACTCCCTAATCATGAAGAGTTAAACTTGCACTTTTGGGGCTCCAACATTTACCACAGAAATGCTTTATAGTATCTATATAATTTTTCTTCTTTTTGTCCCTTCTTTGTAGTTGTTTGAAATTACAGTGCCTCTCTCTCAAGGCCCCAAACCAGTAACAATCAGTTTTGCCAATCACACCTCCTGCCGATGCATGTCTAAGCTGGATGTTTACAGACAAGTTCATTCAATTATTAGACGCTCCCTGCCAGCAACACTACCACAGTGAGTATGACTTTGATCTGCTTTTTTCTGCATCCTCTACTAACATAAAATTATTTCCAAGTAAACACATTTGATTAAAAGAATTTTTGTGAAATGTGCTATATTTCTCTATCAAATAAAACAGAAGACAAATTTGAAAATACACTGTGAACATAAAATTAAACTGAAACAGGAAAATCTATGTTATAGACAAAATAGCTTACCCATATAAAGTAAGTATTTCTGTGGAAATGCCACCAACATTAAACACTCATACAATCAGGTGTGCAAATTTGTAGATGGATATTAAAACTAAAAGCATTTGAGTCCTAAGATTTTTGGCCCAAAACAAAAAGTAAACCTGAATATATTATTTTATATCTTATAGCATTTAGTTGCCTTTCTTCCATCTCAATTAGTTTTTCTCAACATATCAATTCATATTTTTTATCTCAGCAAGGATTGAATATTGAAATATTAATACTTTAAAAAATTTTTCTTAATATTTTTCATATCCACTCTCAAATAAACATTTGTTCAGTTCAGTTCAGTTCAGTTGCTCAGTTGTGTCCAACTGTTTGCAACCCCATGAATCACAGCACGCCAGGCCACCTTGTCCATCACCATCTCCCGGAGTTCACTCAGACTCACATCCATCGAGGCCATGATGCCATCCAGCCATCTCATCCTCGGTCGTCCCCTTCTCCTCCTGCCCCCAACCCCTCCCAGCATCAGAGTCTTTTCCAATGAGTCAACTCTTCACATGAGGTGGCCAAAGTACTGGAGTTTCAGCTTCAGCTTCATTCCTTCCAAAGAAATCCCAGGGCTGATTTCCTTCAGAATGGACTGGTTGGAGCTCCTTGCAGTCCAAGGGACTCTCAAGAGTCTTCTCCAACACCACAGTTCAAGAGCATGAATTCTTCGGTGCTCAGCCTTCTTCACAGTCCAACTCTCACATCCATACATGACCACAGGAAAAACCATAGCCTTGTTGTCTCTGCTTTTGAATATACTATCTAGGTTGGTCATAACTTTTCCTCCAAGGAGTAAGCGTCTTTTAATTTCACAGCTGCAGTCACCATCTGTAGTGATTTTGGAACCCAAAAAAATTAAGTCTGACACTGTTTCCACTGTTTCCCCATCTATTTCCCATGAAGTGATGGAACCAGATGCCATGATCTTCGTTTTCTGAATGTTGAGCTTTAAGCCAACTTTTTCACTCTCCTCTTTCACTTTCATCAAGAGGCTTTTTAGCTCCTCTTCACTTTCTGCCATAAGGGTGGTATCATCTGCATATCTGAGGTTATTGATATTTCTCCTGGCAATCTTGATTCCAGCTTGTGTTTCTTTCAGTCCAGCATTTCTCATGATGTACTCTGCATAGAAGTTAAATAAGCAGGGTGACAATGTACAGCCTTGACGTACTCCTTTTCCTATTTGGAACCAGTCTGTTGTTCCATGTCCAGTTCTAACTGGTGCTTCCTGACCTGCATACAGATTTGTCAAAAGGCAGGTTAGGTGGTCTGGTATTCCCATCTCTTTCAGGATTTTCCACAGTTTACTGTGATCCACACAGTCAAAGGCTTTGGCATAGTCAATAAAGCAGAAATAGATGTTTTTCTGGAACTCTCTTGCTTTTTCCATGATCCAGCAGATGTTGGCAATTTGATCTCTGGTTCCTCTGCCTTTTCTAAAACCAGCTTGAACATCAGGGAGTTCACAGTTCACGTATTGCTGAAGCCTGGCTTGGAGAATTTTGAGCATTACTTTACTAGCCCGTGAGATGAGTGCAATTGTGCGGTAGTTTGAGCACTCTTTGGCATTGCCTTTCTTTGGAATTGGAATGAAAACTGACCTTTTCCAGTCCTGTGGCCACTGCTGAGTTTTCCAAATTTGCTGGCATATTGAGTGCAGCACTTTCCCAGCATCATCTTTCAGGATTTGAAATAGCTCAACTGGAATTCCATCACCTTCACTAGCTTTGTTCGTAGTGATGCTTTCTAAGGCCCACTTGACTTTCCAAGATGTCTGGCTCTAGATTAGTGATCACATCATCATGATTATCCAGGTCATGAAGATCTTTTTTGTACAGTTCTTCTGTGTATTCTTGCCACCTCTTCTTAATACCTTCTGCTTCTGTTAGGTCCATACAATTTCTGTCCTTTATCGAGCCCATCTTTGCATGAAATGTTCCCTTGGTATCTCTGATTTTCTTGAAGAGATCTCTAGTCTTTCCCATTCTGTTCTTTACCTCTATTTCTTTGCATTGATCGCTGAAGAAAGCTTTCTTATCTCTTCTTGCTATTCTTTGGAACTCTGCCTTCAGATGCTTATATCTTTCCTTTTCTCCTTTGCTTTTGTCTTCTCTTCTTTTCACAGCTATTTGTAAGGCCTCCCCAGACAGCCATTTTCCTTTCTTGCATTTCTTTTCCATGGGGATGGTCTTGATCCCTGTCTCCTGTACAATGTCACGAACCTCATTGCATAGTTCATCAGGCACTCTATCTATCAGATCGAGGCCCTTAAATCTATTTCTCACTTCCACTGTATAATCATAAGGGATTTGATTTAGGTCATACCTGAATGGTCTAGCAGTTTTCCTTACTTTCTTCAATTTAAGTCTGAATTTGGTAATAAGGAGTTCATGATCTGAGCCACAGTCAGCTCCTGGTCTTGTTTTTGTTGACTGTATAGAGCTTCTCCATCTTTGGCTGCAAAGAATATAATCAATCTGATTTCGGTGTTGACCATCTGGTGATGTCCATGTATAGAGTCTTTCTTCTCTTGTGTTGTTGGAAGAGGGTGTTTGCTATGATATTTGTTATTCAACATTATTTCCCATCCTATTTTTAAGCTGGTTTTATGGTTTAGCATATACAGCACCATATGTTTCATTAGATCTCATAAACAGCCTGGATAGAGCATAACGGATTGACTCTGTGAACAGTTTATAACAAATCGTTACACATTGCCACCTGAGGCCTAGGAACTTTCTATCTCCAGATGAGAACACAGCACTTTGTTCTTTAGGACAGCCAGGGCATATAGCATGGGCATGTAAAGAAACCTTGTATAACTCCATCATTTATAACAAAAATAAATTGATGAATAAACATATGCATCACCAAAAACTTTCTTAGGAACCTTCCCTTTTAAGGGACTTGACCTTAAGCGTGGTGTGCTAATGCCAGTTTCCCCTGCTTCATCTCTTTGTGCTGCTTTACTTAGTGTGAGAGGTGGGAGTCCTTACCTTTCCAGAGACACTTGAGGTAAAACTCTTGGGTAGCCTACTTTAACTGACAGAAAGGAAAAGATCTTACAGGCATCTGTGAATAAATTCACGCTGATGCAAGTGCAAACAATGGCTCTCTGAAGTAGTAGAGAAATTTCATTCACACAGTACTGGGTTCTAGTCACTTGTATCCCTTGGCAAGTCATCTAATCTAAGCACTTCAGTCATAATCTCTGTGCTAATGGTTTCCAGAATTACAATGCAAGATCTGAGCATTTTGCTGGCTTATAATTAATATTTTATTGAAGTCCCTTTTATATGCATGTATGCATTTCAGTTCTGTCTGACTCTGCAACCCCATGGACTGTAGCCCACCAGGCCCCTCTGTCCATGGGATTCTCCAGGCAAGAGTACTAGAGTGGGTTGCCATTTCCTCTTCAGGGGATCTTCCCAAGCCGAGGATTGAACCCACATCTTGTATCCCCTGCACTGGCAGGCAGGTTCTTTACCACTAATGCCACCCTTTTATATAACTGTGTTTATATATAATCATATTAGATGTAATAGGTACAGAACCAAAGATTTATTAAGTCTGTTTATTTACTTCTATATTATTCATAGTAATGATCTTTCACATTCTTTGAGGCCTTGGAATCACACAGTTGTCACTAATTACTTCTTTTCCTTGTATCATACCCAAATGCTATTGATTATTTTGGGGGAGTGGGGAGACAGCCACTCCAGCCTAAACTGACCATTTCATTTCCATCATTGCCATCCCATCTACTTCATTCTGCATGGATTTCTGATTTAATGCAGTGGTTTCAGTACTGTCTTGTACCAAATATGTCTCCAGTTCCTGAGTAATGTCACAAGTAAGCTTTAAAAGGCATCATTTCATTCACCTGACCAGAATCCTTCGGTGACTTTCAACTTCCCAAAGAACTGGACACCGATTTTCCACCTCTGTCATCTGGCATCAGCCTTCCTTTCTTGTTTTGCTTCCCATTCTTCTCCAAGTCTGTGTTTCACGAAGTCTGATTCCCTAAAGACCAAGCTTATTTCCTGCTCTGTATCTTGTTTCTATTCTGGCCTGGCTTAAAATAAATTTCCTTTCTTTTCTGCCTTTCCAAAGTCCTATCTGTTTCTCAGAGTTCAGGTGGAGGTCTTTCTCCTGCCCTTGTCTTGTCCAAGCATCACAGGCACCTTTTGCTTGAATACCCACAGCAATGACTATATTTACTCTGTCCTTGCACAGATTTTTAGGGCTCTGTAAAAGTTGCATGTTAAACTAGATTGTGAAATTATTTTAGGCAGGTTTATGTGTTCTATAATGTCCAGCTCATAACACTTAAGAATCATTGAGCCATTCCTACTTCAGATCCGAGCAGACATTGTCTCGCTTAATACGCACAAAAACATCTATGAAGCTGGTGGCAGGATTAGCCTTATTTTACCAATGAAGCAGATAATCACACTGCAAACTTGGGGACTGTAAACACATATACTATACTCATCAACAAATGCTTACTAAATAACTTACTCATCTGTATATATCTCACAGCATTTGCCTATTTTACTCATGTTTTCATCGTTACTTCCACACTGCATGCTGTTCGAGGTCAAGAAGGGACAAAAAGAGCAAAAAGATCTTGGGTCTTGGGGTAAACCAGAGCTGAATGACACCTGCCACTAATTAGCGTTTTAAGATTGGGCATTTCATGTCTCTGAATTTCAGTTTGCTTATATATAAAATGTAAAGATATAAAAAGGCATACTTCTACTGTGCTGAGAACGGTGTCTAGCATCTGAGAGACAGTCATTAAAGGACAGATTTATTATCATCATGAAGATTCATGTTGAATTCATTTCCTTGTCTCTGTGTTTTTCAGTGTGTTTTACTGCATAAAATTAAGAATTGTATTTTATATTCCAAGCCAGTACACACAAAACTGTGTGTATAGCAATATCTAACAGTGTATATGGCATTACCAACTAGATGGACATGAGTTCGCTCCAGGAGTTGGTGATAGACAGGGAGGCCTGGCGTGCTGCAGTCCATGGGGTTGCAAAGAGTCGGACACAACTGAGAGACTGAACTGAACTGAGCTATGTATATATGTTTGTGATATTCATAATATATATAAAATTTAAAGTAGATGTCTATATTACTCTACAAGTAGTTATGCAGCCATATAAAACTATAAAAATCAAAGTTTTGTTTTAAATTATTTCCTTTATTATTCAACCTTTTTTTTTCATTATATCCCTTAAGAATCCTTTTATAGACGTTTTTTTCCTAATCACCTACCCCATGAAATTTTAGTGCCATAGACATACTTACATCTCTTTATATATCTTAAATATGTCTGGGCTTTATACATTAAAGAGGAAATATAAAGCTTTGTTTTTTATTCAGTATAGGATTAAAAAGGACAAAATAAAAATTTTATAGTGAAAAGTTAAATAACAATGTAAAATCTGTTAATACTGAATAGAACTTTGTAACTACGTGCTGGGAAACATATAAAGTAATGTATTTACTTATAAATGGTAATATATCAAATGACATATGGAAAGTAGCAACTGACATAAATGTATGATACAAATAAAAATTTTTGAACATTTAAAATAATCATTTTCCAGCAAAAGTAAAATATTTTTAAAAGTAAGTTTTAAAAAATTTTTTGAGAAATTAACTTTTTTGAACTTCTGCTTTCTATGAGAAAACAATAATTAACCTGTATAGCTACTAGATACTCTTGTAGAGAGTGTCAAACAATTTTTCTTCTCGGCATCTGACGTGCTAATGTTTTGATTAACTTTTGTAGAATTAACTAATAAATGTAAACTCTTTAATTCTCAAAGCTCAGGTTTCACACAAAAGAAAGATCAAGCAGAAGCCACAGGGCAGCCCACAGGCACCACTCAGTGTATGACTCTGAGATAAGGCAGTTGGTCAAGAGGAATTCTTTCAATTACAGCCATTTACTCATTGTACTTTTGTAGCCTTACTTTGTATACACTTTAGATATGTTTCCCATGCCAAGGCTTGTGTGGTAGCCAATAAAACCTAATAGAAACTAAATAACAAGGAGTGAGACTTTGTTGGTTTTGGAGAGCCAGAAATCATTGTCAGATCCAAGATTCCTCCTCCTCAATACCTAATTTTTACCCTCTTACAGATGATATTTTTCTCATTATGAATGCATGTCTTATTACATATGGTGCACTTACATACTTTTTTCCTATTGTTCTCTTTTTTTTTTAATGTTAATCTCAACCTATTATGAGTTGTAACCCACAATTATTTGGAAAACTACCACAGTGATCATGGATATATGATGAATACATAACTATGTTTTGAAATCATTGCCTTTGTTAACAAGAGTTAAGAGGAACCGCCACCACAATAGCTAAAATAAAAAGGCAGAGAAAACCAAGTGTTTAAGTTGATGTAGTACAATGGGAATCACAGATGAGAATGTAAAATTGTGCAACTGCTTTGTAAAATATATTGGCTGATGCTTATGAGCTTAAATACACACTTACAATATGATTGATAACTTCCCCTTCTAGGTATTTACCCCAGAGAAACATAAACATATTTCTATATCATAACTGGTAGACAAATAAGCTCTGTAACCAATAACTGGGAACAAACCAACAGCAATCAAAGGTGAATAAGCAAACAAATTCCATTATATCCATACAGTAGAATATTACTGAGCAGTCTAAAAAGAATGACCTGTGGATACGCATAACAACATAAACGAATCTCAAAAACATTCAGCTGGGTGAAAGAAGCTAGGCTAAAAAGAATGCATACTATGTGATTCATTTTACATGAAACCCTAGAAAAAATGAATATAATCTAGACTCAGAGGAAGGAAGATCATTGTTTAGTCACTAAGTCATGTCCAACTCTTTGCAACCCCATGGAATGCAGCCTGCCTGGCTCCTCTATCCATGAGATTTCCCAGGCAAGAATACTGGAGTGCGTTGCCATTTCTTTCTCCAGAGGATCTTTCTAGGGATCAAACCCATGTCTCCTATGTCTCCTGCATTGGCAGGCAGATTCTTTACCACTGAGCCACCACGGAAACCCTAGTGAGAGTTACACAGGTGTATAAATTTGGGAAAAGGCAATGAATTTAAAATAGGAGCTATGTAGGCATTTTATTGTGGGCAAATTATTCCTCAGTAAAATTGATTCTTTCTAATGCCAAGTGAAAAAGACCCTTTCATTAACTATAATTTTGAAATTAGTGGTAGATATCTTCAAACCTTTCTGGTGACACTTTAAGTCAAGATTATATTCCTTCCAGGGAGGGCTTCCCAGCACTCCTTTCTACAGAGACTGAAATTTCACTCAGATGCAACAATTTCCCATTTCTGCTCCACCCTGGCTCCCACCCACGACTCCCAGCAAGATAACAAGTCTTGTCTTTCCTAAATGTTTGGTGTTACATTTACATTATTATGATGTTAACTAAGTAGCAGATCATTTTTTTTAACATTATTTATGAACAAGTATAACTAATTAAAAGAATCTTTTGCAAAATGAGTCATTCATAACATAATTATGGAGTTTCTGGAATGGACAAAGAATGTGTCTTCTGGGTACTGTGAGAGAAGAACAAAGATGAGCTTGACTGCCTCTAACCTCTGAGCATTCAGAGTCAAAGGGCAATGCATGTTACATTGATATTTTTTTAATTTTACTAAATGTTACCATGCACCATGTATCTGCCACCCATGGCCCATGCTCATAACTCCTGAAGCCAGGTGGCTGCCGTGATGGCAGACACCAAAGAAGAGGGTGCTTCCTGCAGGTGGCTTCCTGGTTTGAAAATTCATTCTCTGCTCACTAGCTCTCTGAGTTTTGCTAAGTTCTGTAAACTTTTATGACAGATTTTCCTCACTTTTTTTTTTCTCCACATGTTTTATTTTTTTTAATTTTATTTATTTTTTTTTTAATTTTAAAATCTTTAATTCTTACATGCGTTCCCAAACATGAACCCCCTTCCCACTTCCCTCCCCATAACATCTCTCTGGGTCAGTCCCATGCACCAGCCCCAAGCATGCTGTATCCTGCGTCAGACATAGACTGGCAATTCGATTCTTACATGATAGTATACATGTTAGAATGCCATTCTCCCAAATCATCCCACCCTCTCCCTCTCCCTTTGAGTCCAAAAGTCCGTTATACACATCTGTGTCTTTTTTGCTGTCTTGCATACAGGGTCGTCATTGCCATCTTTCTAAATTCCATATATATGTGTTAGTATACTGTATTGGTGTTTTTCTTTCTGGCTTACTTCACTCTGTATAATCGGCTCCAGTTTCATACATTGAAATGTTCATATAGCATAACATTTATGATCAAATCCTCACAATCTATTCAACAACATGATACTATATTGCATGTTAATCTAAGATTATAATAGCATAGCATACTAAAATAACAATGATGGTAATGATGACAGATCTACCTCATAAACATGTAGTGATCTTTATAATCAGTATTCATATTAAATATTCACCCAATTCCTGACATACAGTAAGCATTCAACAATTACTGGCTTCTATTTTTACTAACATTTTACAAGTGGAAAAATCAAGTCTTGGAAATGTTAATTAGCATATACAAAGCTAAACAGCTTCTTAAAAAGTACCAGAGAGAGATAAAAAGCAAAGTGTCTCTTTTTCTTACCTCCATGCTTTCCTCAATAGTACGCATCATTTCTGGTATTTACAAAAAGATTTCAAGTCTCAATAGCAGCAGCACCAAAAAATATCATAAATTCCACAGGTAGAAGAGATTATCTCTAACAGAAATGGTTAAATATCAATATTTATATTGATGTTTCCATATCCTCTTTTTTCCAATTATTTCCTCTTATATTTTCCTTCAGGTTGAATTCCATGAATTTCTAGGGTCCCTTTAATGATAGACACTCTCTTTTAATGGAGGGAGCCATTTATGATTAAAAAGTGATACCCTAGATTTTTCTACTCAGTGTTTATTCATTTATGAATATTTATGTTGAGTCTTCTATATGATAGCATTGTGCTAGGAAATGTGGGATATTTTGAATGGATTATATAATTTCTCAATTAAAGCAACTCATGTACGAGAGTGCAAATAAAGACATATATATCTAGTGTAAGAAGCATATAATACACTATGCTCTGCTTCATTCAGTCATTTAACGAAAAGTTGTTGTGTGCCTTCTACATACCACCATAATGCTGGGCTGTGGAGACAGAAAGAAAGAACAGCCTGGTGGCAATATAGTAGGTGGATCAGAGAAGCAAAACAGGAGTTGGAAAAAGTGGAGAGGAAGCTTCTGAAAAAATCCAAGAGAGAAATCATGAGTAGGAACCAAGACAGTAGAAATGGGTGTGGAAAGATATTTTAAGAAATATAAGAAAGGGTGTGACTTGGGGACTGTGTGGGGGATGACAAAGTTGAGGATGAAACTGCATGGATGATATTCAAAAAGGGAATACCTGTTTACAGGTAACAGTAAAAAACATGACCTTTGATTCCTTTCTGGGGTATGTGGAGTGGGAACTCTGTGTTAATGGGCCCTTTACAGTTATGGGCATCTGTGCTTCAGAAATAAGTCAGTAAAATGCATGTATAAGGACGTTTCCTGTAGGATTGTTTAGAAACCCAAAATCTGGAAGAAACTCCAATGGCTACCAACAGATTAATAAGTAATGGACTAATAAAGATAATGGAGCAAATTTTATGAAATGACATATAAAGATTTCCATAATAGATCATTTAATGGAAAAAGGAAATTTCAGAATAATATGAAAGGCTTTATCCCATTTTCTCATCAACTAAAACTGGGTGATCATACAAATAAATGTATTTGCCTTAAAAAGAGGAATCTGAAATTATATAAAACCATTAGGATTGGACAGCACCTGTGGGTGGGAGTAGTTTGAGAGGGAATGTTTGCATTTTGTTTTATGTATTCTTACATTATCTTAACACTTTCATAAGCATCACTGATTCTGTAATACACAGGTAAGAAAAGAGATGATCCCATCCATGTACCCCTTATTGTTAACCTGTCTCTCCACAGGTGCCAGGCTGCAAACAAGACTTGCCCCGCAGATTACGTTTGGAATAACCACGTCTGCAGATGCCTGGCTCAGCAGGATTTTATTTTTTCCCCCAGTGCTGGAGATGGTAAGCCAAATGATGCTTTAAGACTAAATGCCAAGGGTCTCTCTGTTGATTAACAAATACCTAATATTAAAATCACATGTACAATATTCATCCTCAAGCTTTGAAATCAGTCACTACAAAATAGGACACTTTCTGCTTCACTTTCTGCTTCTGGTACTGTTTTGAACGTCTCTGTAAAGGAACCTACCTGTGGAAAGGAAGACACTTCTAAGTGCTCTTCATTGTTTCACTCCACACCTAGAACCGAGTAAGGGATAGTAAAGCTGTCCTGACTGTGTTTGTCTAGACTCTGCAGACGGATTCCATGACATCTGTGGGCCCAACAAGGAGCTGGATGAAGAGACCTGTCAATGCGTCTGCAGAGGGGGGCTTCGAGCTTCCAGCTGTGGACCCCACAAGGAACTAGACAGAGACTCATGCCAGTGTGTCTGTAAAAACAAACTTTTCCCTAATTCATGTGGGGCCAACAGAGAATTTGATGAGAACACATGCCAGTGCATATGTAAAAGAACCTGCCCAAGAAATCAGCCCTTAAACCCTGGAAAATGTGCCTGTGAATGTACAGAAAATCCACAGAAATGCTTCTTAAAAGGAAAGAAGTTTCAGCATCAAACATGCAGGTAAGAAACCTTCATAAAGAGTATTAATTTCTCTTATATTGGAAATAGTTTTCTCAATCCAAAGCAATTTTCTCAGCCAAAATACTGGTTTGTTACAATGGGGCCATTTAAGTTCTGTAAGATGAATTATGATATTTTGTAAACAATGCTAAATTTTGGGGAGACTGTTTGCTCCTGAAAAAGCAAGATGAGATCCCTGGAAACCAAAAGGAGATCCAAGCTCAGACTATACTAAGTCCTTGTCCCAGAGGCTAAGAGAGCAGCTCGCAACAGGAGTTAGATGACAGATGCATAGGGCAGTCATTTCTCGAGCATCTTCAACATACACCCAGGCAGCGCACACCTGCCCCCACCAAAAATGACAATGCAGTCAGATGTAATTTTGGACAGCTTTTCTAAGTGCAGAAGATGTTGTGCGAAGTTCACAAAGGTTAGGATAATACCATTTACTGTGGAATTGTATCTAGAAATGAAAATAGTGAAGCTAAGTATTTAATGAGAATTAGAGAACTATATTAGCACATTGTTAAAGGTTACTCAAGGCATTCCTTAAACCTGATTTGGCTTCCTTCATCACAGAAAAGAAAAAGAGTCTCCTGGACTCAGACCCTTTCAGTGTTCACCCCTGACCTTCTTCCTCTGATCCGAGAATAAGCCAGCCCTAGGTGTTTGACACGGCCTCCCACTTTGCTTCAGCATCGCTCCACCAATCACGCCCCTTCTGTTCCACACCTTCAATGTCCTCAACTCTGTTGTTCTCTCCCTCCAATTTAAAAAAGTTCTCGAGTTTCTTTATTGGCATTTCTTACTGCAGTGTTGAACTTTCATTAGCAACAAGCTCTGTCCTTGTCTTCTGAGTTGCTCCATGATGGGTCATTCTGCATTTATCTGTTCACCTCTTTCATCTCTTGTTTATTCCCTCAGCTATGCCCTGAGGGACTGTTATGCCCTGAGGACTCCATGATTAAGCTTCGTTTAAGGTTTCAGTAGCCCTTTCACTGTCAGATTTCAAAACAATCCGGTCTTACTGCAGTTTCTCTTTGGGCTTTCTGTTTGGGCCGAGAGAACACTGTGCTTTCCTGATCGTCCTTTTAGTCTTCTCTCTACCTGTTCTCCGTCACCATCACTGGGTTCTCTTCTTCCACCAACTCTTTACAGACGGTCATAACCCCCACATGACTTAAAGCTTACCTTCCATTATTTACAATATAGTATCTATATGAATGTTAATCGTTACTTTTGTCTTCAGTAAACAGTGTCCTTCTTTTGATTCTCAAGAGCTTGTGTTACTGTTTCAGTCCATCTTTCTGATGACCCAGCCACACTAACATGTTAGCTACTGCATGAGGAGACTTCCATGAACCTAGGTATCTCTTCTTCCATTACCATTTCAGAAAACCTTATACGAATCTTTATGTTTCCTCTTTAGAGTATTTTTTTAGCAATGATATTCCAATTTTACTTGCATATCCTATTCTAATTACCAAAAGGATATACCAAAACTATAGAAAAATATAGATACTAAATCTTTTTAAAGATCATTAAACCATTTTGCACATTGAATCCAAGTGAACCCAGTTTACAGTGAGAAGCCTTAAATTTTTGTTTACATAAAACTAACCAGTTATTATATTTTTCTACACAGTTCTTACATTAACTTAAAGAAAACGTCTCTATCATTGTATTTCTCCTCACAGAATACATTGTTTCTTAATGGCTTTCTATTTACTGAATTTCTTTCCATGTTCATTTTTCTAAGCATATAATTCCAGATTTTATGCATATACTGAAACAAAAAAAAAGATAGCTTGATATTTTGAAAAAATACATACTCCTTACTTTCTCATCATATTTATTCTAAAAGTATTTTGGGCAGAGTATCTATTCTGTGATTCATTACCTTAGTCAGCAAGTTTCATTGATTACTGAAAATCATATCTTTTTAGTAAAGGATTACCAGTATCCCTATATTAATGCATTTGTATTTAGAAATGAAATAAATAAAATTTTAACTAGATATGCTTTCAGGAGCAAAGGAAATGATATTTCAAAACCCTAGTTGTAGTTTTTCTGTGGTACATTCTGATTTCCAGATGGCCTTGCATTTTTCTCGATGGTCATATTATATATACTCATCCCTCAGAAAGTCCTTCAAAGATGTTCTGTTCACTGGAGCAACAGGGCTGTGGATGTTATTGACTGCTGAGTCATTTGTCCTTTCATCACCGCTAGAAACCGGACATTGAAGGTGGGGGGAGAGGAACCTCCCCCACAGTGAATACTGTCCCTCCCTGTGCCTTCTCCCAGCCCGCACTGTTTTTGTGTGGAGTCCAGGTGGACGAGGGAGGCTGGCCACCCTTTCGTAGCAGCCAGCTGCCAGCCCAAGTTAAGAGTAAGGGTGGGGCCTCCTGTGGACCACAGCCCTGCCAGAATGGCTGGGTTTAATCTCCTTGACGTCTGGGTTCCAACCAAGTCCCAGATTCTTGAGAATTCTGCCACGCTTATGTGATCACGCTAAATCGGCAGACCGTAAATATTCACTTTCAAAATTTCTGTTTTATGTTACTTTCAACTATAAAACACAGACACTTCAAAAGAATGAATGCTAACAACACCCCATTCTTCCATTTGTTATTTCTGCAAGCAAGACTTTTTTTTTTTTTTAAGGTTTTTTCCATCCCTCTTAAATTTGGAAATTCCAGGCACAAACTTTAGCAATTTATAAACTGGACAACCGTTTTATGATAAAATGAGTAACTTTGTTCCAGTCTGAAACTTAGAAAAACACAAAAGTGCATTTGTAGCATAACAAATTCGTCTCTTGGTCTTTAACAGAAGTCTGTCCTTCTTTGTTCCTCTAGTTGTTACAGACGACCATGTACAAATCGAGTGAAGCATTGTGAACAGGGACTTTCATTTAGTGAAGAAGTATGTCGCTGTGTCCCTTCATATTGGAAAAGACCACATGTGAACTAAGATTGTATCTTTTCTAGTTCGTCATTGTTCTATCATGGGAAACCATGCTGCCATGTTAGAACTATGAACACAGAGACTTTGTGGACCGGGTAACAAAGACAAAAGTCAGTTTCCTGAACCACGTGGAGAATGTTACAGAAATGGACTGGAGCTCATCTGCAAAAGACCTCTTTAAAAGACTGGTTTTCTGCCAATGACCAAATAGCTGAGGTTTTTCTCCTGTGATTGTTTTTTAAAAAGAATAATGACTACATAATTTATTGCCACTAAAAATATTGTTTCTGCATTCATTTTTATAGCAATAACAACTGGTAAAGCTCACTGTGATCAATATTTTTATATCATGCAAAATATGTTTAAAATAAAATGAAAACTGTATTATAAGCTGGTAAGTTGAATCCGTTACCACCTTATGCTATCAGCAAAACCTGATATTGTGAAAAGTCATCTCCCCCTGCCCTGCCTGTTTTGTTTTTTCTTTGTCTCTGGGTATCAGATTATGATTGCTGAGAAAAAGTATGCTCCTGTAAAAGAAAGTTTAAGATGGATAGCAGTTGCTATTACATTTTATTTTTAATCTCAGTATATTTAATGAGTATAAATGTTTTAGCACACAATACTTTTGAATTTATAGCCAAGTGAATCAACAGAAAACATATCATCTTATTAGATAGTCTGCTTAGCATGGTTATATCACTGAAAGTTATTCAGTGCCCCGGGAGCATTCAGACTTAACCTGGTATAATAGCTATCAGTATGTATTAATATTAAAATGGCTTTAAAATATTTTACTCAAAAATAATCTTTTCCAAATATTTAATTTCTTGTGACTAGCTAAATACATTTTATAAGCTGAAGTGCTTCTATCGAACACATATAAATTGGAAGTGACATTTCAATGCTCATATGTTAAAAAGCAACAGTAACACCCAGTACTTATTTCATTTTTTTAAAGGCAACACATTAAAATATTTTTTTCTAAGACCAAATATTTGCCTACATAAATACAACCACATAAGTGGTTTGCTTGTTGACAGAGAATTGATTATTTGCTTGTATGACATGATTCCTAGCAAAAATTAAAAAGCACATAACTACTAGCAAACACATAAAAATAAGTAGTCCTGAAAAAAGGAAAAAGAATCTATAGAGTTATGTAAACATAAAAATAAGTCTTTTAAAACTTGTAAATATAATACAACAAAAACATTTTAAATGATATAGGTGACTACTCAGTACAATAAAAATATTAGTATGTATATGTTTTGCTACAAAATAATTTATTTTTTATAATATTTTATTAAAAGGTTATATTTATGTCCTAATATATTGAAACACTATTTTCAATACTGACTTTTAAAACACTATTATATCCAAAATTTATTGAATTACATGTACATATTCTGGACAACTCCAGCATCTCGTTCATAAAGTCAAATCTTTTTTACAATCTATTGGGAAGAAAAAGCAGTCTTCTGAAATTCTCTTATTATATACTTATGGATCATCTTTATATTTTTTAAGTAAAGAAGGATCTAAAGCCTATAGACAGAAAATACATGCTCTGTACATCTATGAAGCAGCTAAGATGTAGGTAATTTTCAAAGCTGAGAATAGCAACCAAACTAATAATAATAGTAAAACAAAAATAAAATATAAGTAAATTTGACAACAGATATAGTCTTATCAAAACTTCCCCAAGAGAACAAACTCAGGGGTCATTACCAAAAGGAAATATGGAATCACAATAAATAACATCCTTCCACCTGAAAGGGAGCCACAGTCCTTTGTGCAGAAGATGGTCACTGTCTATACAATTCAGCCAAGATTCAGTTTCAATAATTTTTCATCACATTTCTGCCAAGAATATAACCAAACAAACATGATATCTGTTATGTTGATGTGGCATTCGTCATTTTTAGTCCTGATACATTTAAATATGTTAATTTATTTAGTTAATTTAAAAAAAAAAAAAACCTAAGTTTCCAATGAATTCATTGAAGCCATGGAGAGAATCTTAGAATCTGATATAGTGACCCTTACAAGTTATCAGTTTAAAAAAATTTAAACTATGTGTTGACAACTAGTTTCTCAGAATATATGAGTATGCCAAAAAAAAAAAAAAATCATTAGGCCAAAATATAAAGCATAAGACATGCCAGAAAAAATAACATTTAATTTGTCCCTGGAGATGTAATAATTTTGACGAAAAGCAAAAACAATATCAACAAGACAATACTTTGCCAGAGATTCTTGCAAACAATTTTATGTAGACCATAAAAATCTCACTTCATTACATTATAATAATTGAGATTTTGTGGTGATGGTTAAGTAGACTAGAGATCAAGCTAAACATTCATTTAAAATATTAATATTAGCAAACAGGATTCAGTAAGAAGCTAAAATATACAGTGAAGATGTTCATAAATTCTATAAGAGTCTCCAAATGCCAATCAGTCAACTCTTAAGAATAAAGATGAGTGAACACTGGAAGCTTGCAGCAACAATTACTATATCCAAATCTTGGAAAGTTTATAAACAGAATTTCATGTCTAGAAACCTAACACTGTATGCTGCTGCTGTTGCTTCAGTCGTGTCTGACTCTGTGCGATCCCATAGACGGCAGCCCACCAGGCTCCCCCATCCCTGGGATTCTCCGGGCAAGAACACTGGAGTGGGTTGCCATTTCCTTCTCCAATGCATGAAAGTGAAGAGTAAAAGTGAAGTCGCTCAGTCATGTCCAACTCTTCGGGACCCCATGGACTGCAGCCTATCAGACTCCTCCATCCATGGGATTTTCCAGGCAAGAGTACTGGGGTGGGGTGCCATCGCCTTCTCCGTAACACTATATATTCTGTTTAAAACACTCACAAAACAAAGTATTTCGGTGAGCAGTTATAAGATTTAGCTTCCACATTTCTTTTTTTAAGAAGGAGGTTTTGACCTTTTGACATTTGCTAATTTCTTGAGGGAAACAGATTCCATTATTAGAATTTCTAAAAATCAACTCTGTCCTCCATTTCCATACTGCTCAAAGCAGAAGTGAACATTAGTGGTACACCCTGTGTGCACTTCTTTCAGAGAAGGGAGAAAGTCACTCACTGACCACACAGTCCAGGCTTCCTCCAGGGGTACCCTGTTCAGCAGGAATTTTACTCAGTGAAAGAGAGAGAAGAAGCAAGTTCAACAGGTGAGGGAGGTCATATTGCAGCACTTGCTTTGGTATTTTGTTAAAGTTTACACGTCTCCTTAAGTAATCGAATTTCTATGTTCACCTTCCCAGGAAATGCTAGGGCAAAGCACTGAAGCAAACTCCCTTGACTCCACTTCATCTACACTTCTATGCCATCCCCCAAGGTCTGAACTCCCAATAGCAGATTTTTCAAAGGATGCTTTTTAGAGATTTTACCTTTTAAACTGAGAATGAGAATAACATAAAAATAGTATTTTCCTCCACTGCAGTAGAAGAGTGTGTTGATGTATCTGATTTTTTAGATGAACTGTAGGAAGTTGTGAATAAATGCAATGTTTGTATCCTAAAGAAGCATAGAGTCCACCCAGAGAACTGCTTAGGGAAGTCCATGGCACATATGTTATAAAGTAAGTACTGCTTTATCTGTTTGTGTTTGGATTTTTAAGATATTGGCTATTTTGTAGGCAGAGAATAGACTTATAGACATGTACTAATAAGTGGAGTTCGATGATTTGAAAAAAAAAAAAGTTTCACATGCTCTTTTTTCTTCATTCGATAGCCAACAACCTACTACTTTAAAAAAAAAAATTACATACTATAACAGAAAGAGGACTGGACTGGGAATTGTGAGCCAGTTTTTAATCCTGATTTTCTGCTTTGTCCTTGAGCAAATCACCAAAATCTGAGTCTCAGTTTCTTAATCTGTCAAAGTAGTAAGTTGAATGAAATTGTGCATTGTGTCCAACCCTAGAGTTACAAACACCGGACTGAACTACCTTCAGAGGGGAGGTAAAAAGAACAACTTCAAGAACTTCAGGGAAGCACCACGCCTGTGATGAGTGAGACAATCATTTCTATCAACTCAAAGCATTTACAGTTGCCTCTGTAGACAGTCCATGGGCAGCACCAAGTGTTTTGACTTCTGGACTTATGAACATGTAGATGCCAGATCCTGATGCTGCAGGCCCAGTTCCTAATCAAATCCTATCATCAGAATCCCAGATGGAAACACTGTCAGAAGTCAATTTCACTTCAACAGCCTTGCCTGGATGAAATACAGTATGTGTGCCTCTGACTGAGGTTTGGAAGCAGTGCACAGGAAATCTCAATTTTTGCTTTCTTGCGAAAGTTGCTTGGTTTTGTTTTGGGTTTGTTTTTTTTTTTAAGATATTTACTTTTCCAACAATTGAAAGAAAATTTCCAGAGTCTCCATGTGTGATCCCCTTTGATATGAAGAAATCAGGAAATACAACACTTTATTTTTTTTTTTTTAATTTTATTTTTTTTTAATTTATTTATTTTTTTAATTTTAAAATCTTTAATTCTTACATGCGTTCCCAAACAAATTGTCTAAAGTAGTTGTAATTTAAGAATTAGAATTATAAAAGATTTTCATTTACAATTTCTGACATGAAACATTTCAAACAATCACATGAGAATTTTGTTGTGATTTTCTTAAAGATTAATAGTTATTCTTAATGAGGTCACTAATCAGAGGAATGGGGCTTCCCTGAAGTTTTTTAATTAAATAAAAAAAACTTAAAATACATTTGGCTGGAAATAACTTCCATCTCTGTTTATGGGCATGGATGCTGAAAGTCACATCATTCACCAGTGATCATATTGTGATGAATTTGCTTTCAAGAAGACAGTGGAGAAACAGAAAGAATCTCTTCATCTCTGGATTTAAAGCAGATGGTTTTGCACGTAATGTCCTATCACGTGAGATTTCCATCGTGATTTTTTCATAACAAGTTACATGACAGGTTTGTGCTGTGTGAGGAAATGACAAGCTCTGTGACCGCTGTCTCATGAGAGTAGGCAGTGACAGGGCTGGCGGGAAAGAGAATTTTACTTCATCTGTACCGCCTGGTAAGGACCCACATCTCTTGAGCTGGGGGAGGACCCAGAGCTTCAAGGAGCTGAGGGGGTCCTCAAGGTTGCAGAGTTCTCTTGAGTCCATGTGAAAGCACAGGGCAAGTGACCGTTAGTGTACCGGTTTTCTCACTTCTACGGTGGCTATCAGTGTGTGCTCCACAAAGTCGTAGGCTGGACACCAGACCGCCAGGCCTCATTGCACAGAGCAGCTCTATCTGTTTTATGTCAAGACATTTGGAAATTTTAATTTTAAGAAAAGTCCTTGCAAATTCTTTCTTCAAATTACTGCTCAGAAATATGACATTTACCTTATTGAATTATTTTAACCACTTCTTGCTCTCTACAAAAGACATCACCTTCCAGAGGGGCAGCTGTGGTCAAAGTTTTGGTCAAAACCCTGTAGCTCTGAAAATCCCCTTCAACCAATGGATTGCTGACACCAAGCAAGGTCACCGTGTTCTTATCAGGAGAGGAAAAAAGTTTGCAACCCCCATGCAAAGTGCCCCAGCTTGAATAAAGCTTACAAGAGAGAATTTATGAGAAAAACTAGGTAGGCTTTCATTCAGGTTTTTAAAATAATTAACACCTATTGGACAGCCTTTGACCAAAGGTAGGCTGGAGCATCCCTGTGTTGGATTTATAATCAATGGCCCCCTCCATGCACACACCTTCAACCGTGAGGCATTATTCTTTGACCAGATCCACATGCTTGATTCTCTCTTACCTTATGAAGAGTTGTACCAACGACTTTGAATCTGTAAACAAAAATATGGAGCATCCCTTATCTGACATGATCAATTTTTGTCAGAAGGCTGGTATGAACTCAGCTCATTTTTTATACTTTGCCCTCTTTTAATCTGGTCAGCTGCCATAACAGAATACCACAGGCTGGGTGGCTTAAACAACAGAAAGTGATTTCTCACCATTCTGGAGGCTAGAAGTTCGAGATCAAGGGGCCAGCAGAGTTGGTTCTGGTGCAGTCTTTCTCCCTAGCTCCTCACTCCCACCACATGTCCTCACTGTATTCCTATGTGGTCCTTCCTCCAGCACCTGTGGAAGGAAAAAACTCTCTGGTCTTTTCATATAAGGACACCAAACCAAGCAGATCAGAACTCCAGCCTTAGGATCTCATCTAACCCCGATTTCCTCCCTAAGAGCCCTATTTTCTGATGTAATTATATTGGGGCTTAGGATTTTGACATAGGAATTTGGAGGGGACACAGTGCAGTCCATAGCAGCCTCTCTTGCAAATTTTAATTGGCAAGAAAAAGTTGGATGTGAATCAAACATTTGACACCAAAGAAATTTATTTCAAGGCAGATAGAGTGTCTTAATAGTGTTGGGAGCTGGTGTGAGAGCAAAGGAGATAGGCAGAGAAAATAACTAATTCAAGAACACTCAAGCTACACCTAAAACTCAACCTGAGAGAGTTTGTGAAAAATAGCCTACCTAACTGAGGTGTAAGTAAAAATAATGAAATAAGCTGGATTTTGCTCCCCACTTGGGTCTTAAATTGACCTGCCTCTGTAGTTGATAACATCAAGATACCTTGTATTGTAATGGGTTTGTTCTGAACAACCATGTGCTGCTTTCAGGAATCACCATGCATTCTTAATGTGTCAGATGAAATCTGGAGATAACTGTGACAAACCTAGAAAAGGTGTTTCCAAACAAGACACAAGCTGATGATCGCACTCAGCATTGGGATTCAATGGGTGGCCAAGAATCAAAGCCACTCTTGTTGATTTCAAAGGGAAATTCTTTCATTCCTTGATTGCAGTTGATGGCAAAATTGTCAGATATGTTTGTGTTTAGAATAGCACAGTAAGCCCTCAATAAGTAATTTATATAGTCTTTGGTAGTTTTCAATGTCAAATTCTCTTTTTAACCAGTAGTAAAATATCCAAGATTCAACTTTATTTTAAAATTGCAGCAAAGTTCTGAGAGAGCAAAAACTAGAGAATGTCAGGATTCAGCCAAGTATAAAATTTGGGGATCTGAATTTATCACGACTTGTGACTGTGACAAAAGAATGTTGTAATACAGAATTCAATCATACCTTTTGTCAAACTAGGTTATTCAACTTTGTACTTTAAATATATCAATTCCAACCCTTCACTGTTTAATATGTAAAAGAGTTTACTGGAGTCTGGCTTTGAGAGATCAAGAGAAATGTTCTGAAAAATGGTCATTTTTAATTTAAAAATGTGGGAGTTTTTGTAAAACATACAGATAGAAAGAAAAAGGAAACAAATGAGAAGAAATAATTCAAAGTCATCTTAATATTAATGACATTACATTGGAAATAAATTTTATACTGAAATGTCTGCTTGATTAAGTGTTTCCCGTATCACTGAGATAGGAATTTCCTTCATTTTTAACAAAATGCACTTTTGTGAAAGGAGAATGAAAAAACTGGCTTGAAACTCAATATTAAAAAACTGAGATCATGACATCCAGTCATATCACTTCATAGCAAATAGAAGGGGAAAAGTGAAAGCAGTTACAGAGATTTTATTTTCTTGGGTTCCAAAGTCACTGCAGATCATGACTGTAGACATGAAATTAAAAGTTGTCTGCTCTTTGGAAGAAAAGCTATGACAAACCTAGACAAGCGTGTTAAAAAGCAGAGACATCACTTTGCCAACATTCCGTATAGTCAAAGCTATGGTTTCCCTGTTAGTCATGTACAGATATGAGAATTGGACCATAAAGAGGGCTGAGCACCAAACAATCAGATGCTTTCGAATTGTAGTGCTGGAGAAGACTCTTGAAAGTCCGTTGGACTGCAAAGAGATCAAACCAGCCAATCCTAAAGGAAATCAACCCTGAATATTCATTAGAAGGACTGATGCTGAAGCTCTGATTCTTTGGCCACCTGATGCAAAGAGTTGACTCACTGGAAAAGGCCCTGATGCTGGGACAGATTGAAGGCAAAAGGAGAAGCGGGAAGCAGAGAATGAGATGGTTGGATGGCATCATCAATTCAATGGTCATGAAACTGAGCAAACTCTGGGCGATAGCGGAGGACAGAGGAACCTGGCGTGCTGCAGTCCAGGGGGCCACAAACAGTTAGACACGACTTAGTGACTGAACAACAACAACCTTAGTCATAAACCTTAGAGATTCAGTTTAAATCAGCACTTCTCAAACATTAACTAGAGAATTCTTACTGCGTTGTTAAAGGGAACATGCTCTGGAAAATGTCACTGAGAAATGCATAATATTCCTGTCCTTTTAAACTGAACAAAGGAGGCAAAACTGTGTTCTTAATATATAACTTGCTTATAAGATTGGATGTAGCTATTAAACAGTTGTTGGAGAAAAAATACTATAACTCAGAAATAGCTATATTGGGAATTCTCATCCATTTCTAGCAGATTGGAATTTTTTTTTTTTTTTACTTTTTCCTTCCTCAAAAGAAAATAAATTTATGGAGATCTACGGAAATCCCAAGTACCATTCCTAAAAGATGAACAACAGAAGTCTCAATCAAGGTTGTTGAAAGCATAGTTTGCTGAAAAGGGTGAAAGGTTAAAGTGTACAATTATGAGAGCTTAGAGTAGGGAGGTAATAATTTTAAAATAAAACTATAAAAATCACCAGACCAAAAAGTATGTGTGATATATAATTTTGAAATACTAATAGGCAAATTAAAAGGTAAAATGTGCTCAGTCACTTCAGTCATGTCTGACTCTCCGCGATCCCATGGACCATGGCCCGCCAGGCCAATCTATCCATGGGATTCTCCAGGCAAGAATACTGGAGTGGGTTGCCATTTCCTTCTCCAGTGATAAAAGGTAAAATAGGACTCTACTATAATGTTCATAAAAAATATAGATCATCCTCCATGTATTCAATACTGCAAATCTTCAGAAAACCTAAATATTATCAATAAGATTCAACTTTTGGATGATACTTTTATTTTATTGTAGCCATATAAAACTATTCTAGTCTACACACATCAGGGAACTAAGCTGGTCTTGAAATAAAACACTCATCTAAAAATTTTTGATTAGACAACCACAAAAACTTGCAGATAATATTTCAAAGTTTGAAGGTAGCTTGGTAATGGTGAGGTGGGATATACTTTCCTGTGTTAACAAATAATTTCTCTGTGACAATCCTCTTCAGTCTTCATCAGTTTTTATCAGGTTGCTCTATTTATCAAATTGTATGAACTTTTAAAGAGTAATACTATTTAAATTTTGATGTTTCTACTTGTTCATGTATATCTCTCCTTGTTTGCTGTTGGCCTGGTCATGGAGTTTATGTTGTCTCTCTGTATAAAAATATTATGGAGTCAAACCATTTTTTCTATCTGCTCTTTTCATTTCATTTATGTTAAGCCTCCTTCCTTTTACAGTAGTCAGAAGATTTTTCAGGATTATGAAGATGATGGAGAAAATGGTATCACTAAGGAACATCTACAACAGTGAACCTGGGACATGAACTAGGTCAGTACTTCTCAGAGAGAGGAAACTCACTACAGACAAGTCTAAGTTCAAGTCTCTTTTCCTTCCATGGTTTTACAAGAAAGGCATTTGACTATTCTGGTCAAGAAATCAGATGCTTCTTCGAATTGTAATCCTAATAATAATTTCATTGGACCTCCTTTGTTCCTAAAATATAAAATCCCTAGAGTCGTAGAATATCTGTATAAGGAAATAAAACTATTCAAAGGAGAAAACAAACTTACAAATTAATTTGCCAGAGAATCTGTGACATAAAATGTTAATTATTTCATGTTAGAAAAAAGAATGTCTTATAAAAAACTAAATGGTTTCTTAATGGTAGCATTTGCAAAATTTAACTTTTTAAGTCATCAAAAACCTATTTTATTCTATGGCTTAATTTAACTTTTGCCCCAATTATTTAGTCAATTGCCCTACTGATATTTTTGAATAATTATTTCCTCAGGTGGAGTGAATGAGTGTGTGTGTGTGTGTGTTCTTATTCTACGTATCTGTTATGGTTTGGTTTTTTGTTTTTTTTTTTTTTTGCATGCAGCATATGGGATCCTAGTTCCCTGACCAGGGATGGAACCCAACCACCTGCATTGGAAGCACAGTTTCTTAACCACTGGATTGCCGGGGAAGTCTTTATATTATGTACTCTTGGTTGCTTCGAAGGCTGTCTACTTTTTTACCCGCTTGTTTTTGATTCTTTCATCAGTGCTGTGAAATTTTAGCCTGAAACATTTTTAATCTCTGTTAGGTACAACAAGTGTTCCTTCTTTCTCTTCTTTTGCCTAATTTTCTTAGCTCCTGAAAACCACAGGGATTCTGTCTCCTAAGACATACTATCAGTCATCCCACAACCTCCCTGACTGGGATTTCCTGGAAATTATAATCTCAGAAGGATGTATAAAGGTGGAGCAAGGGGAGAATATTGGCCTAGCCACTGCAAAATTAGCATCAAGATGGAAGAGGAGAGCTACCTGGTGCCTTGGTGACCTCTCAAACCAACTGTCACTCTATGAAGGAATTACAGCACGACTTTCTATTTTATTTAGGTCCACCACCTGCGTTATCTCAGAAGGCGAAAGACAGGCCCCATCACCAGCTTTTAAAAAAATCTAACTACTCAACCCCCTAGTTGGGGTAACTTCTTCCCAGACACTACCTATCACGTGTTGTTCATTAATGGTCTTCATAGTCACTTGATTACAAAGTTGAGGAGAGTGATGGACTCTGAGAGGACAGGTGACACTTAAACCCCAAGTCCCACTGCCTCTTCAGACCACGTTTACGGAACACGATTATTGGAGGAAGTCACATCTGACAATCTGTCTTCTCGTCATGCTGAGTGAGGATGAGCACACTTGAACTTGGAGATGGCCTTACAACTTCTGAATGGGAGGGACACTCAGAGATGGTTACAGGACCAGTACCAGCACTTGTCATCACCAATCAGGTAATAGTCAAGGAATCCTTCTGAACACATTTTCTAAGAAATGTGTAAGATTACTTCTTCCTCTCTAATGGCATTTTGGGTTGTCGATCTTTAGATAAATATATAAAACCTTTATGCTAAAGCAAAAAACAATTTGGGTGTGAGGAGAATTAAAGTGAGAAAAATGGCACCCTCTGGATGAATAGGGGTTCCCTGGTGGCTCAGCTGGTAAAGAATCCTCCTGCAATTCAGGAGACCTGGGTTGAGAAGATGCCCTGGAGAAGGGAAAGGGTACCCACTCCAGTATTCTGGCCCGGAGAATTCCATGGAGAATTCAAACACTGACCCTATCGGGTCACAAAGAATCAGACACGACTGAGCAAATTTCATTTCACTGGATGAAAATGTTAACAGAATCTCAACGGAGACTTTTTTGGCAAATTACACACCTCCCTGGCATTAACTTTAGCAATAGGTATGGAATTCATGAGGAGCTTAATTTTTATTGTACAAATTAAAGACATTAAATAGGAAGTTTTTAGATTCTGCTTGTGGTGTAATCTGTGCCTCAAGGTTGAAATCTATTGGAAGGAAAGATTTGACCACAGTTAATCATAACTCACAGTTGGTGGTTGGCTAAGCTACAAAGTTAAAATGAGGACAATTAAGTATAATGTAATCGTGCTTTAAATATAATTTCTTTTTTTATATGTCTGTACATGGATTCACTAGGCTTTTGGTGTAGAAACAAGACTTTGTCTTTGAAGTTGGATATCAGTTTTATATACAAATCCTTAAATGATTTTTATGTTTCGCAGTTTTTATTTTATTAAAAGGAATTGAGAAAGTCACTTACAAAGCAATCTGAAAAAAAAAAAATTCTTCTGTTACATTTGCCCTAAACATTGACAGTTGTTGGCATTCCCAGACCTAAATGGACACACTGGTTTTTTACTGACTCTCCTTGGCTGAGCCTTTCCAAAGCATTCAGTTTTGTTTGTTTTTTTATAATTCATAACAATTTTTCCCGATATTATGGTTTTTAATTGGAAACACTGAATAAACATTCATTCATTTCATGGAGTAATTCACCATTAGAGATGACCAAGTTTAGATCATATAATTTCATAAACTTGAGAAAAGCCATTCCCTTCATAACTAGAATAGACACTTGTATGATTAAAAGATTTCAAACTATGGACAGTGAAGCTTCAGATAATTACTCTTTCAGTCTTCAAAAAGATTGCCCCTAAGGAAATACAAACAAAAACATCAAGTCAAGCACCTATAAACAGAACATAAAACTAACATTTTAAATTTGAAAGTGCTAGTGGTCTTGCCGTATTCTCTCATTTTACATGTTTCTGGTGACTTGCTAGTGCCTGGAGCATGCTCTGGATTAACATGTTTACTTTCTCTGAAACCTCTAGTTCCCAAGTCTTTTATGGCATGCACCCCTACTCTCTCACCTCAACTCCTAAGTGGCAGCTCTAAGCTTATCAAACCTAGGAAACTTCAAAATAATGTGCCTGCTTAAAAGCTGAGTGATGCCTGTTAAAAGCTAATGCTACCCAGGATAAAAAATAATAAAGGAACAGGAATGTAACCTCTGACCTCTCTGAACCATGAAATGGTTTTTCCAGTAACAATGAATATATCTTTTCCAAACAGAGGTCAAATAAGTTGTAAGTAACAGAGTAAATTTAAAATATACCTGGTAGACTGACATGTGTTTTTCTTCACATAATGTTATAAACAAATCATCTCAAATTTTAATTTTCTCTCTTGCCCTCCTGTCTTCCTCTTTTCTAATTTTCACCTTCTGAGAAAACTTCAGAAGCAGCCACCTTAGAGTGCATCCATCTGCTGGGGTGCCATTGCTTAAAGTAGTCTTAAGCTTGATTTCAAAGACAAGCTTGATTTCAGATACAATTTTTAATAAATATCTGATCATTATTTTATTTTTGTGTTTGTCCTGTAAACTGAAATATTCAAAGGTTAATTTTATCTATTCAATTAAAAAATATTTAGTACATTTTGCCAATCTTTACACCAAAGGAATCTGATTATTCATTCTGTCTATAAGTTTATTGCAGATGAAATGTCATTTCAGTATTTCAGACAGCACCTTTTCCATCTTGTGTCCTGTCAGGCCCAGCAAGGATATTTCCAGATTGTCAATCCTCACATTTTTCTGGATGACTTTGTTCTTTCCTGTGTGCAGTCTGACCAAGCCTGCTTTTCTAGAATAACTTTCAGCCCCCATGGTCTCATGAGCTTCGGTGCCACAAAGGTCTGTTTATATTAAACCAGACATTTCCATGTAACTGCATATTCTCTGCAATGTTTTCTGCATAGCCAAGTAAACTCAATAAGTTAACTTTTGAGATAATATCTAAAAAGAAAATCTCAGCTGTTTGACTAAAGGATGGATTTCTTTGAAATGTTTCACATTTTAAGTACATTGCTTGATAGAACTATTGCACGTAACAGATTCTGATTTAGCTAGAAATGAAATTCTCACACCTGAGTATCAGCTCAAGCCACAGGAAAAAATATAAGAAATTTCAGCTACTGGAAAAAGAGAGTAGATACCATTCTTATTTGGGAAGTGTGAATATCTTGCATTGATGTGCAGCATCTTTTATCACTGGAGTGACAAGTTAGTTTAGGAATTATAGACAATTTAATACAATCTTGTTTATTTATTGTATTATTACCAATTTACATTTTCTTCCTTACAATTCCTATTAGTGACATGTTTGGCTCCATAAATTTATCCTTTCAAGTCCTTTTCCTTTCTATCCTGATTTTCAACTTTTTAATATTTTTTTTTTCTTCTGGGTCTTGAAATATTTTTGCACTTCATTTTTCAATCAAAGAATTCAAGCTTCAAAGGTGGTTGTCCTCTCTTGCAGTTTTATGTACTGAACTGTTTAATTGGGAAATCTTGAAATGGGAACAATTATAACTAAAATGTTAGGAATTGGAAGAAAAAAATTTTTTTTCAATTTTGTAAAATACCTAGTGTAATGCCTAGGATGTAACAGGTGCCTCATTTTTTAAAAAGCTATAAAGAACTTTATTGAGATGAAAAGGCCTCCGGATTGAGTATTTTCCATATCGTGGAATTTATGTGAAATAATTGACTTGCCCCTTACATGTTAGGTTTTGAAAAGCCAACAAAATTCCAGTTTTAATCTCTTGAATTCAGAATTGCTTTCAGCAGGAATTAGACTGCCATCCTTTATGTGGAGATGTTGTGATACCAGTAGGTTAGTGCCTTTTGCTAAGCAATATTTTGCATATTTTATAACTTTCTATTTCCAAGATTGAAGGGTCAGATTTTTTTTTTTCTCTAAGATCTAGCGGCAAAATTGATGATCTAAAATCACTCTTCTCTGACTGTTTCTAACTCCAAGTTCTTTGCCTCTACTGAACTGAAAACAGTGATCTACGTGAAATAGAATGGAATTACGGCTTTGGCTCCATGGAGGTTCTGGCAGAGAGAAATGGTAGAGAGGTGGGGTTCTCACTTAACTACTCATGAAATTGGAGAGTAGCATCCTACTTTGGAGACAAATACTGAAAAACAGAGCGCGTTGAGAATAGCCTGGATTTCTGGGCTCTGTGGAGGCCTGTGGGGAAGTCTGTCTGAGTCCTGTATTAATGATCTGACCCAAAGTTAAAAAAAAATAATAATAAAATAAAATGCTGAATCTTCCTTGAGTCCAGGGAAGGTAGAATTCCTCCAGGTGTTTTTACAGAAACAGACAACTTCCTACTGACCAATAATGTGCCACAGAAATGAAAAAAAAAAAAAAAACATGAGGCAATTTCTTGAAGCTCAGAAATATGAATTCCTTTTTACATTTCCACACGTTTAGCTGCTTTGAGTGCAAGAACACTCTAAAATCAAGATGACAAAGCAGTATTTTGCTCAAAGGGGGCTTTTTTCTTCTTCTAATCACTTAAAACCCAGTTCAAGAACCTGCAAAATCCAAAATAATTATGTGAGAGATCTAATTTTCCTCCCATGTTGTTCCGTTTCAGCTCCATGGCGTTTTGGCTGCAAAGTACAAGAACAGCATTTTGAAGGTCACATACCACCCAGCGGAACTAGGGCTATCAGCATACTCAGACATGTCAATGGAAGGAAACAAACCAAGATGCTAACAGAGTCTGGCTGCATGAAGAAAGGACACAGGTGAAACAACCAAGTGACCCACAGGGAGAGCAATGCCAGCTAAAATAAAGTTGTGACAAGCGCCAAAGCTTGAGGCCAGCTTCCTATGAGATGAAAAATTTAATCTAAGTCTTCAGAGAGTATAAAGCCTTGCATTTGGAAATTCTGAAAATGGCTCTTCCCAAAATTTCCAACTCCGCACTTTTTCCTTCAATTCCATTAATATAATAGCTTTCACAGTATCATAATTTTCACTCTATTTTTAGAGTGGTTGGAAGCCTTGTTCTAGTTTGATTCCATGATAAGAGTATTCCTTCCTATTTGTAAAGAGAAACAATATGCCAAGTGATGGAAGAAGCCCCTCTTCTCTCCGCCAGCAACTACTCACAGGGGAAATAAAGACAGAGGACACTATCCAAACCCTCTCTAAAAGCTGCAATTGAAAAACACCAGGATGAAATAATTCTACTCATCAAAGTCATTAAAAAGTTGACCCTGAGGAATAAACAAAGTAGAAGGAATTCTTCCAGGCATCTTGGGGAGTTGTTTCCACCTCCCAAGCAGTCCAGCTTCCAGAGAATTATTGAGACAAAAAAATAAAAAATACTTATGACTCAGGTATTTTTAAAATATTTCCTTTTTGTTCCTCAGTGGCTTTTCAAGTTACCCTCTTATGAATGCTCAGCCCTCACACATTTCTACGTGGCAGGACCAAGCTGTTCCTCAGATCTTTGTTTCATAAGGAATTGATGAGACAGTGATTCAAGGTTTCACATACTCTGTGTGTGTCTGGGTGACTTCTTAGCCATGGAGTAGGTGAGTTTAAAATTGAGTTAATAATATAACCTGTGTATTCAGTACTTGCTATTTCTTATTTTGTCCTGTGTGCATTTTTCACAGATGGCCGCGGGAATCTCTCTCCTCCCACGCGCTCCATACCGTGCTGTGCGATCGCCCCCATTGAGGGTCCCACCGGCATCTGCCTGGTTGGGCTGTGACTGTGTTGAATCACTGAAGCACAGTGAGCTGAATAGCTCCCCAGGGCTCTCACGCTGGGGGAAGCCTGAGCAACACCGAGAAGCCTCGCACGTGTGATCCGTCCACTTCCCCACTGAGCCTGCCTTCACTGCGCCCAGCCCAGCGGCGGACACACGCCTGATTCCAAATGGCGGTCCTTCCAATCAGCCCCAGCAGAGGCCCCTGATACCACCGAATAGAAATTAGGCGTCTACTGGGAATTTTGGGGGGGGAGGGGGCAGAAGGGGTGCAAAGTCCTAGGTGCTGTGTTTAGGCAATAATAGTAATTTAAATAGAACTGGATGTCATGAAATGAAACACTGTCAAAAACCAACCCTAAAGTGAAAGTGAAGTCTCTCTGTCCTGTCCGACTCTGCAACCCCGTGGACTGTAGCCCGCCAGGCTCCTCCATCCATGGGATTTTCCAGGCAAGAATACTGGAGTGGGTTGCCGTTTCCTTCTCCAAGAACTCTGAAAAGCCTGTGGTAAACCAAAAAATGAGCACCATGAAACACCCACATCCCCATTCCTGAGGAGACACCTGTCAACATAACCTTGTTTATTCTTGCAGAAGAAAAGATGAAAGATCTCATGATGGGGCATTTACAGCTTATCCAGGCCTATCACAGTGTCCTGTTAGAGGGAGAAGGAGGGAGGCTGGACACAGAGAGGAGGCCATGTGAAACCCGAGCAGAGATGCGAGTGAGGCAGGCAGGACCACAGAAGAGACAGCAGTAAAGAGGAGATTCTCCACGAGAGATTTCAGAGGGGACTGAGCCCCACTGACACCTTGGTTTCGCCAGTAAAATCCAGCTTTAGACTGGTTCTCCAGAACCATGAGAGAATGGACCTCTGTTGTTTTAAATCCCCAGCTTGCGGAATTTTGTTAGCACAGTCATCGGAATGCAGGTGGCCCTCAGACAATCCATGAAGGCCAAAAGTGACTGGGGAGACTGCTGTTGGAAGCTAAAGTAAAAGAAACAGTCCTGAGGGGAATCAGGAAAACACTGATGAACTCAGCAAGCTGGGCAACAAGGCTTTGGAAGAGGAGCCCATGGCCTCTCTCGCAGCTTGTGGTAGAAGGCAACAGCAGAGCAATGACCTGAGAAACTAACTCTATTCAGTTTTCAAGAGCAACTGTAGGGACCGTAGGAAAGCAATTCACAACAGAAAAACCTTAAATAATAAAGGATCTTCGGTTCAAATATCAGAGTGCTAACAGAAAAACATTGTCACAGAGTCAAGATGTCAAGATGAAACTTTATGTATGACTGGGAAGCCTTCGTGAAGGCCTGGAAAAGATTTACGTTCATAATCTGTGGACGCATTCAGATGGGCAGACAGCTTCCTAATGCTCTTCAGGGTCTGCCTCTGTTAAGAGGAAAAGTAGGACTTTTTTTTTTTTAAGTCTTAAGGATTCCACAGAAGTTGCACAAGTGGCCCAGTGCAGAAATGGGCTTATTTATAAGAGATGTATGAATATAGATTTTCATCTAAATAGTCAGGTTCATAAGGTGACATATAACAAACCCACAGGGTTTTAAGGAAATGTGTTCCCTTAACTGAAAGCAACAGAGATAGCATAAAATGAAGAGTCTTTGACTCCCCAAGCTTCTACAGACAAAATACAGGACGAAAGCAAAATAAACAAACATCTGCTCAGCTATAAATATGGGCTACAGCTCGTGAAAAAGAAGAATGTCCTGGGAGAGGAATGAAGGGCCCAGGATGGATCCAAAAGCCACAGAGAGCATCTCTCAGGTTGTGGGTCTGAGCCTTCATCAAGGAACCAGTAACATGGCCCTGCTGGATTTCAGAATTGCTAGGGACAGGAGATTCTGTTTTTGAATAGGACAGTCTATTAGTGTCATCCTAAATCTGTTTGACCATCATATGTTTGCTCTCTGGAGTCAGATAACCTGACTCTTTCGCTCTCAGATCAGTTTGAGAGAAACCACACTTGAGGAATTGCATCCAAGGTGTCTTATCTACATGTCACCTGCTTTAGATGACAAGAATTTGGAGCTTGAGCCCGAGGTAGAAGCCAAAATAGAGTGAGGCTTGGGAGTCTCAGAAGAGAGTGACTGTATTTTGCAGACTGTGAGATTTGAACTCTTGTAGCCCGACGGTGAATTTGGCATATTCTATTTCCTGAAGATGGGCACCAAATGTATCCCACACAGAATGTGTTTCTGAAATGTGCTTTGTGACACTCTCATCAAGAAATGCAGTCTAAGTACATCCCTCGTGGTCCAGTGGCTAAGACTCCAAACTCCCAATGCAGGGGACCCAGGTTCCATCCCTTGTTGGGGTCCTAGACCCCACATGCCACAACTAAGAGTTCCCATGCTGCAACGAAAGAGTCCAGGTGCCATGACTAAGCCAAATCAATAAAGAAAAAGAAAACAGGAGTGCAATCTGCTCTTCCTTCAGTCTGGATGGGCCTGTGCTGGTTTCAGTCCATCGAGTACAACGCGGGTGCGGCTACCTGACCTCGAGGCTGGCTCATTCATCCAGCTTCTCTTGTGGCCCAGGTCATTCAAGGCTCACTCTCTGGACTTTGCATCCACGGTGTCCTCCTCCAGAACCTCCCCACTGTGCCATGTGTCTCCCACCCCACATGGAGGAGGTGCGGGTGGATGCCCCTCATCAAGAGTCCCAGCTGAGTCCAACCTTTGAGTCACCCCAGGCCAGACACCAGACGTCTGACTGAGGAACCCTCCAGATGACTCTGGCCCTCAGATATTTGAAACTCCCTCAGCGGAGGCCCCAGATGCTATGTGGCAGTCACAGGCCATCCCTGCTGTGCCCCATCGGAATTCCTGACCAGTAGAATCAGTGCCCATAATACAAGTATTGTAGTTTTACAGTAATAAATACAGATATTTTATTACACAGTAACCAAAACAAGCATAGATCAAAGAGGACAAAATCAAGGAAGAAGTGACTAAAGAAATGCTGCAGAGGTAAACAAATATTAATACTACAACTGAGTTTGTTTACATGCCTCAACAACATCAGCAACTGGGCTTTCGTGACATAGAAAGGCCCTGGAAATGAATAAACGAGGCCATTAGTGCCCCATGCAACATACACAGTTCATGATTAACATGCGAAAACCAAACACATGCACAACAGCGGCAGGGAGGAAGCATGCCCTCCAATGTTTCTGTGTCATTATTAGAGAGATGCTTGGCAAAATGTTAAGCAAGTTTGTTTTTCAGTCTCCCTGATTTGCCAAAATACCAGGGATTTTTAAGAGCGGGGGTTGGAAGCAGGGAGAAGGGAGAATGGAAAGGAATCTTAAACTATCAAAGAAAGGTTCAGCCTAAACCATTTTAATGAAAACAAGACTTCATAGCAAAGTTGCCAGATATTCCAGTGGACTCATAGCATTTTAAATTCCTAACAGCACACAAGACGCTTTTTCTGTGATAATTTGTTTCCTTCACAAACACATGGACACCCTTTGCAGACAGTGTGCTACTACTGACTTGGTCTTCGCATCTCTTGCTGCAAACATGGTGCACTGTTTGTGCATAAGAAATACAAGGTCTTAGACCAAACTACATCCTCTTTTTAAACAGCATTTTAAAAGGTGACAGAATCAGTGTGTTATTCTGATTTGACACACGTTTACCTGCTCAAATTAATGGGAACAAGATTTCCAGGTGAGCAAGCCTCCTTATCCTAAGGAATAATAACAAACGGATGCAATTATCCAGAGGCAGCCAGGTTCATAATAAGGAATTGTATTGAGAGAAACACTAGCATCTCACCAAGTGCATAAAAGTGGGAACTGGACCATTGACTCAATACACTGGGTCTCTGTTACTGCAAGACAAATTACCAGAATGCAAACAGCTTCAAATAACACCCACTTATTAGCTTACACTCCAAAGGCCAGAAGTCCAGAGGGGCTGAGTCCCCTGCCCAGGGTCCCACAAGTTGGGTGCCCGAGGCTGGCTGGGCTGGACTCCATCGGGGCTCCTGGGGAAGAATCTGCTTCTAAGCCTCTTCATGTTGCTAGCAGCATTTGCTTCATTCTGGAGGACTCTCCTCTCAGGGATGGTGAACTCCCCTCACACAGCATCCCTTTCACGTCTAGAATCATTGTGACTTTCTCTTTTACAACCAGTTGGGGAAGGTTTAGAAAGCTTATGTGACCATTCAGCCACCTTCACCATCTCCCTATCTCCAGGTGAACTGATTAGTCATCCTAACGTCAGAGGAACCACGTTGCTGAAAAAAGGAAGAGGTCTCAAATTGACTTTCAACCCTCCCTGTACGATGATCAATATCAGCTCTTAGGCACTGTGGCCTGTCAACAGGCTCTGAGTTTCAGAGTCACAAAGCCTACCAGGCTCCTCTGTCTGTGGGATTCTTCAGGCAAGAATACTGGAGTGGGTAGCTGTTCCTCCACCAGCTATCTTCCGGACCTAGGGATCAAACCCGGGTCTCCTGCTTGGTAGGCAGATTCTTTACCATCTGAGCCACCAAGTAAGTTACTAATTCCTGTATTTCTCATAGTTCAGACAATTTCAATGATGTAGATAAGTCTAATTACTCGCATTTTGTTGATGAAATTAAGAGAATGATTTAAGTAGCTTCTCCAGGATTACTAAATAAGTTAATGGCAGGATCTGGAAAATTCCAGAAGAGTCATCTCCTATTGTAGAGCAAGCCCCAAAGCATACACAAATCCATGAACCACAATGCTACCTTCAGGGTCATTCTCACCTCTTCCAAAATTTGCTACCCTAAAATGCATGGAGATTTTGTTGAAATGAGATAGGAACCAAACAAATTCAAATAGCAAGTTAACCTAGATCACAATTTGGTTTAAGAACTGAGAGCTGCTTGCCAATCCAAAGTGCATATCTTATGGGTTCAGAAATATTATCTTCCTGTTTATTTTTTCCTGTTTTTCTGTACAGAGCATCCTAGAGAAATCACCCACTTTACACTCAGTTGTTGGTAATAACTAAGGAATGGACATGGAAAGTCACAGAGATTTGAAGGAAAACAGATGTTTCTAGATTTTGGTTTTTTTGTGTGTTTTTTTTTTTTTTCCACAGATGCTGAAAAAAAAAAAGATGCTTAGAAAAACATGCCTTGCTTGAGTGCAATTTTCTCCAAAAAAAAAAAAAAAAAACAACAACCTACATTTCTCCTGTAAATGGATTCAAAAACACCAGCTATGAAAAACTACCACCAAAATTATCATACTAGACCAGACCAGAAAGTTGGCATTTATAGCAACTCATCTACAACTATTCCAGAAATCTGGAAGCACAGAGCTAGTTTCTGTCATTGGAGTTTGGAAAGGAAAAAAAAAAAAAAAAAGCTGAAAGGATTTGGAAGTAGATTACTGAGGAGAACTAAAATTTGATTTCCCAATTAGTTTTTTTTTAATTTTTGGAAATTTTCTAACTTTTGGAAACATAGGTGAATTTAAAAATTAAAGTTATGATTATGAATAAATAAATGATTGAGGATTCACACATGTTAAGATAAAATTTAAAATCAGCTTTTAAGAGATAAATGCAAATTATTTTCCCATCTAGATGTTCTGTCTAAATTCTCTTCGATTCTTTGCTCATTCCTTTCTGTTGGCCAGTTTATTTCCAGTAAAATAACTAAGCTACATAAGACCTGCTGGTCTGAGAGCTGTATTTCAATTTCCAAGTCACTAGTAATCCAAAGTAACAGTCACAAATGCTTTGTCAATTAAAAAGTCAAGACGGAAGTTTTACTAGTTTTTTATCACTAGTTCTACCTGGCAAAGCCTTTATTAAGGAAAACTGAGAGTATAGAAACTAACTCCTATGTAAGTAAGGCAGTCTTCATAGGGTCTACAGAAAAACAGGTATGAGCTTCCCAGGTGGCTCAGCGGTAAAGAACCCGCCTGCCAGTGCAGGAGCCACAGAAACAGGGGTCCGATCCCTGGGTCAGGCAGGTTCCCTGGAAGAAGAAATGGCAACCCACTCCAGTATTCTTGTTGGGATGATTCCATGAACAGAAGAGCCTGGCGGGCTACAGTCTATGGGGTCTCAAAGAGTCGGACATGACTGAGCACACACGAGCACACAGAGAAACAGGAAAGTCTCTAATTCAGGAAGAATATAGTATGATTAGATGGTACATGTTATATTATTTGTCTTCCTTACCCTCCTTACTTCTGCTTCATTGACTACACTAAAGCCTTTGGCTATGTGAATCACAACAAACTGTGGAAAATTCTTAAAGAGATGGGAATACCAGGCCACCTTATCTGCCTCCTGAGAAACCTATATGCAGGTCAAGAAGCAACAGTTAGAACTGTTAGAACATGGAACAACAGACTGGTTCCAAATCAGGAAAGGAGTACATCAAGACTGTATATTTTCACCCTGCTTATTTAACTTCTACGCAGAATACATCTTGCGAAGTGCCAGGATGGATGAACCACAAGCCAGAATCAAGATTGCTGGGAGAAATATGAATAACCTCAGATATGCAAATGATACCATGTTAATGGCAGAAAGAGATGAGGAACTAAAGAGCCTCTTGATGAAGGTAAAAGAGGAGAGTGAAAAAGCTGACTTAAAACTCAACATTCAAAAAAAGAAGATGATGGCATCCAGTTCTATCACTTCATGGCAGATAGATGGGGAAACAGTGGAAACAGTGAGAGACTTTATTTTCTTGGGCTCCAAAATCACTGCAGATGGTGACTGCAGCCACAAAATAAAAATGTGCATGCTCCTTGGAAGGAAAGCTATGACAGAACTAGACAGCATATTAAAAAGCAGAGACATTACTTTGCCAACAAAGGTCTATATAGTTAAAACTATGGTTTTTCCAGTAGTCATGTATGGATGTAAGATTTGGACTATAAAGAAGGCTGAACACTGAAGAATTGATGCTTTTTAGCTGTGGTGTTGGAGAAGACCCTTAAGAGTCCCTTGGACTGCAAGGAGTCAAACCAGTCAATCTAAAGGAAATCAGTCCTGAATATTCGTTGTAAGGACTGATGCTGAAGCTCCAATACTTGGGCCACCTGATGCGAATAGCCGACTCATCAGTAAAGACCCTGATGCTGGGAAAGAGTCAAGGCAGGAGGAGAAAGGGACTTCAGAGGGATGAGATGGTTGGATGGCATCACTGACTCAATGAACATGAGTTTGAGCAAGTTCTGGGAGAGGGTGAAGGACAGGGAAGCCTGGCATGCTGCAGTCCATGGGGTTGCAAATAATCAGAAACGACAAAGCAACTGAACACAACAAAACTGATCTGACTCTCAAATTAGTTTTTGCACATAATTAAATATCTTTTCTCCTTATAAGTAAAGAACAAATAACTTAGCATCATTTGATCCAGTCTCCTCTCCCACATTTTTCACTGTATTTCATACCATGTTTTAGGACTGATATTCCTAAAACCCTACTCTGAATATATTACCTGCTAGCATTTACAATGTTGCCTACCAGATCAGAAGCAGAATCATTTCTTTAGCATTCAGAGTACTCCACAAAAATCCCCAGAGCATTTTTCCACTACTTTCCAGATTTTGATAAGTTTGGACTGGACCTCAACTCTCCTCAGTATTCTTCACTTTTCCCACCATTACACATTTCCGTTTGGGGATTCTTGCTCACATTATTGATAGCTTATCTTTAGTGGCAGCCCACTCCAGTATTCTTGCCTGGAAAATCCCATGGACTGAGGAGCCTGGTAGGCTACAGTCCATGGGGTCTCCTGGAAAAAAATCTCTGAATGGGCCGTGACTAGCATGTTTCAAACCTGAGCAGCGGATGGATCCACATTAAAGCAGCTCATGGGAGGACTTCCCTGGTGGCGCGGTAGACAAGAATCTGCCTGCCAATGCAAGAGACATGAATTTGATCCCTGCCCTGGGTATGATCCCACTTGCTTTGGATCAACCAAGCCCATGTGTCACAGCTATTGAGGCTGTGCTCTACAGCCGGGAACCCAACTACTGAGCCCACGTGCTGCAACTATTGAAGCCCACGCACCCTACAGCCCGTGCTCCTCAGCAAGAGAAGCCCCCACCGTGAGAAGCCCCCGCACGGCGCCTAGGGCAGCCTTTGCTTGCCGCAGCTAGAGAAACCCTGCACAGCAACGAAGACCCCCGCACAGCCAAAAATTAATTAATTTTTGAAAAGGGTATGGGAATCCCTTGGACATGAAGCGGAAGGTATGGATTCATGGCCTCTGCTTCAAAGCTCGGGAAACTGGCTCTGATTTTTAAGTGTGCAGCCACAAAGCAGAAACCTCTCAGAAGCACCTGGTGTGTTCTCGCCACCAGCTTCTTGTGGAACGAATACACACACGAGTAAATTACTTGAACCCTTTTTGCATGATAGAACTGTGTGATTTCTAGGTCAACTGGGAATAAAAATAAGTTCTCCATTGCAGGGGGTTGGAGACGTGACAAAGCCACATGGTGTTTGCAAGGATGGCCCCAGGATAGACCGTAATTTAAACTGGAGATGACATGACTGTACACAGGTGGCTGTTATGTTCACCGTGAATAGAGAACACACATCTCCTTCCTTTTTCCTCTAGTCTTTACCAGTTCCGCCCACAAAAATCCTTCCTCATTCTCTGCCCTGGCACTCTTCTATTTCAATCTCATGGAGACCATTGTGCTGGGGGAAAGGGGCAAAAACTGTAAATTCATTCAATAAATTGTAACTCAGTTATTACAAGTCTGCAGATATTAATTCACACGTTTTGCTCTCTCTAGGTTTCCATGTTAACATTGCTAGATAATATAAAATATTAATAATTTAAGAAAAATAGCCACATATATAACAAAGATGGGCTTCCCAGGTGGCTCAGTTCAGCTCAGTTCAGTCTCTCAGTCGTGTCCGACTCTTTGCGACCCCATGAATTGCAGCACGCCAGGCCTCCCTGTCCATCACCACCTCCCGGAGTTCACTCAGACTCACATCCATCGAGTTGGTGATGCCATCCAGCCATCTCATCCTCTGTCGTCCCCTTCTCCTCCTGCCCCCAACCCCTCCCAGCATCAGAGTGTTTTCCAATGAGTCAACTCTTCTCATGAGGTGGCCAAAGTACTGGAGCTTCAGTGGCAAAGAATCTGCCTGCAGTGAAGGAGGAGATGCAGGTTCTATCCTTGGTTTGGGAAGCTCCCCTGGAGAAGGAATTAGCAACCTGCTCCAGTATTGTTGCCTGGAAAATCCCAGGGACAGAGAAGCCTGGCATGCTACAGTCTCTGGGGTTGCAAAAGAGTTGGACACGACTTAGTGACTAAACAACAACAAAATATAACATAATGAAATTATTCCCAATGTTATGGTATAGTAACACATTTTAATTCTGAGACTGAGTTAAATGCTTATATAGTTTTCTCATTTACTATGGAAGTTATGAAATGGATTCTTAACAAATCAGGAAAATCTATTCTTATCTTGTATCTATTCTAGTTAGTTTACCATTAGGCTAAGACATTGATATATTTACTTTCGTTTTACTCAGAATTCTTCCCTTTAATTAATTCTGCATAGATTTATTTATTTTTATTCAAAGCTCAGTTTCTCAACCTAAGGCTAAACCACCAAAGGCTACTCTGGAGATAGTCCCTATACAGATACATTTCCTGGGCTCCTTGTCTCTCTCCATATTTTCTTCCTTTTTCCAGCACATGGAATCTTAACTATGATAGAAAAATCATATTTTGGGGGGAAATCCCCAGCTCTTATTGCATATTCTTTGCTATTGTTTAGATAGGAAATCTTGGCTCTTGCTATTCAATGGATACAGTTTGAGAAGTGACGTTGCTCAGTTGTGTCCGACTCTGCGACCCCATGGACTGTAGCCCACCAGGCTTCTCTGTCCATGGGGTCTTCAGGCAAGAATACTGGAAGGGGTTGCCATGCTTGTAGGGGATCTTCCAAATCCAAGGATCAAACCCACTTCTCCTACATCTACTGCATTGCAGACAGATTCTTTACTACTGAGCCACCAGGGAAGCAGGAAATCCTCTTTACTGCTGCTGCTTTGACCTCCACTGACACCATGCAATGGGTCTCATTGCCCCAGGCTGGGGTGAAAATCCACTGACTTCACCTCAGCAGGAAATGGGAGAATGCCTCATTACTGACTGATGGGACTGGAATTCCTGGATTCTCAAATTTCTTCATCTACACTGAAAGGGGAAGGGGTTCATCACATCTGCCTGGCAGAGATGAAAGTTCTAGCTCCTAACCTGACCTTCTCTGACATCACCTTGGCAGGTGGGTGGGCTCACTCATTATAGTCCGACAAGAGTGGAGGTCTGCCCTACCCATTCCCCTTTACTGGCATGAGTGGTACTGGGGCCACCACTGCCTCTGTGGTTTTCGGCTGGAGTACAGTGGTTACTGCCTAAAAGTTTTCTTGCTAAGCTGCCTTCCTCCTGTCCTTTGACTAGAGAGAGTAGGCTTTCACTGGGGCTCTTTTTGTCTGCACCTGTTGGTGGGTCTGGATCTTTGTACCTACTTCTTCATCTCCAAGTCCAGGATTTATGAGACTGAAAGAAAGCCAGGGTAGATGGGGGGTGCATCCCTGTTTTGATCCTTGGGTCCCAAGGTTCCTACTAGTCCTCTTCTTCTCTGCACTTTTAGAGGTTGTTTTGTATGTAATAGTTGTGCCTTTTAGTTGTCCTTAGAGGCAAAAATAGGGAAAAGTTTTCTTACTCCTTCCCAGAAGCAAAGTCTTTTGGTGTGATTTTTAAATGGTGTTCTCTCAAAGGCATGAGTGGAAAAATTCACATTTATGAAACACCATTAGCCCCAGGTTGAAACTACTATTGGTGACTCTTCATGAGGACTTACTATTGGAAACCTATATATAGAAAACACTATTAAAGAGTATTCTTATGATTAAAGGCATGCTAACATATATAGTAATCTCAAATGTCAGTGTATTTCCAATTACCTGACATTTACTTGAAGAACAGAACATTGTTGGCAGAATACTCCAAAATGATAATTCTCTCTTATCTTTTTGCTGGGAAAGAGGAAAACCATATAACATGAGAAATGCCTTTGTATCATTGACCGGAACTAAGTGACTTTTCCCACAGTTTGTTCAGCTTGTGAATATCATTATCATCTGACTTCATCAACTCAGTCATCAAGGTGAAAGTCATCTAGAAAACTATCTTCAGGGAATAAAGATGCTAAGCAGAGGACTGAGGCTCATAAAGAACAACTTGAATCCCAGAGGAGAAAATCATTTTAATCCATGTTATTTTTCACTTAGGCAGTTATCACATCATAAAAGCAATAGGTGCAGAAAACTCAATGGGAAATGGCCACAAGAATACAAATGTTCTGAAGGTGAGCATTTCATTGGAGAGGCTCTGGTATCTAGTGTAAGTCTGAAAAGGCATAATCTATCTCAAAGTTTCTTTTCGTGTTATATTTACTAGAGTCTAAGGTTCTGAAAGAAAAATAATTGTACAGTCAAACATGTGGTTGTTTCTAATTATCATGATTTTGACTATATAGAGACATGATCTTGAGTTTAGCATTAATTTTTTGGTATGTAACAGTATAAATAAAAATGCATATAAAAGAGGGAACTAGGGACTGGTGAGGGGAAGGGATGATAGTCAAAGAGCTCAAGTGTTTTCTAAAAATATGAACTTATTTTTCGAAATAAGTCTGAAGAGGACTCAATATGCTTTGGTTTCAACTATGAACAGGCGTGTTCTCATGCTTTTTGCACCATCTGTTTGCGGTCACAAATCCAATTGTGAGAAAAATTCCACTCTTATGACATCTTTGTATTAATTTATTTGTGCCCTTTTTTGCAGTAGACTGACATTTCAGGGTCAAAAAAGGGGTAATTTAATCAAGATACAAAGAGGAAAACATGATGGGTCTTTGGGTGATGTTGACATCCTACCAATCTAAGCAAACATACAGATCCTCAGTATATACTAACTCACTTAGAAACTGTCCCTAATAACTTAATTAGCTTAATAAATGGCATTACTGAGTTTATTTTAATAGTAGTTCACTGTGGATTCTTCCCGCAAAGTGTTGACTGTGTAGAATTCTTAATAGTATCAACCATTACCTGCTGTCTGAAGCCTTTCCTGACATGTTCAAATAAAGTTTACTCTTTCATCCTCTGTGCTCTCCTGACTTCTTTCATGAATCTACAGAAGTGATTCTCGACTGGAGGTGATTTTGTCCCCCAAAGAACACTTGACAATGTGTAGAGACATCATCAGTTATCACAAGCGAGTGAGTGCTCCTGGAAACGAGTGGTTAGAGATGCTGCTAAATATTCTACAACTCACAGAAAAGCCCCAACTATAGAAAGCTACTCAGCAAAAAAAGTCAGTCCTGAAAGAAGTTACCTTGATTCCACACATGATCCTGGAGGTTCAGTTAACGAGGATGTGACTTTATGTCAAATCCCACCTTGTGCGCCCTTCATCGCAACAACCAGTTCATCCACTCATTTCCAGCCGCAGTGGCTGAGTCCAGAGGAAACCTGAGAGCTCTTTTTCTGATCCCAGAAAATTTGGTATGTTTTCCTAACTCAGGACTTAGATCAAGTTCTTTTCTCAGGTTGTGGCTGCAGCACGTTTCCATTTATAAACAAGAGTGAGCAAGGGAATGACTATCAAAGATGCCCTCATAGATGAGGTTTCAGAGAGAGTCTTTCTGCCCACCTGGTTAAACAGCAGCCTTTACTCCACCTAATAAACAGAGTCAGCTGCCAAAGCCTGGATGGTGACTCCTTCTCTCCTTTTTGTTTCTCTCTGGCATGAGAGACCCAAAAGTCACCAAGATATAGCCATAACATAATTAAATCCTTGGGCTTACAACTGTCTTGTTTTTACTGCCCTGTGGATGCAGGAGGTGAAGGTCTCTTTATTTGCAGCCAAAGAGCCTCTCTGATTCTCAAACTTCTGTTTCAATTGGTGATTCATACCCTTTCGGTTTTTATTTTCTTTCTCTAGTTCATCATGGTACTCGTCCGATGCCACTGTTCTTATATCACTACTTGTCCCACTCTTCCAAATCCCTGTGGTATGGGTACTCCGTGTACTAGAGCATTGCTTTCTATCCATATTCTTAACAACTGCAGCAGTGCAACAGGCAATTACCACTCTACCTACTAACTGGATGGAGGACACATTGCCTGCAAACAGTTAGTGGTGAGTAATCAAGTTCCAAATTGCACGTGAGAGACTCTACCAGAGGGCTAAGCTGGCCACACTACAGCACAAGAAGCAACTGTACACATCTTTTCCCAACTCTGCATTTGGTAAGATCTCCCAAGATGGACGAATTTATACCAAGGAAATTAGCAAGAGTCATAAATCAAGATGTATTTCTTCCCAGAGACCCAGTGCTCTAACAGTAACCAACACACCACTGGTTTCCTCTCCAGTCCCCTTCTGGCACCAACTGTCTTAGGCTGGGTTCCTGGATAACAGATTTTGAGATGGAGATTTGTCTGCAGGAAGTGTATTGGGCTACTAAGAACAATACCTGTAAGGAAATGAAAGAAACAGCACAGACCAGAAGAGAAGTGAAAATATAATGCAGTCTTGTAAAAGACAATCTCATGAAGAGCTCCAGTTGGGATTCCCCAGCAGAGTGACTCAGAATTGAAACAGGGAGCTGCATCTTTGTCCACCTGCATTGACGAGTCAGCCCCCCAGCAGGGTGTGGACCTCAGGGAGTCAATTCCTGGGGGAACCCAGATGTGAGCCATAAATGGCCAAAAACATTACTGAAACACCTGGGGACTGGTCCTCAAAGTGAGACGCTGAACACTGTGAGCACCTGTCTATACCAATAAATATTCATTTCACCTATTTCTAAAGTACATCATTTCCTAAATAAACCTACGTTCTTTATTAAGATTGCCTAGAGAATCTTCTTGTAGATAGATATCTGTATACATTGATATTTATTTTAAAAGAAAATTCCTAAGCAATATGGTTTTCTATGTTAATTTATGCTTCCATCAGCCAGAAGTCCCCTTTCCTTGCACTTTCACATGTATTATAAATATTTGCAAATATAACAACTGAAGAATGCATTTAAACTTTGGTTACATTGGCATTTTTATTGCTAATGAAATTAAACATGTCTCATATACTTGACTTTTTCTAAAATTGTAACCATCTTCTCATGTTCTACTCCCTTTTCCACTGTGCATATTTTTTGCTATTGATTTGAAAGGCTTTTAAAACTATAATTAGGGTTTTAGCTTTTTCACTGTTACACATTGAGAACATTTTCACCAATGGCTTTGTTCATTTTTTGCAATTAGAAATTGTTTTTATTGTGTATATAACTCATTCATCTTGTTGTTACACATAAAAATATATCTACTTCTTTTGAGGAGCAAGTATACTGGTAAATATATAGGAGACTTTCAACAAATGTCATCAGTTGATGGATATATCAAAAAGGACTGTAAGGAAGAGAAGCACTTTTATATAAAATTGGGCATAAAACTAAATTATCATGAAAGCAAAGATGATAAATTGATGGGAGCAGACTATAAAACCTCATCCTTAAATAGCTAACAGTTATCTATATTAAACATCATCATTTGAGGAATATGCTGGCTCACCAAATAATTTTAAGTATTAAATTTCATTGCAATTAACTAGCATATAATCATTTAAAAACTGTATTATAATAATTTATCAAATTGAAATGAATAAATGAATGCCATGCTGAATTAATGATTCCTTAAATCTCATGTAATATCAAGCTCCTTGGAATTTCCTAATTTCATATCTTTGTATTCTTGTCATTTATCTACTTGTCCTATTCACTGTATACTCATTGAAGGCAAGAATTAGATCCTATTCAACTTTCTATACACACTGAGTTATTTAACCAAGTTATTTATCTTCTTGCACATTACTATTATCATCACCATCAATATGGTTAAATGTATTGAATAAATGTGCACTATTCTGAAAGTGCAAGTCACTCAGTCATGTCTGACTCTTTGCCACCCCATGGACTATAAAATCCATGGAATTCTCAAGGCTGGAATACTGGAGTGGGTAGCCATTTCCTTCCCCAGGGGATCTTCCCAGCCCAGCGACTGAACTCAGGTATCCCATACTGCAGGCAGATTCTTTACCAGCTGAACCATCAGGGAAGCCCAAGAATACTGGAGTGGTAGCCTATCCCTTTCCAGCAGATCTTCCTGACCAGGAATCAAACTGGGGTCTCTGCATTGTAGGTGGATTCTTCACCAACTGAGCTACCAGGGAAGCCCAGTGCACTATTCTAAGTGCTTTCAGTTTTTAAGTCACATAATGCTTACAATAGCCTTGTGAAGTATGTGTACTACTACTCACATTTTATCAGATAGAAAAATAATTTGCCAAAGCTTGTAAGCTGTGTACAGCTGTGATTGACAAAACCAATAGTTTGACCCAGGGAGTCTAACTCTAAAGCCTGCATCCAGAATAAATCATATATGTAAATTATCCCTAATAATCTCACATCAGATACACGTAATGAGCTAAGGCTATGCCACGGCTACACTGTAGTGAATATAAGTAGAATTTAAAACAATTGAACTAGAGTTTATTTTCATGATAAATTTATAGTGTGATGGTATTGAGTTGAAATTTCAGTATTTTTCACATTTCTAATTTATCTATGTTTTCTGGAAAATCTAGAATATTCTTGAATGATTTGGTAATAGAAAAGGAATAAAATAGCAATTGGTTTGGAATGAAAAGAGGGGAAATATGGCATTTACCAAACGGTCATTCTTTAATATCTAAATCAGCTCAAATTTTGAACAGGAAAGGAATAGGAAGAAACCTTTTTTTTTTTCCCTAGCTCTTTCTTTTCCTATTCCTCTCTTTACTTATGAAAATAAGTGTCTTATAAATTCATATTAATAATTCCAATAATGCTACTGTTTTAGATGGACCCACTGAATTCTCAAGATTTTTTATACTTGTTTTCTTGTGCTATTTTGATCACTTTTTAATTATATGATTAAATAACTGGAATTAGGGTGTTAGGAAAGTTTAGTGAAGTACTGGGACTGACGATTTGGGGTTCCTTTACAAAATGAGCAGTGCATGGTTATTGAAAGCAATATCAATTTAAGTGACTGTCAAATTAAGCTCCTTATTTCAGGCCTGGAAGCAATTGAGTCTTGCACATTCCACACTTCTGAGGAATCTTCTTTTGCATAATCACTTAATCATTTTGAGTGGGCAGCAGGACAGCTTTTAGATCTTTGCTCATTTGTTTTTCATATGCACTTGAATCTAATTGTAATGCATATCACCAAAGAGAGGCAATCAGCTTTCAGAAACCTCCCTTATCTTGGCAAGACTTATTTGATGAAGAGCTGATGAAGAGCTGCCGGCCTGTGTCAGGCAGGACTCTGCACTTTGTGCTGGACATCACGTCACCCTCATGCTCTTCAGAGGTAACCAGGCTTTTCTAATCTTCTGCAGATGACACTGTGCAAGGCATGTCTTCCAAAAGAGCATCTAAAAAGGTTTTAGGCCTCTTTGACCACTTTCTGTAGTAACTTGATTTGGTGGTTTCTTTATCTTCAGAACAATTCCAATACAGACACTCCCAGCTCTGACACTGATATTATAAGTGGCCTTCCCTGGGTTTTCTACGTGACAGTGCTGTAAGGCAATGACGCAATGGTCATTCAGTCATTATAAGAGGGCCTGGAGTATCCCCAGGGAGCTCTTTGAACAATCCGCCCCTCCTTCAGGAAATGAGAGGAAGTGCCAACCCAGTGGAAATTTATTTATTACCTGTTTGAAGGTTGCTGAAATAACAAAACCTCCTTAACAGACAAGCCAGGGCTGCACAAAGAACCTGAGGACGTTCTCACGTTGGGCCCTGAGCATCATTCAGGCCAGTGAGTGGAGTATTTTGTTATGGGCACTCCCAAAGAAGGAAGAAGGCAACGTGGTCGTATAAAATAAATTAAAAATAAATCAAGCATCAGTGAAAAACTTTCCTTGACCCAACTCATTGCAGGAAATCTGCTTGAAGCAGATCTTGGGGCCAGACAGGTCAACAGCTCCTGCGTCAGAGCTCCACTGGGCTGGGAACCCCCTGTGATCAGGTTCAAGGAGTTGAAACCAAGCCTGCCTCCGAGTGGCCGCTCCCTGTGTCAGGGGAGACAGCTTTATTCTTGAGCATGCAGGAACCCTCAAGACTGAAAATGGAAGTCATTCTCTCCGGCTTCTGGAGGCAGAGCTCTGCATTCTAGAGACTCTTCATGCAGGCCCTGGGGCCTGCCCTCACCGACATTTTCAGCATTGGGTCTGTGGGAGAGCACTGATCTTTCCCTTTGATCTTTCTGAGTCCCTCTGCAGTTGGCCCCTCTGCATTGTAAACCTCTGTCAATCCCTGAAAAGGAGGGTCTTTTCTCTCAGTTTCCTCTACCTGTACTTTTTTTGTGATAGAGTGTATTCTTGATCTTTTTTTAGAAAATCTGCCTCCTCTCCAATACACAGAAGTAAAATTACACATGAAAAATAGGAAAAAGAAGTTCAAAGACTGTAACCTCAAAATCTTGTTCAGGTTACAATCCTGCCGGCTTGCTCTATAGATTTCAGACTCAAGACTGTAACAAATGCTTAAAAAATTGAAGCCAAGACAATCAAATGAATGAAGAATTTACAGGACAAGTTGAACAAACAAACAAAAAAACACAACTTCATACTGAGTGGGCCTTTTGCACACCGAAAATTCAGAGCCTGAGAGAGAATGAGAAGCTTCAGCTGAAACTTCAAATACTGCCTCAAGTACAGTACATGGAGAACGTGTCATGCAACTCCAGAGATCACAGACAGAGGAAATGTGCTGCTTAGAGAATGAGCTCCCCAAGGTGTATGGAAACATAAACTACACATATCAGAATTCAGTTTCTACAGGGAGAATGTGAAGCTGTGGACAAAGAATGAAAAGAACTACTTTCTTCTATCAAAACCAGATTTTCCACTGTGGGAAAATAACTTATGAAAGTTGAATGGTAGCTCTATCAACCTAGAGAAAGGCCAAACAAGCTAAGAAAAATGACCACAGCAGACAAAGAGCAGCTAAAATGGAGTTCAAGTTCCAGACTTCCCTGCGTAGCAGCCCTTTGGTTCCTGCTGTTCCACCTGCAGCCACAAAGGTCTTCAAGTTTCAGGGGGTCTCCTTGCATCACAAGGTTGCCAAGGAAACAGGAGGTTTAAGCTGTGAGGGCTCAGAAATGCTGAGTCACATACAGGCTTGATTCAGCTTTCACAACAGCAAACCCCTGAACATCCACAACCACAGCAAAACAGTTGCCTGTGTTTTCTCTCTTTAAAAGTAGTTTTGCCTAAGCTCTTTTTAGTTTTAAATGTTGGTATTTAATTGATGCTACAATTAAATTTATATCATTATAAATTTTAGGATAATGTTTTTCAAATATGGATTTAATATAACTCTCGTGAGTCTAATTTCCACTTCACTGGATTCATGCCTGGAAAATCCCATGGGCAGAGCAGCCTGGTAGGCTGCAGTCCATGGGGTCTCGAAGAGTCAGACATGACTGAGTGACTTCACTTTCACTTTTCACTTTGATGTATTGGAGAAGGAAATGGCAACCCACTCCAGTACTCTTGCCTGGAGAATCCCAGGGATGCGGGAGCCTGGTGGGCTGCCATCTATGGGGTCGACAGAGTCGGACATGACTGAAGTGACTTACCAACAGCAGCAGCAGGACCCTCTAGAATTAGATAGTAAACACACAACACTGAATTTTGATTTTAAATAAAAAGGCCACTATTACTTAAAACGTCTTTGAAGTTTGATATGAATAGAGATGTTAGAAACAATAAAGGTTATTTCTGTATGCTATAAATATAGTCTAGGAATTTCCCTGGTGGCTCAGTGGTACAGATCTGCCTGGCAGTGCAGGAGACACGGGTTGGATCTCTGGTTCAGGAAGATCCCATGTGCCGAGGAGCAACTAAGCCCATGCACTGTAACTACTGAGCCTGTGCTTTCCAGCCTGGGAGCCACAACTACCATAGCCTACGCACCCTGGAGCCTGTGTTCCACAACATGAGGCCACTACGTGGAGGAACATGCACCCCACAAATAGAGGGTCCTCGCAGCAAGAGGACTCAGCACACCCAAAATAAATGAAATAAAATCATTAACAAGGTAAAAAATATAGTCTATATTTCACACAAAATGTGGTTGGAGTTTTGATACATCCCATGTACCTCTATCTTCAAAAGCTTTTTTAATATTCTGAGCTTTTGGTCCACAACACTTGACTGAATTTTATTGAGGTATAATAAGAATTCATCTCTGCTGAGAGAAACACAACTGAGGAAGGAAAAAGAAGACCATTTTTGTTTTCCACACAGGTTAAGCATTTAGTAATTGATTTTAGGGTTTCCCAGATGACTTGGCGGTAAAGAATCTGCCTGAGTTGCAAGAGATACTGGGTTCGATTCCTGGGTTGTGAAGATCCCCCGGAGGAGCCTGGCAGGCTACAGTCCATGGGGTTGCAAAAGGGTCGGACACGACTTAGCAACTAAACAACAATAATTGGTTTTAACCCGTCTGCTGTTCCACATGCACTGACTGAGCAGCTTTGGCTCATCAGACCCTCCGCTGGGGAAGCTGGGCTAAAGGCACCACCGCTCCTAGTCCACATGCTCTGGGGGTTGCAGAGGGCAGAGAGAGGCCAATAAAGCAGTAGTGGGGATGACAGGACACACATCCTTCCCCAAATGGAGAAGGCACTACCTGAGGGAAAGCAGGAACTGGTCAGCGAGGCAGAGGGAAGAGCAGGCTAACTGCAGGAAAGAGGAAGAGCAAATACAAGACCAAGTGCCGTCAGGACAGTCAGAGCAAGACAGCGGTGTACGGCCAGGGTGGGTGAGGAGCGGGAGCAAAGCTGGTCTGCTAGAAAATGTCTCCGCTCCCATCCTAAGTGTAAGAAACGCTGCGGGAAGAAAGAGCCACCCCTATGGACCATTGATCAGGGCCTTTTATTGGGCGGTCGCTCTCAGGCAGAACTCCCGGGGGGGTGGGGGGGGGGCGGGGGGTGGGGGGCGGTGGGGGGGGTGGGGGGGGCGGGGGGCTGCGGGGGGCGGGTGGTGAGCAAGGAAGCGAATGGGGTCTGCCAAGCAAAGGGAGTCTGAGAGGTATGAGGGGTGGGGAAGGGTTTTATAGCCCCGGCCGGGCTCCCATATAAGGAAGAAAACGCGGGCTCAGCGGTGATTGGTGTCCAAGGGCTCCGTGTCGGCTCCTGATGGGACGGCTTGGTTGTCGGCCCGACTCAGGGGCTTGTCTGCGGCTCTCTGCCGGGACATGTCCCGACATGCCAGGGCATGCCTCAACACGCCCGACCTTGCCCTGACCTTTCACTAAGGGGTCTGGCTTTACCTCACACTTTGCTGAGAGGATCTGAGTGGGGCCTGGTACAGAGTTTCACGTTAGAGGGAAAATGCTGGCCACTCTTTAGAAGGCAAGCCTAACGTCAGAAACGGGAGGCAAGCAGAGCTCACTTCCTGACCCATAAGGGGAAGGATGGGTGACCTCAGGAGATGTCTAGAAGGTGGAACTCAAAGAACACGAAACAGACACGAGGAAGAGGGAAACAGAGAGACAGAGTAGTGTAAAGTCATTTTGTTTGTTTTGTTTTGTTGAGATTTTCCAGAGTGGCTCCTCTAACTCTGATAAGATGCTCAGAAAAATAGACGGGAAAAACAAGTTACCTTTCTAGCTCTGGTCCCCAACACACTCCAGATAACCAGATAAACTTAGAAAGAGACTGTGCCTAGTGTTGCAAAAAAAAAAAAAAAAGGCTTTTTGATCAACCTTTTTTTCACTTGGGAACATAAATTAGGTTTATCATTATTGATATACACAAGGCCTCTTTTCCCTCCTTCCCTCTCTTCCTTTTTCTTCTTCCCTTTTTTTCTAATAACGTAATTAGCACCTGCAAATCTCTACTGTGCAAAGCTAAAAGGATGCCAGTAATTTACATCCAAGCTTGTGGTTCCTCTGTCTCCAACCCATCACTGTCTCTACACAGCCTAACGTTATCACCACGCAGAATCCCTTCCTTTCAGTTTTATGTGGCTTCATGGTATATATATCCTAAAGCAGAAAGCAAACACTTTACCTGTTTATTTTAACATGATATTGCCACAATTCAACCTTGGTATCACACGCCACTCAGTGCCTCACTGTGTGTGCTGTAGAATCTCTTCTATGTGAACCTGCCTTTGTTCATTTATCTCCTCTCCTGTTGAAGCGCGCTGGGCGGTTTCCAGGTCTGAGCCTCTGTCTCCACTTTTGCACACGCTTCTTTTCCAGTTTACAGGATGATAACAGGCTAAGGTTCCTCATTTTTTTCAGACGTGGAGGATACCCTGAACCCTCTTTATGTATTTCGTCCCACACAGGGTTTCAAACCCTTATTTCAGCCTAAGTGATCTATCTTTTCACACTGACAGTTGATCCTGAATCCATGAAGTCTCTGTTTACATAACACCAAAATGACAAGCTATGTTGCCTAATTTAGGCTACTGGTTAACTTGGTGGAAAATAAATCATTCACACAAGCTGTTTGAACTAACCAGTTCAGTGAGTGCAAAAAGGGCATACAGAGGCCCCATAAATCCTCACCGATGGAAGTTTGATTGTTTTCTCTAATTGGCAGATAAAAAGTTGGAATGAAATGCACTCCTAACCCTTAAGACTCCAGCTCTCAATCGAATTGGAGACCGGTCACTGGGCAGACAGGCGGCCAAAGCCGAAGCAAAGAAGCATGAAATGGCAGAGAGAAACACGCGCCACGGGTCAGAGCTCCGAGGAGCAGAAGCACCACCGCTTTGCCGTCAGGGCTGCTCCTCCCTCACGCCTCCCAGAAGTCCTAGCGGCGGGGCCTCACCCCACCCTTAGCTCCCCGGCCCGGATGTGTCTATAGAAACAACTGGACAGGACCGGGGACTTGGCGTTTTACGAAGATCCCACAGTCTAGGCTAAGGATGCAGGGTCAAAGGCTGTTGTACTAAAAGACATTTGTATTTTGGCCTGACTGCCCCACCCAACCTTTCTAGAACTTTTGTCTCAACCAAGTTTGAACATATTCAAAAAAGCTTCTTGCCCTCTACTCTTTTCATTTCCTATAATTTCTCTGGAAATTGGAACTTTCTCTCTCTTTCCTAACAGAGTACATAGCACTTACTCATCTCCCTCACTCATTCAACAAATATGTGTGGAGTTAGAATTATGAGACATATATACTGCTAGAACCCAGAGATTATAATATTGGGGGGGGGGGGGGGAACAAAAACAGAAAAATTGCCTTTAAGAATTAACTAATTGCACTCTGACCCGTGAAGATTGCAACAAGGAGGTTGCAGCGGCCCCTGATCTATTCTGGGCAGCATGTGAGTGAAAAATCCTTCTTAAGGGAGTGAAATTGGGTGAAGGTGGGGTCTGATGGACCAGCCGGCATCTAGAGAAAATGCAGTTACTCTTGCAGCGTCTCCACTCTCATCTGAGCCACAACCACCCCCAACTCCCCCACCCCTGCCAACCACTGCACCACCCAGTAAGACACTGGCTTTCCCATTTCCATCCTGCCCGGACTAATCAGCTCTTCTGTCTGTAGCCTAGGAAATTCTTTAAATACGTGAGCTAGGCCATGTTAATCCATTGCTTAAAGTCCTTGCACAAGGCTACACTGATCTCTTTACCATGGTCCCCACCCCCTCCCAACCTCCCCACCACCTTCTTTCTGACTTCACCTCCTGCTGGCTCCACTGAGACCGCAGTGACTCACCAGAACTCTTCCTTTCCACTTCCTAAGCATGTCGACATCTCGGTTGGGTTTTCAAGAGGCTCTCTCTCTGTAATTCCCCTCCTGTTGTTGCATATATGATTAAAACTTTCTCCAATTTCAGCTTAGCTGACACCTCCTCAGAAGACTAGAACCTGTAGAAATCATAAATTTGGTTTATTACTTCTACATTGTTTCTTTCCAATACCAGCCTATCTCCACTAGGATAAGAACCATTTTCTCACTTATGTACCAGAGACAAGCACAGTGTCTGGTACATAATACACCCTACAAGCATTTTCACTGAACAAATGAATGGATGGTGTTAGATACACATTTTTTTTTTTTTTGGTCAGATAAAATCTTTACTAGAAAGATTAATTCCATAAGGAAGAAACAAAAATTAATTGGAAAATTTTTTAATAATATTAAAATAAACTTCAATTCTGTATTATATTAGTCAAGGTTCTCTAGAAAAACAAACTCAACAAAATATAATGTGCAAAAATAAAACACACATACACACAATTCACTCATGCAGTAATACAGGTTAACAAGTCCCAAGATCTTCAAGATGAGCAGGAAGCTGGATCCAAGAGAGCTGAAGACTTAGTTCAAATCCAAAGGCCATGACCCAAAAGAGCCAATGGTATATTTCTGGTCTGAAGGTCTACAGCCTCAAGAGCCAATGTTTCAGTTTGAGTCCAAAGGCAAGAAAAAAACCAATGCCCAGTTTGTAAGTAGTCAGGCAGGAGAAATTTCCTCTTAAGAGTCCTTTCAGTTCCATTCAGACCTTCATCTGATTGAATGAGGACCGCCCATCACACAGAGTGCAATCTGCTTTACTCAGTCGATGGAATCAAATTTTGATCTTGCCAAGAAACACTCACAGACTCACTCAGAATAATGTTTGACCAAATGTCTGAGCATCTTGTAGCCCAGTCAACTTACAATTAACAATCAATTACAATTGATGCTTATGATTGACCATCACAATCTCCCAGTAATACCACAACAGTGTTTCCTCTGCATATTATTGAACTTCAAGGCATCCAACTGAGCTCAAGAATACATTACGTGTGATTTCAAGGTAGAAGACCTAGTAACTCTTGTCTGTTGCTAGACCTGTTGTCCCTCTTAAGCTGGGATTCTCCATTACAGGTGAATACAAGTAAATGTAACTAAAGTCAAAGCAAGAACCCAGAAGCACAACGTTATCATTGCCACCAAGTGACAGAAGAGGAAAAATGGAATTCTTAATGCTTATTTATAATAATAAATATTTGTCATACTACTAAATAAGCATCATTTATTTACTGCTTGCCAAATACTATTCTAAGTACTTTACCTACAGTAACTCATTTAATCATCATAATGACCCTACTTATTGCTAATTCGCCTCTTATACAAGAGAGCAAACTGAGCACACAGAAGTTAGGAAACTCATCTGACATGATAATGAGGCAGATCCAGGATCCACACCCAGGTATTTCTGCTCTAGAATCTGCACTCTTAGCTAGTGCACTTGACAGCCCCTGAGAGATATAACTGTGCACCAGGTGTTTACATATGTTATATCTTTAATCCTAACATCAACTCTGAGAAGACAAAGATTATTTACAATAAAGAAACTAAGGTTAATTGATGAAGTGACAGGCCCAAGCCCACAATGCAAGTTAGTGGGAGAAACAATTCTCAAACTACATCTGTTTGATTCTTAAACCAGGTTTCTTTCCAATATTTCTCAACTACTGCCTTTCTGTGGATTGAATCCAAGTGGATCCATTCATTTCCAAAGCAAAGTTTCCAATCACACATGAAACATAATCTCATATTTATAGCATAATCAGGATCATGGAATTTTAGTTAGGTCACATTTTTTCTATTCAAATTGTATATATACAATGAAACTGAGTTAAGTATCATTTTATGAAAAAACCATTTTATATTTCTGACTTCCCTTTGCTTGGATTATTTTTGACGGTAAGAATCCATCAGTTGGAATGACTAATGCCAGCCCCTTATTTATAGTTCAGAACACTCACATGGTGTTTTGGTGAATAAAATATACGTCTAATCCAATTATATAGGATACTAGACAGTGCAAGAAGAGAACTGGGCCACTTATTGCTGAGATTCCAGCTTTAGCTAGGTAAGGACTGAGGAGGCACGTAGAAGCTTGACAAGGTTTATCATCAGCTAAAATCCATCCCACTGTTCTCTGTACTTCCAGAATTTTGCTTTTGTGAATGGAGAGGTGATAAAGTCATGAGCCTGGATAAGCAATCAAGAGCTCTGAGTCCACCCATACATGCCTTCAAGGCAACTTGAACAGGAATAACATCTCCTCTGGTGCATGCTGCCTCAAGCACTATGAGATCATGAGCTTGATCCACTTGGATTAGCAAAATGAAGCAATGCCAACAGTCTTCCAGCCAAGCCCCATGCTTTGAACAGGACAGCTACAAACACTGGCCCTACTCACCTGCCCACCATTTTCACTTTGTACAATGCCTTTTAAAATTAACTCACATTCTGTAGGTCGCTTTGATAATAAATTCTAAATATCCCAACCCACTGTTCAAATGTTTGAAAATACATGCACTTCATTGTTTTGAAAATAGTTCCTTAAGAGTGATTGTTTACTTTAAAAATGTTTCTTCCATATAACTGTATGTAATTATGATGATGGGCTTGTGTTTAGATACTATCTATGCAAATAATATCCAATACATTAAAAATGACACTACAAACAGACCATATTAGCTAAACGGGCCGCTGAGAAGTGTGTTCCTAGCAGATACTTCTTAATAACCTAGCTTCTCATCTGCCCAGCACATTTGCTTAGAAGCTGACTAGATGTAAGACAAAGAAAAAAAAAGAAACATTTTTCCCCCTTAAGTATATTTCTTCTGTTTTGCATAGTCTACACAAACAGTCTACTAGGACAGATGGATGTTTTCCCCATTTTTTTTGCTTTTATCAGCAAAGTAAAGGCTGAGACAGCTATGGCAAGGGGAAACAATACTGATTTTATAAATGTAAGTTTTCGCTTCAAAGTCTTGGACAGCTTGAGGTTTGGCTGACAAATGCCTGAGGCTCCATGTCAGGAGAAGCTCCCATCCTCTTCCTGCTGGTGACACACAGACTAAAACCATGTATGACCAATTCAGAAATAACTAGCCCACATCCTAGGATGAGCTATAAAGTGTGACACTGACGTACTAAATAGGTGCATTGGAAATACCCTTGAGGGACAGGTCTTGGCTGTTGGCACAACCCACAGTCCATTAGCAGCCATAGGAAAAGGTCCGGCAGTATTATTTACAGCCACAATTCGCTGTAGTGTCCATGCGGCGGTGCCCATATGAGCTCAAAGAAAACAATTCATTCTAGGGTGAGTACCAACAATCTTCTAATCTCTGACAGTACTGACTGACCAGATAGAAGCCTTTCTACTGAAATGTGCTTTCACTTTCAGTCCCATCATCTTTACAGAGGTTCTATAAAAAGATACAACGCAGTGTGCCAAGAGATATAGCTCAGTGATTGTAACTCAACAAGGCATTTGCTCCACTTCCCTGTGGGATGTTCTGCACATCTTTCTCTCCCTTAAGAAACTGATGTAGTTGTACCTGTCAAGAACAACATGCTGCTAGTCTTGGCATTTCCCCAAGTTGTGTTAGGAAGACCTTGAACTTGACTTTGTTATCTTAGTTTGAAATATTTCAACCCTACCATGAAATGGGACAAACCAGCCAAAGGAGTGCGGAGAGAAGTGTTACAGGTTTTGGAAGAAAAGTGGTGTCTTATCTTCTGCAATGTATCACTGGCTAAGGTTTTTAACTTAAATGTACAAGTTCAAGTTTACACCAGACTTTACTTCTTAAAAATATGACTTGCTGAGGTATGGGAAATGCAGATACTTATAGAAATAAACTTGCTTTTTTTTTTTTTTTTTTGGCTCCTTCCTGGGTCTTCTAGTTAGACACATTATGTTTCCAAATTCCCCCATCACATGTGTTATTACAATATACCCAGATTCCTTCCCAGGTCATTAAAAGAAGTATATTATAGAAATAAAAGTAAATTCCCTTGTTAAATGATAAAGGCATCTGTTAAATGTTTTCTCAGTTTAAATATGTATGCAGGAGTTGTGTTTTTAAGAAAATGCTTACCTGAAATGACTGCTGAAAGAGCTGCTTTCCACTGCATGGAAGAGTTCATGATAGTCAGCTGTTTTTGAGGAGCCAGTTTATTCATTGTGAGCAGCAATCCCAACTGTATCCCAATAGCCAACATGCTGCAACTGACAGGACCTCAGCTCAGAGCATTCTGGAGCAAACTGAGTACAGCAAACTGAACTGTAACCAAGGAAGATTTAATTGCCCATTGGTGGGTCAGCAAATATTAAATTATAACAATCAGAATGAAAGATTTAAGTAGCCTAGTTTGGGGGAAATTCTGGAGGAAGTTCAGCACAGGATGAATTAAAGCAGTACAGTCAATGACTAGGTTGAGAATATCAGGTCAACCCCATGAGAAATATTTCAAATCATTCAAATTCAGTTTAAACTTGGATTTTCAAATGGCAAATAAATTATCTGCATGCTTTGCAGTAAATTGAACTTTGATACTAATTAGAATTACAGTTGGCAGTTTTCAATTGCCATCTGTTCCTCTTTCCTGAAACATCTTTGGATTCTACACAGCACTTACATCTGAGATTTGTTTTTATGTCAAGCAGTGTCAGACTTTCTGGATATTCTACAGCATGCCTGAACTTTAAATTTAACAGTAAAATATGTAAGTGTGTATAGGTATACACGCATTATACCCTTAAAATAAACACTTAAAAAGTAAAGCTTTTGTGTTATCTTAAAGTATCGAAGTTTCTCATGAAACTACTGTCCTCATTTAAAAAGCATCATTCACATTTTATACCATTTTTCACTCCCAAGTTATTAGCCCTAGACCTTAGCTTAGAAAAAAGTCTGCCGTTGCTGTTTTGGATGAACTGTTGCTCAGAAGCAACTTTCTCATCGTTGTCCTTCACATCTCACAGAAAACTAAGAAAAACAGAAGGCACTGGGTTGATAGTCATCTTCAGCACAGCTACATGACGGCCGGGCACAGTGGCCAGACAGAGGAAGGTAGCCCTTTGCTGACGGGCACTGCCTTCCTCAAGCTTCATGGACCTCAGAGTTCAGCAGACTCTGGACGATGCTTTTTCTGAGTCCTCAGTCTCAGCATCCTCAAAACAAGGGCTGCAGAGGAATGCAAAGGACTGGGTGCTGCCCCAGGAGGAGGAGCTTGCAGCTGCTGTCAGGACAGAGGATGGGCCAAGTCATCAAATCCCAGGTGCACAAAGACGACAGGGAAAAAGGCAACAACTGAGGAAGCTGGGATCACTGAGGCCAGCAGGGAGCTGGGAGACTTCTCTGAATTCAAGTAGAGTAGACGTATAATTCATAAATCAGCACTGCATCCAACTTTTCGTATTCTCACACCATTTTTCTTTCTGTCTCTTTCTCCCTCCCTACATAAAACTGCTGTGGGTACCAAGTTACTTGAGTTGCCAAAACGAGATCTGATTGCTGTGAATAAACTGGTCATCTCTGGAGCCTATTGAAGAACTGAAGTATGAATTGAGCTGATGCTTGTTTAGCATGCGATGAGCCACATGTGGTGAGCTGTTTTATTCAGTCCTCATAAAAACCCCAGTGAGACATGTCCCATGACCCTGTCTTCACAATAATGAAATAAAGGATAGAAAGATTAAGCAATTGGCCCAAAGACACACAACCATTAATTCTCAAAATGTGTGGCTCCAAATCTCTTTCTCTTTTCTCCTCTTTCCATTGTGGAGCTTCAGAAGGAATGCCCAGGCACACTCAGTCTCTTCTGAATTTCTGTCTGCCTTCAGTGGTTCCAAACTAGTGAGCCCTGAAATCTGTTGAGATCGCAGAATGACTGTGTGTGAATTATGCTGTAGCTACAAATATAAAAGTAGTTACAAATAACTAAAACTAGGGACATATCACATCAAAGTATCATTTCTAGCTTATCTTGAAAAACTCCTATACTTACTCACAGACTGTTAATTAAGCCTTTATTGGAAGTCCACATATCTGAGGATCTGCCTACATCAATCACTCAGTCATGTCGACTTTTTGCAACCCCACAGACTGTAGTCCGCCAGAGTCCTCCGTCCATGGGATTTCCCAGCAAGAATACTGGAGTGGGTTGCAATTTCCTCCTCCAGGGGATCTTTCCGACCCAGGGATCAAACCCACATCTGCTGTGTCTCCTGCATTGCAGGGGGATTGTTTATCTGTTGAGCCAAATAAGCTCCATCTAATACCATGTTGTAAATATAAAATCAAATTATTTAGAAATATGTAGCTGCCCAGAGGAGAAATTATACTAACTAAACAAATGTTCATGATTTTTCCTGCCATTGTCATTTTTACCACCATTCTTGGGAGACCATGTCCACTACGTACAGAGGAAGAGTAGACCTGACCATTCCTTAAATGCAACTCAAACTCGGAAGTGGCGTAGGATCCACTTCATCTTCACCTGACAGATACAAGCTGAAGCGGTAACTACCGCTAAGCAGTTGTTGCTGAAGGATGCTCTTTAGAGGCTCTGCGTAATAGCTTTCATTACTTCTTCTTCCCTGGCAAGAAAATCCACCTGTGTCTCAAAGGTCTTTTCTATCCAAGATCTATGAGCCAAGATTTAGGCTTCTTACTGAGACAAAACGCCCACCAAGCACTCCTGCACTCAGCAGAAGCTTTGAAATGCAATTCCCTGGTTCCCAAAATGTCCAAATGCTAGAATTATCGGATGATTAAGAAGCTTGTCTCCGTGTCAAAGGAAGGTTCATTTCCCACAAGTAAACTCTTGGTGGGCAGCAGGGTATCATTTATAATCCTACATTTAAACACACAAAATTGAATAGACATTATGGGAGTTTCTGTTTAACTAAAAATAAAGATGTTTCCTTTAATCTGAAAAGTGTTAGGAGTTGTCTATAAACCTGCCTCTGGTCCCATGCTCCACCCCTTTTCCCTTGTTTATTTCTTATATTTTTCATATCCTGAACCTGACTTTCTTCAAGAACCCTTCCCATTACACTTCACAAAGTGCTCACTTCCTCCAATAGGATGCTATCCTCTGGGGTCCATGCACTTTCTTTCTCCTCTTCCACTTGGTTATCAGAAGCAGCATGATGCCCTGCGTAAGAGCACTGTGTCTGACAAAGCAGAGCTGCAATTGTTTACTCTTAGTTGGATAAATGTGGATCCATAGCTTCAATATACCTGAGGTTCCTGAATCTGTAAAATGGGATAGCACTTCAAGTATTCCTTGAGAAAATCAAATGAGATAACACATAGAAACCACTTACCATGGTCCCTGGCAACTGGTACTCAGTATATTTTCTTTATAGAACTATCAAGGAGATGGTGACTTCTCCAACCTGAGCTGATAAAGAATAAAAATTGTCTTTGTTACTTATCTTACACCAAAAATGTTCTTGTTTCCTATCTATATACAATAATGCTAAAAACACACCTCAGAAAAAAATACACATTTTGGATGATATTTAGGCTTCTGTACTATGTTTCTGCCCTTTTTTCCTGAAGCCATAAACTTTTTAAAAGTAGGATGGAAATTGAGGCTTAACTTTAAGACTCTTTAAGAATCCAAGTTAAATAAAATATATTGTGGATTAACATATTTAATTCAATGGGATTTTTTTTTTCTTAACATCATGGGAAAGCCCTTGGTGAAAGAGTCTATATTTGAGAAAATACCTGAAAAAGAAAAAAGAAGTTAACTATATGTTCTATGTGCTCTGATTGAATAATTGAACCAAATGAGAAGGAAATGACTCACAAACAATCCTTTGAGGATCATAATTTCCAGAAGCAGAAAGGAAGGGTGAAGAGGTTAAGTAACTTGCCTGAGGCCACGCAATTAGCAGTCTGTCAGAGTAAGCAGTTGAGGCTGGTTTAGAATCCAATTCTGTCAGCTCACATGTAAGTTAATGTTTTTTCTACTATATCACATTGTTCAGTAATTTCAATCAGATTTTCTTTTTTTAATTAATTAATTAATTAATTTAATATCATATGTAAAACGAAATCGCCAGACCAGGTTCGATCAGATTTTCAAGGCCCTCTTCTTCAACATCACAAACCTGAAATTTGAAGCAAATGTATAAAATACAATTATTATCAAATCCTAATATGCTGAAAATGTTTTAAGAGATCTTTATTTCAAAATATTAATACTACAGGGTAGTGGTTGTAAACTAAAGACAATTTTTCTCCCTCAGGGATATCTGGCAATGTCTGCGGACACTTTGATTGTCATGACTAAGAGAAGCAGGCATATAGTTCATAGAAATTAATGACATTGTTGAGCAACTTACAAAACACGGGACCATGCCCTCCAGAAAAGAATCATCCACCACAGAAGATCAATAGAGCTAAGACTGAAAACCCTTGATCAGGGGCTTCTGCATTATAGCAAGTGAAATAGTTTGACACAACTTCGGACTAAGGACAAATTTTATGAATCAATAAAATGTAAGTTAATATTTTAAAAAACCTCAAAAAGAAAGTGAAGAAGTATGGGACCAAAATCTGAAAAAAAAAAAAAAGCCATATTCCAGAGAAGTAATCCTAGGGCACAAAACTGGTTTTGCTCTGAGAGTATTTACTCATTGGAAGAAGCAGTTACCAAGCCAAAGTCTGGTTTGGGTGACTTTCAGGAAGAAGAGAGCAAATCCCAGGGACCACTTATCCTGGAGAATCAGTTTGCATCTTTTTCCAGTTGAATCTGGGAGCCAAGCACTATGCACACCCATGGTTGCTCTGAACTAGAAATTAGTTAGCCTCTGTGAAAACTTGCAGTCCAAGTTGGTATCTTCCAAAGTGTTAAGCTCTATTTACTACCAGACACGTAGTGTCCAGAGGCAGTGTTCGCTTGGCAGAAGCGAATGAAAAGTTTCTCTGGGGTGTGATACAGTGGTGTCAGTTCTCAAAATTTCTGAGAAAGAATTTTTCAACAACCACCACCACACCATCAAAAAATAACCTGGTATATGGGTAAACAAATCCCCATGATACCATGCTCTCAAAATACCAGAACAGAAACTCGACCTGTTAAGATAACTAGACCCAGACTATAAACTAACTGTGCTCACTATGAGCAGTGGGCATCTCTGCAGGTCACCAGCACCTGGCTCCACCGTGCTCCAGCCCATGAGAGGATTCACTTCCTCAGCTTGTGAAATTAGGAATGGCCACCTGACCTTTCTGTCACATCTCTTGATGGTGCAACTTTAGCTGTAATTGTATCTAAAAATTACAGGCTTAATTCCACTTCATTCCAAAAACTATTGTGGTTGCCTGAAATAACTCCAGTTTTTCATTAATGTGCAAGATGGGGTCACCAGGTCATAAAGCAGAGTGATTCTATAGATAGAGGGACTCTTGTTCTCAAATTGCCAGAAAGTTGAATCCCCAGAAGTCACTCTCAGCCTCAGATCACACACTCAGATCGTCTTCCTCACTGGCTCTCTGAACAAGCCTGCTGCATCTGAACCATCAGGGAGCCTGGAGCCCAGATACCAGTTAAGTGTGCTGCTTAGGTATTTATGTTTCCTTTTATCCTCTTGAATAGCCTATAACTCCTTGATGGAGGAATGGACCCTTGGTCCAGGCTATTTACGTTATAATTCTTGGCCTAAGGCATGGCACATAGTAGGCAATATATGGTACAGGTGGGGTCAAGAATGAGTAAAGAAATATTCCGAAAGAAGTCATCACATAATGGTCCCAATAGTGATAGTAATTTACTCTCTGGATAAATATTTATAAGGTGTTCGCTTGCGATTGAAACCAAAAATACAATCTTCGGACCTCAACTATGCACATCTGCAGGGATTAAGGAAAGCATACTTGTTACATAACCTCAGAAAATTTTAGTCCTCTGTTATTTAGTGGAAGGTCTTTGCTATTAAGGACATCATTTAAAAGGCAAAGTTCCCTAAGAAATAGCTTTACCCCAAGCGTAGCTTGGATCTCTATAGGAAAGAGAATTCCCTAAACAGAGCTGCAAATGGTATCTGCTTTATGAGACCAGGTTTGTCCAGTGACTCTGTGTCGTGAGAAGAAACTACAGCACCACGCAGGGCGAGAAATTACGTGTCTCTTGAGATCTTGTAATTGTGATCATCCACTTCAGAAATGTTAGCTTGCTGGTGAGTCTTTCCTTTTGAAATGTAAATTATTTTAAGAGACTTGTGTATCTGATCTCTTTAATGTGAATTTCTTTTTTCTGACTTAATGGTGATGTATTATGCAATTGAATGCACTAAATGTATCACATGAGGTTTAGTTCATCTTGAATCATAGATGGCCACCATGCTTGAGTAATTAATGCTTCACAGCAAATACTATGAGTTTACCTTAGAGTCTATGTAATTAATGTCAAGAATGATTTGCAAAAGGAGAAGGCGGTAGAGGAAGAGGTGGTTAGCATCACAAACTCAATGGACATGCATTTGAGCAAATTCTGGGAGATAGTGGAGGACAGAGGAGCCTGGCAGGCTAGAGTCCTTGAGGTCGCAGAGAGTCAGACATGACTTAGCAACTGAATAAGAACAATGTGTAGCAACACAGATATTGTTAAGTATATGAAATGTTTGACTCCCTTTTCCTTTAACAGACAGAGAAATCCCTCACCATTTGTAGAAAGGAGATTTATCCTTCAGGGCATACGTGGGAATAAGGTTTGAATACCCATGTAGCTTTAGGAAAGGAGAACTCCTTGCTGGGAGCATCCTCAAGGTCTACCTGCTTTCAAGCCTGCCAGTGTAGACAGCAACTGGCAAGGAGGTAGAGTCATTGTACCTGCTCTGTTGTCTTTTAAAAAAGGAATATGCACCTGGAACAATGCAAAAATCTGAGCCAAACTTGGATTTGTAGAGTCCTTGAATAATAGAGGTTTGGAAAAGATCAGTAGTATCTGTTTTGTTTTGTTTTTTACTTAAATTCATCTAAAACACCCTTGAATGCATTTTCTTTGACTACTGTAACATAGGACCACAAACTGGATGGCTTAAACAAAGAAAATTATTTTCCCACAGTTCTGGAGACTCAAAGTCCAAAATCAAGGCTGCTGGCCATGCTTCTTCCAATGCTTCCAAAGGAGGGTCACATAGGATCTACCTAGGGATTGCACCCAGGTCTCCCACACTGCAGGCAGATTCTTTACCATCTGAGCCACCAGGGAAGCTATATAGGATCAAGGATCTACATACTTCAGTCTGTCCTCATTCTAACTGAACTAATTACATCTGCCAAGACTCGTTCTTAAATAAATTCACATTCTGCAGCACCTGGGCTAGGATTTCAGCATCTTTCGAGGAAACAATGCAATCCGTAACAGCTTCCAACCAGTCACAGGGCAGACCCAGGTTGAACCACGTGGTTTCTGGCTTCTGTTCTTTGAATTATGTGAACACCAAGGAGTCTCTCTTTGGTTTGCTTATAGAACTGGCTCATGCCCAGCTGCAACCAGACAAGGATGTACAGTTCAGCGAGGGCACCAGGGCACACTGGAGAGCACTGCCATCCTCTCTCAACTTGAGAGGGAAAGGTTTCTGCAGAAGACAACCGCCTGCAAGGAAAACAGGAGAGAGAAACCGCAGAGGATGGCAGCTCTAAGCGTGAGAGGTCACAAACAGATGGGACCCTACCATGCAAGCAAAACCAGTTTCATTTCAGCCCTGGCCATTCCCAAGTGCACACTCACCCCTCCACACTCCTTACACTGCCCCACGTTATCCAGCTCTACATCATCTGGTGTTTCTTCTGGGATTGCACTGCCAGAAGCTGCTCAAAGGCTCAGGAATAACAGGGCTGCCTACGCATAACAAGGCATAACAGGTAAGCCTACACATGCCTCCTTGTGAGGGAGGTAGCCGTGATGCTCAAACAGGTGGGGAGAATCCTGTATTCAAAGCCATGCAAAAATCAAAGAGGCTCAAAGGGAAATGCTTTCACCAACGCTGTTCATGAGTTACGTTATGGCATTGAATCCTCATAGTGAAGGCTGTTTGCTTTAAGGTTGTATAGTTTGAGTCATGTAATGGTCCTGGTACACACTGCAGCATCAAGAATTATTACCCAGCTATTTGCGTCCACTCCTCTCTCCACTGAAGCACGGCAGACGGCGGGTGGGATGGAAGGAATATTACACTCAATAAATCTGCTCTATTAAAGAGGACGTAGGAAACTGGTTTCAGAGACTTTCTGAAGCTGACATAAAAATCCTTCACTACTTGGGCCAGTCACTAGCAAGACACGTGACAGCTTTCTTTTAGGGTCCACACCTGTCATTTGCATCCATTTATGGCTCTTTCTGTAGCTCTTTTAAACAGCATTTGTTCCTTCTGAAGTTCTTTTAAACTTGCATATCATTCTCTTTTTTTATTTTGAAAATGCTGTAGCTTTTTCCTTACTGGAGAATCATTTCAAATCCACCTCTCCTCTCTCTGTCTGGGACCATTTATATGGAATTTCCCTCCTCAGAGCCATGTACCAAGTACACGTGTGCTATTTGAGTTCTGAGGGGAAGATGTATCTGTCTTTTTCTAAAACAAAAAAGCATAGAAAAAAAATGAGTGAATGTGGTACAGTGTATTTCAACTTATCATGAATGAGAAATATTGCAAATACTTTTAAGTTAAAGAGGATGGAATGAATATGTTACTTGCCAGGTCACATTTAAATAGTTAGTTCATACCTGGGGGATTATCCAAGTTCTCACTGACCTTGGCAATGAAACAAGAGCCACATTTTTTAAAGGATAAAATGTTCTCGAAAAACATCCCCAAGGAATCTGATGTGGCCTCATTTTGCTTTCATCACCATCCATGTTTCTTTGCCTATTTTTCTTCCTCAGCCAAGAAATAGGGAGTCTTTTAAAATAAAGGTAGGAAAAATGTCATCTTTAATTCTAATTCCATGTCTTGGATTACTGCTGGTCCTTAATAGAGTCATCATGGAAAGAATCTTCTGAGATCGTGCACAAATTTTACTCCTCTTGAGGTTAAACAACAGCAAAAGAGTGTAAATTGAGAACAGAGCAACCCACAAAATTCTGAGCTGAATCCACTGGGAAGAATTTGTCTTGTTTATTTATGTTTGTTTTTCTTAATGTCAGTGATCCCACCAGCCAGTTCTTGTTCACAAGAAAAGATTTCATGGAATGAAATGAATGAATGAAGGGTTGAATCCATTAATCAATGAATAAGTAAATAAGATATTTTTTTAAATGTTTGTAATGCTGTAATTTTTGTCTTCTTTGCAGATTATGTCTTATGTCTTAAAGGTTCAAATATAATATTTTAAATGAATTCATAGCAATCTTGAATTGTAGTAGCATTCTAAAATATCAGTTGCAACAAAATAAAAATTTAGACATGTGATCCACATAGATATCTTTAAGGTGAAAAGATATTTTCAAAATTTAGGAAATCCATGACTCTCATCCATAAGTTGATTTCTCTTGATCTTTACAAGTAGTCACTTTCATTTTAAAACATTTTTTAAAATTTTTCTCATGTTTTGCTTGAGCAGATTTCAAGCTAATAGCAAAGCAGATTGGTGACCACCAAATTGGTAACTACAGGAAAACCCACTCAGTCGTTCAAAATGAGTGATTTCAAATGATTAAATGAAGCCAGTCCCCTGTCCATGGAAAAACTGTCTTCCACAAAACCAGTCCCTGGTGCCAAGAAGGTTAGGGACTGCTGTTCTAGTGTATTAGCAAATCTCTAAGTGGGTTTACCAGTTATGTTCAAATCCAAGAGAAGAAAGCACATTAATATCTCCTCTCTTCTTTCTTTCCTGGTTTGAAGAAATGCCTGAAAACTCCTTACAGATGCACTAGAGCCTGGCATGTTCACCTAAGCACAAGATCTGTGTGGTTCCTGGCACATGCAGCGATCCCCAGAATGTAATAGGTCTTTCACCCAAATGTTAACTGAAGAAATTCATGGCTTTTCTTTCTTACTCAGTGTATACTGGGATAATAATATCTATTATGTGCACAAATAGAGTTTTGAGCATGTGTGTGTATCTGCATATGTATTCAAATATCAGAAGGAAAAATATATTAAAAATAATAAACTAAGGTTCAGTTCAAAAAGTTAAACTATAAGCACAGAATAAACAAAAAGGAAAAAGGAAGCCAGAAAGCAATGAAATTAAGTAAGAAAAATTATAAAACTGAATTTTGATTTTCTGAAAAGAGCATTAATAGACTAAATCTAAATAAGACAGATTAGGAAATAATTGCAAACTTTAAAAATATGTGGAATGAAAACAAGGATATAGCTAGAGAAAAAATAAATGTTAAAGTAATACTATGCACAATTACACTCCAACAAATAAGATATATAAGATAAATTTTTAGTACAATTTACAAAATTAATTGGCAAAACTAGCTACTAAAAAATACAAGATTTTTGCAGATAACAACTTTTATAGAATCAAAAATGGTAATTAATATTTCCCCTAAAATAATCACAAAGGCAGATGACTTAAAATATGACTTCTAACAAACTTCAAATAAAATACAATCCTTAAACAAGTTTTTCTCCAGAAGAAAATATTTAAAGATAGAAAACCTGTGAAAGTACTTATTTACCTACTAGTTCAATATCTGCTAAGACTAGTACAAAATAAGAAGTGATATGCCTCTAAATTAAAATAGTATTTTATATGATTAAAAAGTATATACTATTTAATATTATATGAATCTCTTAATTAAAACATTAGCTAATTTGATTCAACTATGTATTAGAAATATAATCCATCATGATCAAATAGGATTTATTTTAGAATTACAAATGATTCAGCATAAAAAAATAAATCATCATAGGTCTTAAAGAAAAATCATTGATCATTTCAATAGATGCAGAAAATGACTTTGAAGTAAAATCTTTGTAAATTTAGAAAAAACAAGCATGTCTTTACATAGACTATGTAATAAAACATTCACCACCATTACACTCAGTGACAAATGTTAGATATATTCCTTTTTAGTTCTGGGCCAGAGTTATAAGCCCAGAATCTTTTGATCCATAGTCGGATTCATTACTCATTGCACCACTGTCGTCTCAAGAGAAATATGCCCAATGGCGAGTATATAAAATATGTCTAGGGAGCACATTTATTACCAACAAAGAACAGGAAATTCTGTCTAATGTAATAAGACAAGAGAAAGAAGAAAGAGGTACATGCATTAATAAAAAGAAAAAAGTCATTTTTTGTTAAGTAATGATTCTGTGAGAATTAGCAGAGAAAAGCTATAGAATTGATGAGCATTTAGAAATTTGTTAAACACATGATCAAAATGGAAGTCCTTTTTTCTGAGTCTCTTGATTATTTCTCCTTTCCTCCCAGATCTCATAATGATGGTGCCTCTCAATAATTAATCATTGTCTTTTTCTTCTTAAACACTCTGGAAATCTCACATAGTCTTTTGGTTGAAGATACTATCTTTGTGTTGATGGTTTCCAAATTGAATCACCTCCTAAAGACCTACAATTAGTATTTCCAGCTCCTAACTCCACATTTCCACTTGATGTTTACGAGTTATCCCATCAACATCCTGATGGGATAACTTTGAACATCACGATGTTCAAAACTTAACTCCAAGATTCCTGCCCTAAACTTGCTGTGCCAGCAACTTTTACCATCTTGGTCAAGTGCAATCCATCCTCAAAGCTGCTCAAGAAAAAAAGTGTTTGGAACCCTCATTTTCTCCTTTTCCCCTCACACCCTATATTTGATCCATCCATATAACCTATTGTCTCTAAATCTATCTTTACAATGCATTCAGAATCTGATCACTTTGAGCCACCTCCACCACTCTGGTCCAGGTAATACCACACATCCCTGTAATGAATGAAATGGCTTCCAAATAGGCTTGCCTCTTACCCCTTCACAGTGTCTTATCACTGCAGTGGGGATCATTTATCCTCTTAAACTAACTCTCCCCTTACCAGCATGTTTCCCTAGGCCTTGATGAAGGGAAAATCTTCTGTGCCCTCTTAATGATATGGATTTGAAGATCAGGTAGGTTGTTCATATGTAGTAAATTCACTTTAATATTCATGTATCCCAGAGTATGAGGATGCTTTCCTGACACTGCCTAGGTAAATCTAGTATCTCCACTTTATTTACAGTGGACCAACACTGAATAGACACTTCTGCCAGCCAGCTGAATAAACAGTTGGAACCAGCTCCAGCACACAGAATCCAGCTCCTCCTCCTACTCTGGGATGTTGTCTTTAGACCCACTTTGGGTACCTGTTTTTATATTAGGCAGCATTCTCATCATGAGCAAGAGAAAATGACTCTGGCCCATTTAAGCAAAATGTTAATTACTGGCATCCTAGAAGATACTTGTATAATTGTAAGGGATTTGATTTAGGTCATACCTGAATGGTCTAGTGGATTTCTTACTTTCTTCAATTTAAGTCTGAATTTTGCAATAAGAAGCTCATGATCTGAGCCCCAGTCAGCTCCTGGTCTTGTTTTTGCTGACTGTATAGAGCTTCTCCATCCTTGGCTGCAAAGAATATAATGAATCTGATTTCGGTTGACCATCTGGTGATGTCACATGTAGAGTCGTCTCTTGTGTTGTTGGAAAAGGGTGTTTGCTATGACCAGTGTGTTCTCTTGGCCAAACTCTGTTAGCCATTGCCTTGCTTCATTTTGTACTCCAAGGCCAAACTTGCCTGTTACTCCAGGTATCTCTTGACTTCCTTCTTTTGCATTCCAGTCCCCTATGATGAAAAGGACATCTTTTTTTTTAGTTCTAGAAGGTCTAGTAGGTCATCATAGAACCGTTTAACTTCAGCATTAGTGGTTAGGGCATAGACTTGGATTAATGTGATATTGAATGGTTTGCCTTGCAAATGAACAGAGATCATTCTGTCATTTTTGAGATTGCCCCCAAGTACAGCATTCTAGACTCTTTTGTTGACTATGAGGGCTACTCCATTTCTTCTAAGGAGTTGGGCCCACAGTAGTAGATATAATGGTCATCTGAATTAAATTCACTGATTCCAGTACATTTCATTTCACCAATTCCTAAAGTGTCAGTGTTCACTCTTACCATCTCCTGTTTGACCACTTCCAATTTACCTTGATTAATGGACCTAACATTCCAGGTTTCTACGCAATATTGTTCTTTCTATCATCAGACTTCACTTGCATCACCAGTCACATCCACAACTCAACATTGCTTTTGCTTTAGCTCCGTCTGTTCATTTTTCCTGCAGTTATTTCTCCACTCTTCTCCAGTAGCATACTGGGCACCTACTGACCTGGGGAGTTCCTCTTTCAGTGTCCTATCTTTTTGCTTTTCATTCTGTGCATGGGGTTCTCAAGGCAAGAATGCTGAGGTGGTTTGCCGTTCCCACTTTCAGTGGGCCACGTTTTGTCTGCTGCTGACAAAACAGATTCAAAGGATTAGATTTGATAAACAGAGTGACTGAAGAACTATGGACAAAGGTTTGTGACCTTGTACAGGAGGTGGTGATCAAGACCACCCCCAAGAAAAAGAAATGCAAAAAGGCAAAATGGTTTATCTGAGGGGGTCTTACAATAGCTGAGAAAAGAAGAGAAGCTGAAGACAAAGGAGAAAAAGAAAGATACACCCATCTGACTTCAGAGTTCCAAAGAATAGCACGGAAAGATAAGAAAGCCTTCCTCAGTGGTCAATGCAAAGAAATAGAGGAAAACAATAGAATGGGAAAGACTAGAGGTCTTTCCAAGAAAATTAGTGATACCAAGGGAATATTTCATGCAAAGATGGGCACAACAAAGGGCAGAAACGGTTTGGACCTGACAAAAGGAGAAAATATAAAGAAGAGGCGGCAAGAATACACAGAACTATACCAAAAAAAAGATGTTAATAACTCAGATAACCATGATGGTGTGATCACTCACCTAAAGCCAGACATCCTGGATGAGAAGTCAAATGGGCCTTAGGAAGCATCACTACAATCAAAGTTAGTGGAGGTGATAGAATTCCCGTTGAGCTATTTCGAATCCTAAAGATGATGCTGTGAAAGTGCTGCACTCAAAATCCCAGCAAATTTGGAAAACTCAGCAGTGGCCACAAAACTGGAAAAGGTCAGTTTTCATTCCAATTCCAAAGAAGGGCAATGCCAAAGAATGTTACAACTACCACACGATTGCACTCATCTCACACACTAGCAAAGTAATGCTCAAAATTCTCCAAGCCAGGTTTCAACAATACATGAACCGAAACTTCCAGATGTTCAAGCTGGATTTAGAAAAGGCAGAGGAACCAGAGATCAAATTGTCACCATCCATTGGATCATAGAAAAACCAAGAGAGTTCGAGAAAAATATCTACTTCTGCTTTATTGAATACACCAAAGTCTTTGACTGTGTGGATCACAACAAACTGTGGAAAATTCTTCAAGAGATGGGAATATCAAACCCTATCTGCTTCCTGAGAAATCTGTATGCAGGTCAAGAAGCAACAGTTAGAACTGGACATGGAACAATGGACTGGTTCCAAATTGGGAGAGGAGTACATCAAGGCTGTATATTGTCAACCTGCTTATTCAACTTATATGCAGAGTACATTATGCGAAATGCCAGGCTGGATGAAGCACAAGCTGGAATCAAGATTGCTGGGAGAAATATCAGTTACCTCAGATATGCAAATGACACCACCCTGATGGCAGAAAGCCAACAGGAACTAAGGAGCCTCTTGAGGAAAGTGAAAGAGAAGAATGAAAAAGCTGGCTTAAAACTCAACATTCAGAAAACTAAAATCATGGCATCCGGTCCCATCACTTCATGGCAAATAGATTAGGAAACAATGGAAACGGTGACAGACTTTATTTTCTTGGGCTCCAAACTCACTGCAGATGATGACTGCAGCCATGAAATTAAAAGACGCTTGAAAGCAGGGACCTTACTTTGCTGATAAATGTCCATCTAGTCAAAGCTATGGTTTTTCCAGTAGTCATGTATGGATGTGAGAGTTGGACTATAAAGAATAGTGAGCAACGAGAAATTGATGCTTTTGAACTGTGGTGTTGAAGAAGACTCTTGAGAGTCCCTTGGACTGCAAGGAGATCCAACCTGTCAATCCTAAAGGAAATCAGTCCTGAATATTCATTGGAAGGACTGATGCTGAAGCCGAAACTCCAATCCTTTGGCCACCTAATGTGAAGAACGGACTCATTGGAAAAGATCCTGATGCTGGGAAAGATTGAGGGCAGGAGAAGGGGATGACAGAGGATGAGATGACTGGATGGCATCACCGACAGAATGGACATGAGTTTGAGTGAACTCCAGGAGTTGGTGATGGACAGGGAGGCCTGGCGTGCTGCAGTTTATGGGATTGCAAAGAGTTGGAAACGACTGAGCGACTGAACAGAACTGATGGAATGACTCAAAGCCAAGATCACACCACACGAATAATTTGATTAGAAAGGTAATCCTGGACGCTAGATTACATATTTCCACTTTTGCTCTTATTGTTCACATCCTGTCATTATCCCCTTGTTTTGGTAACCAAAAAGAAAGAGATAGTTGCTCTCTCTTCTCAGTTTCTGTTGAATGTTGATGGGTCCTGCTTCCCCTTTCTATGCCATCCAAACCATTTTTCTGATCACAGAGTACACTTCCCTATAGCAAACAGTCCAAATTTCTAGCTGACATTTTTGAGCTCTTATACTGCCTAGCAGTATATCTTTGCAACCAACCAGCTCCTTCCACCCTGTTGGTTTACAGTCTCACTCTTCTGTGATCCTCCTGTGGTCTCCATATCCCGGGGGAATGGATAATCCTGTTTTTTCCACCTAAAATGCCCTGTCCGTTCTCTTCTCTCCTCTCTATTCACTGGAATACCCAACTTGAAATTGCTCTATAACCCTGGCCCTTCACTGCCCTCCATGATTCACCACATCTCACTATCTTCTTTAAGATTTCAGCATGAGACTGAATTTCCAGCACAGCTTTACAACATGTGTCATCATGTGTCTTTCCCTGAAATTATGTAAAGGAAGCACTCTCAAGATTTCAACACAGCTGCATTTTTCTAACAATATTTGCCATAGCTCCACACCTTAATATGCTGACTTGACATCCTTTCAGCAAAAGATTAGAGAATAAAACCCCCACTGATTTTAGAGCATCTTCTGAGCAGGGGTCATACGTTTTCACAGGGTGTCAGAGACATCTCTGGTCCAACACAAGCCACAAACCACAGATCGAAAGGATAAAACCATTTCCTGGCCCACACCTCACCCTGAGAAGAAAGCCCTTTTTAATGGAGATCACACACAGTTCCTTCCTTAGAATTTTTAGTCTAATAACCCTTATGCAAATCGAGGAATAAACTCCATTAGGAACATTGGGATCTAGGCTTAGGTTTGTCTTGAGGTGGGATTCAAGGTTTTCAACTAAAGAAAGGATGTTAATAATATTCTCTGCTTGCCTCCATATGTAATTCCTTTGAGGAAATATTTACCTTATATATGAGAGGCTTTTTAATGTGTATATGGGTAGTATAATGCATTGATTCAAATATAAGAGGAATTATATTTAATGTCTATGTCTGATATACCAAAATCAGTCGCACACTCAAAAATCTTCAAGAAATTATGCAAAACTTCCTTAATCAATCATAAATCCTAAGGCCAATCATTGATCTTAAAATTAATACATAAAGATACATGTGTCATATGAGTATTGAAGAGTTTTGAGAGGTAACATACTTTCACTCAGTAATTTCAAAAGAAGTTTAAATGCAACTAACCTGGAAACAATAGTTTATTTACTTCATGCTGACTTACGTAGTGGGTCTTGGTTTCCCTCAGAGGACATATATTTTACAGAAAGACAGAGGTAGGAGAGGTCCGGCTCTTTGATCTGGGTAGAGATTATCACGTGGAAGGAAAATTGGAAAGTATACTTTTATCCAAAGACCTAGCCAGTGGTTTTACCCACAGTAGCATAAACTCTAGCTGTAGGAAAGAAAACATTCTGGTGGGTCCCAGACTTTGACCGCATCACTTCTATATGATAAGCTGAGACCTTGTCCATAAGTAGTGCCTTCCTCATTCAGAGACTTAATTGTGTTCATAACTTTTCATATATGTCTAGCATCACTCTGGAACTCCATAGCTGCCAGCATCCACACAGCACCAGGATCACTAAATGAATTCCAAGTGGTGGCACCCCCACTCCAGTACTCTTGCCTGGAGAATCCCATGGATGGAGGAGCCTGGTGGGCTGCAGTCCATGGGGTCGCTAAGAGTCGGGCATGACTGAGCGACTTCACTTTCACTTTTTACTTTCATGTATTGGAGAAGGAAATGGCAACCCACTCCAGTGTTCTTGCCTGGAGAATCCCAGGGATGGGGGAGCCTTGTGGGCTGCCGTCTATGGGGTCGCATAGAGTCAGACACGACTGAAGCGACGCAGCAGCAGCAGCAGCAGCAGAGCTAATTTAAACAAGTAACCTCCAAGAAAGGAAAAGAGGCCATCTTTTAAGTGTTTCATCATATTATATCATTTTAACCAAAAAGTGCATCCTGATTCGCTTATGACTCAGTTACTCTCAGCTTGAAATTTTTTTTTTTTTTTTCGCTCAAAGTTCCAATTTTGGAACTCTAAACCAATAGGTTTCCCAAAGTGTCTTCTTTGGCCCTAAAGGGGTGCATCTAATGTTAAAATGTAGTGCTTATATGGTAACTCATAGTCCATGAGAAAGCTAATTTTTGTTGCCTCAGGATTTAATTGAAACCCTAAAGACTACCCACTCCAGTATTCTGGCCTGGAGAATTCCATGGACTATACAGTCACAAAGAGTTGGACATGACTGAACAATTCTCATGTCACTAAAGGCTCCTCAGTCAGTTCAGTCGCTTAGTCGTGTCCAACTCTTTGCGACCCCATGAATAGCAGCACGCCAGGCCTCCCTGTCCATCACCAACTCCCAGAGTTCACTCAGACTCACGTCCATCAAGTTAGTGATGCCATCCAGCCATCTCATTCTCTGTCGTCCCCTTCTCCTCCTGCCCCCAGTCCCTCCCAGCATCAGAGTCTTTTCCAATGAGTCAACTCTTCACATGAGATGGCCAAAGTACTGGAGTTTCAGCTTTAGCATCATTCCTTCCAAAGAAATCCCAGGGCTCATCTCCTTCAGAATGGATTGGTTGGATCTCCTTGCAGTCCAAAGGCTCCTACAGAGACTTAAAACAAGGGATTCATGTTTGATTATCAGTCACTCCTCTCCTGCAGTTAATTGATCCACAGTTATTTTGGAAGCACTAAGGCAATTGACAAATCAGAGGGCATCAAATTATTAAGCTGGATAAAATTTCAAACCAGGCAATCTTCACAATGTTCAACATGGACCTTTTGGTGGAATCAATGTTCAAAAATCTTGTTTCTTGTCTCTGCATTGTACTTATTTACCCTCATTACCTTATTTAAATAAGGAAAGCAAAGAAGACCTGAATTTGATAAAAAATGTTTCCTGAATGATTGAAACACAGTTAACTTAAATATTAATAGTAAGAGTTCCTATCCTATAAGGGTAAGGTCTATGCAGGTGTATCTGTACATATTGGCTGGGAAGAAACCTAAACAATACCTTTGTTTAGGGTATAACTGAGATTAATCCACTCCTTCATCTCCCACTTCATCAACACAGTTGACTTGTAACTGGCATTTCATATACTCAAATATATAGTCATATACTTCATATATTCTATGAGACTTTGTTAATCATATGCAAACATTTGAATGATCAAGTAACTTTTCCATCTTTTGGGGATAGTCCTAAAAATTGTGTGGCTCATTTATTTTCCTAAACACCCTAAATAGTCCAAAGAACGGTCATCCAATATCTTTCCACTTAATAATATTAATATATTCTCAAATAAGAAATTCAAAGTGATGCTATAACTTTGAAGTAAGAACTATAAATGCAGAATGAATCAACAGAATGTTCTTTTTTCCTTTTTTATACAAGCAAATGGGCAAAGGAGAAAGTTTTCCAAAAACTGAAACCAATCCATAATTTCTGTAGAGAAACACTTTTACACAAATCACTGAAAATTATAAATTCACAGGTTCATCAGTTCAATTCAGTTCAGTTCAGTAGCTCAGTCATGTCCTACTCTTTGCAACCCCATGGACTGCAGCACGCCAGACCTCCCTGTCCATCTCCAACTCCTGGAGTTTACTCAAACTCATGTCCATTGAGTGAGCGATGCCATCCAACCATCTCATCCTCTGTCGTCCCCTTCTCCTCCTGCCCTCAATCATTTCCAGCATCAGGATCTTTTCAAATGAGTCATCCCTTCACATCAGGTGGCCAAAGTATTGGAGTTTCAGCTTCAACGTCAGTCCTTCCAATGAATATTTAGGACTGATTTCCTTTAGGATGGACTGGTTGGATCTCCTTGCAGTCCCAGGGACTCTCAAGAGTCTTCTCCAGCACCACAGTTCAAGAGCATCAGTCCTTCGGTGCTTAGCTTTCTTTATAGTCCAACTCTGACATCCATACATGACTACTGGAAAAACCATAACTTTGACTAGATGGACCTTTGTTGGCAAAATAATGTCTCTGCTTTTTAATATGCTGTCTAGGTTGGTCATAACTTTAATGCTGAATATCTGTGTATCCTTTTTTGTGCATCTCTCCAAATTCCAGTTCCAGGGCCGCACACTCTCAGCCCAATATTTCTACCATAACCCAAAGGATTCACAATTCTTTGCTGTCTATTGTAACATAATATAAAGAATAAGACACTTTCGTGATTACTGAGTAGTCATTTTCTCCAAACATTTTCTTTTTCCATCAGCTATCTGTTGAACTACTTCATCTGATCACCTGAATAACCAATGACTAACCACTCATGATGACTGATTCGTCACAGACCTAGTCAGTGGCTAATAATAGAATTGGTTCATAACAAGTTAGAAGGGTGTTAGAGTAACCCAAACTTAACAGAAAAACAAGACTCGGGTTCCAGTGGATTTCTCACTAACTACCTGAATGACTTCTGATAAACCATTTAAATTCTCTGGGTCTCATCATAAAATGAGGAGTCAAGCCTAATAAGTAATTCTATGATCATGTGTATTACTCATGGATATCTTAAATATATTTAAATAGAGAAACATGAACACACCCAAATAGCTGAATGCATTTATTTTTATGGAAAAAGTGGCCTCACATAACAGTACTAATAAGACTGCATTTAATAAATTATGTTTAGGTGATTGACACCCTCTTAAAAATAACTTAAGTGCATCCCTAGCTTACTTATTAAGCCAAAATAAATTGTAAGTGGTCCACAAATGTAAATATAAAAAAACCAAAACCACAAAAATTTAAGCATAGAGAATGGTTTTATCATGTCTATATGGGAAAACCCTTTCTAAGTATGTCACAAAACTGCTATGGAAGCATATATTGATGTATTTGATATATTCTAATTTTAAAATGCCTGAATAAAACTAAAGACAAAGTCAGAAGACAAACAGAAAACTTGATAAATATTTATAGTACTTAACACATGGGGCTGATTTCTTTAATATATAAAGATGTCTGACAAATCAATAAGCAAAAGGCAAGCATATTATGTCTAAGTAGTTAAATATGAAAATGCAGTACACAAAAAAGGATATTAAAAGGGCTTTTAACCTATGAACTATACACAATCTCATGCAAATATTCGAATATCTCTTCTAGAGTTAAGAGCTGAAGGAATGCCATTTGATTTTTTAATTTTTAAAAAATTTTCATTGATTGACTCTAGAGTAGAAACCCCTGAACTAGATTATGCTTAAGATACACTAACCTCGGAAGTTATGTTTTTGTCTATCTGTGATCCAATCTATTTTCTTATCGCATCTCCCCTGCTACTGCTGCTGCTGCTGCTGCTGCTAAGTCGCTTCAGTCATGTCCAACTTTATGTGACCCCATAGATGGCAGCCCTCTGTCCACAGGATTCTCCAGGCAAGAATACTGGAGTGGGTTGCCATTTCCTTCTCCCCATCTCTCCTACCTGACCCACAAATATCCAACACAGTACCAACCCTGCAAGCTTCCCTCCTCACTTCTTTAATGGAGGGACTAGTGTTGAAGGGGAAATCAGTCTTCTATTGAACTAGAACTTGTTCAAACTCATGCCTGTGGCATCACTGACATTCCCTATCTAAATATCTAAAATTTGGGACCTTTTCCTCTCAGGTCCACTTCGGCTCTATCCTCCTGAATGATCCCACTTCCTCACGCCTTCTGCTTAGCTTGTGTTGCTTATTCATTTTTATCAGATGACCTCATTTCCTTAACTCACAGAGGAAACAGAAATCATTTTGATTTTGTTTTTCTGACCACTGTCCCACCCCCAAGTGCAAATTTCCTAGCATCCCTATCCTCTTTTCTCCCTCATTTTGGTATCAGAGGAAAATCTGATATGTACATCTCTTCTGTACAAAGGAGGCACCTTTATTGAAGTTCTGCCTCCCAGAGACCCCTTCGACCTCAGTCCATTCTACATTATCTTTTCTCTTCTCTCTCTTATGTGAGTCGTCTTTTCCACTGCCTGCTCTTCCACGTTAGTGGTCCTCATCCAGGAATAACTTGCCTCTCTCCCCAGGGTATTTGGCAAGGTCTGGAGACATCTTTGATTGTCACAATGGGGGGCTACTGTCCTGGCACCCAGCGGGGATGCTACTGGCTACCAGCACCCCAGAGCCACGGATGCAGCTAAGCATCCTCCAGAGCACACTCCATCCCTCCAACACACCTGCACGTGTCCCTGGCCCCCAAGGTTCCCAGGCTTACAGATCCTGCAGCCTATCCTTCCTCCCTCCCTCCCTTTCTCTTTCTCTCTGTCACTCTCTCTGACACACACAGAGAAACACGCAAACAAATTACATTTTAAACACATTTTTCCCTTGACACTTCAACTCTTTGTAGCTATTCTTATTTTCATCTTCCTTTTTTCTTAGCCAAGCTTTTTTTGGGAAAAAGAAAAAAATGACTAAACCCATTGTTCTCGTATCTAACCACTTAAGGCAATCTGGCTTCACTGAAATCATTCCAGCAAAGGTTACTAATGACTCAAAGTTGCCAAATCCTAAACAAGTCTGTCTTATCACAGAAAAATTATCTGAGGCATTTTGTCTTGTCAGGTTTTTTTTTTTTCTTTTTTGACAGATCTTTCTTTAAAATTCTCTTATTCTCTATCTTCTCACCTTCCATGCCCAGATCTTGGAATAAAGACTTTCTTATTTGCCATTCTATGATTCTGTGTGTGCTGTGCTCAGTCACTCAGTCCTGTCTGACTCTTTGTGACCCCATGGACCGTATCCCGCTGGGCTCCTCTGTCCTTGGGATTTCCCACGCAAGAATACTGGAGTGGCTTGTCATTTCCTTCTCTAAGGGATCTTCCTGACTCATGGATCAAACCTCCACACGATGATATTTCTTATTCCTTCAAAGTTTTTAGTCTTCTCTTCTAAGATTGTATTTTTAATTTCAAGCATTTTATATCCACCACCTAAAGGCTGATGGCATGTAAATATATAAATTTTAACAAAATGATTCTATGGGAGTCAAGGCAAATATAACCAATCATCTCTGAGGGTCTCATCCTGTATATCCTCAAAGCACTTCACATTTTATATATGAAGAAATGAACTTATATTTTTACACTTGAAAATTATATCTGCTCCTCTGTATTTTCTATCTCATTACAAACATTGTTATCTAACCAATCTCCCAAGAAAGAAACCATACACCTTGAAGCTCTTCCATTCCCTATCATCCCACACAAGCTAATCAGTTTTGTTGTTTAGTTGCTCAGTCATGTCCAACTAACTCTTTGTGACCCCCACGGGCTATAGCCCACCAGACTCCTCTGGTTCATGGAATTCTCCAGGCAAGAATACTGGAGCAGGTTGCCATTCCCTTCTCCAGATGACCTTCCCAACCCAGGGATTGCATTCGCAACTCCTACATTGCAGGTGGATTCTTTACCACTGAGCTACCAGGAAAGTCCACCCTAATCATTGAAAGTGAAAATGAAAGTCACTCAGTTGTGTCTGACTTTTGCGACCCCATGACTCAGTCCATGGAATTCTCCAGGCCAGAATACTGGAGTGGGTAGCCTTTCTCTTCTCCAGGGCATCTTCCCAACCCAGAGATTGAATCCAGGTCTCCCACATTGCAGGCGGATTCTTAACAACTGAGCTATGAGGGAAGCCCCAGTATAAAATCTACATCGTTAATACCTCAAAGATGTCCCATTCAAGTGGGTCACTGCTCGTGCCTGGATTTATGTATCCATCACCTCTCAGTTGGATAACTGTTCGGTTCAGTTCAGTTCAGTTGCTCAGTCGTATCCTACTCTTTGTGACCCCATGGACTGCTGCATGCCAGGCTTCCCTGTCCATCACCAACTCCCAGAGCTTGCTCAAACTCATGTCCATTGAGTTGGTAATGCCATCCAACCATCTCATCTTCTGTCGTCCCCTTCTCCTCCTGCCTTCAATCTTTCCCAGCATCAGGGTCTTTTCCAATGAGTCAATTCTCATGGATAATTGTAACACCTACAAGTTGATTTCCCCACCTATAGCCTCTCTAGCATCACTGACTCAATAGACATGAGTTTGAGCAATGGTGAAGGGTAGGGAAGCCTGGTATGCTGCAGTCCATGGGGTTGCAAAGAATCTGACACAACTGAGCAACTGAACAACAAGAAGCCTCTCTACACTGCTTCAGAGGTCAGCTTTGCTTCATCATAATCTCCCCTCGCTAAAAACCCCTCTTCTCCTGATTCTGATTCTGAGAAATTTTCGAAGCACAGAAATCTTTGTACTCAGATCTTTGCCAAGTTCTGAAGCTTTATAGCTTCTACTTGGCTATTCTCCTTCATGTTCCAATAACACCAACTGCCTTACACTTTCCCAATCTCATCGAATTGTTTCCATCTCCTTGCCTTTGACATTTTAAATCTTGGTACTAGAACTGACTGGTATGTTCCATTGAGCAAACTTCTGTTCTGCTTTCAAGACTAAAGCAGGCGTCTCTCTAGAAAACATTCTTTTGCATTCTTTAAAAATTAATTGCTCTCTCTCCTCCTCATTGCCTTTCTGCTTTGGACTTGCTTTAAAAGTTATATCTGTCACCTCGATCCCGATTTTAAAATATACTCTTCCTTCTCCTACAAAAGATCACTTTATTCGTGCCATGGGAAGTCAATGGCATAGCATGAGGAAGAGCTTAGAAAAACACTCAGGACAAAGCACTCAATGAATGTTTGCTAAAGGAAGAAAAGAGGTAAAAAATAAGGCAACCATAAACATTTTATTACTAACCTAATAAACAGTCTAACAGTTTTTAAACTTTGGCATCCAGAGCACTTATGAAATTTCTACACACACTTGGTGGTGTACTGAGCTCCATGCAAGGCAAACTAATTTAACTGGTGAGGTGGGTTTTAGGTAAATATAAAACTATAATCCTTAGTATTCATCAATTTGATGCAATTCTATCCTCTCAGTCACACACATTAGTGAGTTACCATAGCCCTAAAGTATCCCTTTCTTTAGAGTCTCAGTGGATATTCACTTGCCTCAGTTAATTTGGGTTCCTCAGAAACAAGAACCAAATTTCTTTAACTAGATTCCAAGGAATCTAGTTCTATGAGACTTTCTCAAATAAAAGGGTCTCACAGTCAATCATGCTTGTGCAGTATAAATGTCCTATATCTCCACTGGACACGCAAAATGTCCATGAGCATCTTCAAAGTTCTGAGAAAGTTATACAGTAAGGAAATCTTGTTTACATTTATTGAGTGTAATGTTTCACAAACTCATTTAATCGTGGAACCTGTTTCATGCCTAATCTATAAAATCTCACAAAACTAGTGTTCTGTGAAACAAGCTTCAGGACATTGGTCAGAAGGGTGGTTTGAAAACCATCAATACTTCACCTCCTTCCCATCATCAATCCTCCCTGCTCCACTGGCCCATGTGGGGGATGGGTCTGGGAGAATGGCTGGAGAGATGTATACTCATTCCTAGAATCTCTTTACCTAAAGTTGTTTAACCAAAGTGGAAACAGTCCTGCACTTTAAATGAATTTGATTTTTCCTAATGTATCATGGAACCAATATCATATGATTATTTTACTATAATAATCAGCTGGCAAGGGGATATGCTTTAAAGTCATTTTAAAGGCATATAAAGGATCATCAAGACAATAAAATGAATAAAAAGCTGAAGGACACTATTTCATAAATAGATAATAGTATGACTTCAAGCTTTTCATTTCACCAGGAATCTGTCCAGTAGCTACAAAGAGTATAGAGCTGAAAGGAATTCAGGGATCATTGAACACAGCCACTTCATTTTAGTGAGGATTTCAAGGCACAGAGAAGATAAGACACTTATCAGATATTAGCCAGGTACTTAGATGAGTTGACAACATGGAGCCTGTGATTTCCATTTCAGTGCTTTTCCTACAGTGTACTTGCTGATAATGAATTTAAGTCAAGTGGTGGAGTTCAGGGTTGGAATCAAATAAAACCTATGTCGATATAAACCTGATACATATTCAGTTTCATGTTGCTTATAAAACACTGTCACAGGCATTATGCATTGTACCCATCTGCCCAGCAAGGTGGGTCAGGCCGTTTGCACTTTTTTCTTACCAAGATTCGCAACCGAGAGTCGAAGTGAACAGTTCCCTGAGCCTGTGAGATGATGCCTCATTAAAATGCAATGAAACTTGGTTGTGCTTTCCAGGGATATATCGAGGAGTAATTTACACAAACCAAAGCGGAGGTGCATACACTTCAGTAGAAACTGTGGTTCTGAGCAAATCACGAGAGAGCAGAGGTTCTATTCATCTATTTTCTGCTGCTGCACAGTGCAGGCAAAGTTCCAAACTCTTAACGGCTCAAAATACGCATTTTCAGAAATCCAAAGTGTTTCATTTAAATCAAATCTAACAGAAAAGACAAGCAGTCTGATACATGGGGAGCTCATCCGAAACCACTCTCTCGAAGACAAGAGAAAACAAGATTGGTATTGAAGTGGAGCCATTCTCCAAACAGTTCCCATCAGCTGGAACCGGGGCCTCACTAAATGCAAACGACAGAGCTTCACGGAAGATTAGAAAACATTCTAGTGCAAACAGTTCTCCAAGACCCGAAGAACCAGGTCACTGCTATGTCAACACTTTGCACCGCTTCGTAAACAGATAAAAACATCAAGTTGGTTTGGTGTAAACAGATCTGCAGTAGAAGAAGCCAGCATCCTTCTCACACATGGCCCTGTGGACCAGTGGAGACTCAGTGTGCAGACTTGGAATAGCATTTGACTGTTCCCGCTGAAGTGACGACTTTCCTAAAATCGGGCCATTTGTTGAGAAGATAATGATGAGATTACAAGAAATTCAGGGGACCCATAGCACATTTCAGCTACTACTTGGTAACTTCTAGCTCTGCCCAATGCCACTTCTGAGACAAACAACTATTTTCAGGCTATAATTTAAAATAGGAGCTGAAAAGGGTGGATGTGAAAATAAATGACTGAGGCCGTTGGGCAGACTTCTGGGATCATGAGACAGGAAGTCTCAGGGAGAAAAACAGAGACTGAGCATGAGCTCATACCACCCAAGATTTATGAAGCATTTGGCATATTTGGCAGAGTATTTAATTCTCTCCCATTCTACCACAATATCCACTCACCAACCCTAGCATCCACCCCCTCACTGCCTTCACACTTACCAGAAGGAAAACGAATGTGGATGATGAATAGAGAAGGGGGTTCACCCCATACAACCTGTGTGTATGGAACAACTGAATGGGAGTCGCCTTGTTTTTTTGTTTGACAGTTTTTCAAATTAAAGTATAGCTGATGTATTATTACACAAATTACAGGTGTACAATATAGTGATTAATGATTTTAAGAAGTATGCCCTATTTATAATTATTATAAAATATTTACAGTATTCTCCATGTTGTATAATATCCTTATAGATTTTTTTAACACATATATACCAGTAAATTATTTGCATTTATTTTCATGGGCAGTTACATATTTTGTGCGTGCTTTCAAAGGATTTATTTTGTTGTGGTGGTGGGTTTGGGCCAGGCAGCATGTAGGATCTTAGTTCTTGACCACGCATTGAACCCAGGCCCCTGCATTTGGAGTAGGAGCCTTAACCACTGGATCTCCAGGAAAGTCTCTCTTGTAGCTTATTTTAAACCTAATAATTTGTATTTCTTAATCCCCTACCCACATATTGCCCCTCCTCCCTTCCCTCTCCCAACCAATAACCAACCACTAGTTTGTTCTCTATACTGATTCAAAAAGATGCATATCCGAAGTTCATAGCAGCATTATTTATAACAGTCATGAGATGGAAATCACCTAAATGTTAATAAATGGAATAAGACATCATTTTTGTGTGCCTTTAAGAAACCCATAAGTGGACCATATGGTGTATTCTACAAATTCAATTTTTCACTTGCTATTCATGAAAACTTCACACATCTACTTTGTCCTCTTAAAAAGCAACATAAATAGTCCATCGAATAATGATGCTACATTTTACTTGGTCATTTTTCTACTGAAGGATATTTCAGGCTCTGGATACACATCAAACTGACTTATTTCTTGGAAAGTTACTAGGGTTGGCTTGGTAAACAAAGGAGGATAAGCCTGCACCTATAAGCGTTAATGTCTTCATGTGGAAAGGTTACTAGTCATCAGGGAAGTGTAAATCAGAACCACAGAGAGAGGTGACCTCAAACCTGCCAGCATAGCTATCAACAAAAAGACAATAAATAACAAGTGTTGGTGAGGATGTGGAGAAAAGGAATCCTCATGCACTGTTGGTGGGAATGTAAACTGGTAGAGAATGTGACCTGTGGAAACAGTGTCAGACTTTATTTTCTTGGCCTCCAGAATCACTGCAGATGGTGACTGTAGCCATGAAATTAAAAGATGCTTGCTCCTTGGAAGAAAAGCTATGACCAACCTAGACAGCATATTCAAAAGCAGAGACATTACTTGGCCGACAAAGGTCCATCTAGTCAAAGCTATGGTTTTTCCAGTGGTCATGTATGGATGTGAGAGCTGGACTGTGAAGAAAGCTGAGTGCCAAAGAATTGATGCTTTTGAACTGTGGTGATGGAGAAGACTCTTGAGAGTCCCTTGGACTGCAAGGAGATCCAACCAGTCCATCCTAAAGGAATTTAGTCCTGAATATTCATTGGAAGGGCTGATGCAGAAGCTGAAGCTCCAATACTTTGGCCACTTGATGCGAAGAATGGACTCACTGGAAAAGACTCTGATGCTGGGAAAGACTGAAGGCAGGAGAAGGAGATGGCAGAGGATGAGATGGTTGGATGGCATCACCAACACAATGGACATGAGTTTGAGCAAGCTCTGGGAGCTGGTGACAGACAGGGAAGCCTGGTGTGCTGCAGTCCATAAGGTCGCAAAGAGCTGGATACAACTGAGCGACTAAACTGAATGGAACTGTAAACCGTGGAGAACAGTATGGAGTTTCTCCAAAAGGTTAAAAATAGAATTACAATAGGATCCAGCAATTTCACTTCTGGGTATCTACTGGAGAAAGTAAAAACACTAATTCAAAAATGTTTATACATCTCTATGTTCATTACAGAATTGTTTACAATAGCCAAGCTAAGGAAGCAACCTAAATGTCCATCAATGGATGGTTAAGTGGATAATAAAGATGCATTTGTTTGTATTTATATAATATGTGTGTGCATATACACACAATATATATAATAGAATATTAGTCATAAAATAAATGAGATCTTGCCATTTATGACAACATGGATGGTCTCATTTATTTGTGAAAAATGAAAGCCAAACAAACAAAACAAAACAGACTCAGATAAAGAGAACAAAGTGCTGGTCACAGAGGGGAGCAGGTTGAAGGGGTTGCACAAAATAGACGAAGGGGATTAAGAGACACAATTCTGCTTCCTTCACTGACTACACTAAAGCCCCTGTGTGGATCACTACACTCTGTGGAAAATTCTTAAAGAGACAGGAATACCAGACCACCTTACCTACCTCCTAAGAAACCTGTATGCAGGTCAAGAAGCAACAGTTAGAACTGGACACGACTGAGCAACTGAACAGCAACAGAGATACGGACTTTCAACTGTAAGATAAATATGGGCAGTTATAAAATAAATAGGTCTCAGCATAAGGAATAGAACCAATAACACTGGAATAACTTTGTATGGGTGACAGACGGTGACTGAGCTTGCCTCACGAACATTTCATAATGTATTCGATCGTCAAGTCACTGTGCTATACACCTGAAACTAACATGATATTGTATGTTAACTATACTTCAAGAAAAAAATCTAATGTCTTAGATGGAGAATACATTTATATATTGCTTGAGAAACTAAAAGTAATAATTTTTAACAGCTCTGCTGCCTTAGTTTACTTGAAAGGCAGGCTGACAGACTAGACAGGAAAGCGTCCTTCCCACCTTTACAAATCCCTCTGATGACTCTCTGTGCTCCTGCAATTCTCCCCTGTCTGTACCGCCCTTTATAACCAGCCTTTGGGTCTTGTCTTTGATGTTAATGATCGTCTGATTTTATGAGTATAAAACATTAACCAAGCAGAACACCACTGACTCTGTTGGGCCCTGGTGCTGTTCACTCACCCCTTGTCTCTAGTTCCACCCCCGCCCCCCAATGTCTGCGTTGGGTTCTGGGGTTCTGCAGACTATGCTCCCCACACTCCCTTCCCTGGTCATTCAGCTCCCTGTTGAGTTCTGTCATCTGAAAGTGTGGTCAAGAGATCAGAAAGCAGGAGGGACAGAGAAGTCTCCTGCTCTGGTTCCCACGGCAGTGGACACTGCTGGCAGCTGGGGATTTTTGCTGTCGGGGAGGTGGGGATGGGCTGTCCCCACAGCCCCCGAGTGGTGCCTGCAGCTCTGGAAGCTCCAGGAGGCTACAGGTGCAAGTTCTGAGGCTGAGCTAGGAGCACTGGCGGAATCCTGATCTCTGCACATCATCCCTTCCTTTTCACTCCCTTGGCTCCTTCTCTTCCTCCCCCTTGCCCACCAGTCCTCATAAGTCCTTTGTACATAGTCCCTCCCACTTGAAATCCATAACATGATTTTTTTTCCTAACTGAACACTGATTGACACATTACTTTTAGCCCTAACAACATCCAAGGTTGGCTTCTGGTACAGAAATATTTGCCCAAACTATAATAATTTCTCTCTTATACCCCACTTCAAGCCTTGAGGTAGGCAAAGAACAACACATCCAATATAAGCTGTTACACGTGAAGTTGACGGGCGCTTAGAAAGTAATAATCTGGCCCCAAAGCAGAGAATCTCGTTTTATAAATGTAAGCAGTGAGCCCGACAGCAAAATGCAAAGCCATCAGGATGTTAGTCAGAAGCTCAAGTCCACCATCCAAATGTCTTATGTCCATGAAGCAAAGCAACCCAGATGACTGACTCAAAGTTCACAGGTAGCTTGACACTATGGGTTCAAACTTCAAAAGTCACTCAGAACAATTGCAACATTTTATCAGTTGTGCTTTTAGCATTTTGGACCAAAGCGCCTAAAATACAGCATGGTATTCTCATTGTGTGGATCTCCATGGCAATCGGCCCATTACAAGCTTCTAGGGAGGACATTGATAAGTCCTCTGTGGTTCCAGAGACAGGAGGTCAGCAGCTTATACTGTCAAAATCACATGGCACCAATGGTAGACAAACAAAAGTCGCTCGACTGCATATATTAATGTGCCACAGTTAATATTTCTGCACAGTTTGTTTTTTCAGCAGTATTTTACTATCTAGGGACACCAAAAATGTGTTTTGCTTTACAAGTAAGACATGATTGATGCTTTACTAAGAGACTGTTCATAACAGAACAGATGTCTCTTGACAAGAAAGTTATTGGTACAAGCAAACTATATTATTGCAATAATGCTAAAGTTCAGACTTAAGCAAAAGACAGCAAGAGTGTGGGAGAGGGCAGTGGGGAGAGAGAGAGTAAATTGAGAGAGTTAGACACAGTTTGGTCTGAGTCCACATCTGAGGCCACCACATTGACTTACTCTGGGATATACCAAGGCTGTACAGCCCTAAACTAATATGTTCCAGCTTCAAAAGCCAATGTCTGGCAAAGTCATTTGTCAATATCTTAACATCAAGCACCTATTTTCCCCAAATCCTTTCTGTCTATGAAAATGTCTTCTGTGCAAATTAAGGTGCTATTTCCCTCATTGCATCGTGGCAGATTCATAGCATCATACAATATACAGGATTTTGTACCACTCAGAAGTTTAATCTGGTGTTCACTTCGATGTTTTTTCATTATTGTCAAATTGTAAAGAGCATAAATCTAATAGAATTAAGAGGTCAGTTTTCAAAATTAACAGGATTTCTGTTGTCATTGTTCAATTGCTCAGTTATGTCTGACTCTTTGCAACCCCATGGACTGCAGCACCCCAAGCTTTCCGGTCCTTCACCAGCTCCCAGAGTTTGCTCAAACTCATGTCCATCAAGTCGGTGATGCCACCTAACCATCTCATCCTCTGTTGTCCCCTTCTCCTCCTGCCCTCAATCCGTTCCAGCATAAGGATCTTTTCCAATGAGTCAACTCTTTACATGAGATGGCCAAAGTATTGGAGTTTCAGCCTCAGCATCAGTCCTTCCAATGAACACCCAGGACTGATCTCCTTTAGGATGGACTGGTTGGATCTCCTTGCAGTTCAAGGGACTCTCAAGAGTCTTCTCCAACACCACAATTCAAAAGCATCAATTCTTTGGCACTCAGCTTTCTTCACAGTCCAACTCTCACATCCATACATGACCACCAGAAAAACCATAGACTTGACTAGACGGACCTTTGTTGGCAAAGTAATATCTCTGCTTTTTTTTTTTTTAATGTTTTACTTTTTAAATTTTAAAATCTTTAATTCTTACATGCGTTCCCAAACATGAACCCCCCTCCCACCTCCCTCCCCATAACATCTCTCTGGGTCATCCCCATGCACCAGCCCCAAGCATGCTGTATCCTGATGTGCTGTCTAGGTTGGTCATTGGAGAAGGTGATGGCAACCCACTCCAGTACTCTTGCCTGGAAAATGCCATGGACGGAGGAGCCTGGTAGGCTGCAGTCCATGGGGTCACGAAGAGTTGGACACGACTGAGTGACTTCACTTTCACTTTTCACTTTCCTGCACTGGAGAAGGAAATGGCAATCCACTCCAGTGTTCTTGCCTGGAGAATCCCAGGGACCGGGTAGCCTGGTGGGCTGCCATCTATGGGGCCACACAGAGTCAGACATGAATGAAGTGACTTAGCAGCAGCAGCAGCAGGTTGGTCATAACTTTCCTTCCAAGGAGTAAGCGTCTTTTAATTTCATGGCTGCAGTCACCATCTGCAGTGATTTTGTAGCCCAAAAAAATAAAGTCTGTTACTGTTTCCACTGTTTCCCCTTCTATTTTCCATGAAGTGATGGGACCAGATGCCATGATCTTAGTTTTCTGAATGTTGAGCTTTAAGCCAACTTTTTCACTCTCCTCTTTCACTTTCATCAACAGGCTTTTTAGTTCCTCTTCACTTTCTGCCATAAGGGTGGTGTCATCTATATAACTGAGGTTATTGATATTTCTCCCGGCAATCTAGGTCATTAAGATCTTTTTAAAATCTTTTTTTGTATAGTTTTTCTGTGTATTCCTGCCACCTCTTCTTGATATCTTCTGCTTCTGTTAGGTCCATACCATTTCTCTGCTTTATTGAGCCCATCTTTGCATGAAATGTTCCCTTGATATCTCTAACTTTCTTGAAGAGATCTCTAGTCTTTCTCATTCTACTGTTTTCCTCTATTTGTTTGCATTGATCACTGAGGAAGGCTTTCTTATCCTTCCTTGCTATTCTTTGGAACTCTGCTATTTGTAAGGCCTCCTGAGATGACCATTTTGCCTTTTTGCATTTCTTTTTCTTGGGGATCGTCTTTATCTCCACTTCCATGGGATTTTATCTCATGGGATTTATCTCCCACACCCATGGGATTTTCCAGGCAAGAGTACTATAGTGGGGTGCCATTGCCTTCTCTGAACAGGCTTTCTAGAGAGAGGTAAATAAGGTATTTACAGCTAAGTATCTCCATAGGAGATGGAAGCTTTACACATGAAAAAAAAAAAAGTGTTTAGAGTTTCAGATATAAGTGAAAAGTAACAGATCCAAATGACATTTACTTCAAAAATTTGATTAGTTTCATACAATATGCTTTCATTTAACTCACCAGATCAATTATTAATATCCTTAATATACAGCAATAAATCCTATTTAATTATGTCACTATAGATATGTATAGCTCCTGTAGGAAAGATACGTGGTGTCTTCCATTATATATAAAGTAATGCATTCCTTGGGCTGTAAACTGCTCTCAGAATATTTTTCAAGTCTCTAACACTGTTTACACATTTATCTTTAGATTCAGGTTGACTGGTACATGCTACTGTTCTTTCTTAGGAATTCACCCCCACTCAGTATTGTTGAGGTTGTATTTCAGAGAAACTTGAAGGCATTTCTTCTCCATATCCTCCTTGCAACCATCGCATTTCTTAACACGCAGTGGTGTTTCAGAATAGCCTGCTGGTCATCATCTTTTGCAGGTGTCCTGCCAAACCAGGAAGCACATTTCAAAGATGGCTTCACTGGTGCTCACATGATTCTGGCAATGCAATACTAGTTGACAATCACTTCTTCCAAACCAAATAAAACCACTCCCAGAAATGTTTAATTAAGATTTCTGTCAATCAAAGCTATGCAGTCATTTAATGACTTAAATATGTTCACTATTAATAGACCTCCAGTTGTCTGGGAAATCACCGACAATGACTCAAGGACTCAATAAGGCATTTGAAATCCATGATGTGCCTTTCTACTTCCTAATTGATTAAAAAAAGATTTTAACAGACTTTGGTGATGAATTTGGATCTGGTTTCTCTTATGACAAACCAGTCTTGTGACTGCTCTCGCTAATAAGTTAGTTCTAAAATTTTTGCTATCTTCTTGGACATAGAATATATAACAGACTATGAAAATTTCTCAAGGAATTTTGATGAGAGTCATAGTGTATGGAAGCTTAAGCTTTTTTGCCCAGAAGAATGTAAACATGCTATACACTGAATTATATAGAGACTGAAGAATACACAGTGCTGTTCCTTCTAGATGTCTTCCCGTGAATGGGAGGTTGGAAGCTGCTTGTGAATATATAGAAGAAAACAAACTAAAATAACAACAAAGCCCCTGTACATTTAAAACTGGAAGCATCAACAGAGTGTGCTGAATTAATCAGGTCCCATAGCCAAACATTGTTCTTGTAATTCATGTGATAACAAAGTTTAGCTTAGGGTATAATGCTAACCCTCACTATAATGAGCAAGAATTTCAGGGGAAAAAAAAGTGTAAAAATACAAACTAGTATTTCCCTGAACCATTGCTACCAGGAGGGATGTTAAATTGTGTAAAATGAAAAGAATCTTAATATGGTTGCATTTATTATTTACAAATTGTACTTCAAGCCAAGAGGGAACTCTTCTCATGAGAAAATGTGGACGATAACCTTCCTCTTTGCTGCAGGGAAACAGGCAGTTCAGAGAGAGCTGAAAACAGAGCTCATGGAGGCAGAGACCTTGGAAACCAGCCATTCCCATGCTAACATCCCAACTTGGCAACCAGCATTCTCCAGGGCACTTTAAACATTGATAAAAAGTGAGTAATAAACATTTGATATTTGAGGCAAACTAAGCAATCGCATCAAGAGAAATGTAGAATCTGAAAGAAGTTTTAAGAGTGCTGGATGCTAGGAGTTCTCTACATCACTTGTGGGGCACAAACCAGAATCAGAACGGAAGAGGCAGCAGGCCTGGAAAGGGTCATTCTCTTAATCACAATGACAAAGTGTTAGCACAATTCCTGGTGAAGAGGTGAATGGAGAGGGATTCTTCTATCAGAATTATTTGATGTCCATTTGGTTCTTTCTAGAGTGTAGAGACATTCTCAATAAATTTCTTTAAATATTTTTCTATAGTTCTTTGGGTCAGTAACCCAGAACTACCTGCCCAGAAGGATCCTAATCTCCAGAAGCTTCACATTAAAAAAAAAAAAAAAGCTAATATGAAAAATCACCATGAGATTAGGAGCTCTCACAGAGAGGAAACTATGAGTTGGTTAGAGAAAACACAGCCAGTGAAAACTGGACTTTAGACTTCTCATGCGGAGAACACACGATCGCTGTTACTAAAATGAAGACGCAAGGTCTTAGCAGGCAGACGCAGCACCGACTCAGAAGTTTAGATCTTTGTTAATCTGTGAAGCCCTTGAAGACAGCGGGTTGGAGGGGAGAAGAGAGAGGTGCTGCAATTCTGGCTCTGATAATTGGAGGACACATTAGGGAGGTCAAGGGGCGGGTTATTGACAACTAACACTCTGAATGCCCTTACTGATTAAGCCAGAAACACAAATACAGCCAAATACCGTCACTCAGTCATGTCCTTGACTCTTTGCGACCCTGTGTACTGTAGCCTGCCAGGCTCCTCTGCCCATGGGGATTCTCCAGTGAAGAATACTGGAGTGGGTTGCCATGCCTGCCTCAGGGGATCTTCCCAACCCAGGGATCAAACCCAGGTCTCCCGCATTACAGGCGGATTTTTTTTTTTTTTTTTACCATCTGAGCCACCAGGGAAACCCAATATAGCCAAAGGGGTCATTTAATTCACAATCTCAAAAAAGAAAGCAAGTTATGAGTGAAAGATCAAATGCTCTAGTCACCCAGGCTTTGACTTTATTTCAATCTTTAGAAATATTGGAAAGGAACAAATGTCTAAAACACTGACCACTTATAATTGTGGAAATTCTAATATTGAGCAGAATCTACAGCTTAACCTATATTTCCCTGATATGCTATATCCTTTATAGATGCAAAAGGAAATTATTATAACCGAAAAGAAATTAAAGTATGTGTCAACTACAAATTGGCACTTACCAAGGGCATCTCACATGCTAGTAAAGTAATACTCAAAATTCTCCAAGCCAGGCTTCAGCAATACGTGAACCATGAACTCCCTGATGTTCAAGCTGGTTTTAGAAAAGGCAGAGGAACCAGAGATCAAATTGCCAGCATCCGCTGGATCATGGACAAAGCAAGATTTCCAGAAAAACATCTATTTCTGCTTTATTGACTATGCCAAAGCCTTTGACTGTGTTGATCACAATAAACTGTAGAAATTTCTGAAAGAGATGGGAATACCAGACCACCTGACTTGCCTCTTGAGAAATCTGTATGCAGGTCAGGAAGCACCAGTTAGAACTGGACATGGAACAACAGACTGGTTCCAAAGAGGAAAAGGAGTATGTCAAGGCTGGATATTGTCACCTTGCTTATTTAACTTATATGCAGAGTACATCATGAGAAACGCTGGACTGGAAGAAACACAAGCTGGAATCAAGATTGCCAGGAGAAATATCAATAACCTCAGATATGCAGATAACACCACCCTTATGGCAGAAAGTGAAGAGGAGCTAAAAAGCCTCTTGATGAAAGTCAAAGAGGAGAGCGAAAAGTTGGCTTAAAGCTCAACATTCAGCAAATGAAGGTCATGGCATCTGGTCCCATCACTTCATGGGAAATAGATGGGGAAACAGTGGAAACAGTGTGAGACTTTATTTTGGGGGGCTACAAAATCACTGCAGATGGTGACTGCAGCCATGAAATTAAAAGATGATTACTCCTTGGAAGAAAAGTTATGACCAAACTAGACAGTATATTCAAAAGCAGGGACATTATTTTGCCGACTAAGGTCCATCTAGTCAAGGCTATGGTTTTTCCTGTGGTCATGTATGGATGTGAGAGTTGGACTGTGAAGAAGGCTGAGTGCCGAAGAATTGATGCTTTTGAACTGTGGTGTTGGAGAAGACTCTTGAGAGTCCCTTGGACTGCAAGGAGATCGAACCAGTCCATTCTGAAGGAGATCAACCCTGGGATTTCTTTGGAAGGAATGATGCTAAAGCTGAAGCTCCAGTACTTTGGCCACCTCATGCGAAGAGTTGATTTATTGGAAAAGACTCTGATGCTGGGAGGGATTGGGGGCAGGAGGAGAAGGGGACGACTGAGGATGAGATGGCTGGATGGCATCACAGACTCGATGGACGTGAGTCTGAGTGAACTCCGGGAGATGGTGATGGACAGGGAGGCCTGGCGTGCTATGATTCACGGGGTCGCAAAGAGCTGGACACGACTAAGTGACTGAACTGAACTGAACTGAACTGAACTGAAGGGCATTGCCAATGAGTGAACAACAATGGCATCTGCCATCTGCCTCTATGGAGATATGGATTTCCCTGGTGGCTCAGACTGTAAAGCGTCTGCCTCCAATGCGGGAGACCCAGGTTTGATCCCTGGGTTGGGAAGATCCCCTGGAGAAGGAAGTGGCAACCCACTCCAGTACTCTTGCCTGGAAAATCCCGTGGATGGAGGAGCCTGGTAGGCTACAGTCCATGGGGTTACAAAGAGTCAGACACTGAGCAACTTCACTTTCTATGGAGATTGAACCCCCTGCTGCTATAGCTGTTGCCATTCAACACCCTCTGAGGGAGTTCAGGGTGAGGGAGGCACTCTGTGCTCCAGGGAATCTGGTGGGACAGGTCTTTAGATAGTTGGATGTTTTTTAGGAACAGATTTTGTGATCTCAATCCTTGCATCTCCTCATATCTAGAGAAGCACTAAACCCCTTCATGGTGACATCAGACCCTCATGACTCACAAAAGCCTTTTTGTGAAATGAGTGCCTCATGGCACTGAACTCCCCCTTCACCAAAACCTTGTATGTTGACCTTGTTCCACTGCCGCTTTGGAGCTGTCTTTCAGAGCTATCTGAGATGCTGCCTCCTGGGCTGCAGTCCTCACTTTGCCCCAAATAAAACTTAACTCACAACTCTCAAGTTGTACATTTTTTTTTCAGTCAATAAATGTAAAGGCAAACCAGAACAGCATCCACAAGGTAGAAGCGGCCCTGAACTTGAAGTCAGGAGGCCTGGACTTTGGTGTAATTATCTAAAAGGAGACTGTCTGACTCTGACGAAAAGAAGAAAATAAATATAAACCAGCTCTAAGCAGGCTGCTGTGTGTATGCCATGCCATTAAGTCATCTTGAAACCTCTGTGAGGTGCATAAATCACTGTCACTTTATAGCTGAAAAAAGTTCACGCCCTATTGTCTATGTTGGAAGAGAACTGATGAAGGGATTTCTCAACATGTGTAATAAGTTGTTTTTGGTGAGCAGCAAAGATTTTCATCTGAATCCTACTATATGACAAGCTCAATATTGTCATTTTCAGATAATTTCTGATATCTTAATTCCCATCTTGATCAGATAGTCACTAAAAGATTCAAAGTCAAATGTATTTTGCTTTTTAGGTTGAAGCAAAATATCTAAACTGGGAATCCTAGATCCCTCAGAGAGTGGCTTCAAACCCACTGTTTTAGTTGTTTGAGTCAGTGATTCTGTGTGTCAGCCAAAAAAAAAAAAAAAAAAAAAACCCAATAGATTGTTTTAAAATGAGAAAATATGTAAATATCACTTAGGCTATACACAAAGAAAGCTATTATTAATATTGTGGATCATTTCTTTCCCAGGCAATTAATCATTGTTCTTAAATGGTCAAAAAAAATTCATTTCATAATTCTTTTCATCCTTCCTTGCATGCACATTTGTGAGTACCAGTTAAATTCAAGATGTAGTACTTGATGGAAAAGTTGATATAGGAACAGGAAGGAGACAAAATTGCATTAAAATTGTCCATGTACTCCAGGAGTTTACAGGATAGTAAGTATACAAATTGGAGAAGGCAATGGCAACCCACTCCAGTACTCTTGTCTGGAGAATCCCATGGACGGAGGAACCTGGTAGGCTGCAGCCCATGGGGTCGCTAAGAGTCGGACACGATTGAGTGACTTCACTTTCACTTTTCACTTTCCTGCATTGGAGAAGGAAATGGCAACCCACTCCAGTGTTCTTGCCTGGAGAATCCCAGGGACAGGGGAGCCTGGTAGGCTGCCGTCTATGGGATTGCACAGAGTCAGACACGACTGAAGCGACTTAGCAGCAGCAGCAGCAACAAGTATACAAATAACACAAGGCAGAGTATGATATGCATAAGAAAAGTACAAGGAGGAGTTACAGAAATTCAAAGTAAAGAAAGAATAAAAAGCAATCAGGAACAGCTTCCTTACCATTTGAACTTGCTCTTGTAGAATAAGCAAGACATTGTTAGAAACAGGTGAGGGAGTCACCCCATAGGAGGGGAGAAAACATGAGAGACAAGCAGCTGGAAGGATGTAAGCCACGTCCAGGGAGATCTGATGGGAACCTTGTGTGTCTTTAAGAAAGACCCAGGAGGTGCTCACTTCGGCTGCACATATTCTAAAACTGGAATGATACAAAGAAGATTAGCATGGCCCCTGCACAAGGATGAAATGCAAATTCCTCAAGCATTCTGTATTTTTAAAACTAGGAATAAAACCACCATATGACCCAGCAATCCCACTCCTAGGCATATACCCTGAGGAAACCAAATTGAAAATGACACATACATCCCGTTGTTCATTGCAGCACCATTTACAATAGCTAGAACACGGAAGCAACCTAGATGTCCATTGATGGATGAGTGGATAAAGAAGTTGTGGTACAAATACACAAATGGAATATTACTCAGCCATAAAAAGGAATGCATTTAAGTCAGTTCTGATGAGGTGGATGAACCTAGAACCTATTATACAGAGTGAAGTGAGTCAGAAAGAGAAAGATAAATATCATATTCTAACACATATATATGCAATCTAGAAGAATGGTACTGAAGAACTTATTTACAGGGCAGCAATGGAGAAACAGACATAGAAAATAGATTTATGGACATGAGGGGAGGAGAGGGTGAGATGTATGGAAAGAGTAACATGGAAACTTACATTACCATATATAAAATAGATAGCCAATAGGAATTTGCTGTATGGCTCAGGAAACTCAAACAGGGGCTCTGTATCAACCTAGAGGGTTGGGATGCGGGGGGAGATGGAAGTGAGGTTCAAAAGGGAGGGGATCTATGTATACCTATGGCTGATTCATGTTGAGGTTTGACAGAAAACAACAAAATTCTGTAAAGCAACTATCCTTCAGTAAAAAAATAAATCAAAAAGAAAGAAAAAAGAAAGAAAGACCCAGGAGATAAAATTAGGTAAAACCAGAACAGTTGCCCCATCTTGAACACACACGTATGTTCACATACATGCACAGGCACCTGGTTATTAACACAAGGCTGTGCTGAGACAAAGCTTCAGCAAGCCATTTCTGAGTGAAATACAAATGCTGTGGAAGCGAATCATATAACCTTACATTAGTGCATCCTGGTGCAAGACAAAATCCAATCTGCAGCCTGCACATTATCTCTTTTAGTCTAGCTTTATTCTAACCCGCGTTGCTTCCTGGGCGTCACTGCTGTCAGGATAACAGCACCATCTAGTGTGTTCTCATCTGAAGTCCAGGACTTCTTATCTGCTTCTAATGTTACTTGAATAATCACAAAGATACCAACACAAACAAATAAACAAAACCTCCCATCCATTTTTTTACTTTAAAACTTGCAATTTAGTAGATGAAAATTTGTTGGGGTTTAAAGCATTCTCAAGAATCCCCCTAAAAGAAAACTACCTTGTCTCTGGCAACGGAGATGAGGAAAATTTAAAAGGTGTTTATGGACATCTCTACCCTTGTGCACAATCACTAATCAGATGATACACGGTTATCAAAGATACTGTATCTGTTTACATTCACCAAAGACTACACAGACATTCGGTTTAGAGTAATAACAATCCTGATAGAGTTTTAAAATGCACACATACACTGAACTTTCTATTTTAACATGGGAAATTTAAATCAGCAGAATAGAAAAGTATTACTGTTTGCATATTACATTTTGTCAAGGATAAAACTATTACCATTTCTTAGTTTCAGAATTAGACTTACTACAGCAGGGACAATGTGGACTCCATCATTTCTTTATCACTGACACCCTACAACTGCAAATAAAAACATACATCTGAGATGAATATGTTATATATATATATATATATGCTGCTAGGTTGCTTCAGTCATATATATACTGGAGAAGGCAATGGCACCCCACTCCAGTACTCATGCCTGGAAAATCCCATGGACGGAGGAGCCTGGTAGGCTGCAGTCCATGGGGTCGCTAAGAGTCAGACACGACTGAGCGACTTCCCTTTCACTTTTCACTTTCATGCATTGGAGAAGGAAATGGCAGCCCACTCCAGTGTTCTTGCCTGGAGAATCCCAGGGATGGCGGAGCCTGGTGGGCTGCCATCTATGGGATCGCACAGAGTCGGACATGACTGAAGCGACTTAGCAGCATATGTATACACACACACACACACACACACACACATATTGGTGGAACAGGAAAATATGCTATAAACAGCAGTGGAATTCACAAGAATCTATGCTGAACAGTCATGGTAGGGCATAAATTTATCAGTGCTCATCAACTCGAAGCATAAAAAATAAAGTTAGTAATTTCATGATAAATATGTTTATCATATTTTCATTACCCTTTTGATGTCATTAAAGGAAACTCATGGTGAAAATGTTAACATTTAGGATATGTATTCTATAAAAGTTCTGTTCAGTTCAGTCGCTCAGTCGTGTCTGACTCTTTGCGACCCCATGAATCACAGCATGCCAGGCCTCCCTGTCCATCACTATCTCCCGGAGTTCACTCAGACTCACGTCCATCGAGTCTGTGATGCCATCCAGCCATCTCATCCTCAGTCGTCCCCTTCTCCTCCTGCTCCCAATCCCTCCCAGCATCAGAGTCTTTTCCAATGAGTCAACTCTTCCCATGAGGTGGCCGAAGTACTGGAGCTTCAGCTTTAGCATCATTCTTTCCAAAGAAATCCCAGGGCTGATCTCCTTCAGAATGGACTGGTTGGATCTCCTTGCAGTCCAAGGGACTCTCAAGAGTCTTCTCCAACACCACAGTTGAAAAGCATCAATTCTTCGGTGCTCTGCCTTCTTCACAGTCCAACTCTCACATCCATACATGACCACAGGAAAAACCATAGCCTTGACTAGCTGGACCTTTGCTGGCAATGTCTCTGCTTTTGAATATGCTATCTAGGTTGGTCATAACTTTTCTTCCAAGGAGTAGGCGTCTTTTAATTTCATGGCTGCAGTCACCATCTGCAGTGATTTTGGAGCCCAAAAAAATAAAATGGGGAAACAGTAGAAACAGTGTCTATAAAAATAGTTGACATAAAAGACTTTTCATCTATTTTTAATTCTCCTTGACTGTGAACACATTGGAAAAATGTTCTACTTATGAAAGAAGGAGAAAGATTTGAAAATATTTCCTTGAACACAAAGTGTAAAAATGATACATATTTCAGAAATTGAGAGTCACAACTCAATAGTTGAAAAGCACTACAGAGCAGTAGGACCAATGATTAAAAGTTTTATAAATATCTATAATATTTTATAATTTATATATTCTTATATAGTTATCTATGTATATATTTATAGACATACCTAAATCTTATATATCTATATACTACAGAGATACATCAACACATATTTTATAGATATAGATATATCTATAATATTTTTAATCACTGGTCTAATTATAATTTTCAGCTATTGAATTGAGACTTTCATTTTATTTATATACAATTTTATATTTTATATACAGTTTTATGTTTTATATACAATTTTATATACAAGCTTATATTTATACAAGTCTTTCACTTGCCTTTGTATGAAACATACTACTTAAATTCCTACATGTATGCATGGTTATACAATATTTATTTATTTATGCAATCCCAGTTGCCTTTAATTTTCTGATGCCTAGGGTGTAAATGTTATCTGCAGTCAAGCAAAGGTGTCTAGGTTAGGACTGGGTGAAAATACGTAGCACATTGGTCCACAGAGGGCTGGGACTCCACAAATGCCCCATTCCCAGCCCATATGATCTGTCTTGAAAATCAACTGGATTCTAGTGGGTAAAGACCTTAAAAGTATAGTCCTTGTTTGTAAGATTTCACAAGGTTTAATGTGGAGTTCGTTCATAAAAGCACTGGCTTCAGACTGATCTTCAGAAAAGTTGCTCAATGTAGGCAATTATTTTTATTTTTAAAATGAAAGAGGAGGGAAAGTGGGAGGAGAGTGAGAGACGGTAAGTCAGAATGGGAAAATCAGTGATTTATCTTACTGAGCTCTGAGTTCTCATTTGCTGAGTGAAGGACCTTAATCAGGTCATGATTTATTACTTCACTTCTGTTATTTTATTAGTATGTCCAGAGCTATATATCAATTCCTAGTCTGTTAGAATATAGCAGGGATTTCACTATCTGGTAAGTAATTTGACCTATATGGAGAATTATTTACATAGGACACAGTTACAATAATTAATACAATATCTAGAAGTATTTTTTCCAAATGTGTTAAATAAATTTTATTATAAAAAATACCCCATTACTAAGTATCTTCCACAAGTTAGTTACCTTATCCTTTATTTTTCAAGGATATTTTTAAAAATATTCTATTAATATCTGTCAGCTAGTATGAAAAGCAGCAAATCAATCAAATTAGACTGAAGGAAAATAGCCCCAAAGAGCTTTATAATCAAAACTGAACGGGATCCCATTTTTTATCCCAGATAAATTATATGCAAGGACTTGAGCTCCAAGAATGCATTCCTAAGAAAAAACAAAAGAGTTCTGATACAGACATTTAGTACAAAATCACACTTAAAATTATCAGTGATCTTCTGATATCGAGTTGAAGAGAATGTATATCTTTTAAGGAAGTTGGCCTTCCTATTTATGTGACAGCAAATGGCTCAGATTCAAAATTGCCTGCAATTCCTCATTCCAAGGAGCATTTGGCAACTCACAAGCCTGACAGTTTCCAAGTGCACTGTATTATAATGGATCTCTTCAGCCCAATTCAAAGCAAATTTTCCCACATAAACTTAAATTTCTGCTCTTCACCCTGATCTCATTTTCAGAGAGCAACTGTCTGAGCTGAAATTAATATATCCACTTTCTAAAAGACATTCACTGTGTTATATACGTAAAAGTTGCTGAGAATAGATCATAAATATTCTTACCACCAAAAAAAAAAAAGTAATTATATGAGGGGATTAATGCTTTAACTAATGCTGTGGTAACAGTGTAGTAACAGATATGTTCCTCCTTTCATCACATTATATATCTGAAACTTACACAATGTTATATGTCAATAATATCTCACTAAACTGTGGGGGAAGGGGAGACATTCACACATGATAAAATGTAATTTTCCACAGAGATCAATTATGGCAGGGTGCATGCTCAGTCGCTCAGGCATGTCCAACTCTGATTGACTATATGGACTGTAGTCAGCCAGGCTCCTCTGTCCATGTAATTCTCCAGGCAAGAATGCTAGAGTGGGTTGCCATGCCCTCCTCCAGGGGATCTTCCTGACTGAGGTATCAAACCTACAGCTTCTGTGTCTCCTGCATTGCTAATGTTTACCATACCTCTCTGACAGAGATTTATTTTTATCCATATTTCACTTGGTACAATTTTGAACCAATTTCCTAATAGAACTTGGATTAAGGAGAATGTGGATCAAAGTGGTTAGGTTGAGGTGTTAGAAACACCAAATGATGTAAGTTACAGCACAGCACTTGATAAGAACAAAGATTCATTAGTTATTAAAATAAAGATCTCTCCTTTAGGAAACTATGCCTGTAACTTTAAAGATCAGTTTTCATTCCAATCCCAAAGAAAGGTAATGCCAAAGAATATTCCAATTACCACACAGTTGCACTCATCTCACATGCCAGCAAAGTAATGCTCAAAATTCTCCAAGCCAGGCTTCAACAGTACATGCAGATGAACTTCCAGATGTTCAAGCTGGATTTAGGAAAGGCAAAGGAACCAGAGATCAAATTGCCAACATCCTCTGGATCATTGAAAAAGCAAGAGAGTTCCAGAAAAACATCTATTTCTGCTTTCTTGACTATGCCAAAGCCTTTGACTGTGTGGATCACAAGAAACTGTGGAAAATTCTGAAAGAGATGGGAATACCAGACCACCTGACCTGCCTCTTGAGAAACCTGTATGCAGGTCAGGAAGCAACAGTTAGAACTGGACATGGAACAACAGACTGGTTCCAAAGAGGAAAAGGAGTATGTCAAGGCTGTCTATTGTCACCCTGCTTATTTAACTTCTAGCAGAGTACATCATGGGAAATGCTGGGCTGGATGAAGCACAAGCTGGAATCAAGATTGCCAGGAGAAATAGCAATAACCTCAGATACACAGATGACATCACCCTTATAGCAGAAAGTGAAGAACTAAATAACCTCTTGATGAAAGTGAAAGAGGAGAGTAAAAAAGTTGGCTTAAAGCTCAACATTCAGAAAACTAAGATCATGGCATCTGGTCCCATCACTTCATGGCAAATGGATGGGGAAACAATGGAAATAGTGAAAGACTTTATTTTCTTGAGCTCCAAAATCACTGCAGATGGTGATTGCAGCCATGAAATTAAAAGACACTTACTCCTTGGAAGAAAAGCTATGACCAACCTAGACAGCATACTTAAAAGCAGAGACATTACTTTGCTGACAAAGGTCCGTCTAGTCAAAGCTATGGTTTTATCAGTAGTCATGTATGGATGTGAGAGTTGGACTATAAAGAAAGCTGAGTGCTGAAGAACTGATGCTTTTAAACTGTGGTGTTGAAGAAGACTCTTGAGAGTCCCTTCAACTGCAAGGAGATCCAATCAGTCCATCCTAAAGGAAATCAGTCCTGAATATTCATTGGAAGGACTGATGCTGAAGCTGAAACTCCAATACTTTGGACGCCTAAAAGTGAAGAACTCATTGGAAAAGACCCTGATGCTGTGAAAGATTGAGGGAGGGAGGAGAAGGGGACAACAGAGGATGAGATGGTTGGATGGCATCACTGACTCAATAGACATGAGTTTGAGCAAGCTCTGAGAGTTGGTGATGGACAGGGAGGCCTGGAGCGCTGCAGTCGGACATGACTGAGCAACTGAAGTGAACTGAACTGATGTCTTTAACTTAGAGATGAATAGGATATGTTCAAATATCCAGGTCATTCAACATTTCAAGGTAACTGGCTTTATGGAAGTAGACATGAATTTTAAAATAATGTACTGAGCAGTAACTTTCAGTGAACAACATGCTAGGATTAGAGGTATACCAAAGTGAGTAAAACAAAACTCCTCTCAAATTCTTTTCCTCTCAAGCATTTCAATATACAACACATTTTATAAATTCAACACAAATCTGTAACACATCATTTTAGTGTTTAACAGTGTTTAAATATTTTTTATATTTTAAACACTTTACTGAGTTATAAATTATATACAAGAAAGCTCACACGTTATAAGATGTTTGGGTTGATGACTTTTAACAAGTAATCATATAATTACTACCCCATTCAAAATACAAAACATTTTCATCAACAACATAGTTTCCTTCATGCCCCCTTGCAATCAATTCACTTCATTCTCTGTCCCAGGCAACCACTATCTGGATTTGCCTCTGTAGTTTTGTCTATTCTAGAATATTATAGAATGGAATCATATAATCTGTACCATTTTTTCTGCCTTTTTTGTTTATAATAATATTTGGGGGAAGTAAGAATGGATATATTTCAGAAAAAAATCAAAAACATCTAGTCTCTACAATGTATTAATCGAAAAGTCCGGTATTTCATTTAAATAATCAAAATACATTCAAAGAAACAAAAAATTTTCATCTGTAGTGAAGAAAAAGGGTAATTGATAGAAACCAAATCTGAGATGGAAGAGAAAAAACTTGAAGCAATAATACATATTTATCTTAAAAAGACAAATTTAATCTTAATAATGAAGTGGTAGAGAATTTCAGCAGAAAGAAAATGGAAACTGTAAAAAAAAAAAGAAAGAAATGCTAGGATGGAAAAGAACAAAAGGAAATGCTAGGATGGAAAAGAACAAAAGTAGAAATTTAAAAATTTACTCATAGGCTTTAAAAAGTCAGTAAATTTGATTTCAGCAACAGAAAGATAAAATGGTGAAGAAAAACAAACCCTCAGGTATGTATGGGAAAAAAATCCATACTAGTCTAATTTATGTCTAACTGGAGTCCTAAAAAGAGAAGAGAATGAGACTGGGAAAGAAAATTATATTTGAAAAATAATGCACAAGAATTTTCAAATTTGAGAAAAACACTGACTTACAAACAGAGAAAGACAAATAGTAAGGACTGTTGCTGACCTGAAACTCCAATACTTTGACCACCTGATGTGACTCATTGAAAAAGGCCCTGATGCTGGGAAAGACTGAGGACAAAAAGAGAAAGAGGTGAGAGAGAACGAAATGGTTGGATGAGATTACCAACTCAATGGACATGAGTTTGAGCCAACTCCAGGGGACAGTGAAGGAGAGGGAAGCCTGGAATGCTGCGATCCATGGGGTTACAAATAGTCGGACACGACTTAGTGACTGAACAACAAAGAAAATGTCAGAGAACTCTACCGATGCACATCTTCCTATGCACCTATGCACCTATGCACCTATGCACATAGTCACGTTGTTGAAAGCAAGGAAAAAGAAAATCTTGAAGGAAGCCACAGAAAATGAGAAATTGTGTACAAGAGAAAAGGGATAATTAACAAATTTGGCTAGTTCAGAGCCTTTTTCAAAAATTATCTTTCATTCTCCCACTCTAAAGTATTCCCTTTTGTTTCCATATATTCCCAGCGTTTTATCTGGTGTCTTGGCATCCCTGTTAACTCCTACATTGTATCATGGTACTTTAAGTAAATGCTTATCTGCCTATAAATTTCATAAAAGAACAATTTTTAACTGTTCCTCTTCATAACCCTTGTAGCACTTTTTAATGTTGAGTATTCAGTAACCCTGAAGAAATTAGTATCTCTAATAAGAACACAAAGTAAAGGAAAATGACTTTTAAAAACTGTTAAAGTATCATATTCTTATTCAGGGGGCTCTATTAGTGATGAAAATATGTTATTAAGAACTCCATGGGAAACTTTAATTTTTCTGTTTTTGTTGTTTTACTTTTATCTCTTCTGTTTTTCCTACCTGAAAGTAGTTTAATTTCATCCTTATTTTGAAGAATGGGCTTCCCTGATAGCTCAGCTGGTAAAGAATCCACCTGCAATGTGAGAGAACAGGGTTTAATCCCTGGGTTGGGAATATCCCTTGGAGAAGGGAAAGGCTACCCACTCCAGTATTCTGGCCTGGAGAATACAGTTCATTGTGTTGCAGAGAGTCAGACGCAACTTTCACTTTCACCCATCCATATGAAATTTTCACCGACAGTCTTATTTTGTTTTTACTACTTTAAATGTGCCATTCCATTGTCTTGTTGCTCACATTGTTTCTGATGTGCAATCAGCAATCTTTATTATGAAATTCTAGCCAAAGGAAATTTCAGGCCACTAATACCAAAATAAAATTCACATTAAAATTCAAAGGGAAAAGCTACAAACAAAATATATTTACTCATTTATAAGCTTAATCACTATCCTGACATGTGAAAAAAATTAGATGAATTATCATATCTCTTCCAGGGATCAGACTCCAAATTTGATGACTGTATGTATGCAGAGTAGTTTTCCTTCAAAGGAAAGGCACCTTGATTAAAATGAGAAAGCTGGCCTCCAATCTGGTCTCTGCTTTTAAAAAGTGTATATTAGTCTGCGTAAATAAAGGAGTTGGACTGGATATTTTCTGAGGTTCCTTGCAGCTCTAAAATTCTGAATCCTAGAAAAGTACTTGCTAATGTCTTGGCAAAAGTTTCTAAGTAATTTTCCTAATTACTGAAAAGTGATATGGGTTAGGAAGAATCTCTCACCATCCTAACACTACTGATATTCATTTTTTAATATCCATTTGTTGGTATTTAACAAATTTTTATTGAGCACTGATTCTGTGTAAAGCACTAGACTGGACACCTGAAATGTATATTGACCAAGACACGTAAGAGGTTTGATAGTCCCTATCAAAATACATGGGAATCACTGAAGTTACTATGGCAAATTTTATATCATAAGCCTCTCCTCTGAAGGACAGGACAACTGGGAATATAGATAACAGAATCTCAGGGCTTATGGAACTGTTGGGGCTTCCCTGGTGATTCAGAGGTTAAAGCGTCTGCCTCCAATGCGGGAGACCCGGGTTCGATCCCTGGGTTCAATACCTAGGTTAGGAAGATCCCCTGGAGAAGGAAACGGCAACCCACTCCAGTATTCTTGCCTGGAGAATCCCATGGTCGGAGGAGCCTGGTAGGCTACAGTCCACGGGGTCGCATAGAGTCGGACACGACTTGAGCGACTTCATCTCATCTCATCTCATCTCATGGAACTGTTAGTACCTTCCAGCCTTCTTAGAAAGATGCTTCTACAATGGATCAGTTCTATACAGTTTTGCTCTTCCTGAAAACTTAAGGGAATCGACCACAGACTTCAAATACATGCTGGAAACATACATGTTTCCAAGAATGTTTACTTAATCTCTTGGTAGAAAGGAAAAGAAATTAGCAAGGAAGAATTCTAATGACTGAGTTTCTGAATTTTTTAACTTACTGACATGCAGGTGTAAAATGATAAAATTTTTCATAATTAATTGCTTCTTTACCACCCACATTATTCCACTTTAACTCATACCCTCCACTGACAAACAGAACAATAGTGAGCTATTCATACGCCAGAGAAGCAATGTTTAAAAATTTTAAACACAACCAATTCTATATGAAGAAAGGCATTAGTAAACTTATAGGCAATAGAAGAAATAGAAATAAACAGGTAAATCATTTCTTGACAATAAAATATAAACAACACTTAAAATTGAGAATATTCTGTTTTGACAAGGATGCAGTAAAAGGGACTCCCTTAATAAATGTTATGGAAATACAATTTGATATAAGACTTTGGAAGACAGTTTCTTGATCTAGCTTTGTAATATGTCCTGAAATCAGAAGCATGAGGACAGCTGCTTTGTTCTTTCTCAAGATTGCTTTGTCTATTCAGGTTCCTTTGTGGTTCATATGAATTTTAAGATTACATTTTCTACTTCTATAAAAAGCACCATTGGAATTTTGATAAGAACTGCACTGAATCTATAGATGGCTTTAGATAGTAGAGACATTTTAACAATATTAAGTCTTCCAAACTATGAACATGGGATGCCTTTCTATTTGTTTGTATCTTCTTTAATTTCTTTCCTTAGTATCTTATAGTTTCTAGTGTATAAAGTGTTTTGCCTCCTTGGTTAAGTTTATTTCTAAGTGTTAAGTATTACTTGCTCAGTCATGTCTGACTCCTTGTGACCCCATGGTCCATAGCCAGCCAGGCAAGAACACTGGAGTGGGTTGCAATTTCCTTCTCCAGGGGAACTTCCTGACCCAGGAATCAAACCTGGGCCTCCCAATTGCAGGCAGACTCTACTGACTGAGCCATCAGGGAAGCCCTATTCCTAAGTATTTTATTTCTTTTTATATTACTGTAAATGGGATTATTTTATTAATTTCCTTTTCAGGTTGTTTACTATTGAAAAGTTTGAAAGTGAAGTCACTCAGTCGTGTCCGACTCTTTGCAACCCTGTGAACTGTAGCCTACCAGGCTCCTCCATCCTTGGGATTCTCCAGGCAAGAATACTGGAGTGGGTTGCCATTTCCTTCTCCAGGGGAACTTCCCGACCCAGGGATCGAACCCAGGTCTCTCACATTGCAGGAAGACGCTTTAAATTCTGAGCCACCATGGAAGCCCTCTTTACTGTTAGTGTATAGAAATGCAACTTATTTTTGTATGTTGATTTTATATCTTGAATCTTATATGAATTCATTATTAACTTTTTGTGGAATCTTAAGACTTAATAAGATTAAGTCATCTGCAAACTGATAATTTTACTTCTTCCTTCCCTATTTGAATGCATTTCTTTTTTTTTTTTCTTTTTTTTCTTTTTTGGTCTTGCTTAATGCTCTGGCTAGAATTTCCAGTATGATGAATAGAAGTTGTGAGGAGGAGCATCCTTAGTTCATTCCTGACACCATAGGAAAAGTTTTCAGTTTCTCAATATTATGTATGTTAGCTGTGGGCATTCCAAATTGTCTTTATTATGTTGAGGAAATTTCACTCTATTCCTAGTTTATTCAGTGTTTTTTAATCACAAAAGGAGTTGAATTTTATAAGTGCTTCTTCTGCATCTGTTGAGATGATCATGTAATTTTATCCTCTGTGGTAAAATGTCACAGTGACTGATTTTTGCACATTGAACCATCCTTGCATCCCAGGGACAAATCCCACTTGGCCATGGTATCTGATCCTTTTAATGTGCTGTGAGTTTGATTTGACTCACTGGGATGTTGGTGAAGATTTTTTGTATCTATATCTATCAGGGGTACTGGCTTATCGTTTTCTTGTAATGGCTTTTTCTGTCTTTGGTATCATGGCAATTCTTGCCTCATAAATATGTATGGAAGTGTTCCTCACTCCTCAGGTTTGGGGAAGAATTTAAGAAGAATTAGCATTAATTCTTTAAATGGTGGAATTCACCAGTGATGCTGCCTGGTCCTCAGCTTTTCTTTGTTGGGAATTTTTTGATTACTGATTCAATCTCCTTACTAATTTTAGTTCTTTTCAAACATTCTCTTTCTTCATCATTCAATCTTGGTAACTTATATTTTTTCCAGGAACTTATTCATTTTTCTAGATTATTCAATTTGTTGTCATATAGTTGTTCACAGTAGTCTCATAATCCTCTGTATTTGTGTGGTTAGAATTGTTGTCTCCTTTTCTGATTTTATTTATTTAAGTCCTTTGTTTATTTTCTTGGTTGGTCAGTTTTGTTTATCTTTTAGAAGTTTTGACAACCTTAAAGTTTTGTCAATTTTATCTTCTTTTAAAAAATTAACTTCTAGTTTCACTGATTTTTTTTCCTTTTTTCTATCCTATGTTTCATTCATTTCTTCTCTAATCTTTATTATTTTCTTCCCTCAACTAAGTTTGGGTTTAGTTTGCTCTTCATCTTTTAGTTCCTTGATGTGTATCGCTAGGTCACTTATTTGAGATAATTTTTCTTTTCCTAATGTAGGTGTTTAGTGGTATAAACTTTCCTTTCAGTACTGCTTCTGTTGCATCCCACTTTTGGTATGTTGTGTTGTCATTTGTCTCAAGATGTATTCTAGTTTTCCTTTTCAATTCTTCTTTGAGCCATTGGTTGTTCAAGAGTGTTGTATAATTTACACATACGTGTGACTTTTCAAGTTTTCCTTTTCTGTTAACTTCTAAATTCATCCCACTGTGGTTAGAGAAGATACTTGATATGGTTGCAACTTAAAATTTGTTAAGACTTGTTTTTTGATCTAACCATCCTTAAGAAAGGTGTAAGTGCACTTGAGGAAAAAATATGCATTCTGCTGCTCTGGGTTGAAATGTTCTATACATGGTTTAAATGGTTTAATTCATGGTTTAATCATCATCCAGGCAGATTTCCTCCCAACGACAAGCAAAGCTGCCTACCAGGTTAGTAGCCTGAGTAAAAGCCCAACCCAAGAAGTCCTTTAAAAGAATCTCTGATTATCCTTGCCTGCATCATATGCCTTTCCCTGAGCCAATCACAGTTTCCAGGAAAGAGGCAGTGTTCTGAAGATCATGTCCACACATCTAATTGCACGGCTACACTGATTTCAATAAGATAATGTAATGTATTTCCCATAGGAACTGGGTTTCTGTTTCTATGAAATGGGAAGAACTGTAGGCTTCAAAGATAGTTGATTTTCTGTCTATTCTAACCATGAAGAAAAATTTTACGATACAAACTATTCAGAGCATCTTTATTTATAAATACTAAAACCATAAAACACACTCAAGTACTTATTAATAAGAGAATGGTTAATAAATGATGATATATTCATATGGCTATTAAATTTTATATACAGATAGTTTTATTAATGTGGGAAATGTGTTAAATGTTAAATGACAGAATAAGGACATAGCTCTATAAGACTCTATCTAGCAGATCACAACTATATAAAATGCAAAACATATAAGAAAATATCTAAAATATTACAATACAAAGAGTAGCTATATTTGGAGGGTAAAATAAATTTCTTCTCTTTTTTGTATTTTCTTATTTTTTATAGCAAATATGGATTTTATATTTAGGAAGTAACCAATATTTTACTTAAAAGAGAGACAAAAAAAAATATTTACCAGCATTTATGTTGGAAGTTAGGTCTTACAATTAGGACAGTAGAATCACAAGAGGAATTGTGTGGGGTGATCAATGTTTAAAGGCAGAAGCTTAAATAAATTGTGTTTCAGCCAGTGAATGGAGCTTTCATTTATTTTGAAAATAAAAAGACTGTATTAGCAGGCATTTGGGGGCTTGGAATGGTTCCACTACATGACACCGAGGTAGGTGCCTTCCTTAATTTTCTCTAAAAGTGGTTCAGGGCATATTGGCTCCTTGTTTAAGAAACTGAGGTGTATTCACTGTGGAACAGCCTATAGTCAAGGTTTTAATAGAGACAGAAAATGCTTTTGTTCATTCACTCCACAGGGCTCATATTTGGCCTGGAACTTCAAAAAAAACAAGAAATAAATGAGACTGTGAAATAAAACTGCATGAACACTGGAAAGGTATCTGTCAATTATGTGGTACAAAATAAAGCAGCATTTCTTTTAACTGTACCTGTTTCTAAGTAAAATTAGAACTGATGGTTCTCAGGGTGTGCGAGACTAGATAGTAATTCCAGGAAACACCTTCCATCTGGATTCTTGTCGCTACTATTCTCGCTATTTTAATTTTTTAAATCCTCTATTAATCTGTTTACTTATTATAACTAGCAGTTATATCTCAGATTTAATTTTTAACACCTCACTTATGCCGCTGTGAACATGCCGCCTTCCACTTCCCCTCTGCGCTTCATGGTCAGGCTAGCATGGCACAGGCCACGTGTGTCCCTCAGGACCACCGAAAGAATGGAGAGGCAAGCAGTGATCAAAACACAAACAAACCAATCTGGCAAAGGAGCAGAATTCACAGGCATGAAATCCTAACTAAGAATGTTTACTAGACTTACAAATTCGTTCACGTTAGTGTTTTCTAATCGTCTGCCACGTTGAGCTCACTGTTGGGACCCTGTCCAAAGAAATGGATAGGGTCCCTGCTCTGGAGGAGCTTACAATGCTGTTGCAGAAATGAACACCCAGACCACTGTGATGAGGTTAAAAATGGGGAGGACTGTAAGAGGGAAATCTGCTAACAGAACAGAAAGGAAAGGAATGTGAGGTCATATCTGAAGAGTGATCGGGACAGAGAATTTCAGGCTGGGGCTGCAGGATCTTTTTTTTTTTTTTTTTTTGGTAAAAAAGTCACAGGCTTATGAAAATGCACTTAGGAACAGGGGAGTCCAGTGCGGCTGCAGCCCGAAGTGTGTGATGAGGAAAGCATGTTGTAAGCAGATTACTGAGAGCCTGGATGCCATACTAGGGCCTGAATGTTATCCTGCAGACCACAGGGAGCCACTGGAGCATTGAAGCAGCTCAGTGTGGTATGAATAGGTCTGGGCTTTAGTAAAAGCTTGTGACAGTATGAATGATGGATTTAAAGGGTGAGAAGCTATAAACAAGGAGGCTAGTCAGATGCAATAATCCCCATGAGAAAAGGAAAGGAAATAAACAAAGGCAGTGACAGCAGATGTATAAAAAGGGAATGCAATCAAAAGATAGTCCAGAGTCAGAACCCGCACATCACCAGCAGTAAAATATACATGGCCTGATTTCTCGGCAATCATCACTGTATCAAGGGCACCACACACTTTTGTCTCTTTAAATCTTCATAACAGTCCATGAGGCATGTTCTGTTTCTCAAACGTGCTTTCCAGATTCAGGAAATGAGGATTAGAGAAGTAAAGTAGCTTGCTCAAGATCACAGAGCTGTGAAACGGAAGAGCTGGGACTGAACCCAGCATGACAAGTGCCTATGATAAATATTCTCCAGCCTGCCTAGATGAGCAAGACAAACGAGGAAAATGTGGAAATGAAAGATGACCATCTTGTTTATGACCTGCATGACTTGAAAAATGTGAATTCCATTGACTGAAGAAGGAATGGGCTTCCCAGGTGGCACTAATGGTGAAGAACTTGCCTGCCAATGCAGGTAGACTTTAGGGACACGGGTTCGATCCCTGGGTCAGGAAAATCCCCTGGAGGAGGGCATGGCAACCCACTCCAGTATTCTTGCCTAGAAAATCCCATGGACAGAGGAGCCTGGCGGGCTGCAGCCCATAGGGTCACACAGAGTCAGACACAACTGAAGTGACTTAGCATCCACCCATTATTAGGTAAGGAATATATGAGGGAAAGCAGGTTTCAGGGAAAACATTATGTAAATACACACACACACACACACAGAGATATAGATATAGATATAGATATAGATATAGATATAGATATAGATAGTGTTAAACACCTTAACCTTAAATGTTGAAACTACATCGAAGCCTGACTTAGGGTTAATGTGCTCCAAGTCACTGTCATGGAAATTGTTGGAGACCCCACATCAGAGAGCGTGTTGCTTCAGTGGAGCACATTGTTAGAAGATGCCAGAGCTGGAGGCAGATGCCTGGGGCATTCCTGCCTTTAAGGAAGGCTCAAAGGACAAGGACTCTGAGAATGAGGATGGGAAGGAAACTTCAGAGAGGTGGTCAAAGACCCTGAAGTATTCAGCGTTAAGAAAGTCAAGGTAGAAGAAGGTTTTGAACAGGAGATACTGAAAAATAAAACCTACTGTTTCCAAAAGTATAGTCTCAGGGACTATAGGTATAGGACTGTACCCAAGCATAGGACTGAGGGATGTTTGTTGGATTTGGCATTTGGGGGCTCACTGTTGATGTTTTAAGCAGGATGGTTCAAGGGGGACATGCATCTAACAGCAGATCACTGATACACAAGGGCCCCTGAGGAAGAGGGTGGCTTCCTCTGGCTCAGTGGATTCTTTGCTAGTGAACATGGTCACCGCTTCCTCAAATTCCATAGTGGAGGGATGATAGTGTCACAAAGAAACAGTTATGCTTTACGAGAAAGCTAACCATGCTCTGAGGGAAAGTTCAGTTCAGTTCAGTCACTCAGTCGTGTCTGACTCTTTGCAGCCCCAAGGACTGCAGCACGCCAGGCCTCCCTGTCCATCACCAACTCCCGAAGCTTGCTCAAACTCATGTCCATCGAGTTGGAGATACCATCCAACCATCTCATCCTCTGTTTTCCCCTTCTCCTCCCACCTTCAATCTTTCTCAGCATCAGGGTCTTTTCCAATGAGTCAGTTCTTCACATCAGGTGGCCAAAGTATTGGAGTTTCAGCTTCAGCATCAGTCCTTCCAATGAATATTCAGGACTGATCTCCTTCAGGATGGACTGGTTTGATCTCCTTGCAGCCCAAGGGACTCTCAAGAACCTTCTCCAACTCCAGAGTCCAAAAGCATCTCTCCTTGAGTCTGTGTTACGTCTGAGAGACTTTCAATCATTTCGTTAAAGCAGAGAGTTTCCCCTCTCAGTCCTGAGGTCCTCTTCCTCTGGAGGACACTCAATCAGTGTAACCTGCTCCTAGCTGGTTTCTGCCCCTTTTCTGACTCAAACACAGCATAAGTGAACAATTTATCCAGTTGGTAATTTAGGAAGATAAACTAGACATGCTGAGCTCCTTTCCATTGATCTCTTTGAGAACCAGCCTCTGGGCAGGAAGAGCACAGCCACAGTTTCCAGGCAGGTCTCCTATATTTCTAGTGTGCAGGAGTGGGGGCAGGGGGTGGGGGTGCTGGAGTTTTGAAGGGTAACCTGAAAGACACCAGCATTTGGTGTACTGGCTGAAAACACTGTGAAACAAGGTAAAAGAACAAAGCTGAGTAGAGAAAGAAAATAAATACCTGAGACTTTTAACTGGGGCTAAAACATATGGTTTGGAGTCTTCACTGTAATTTTACAGCAAGGACTTTGTAACAGCTTATATTGAACCAATTTTCAGTCACTGGCATGGGCCAGCACTGTTAAGACTAAAAAGCACATGGTATTTTAATCTGGATCTATGGATACAGATTATGGCATATTTCTCTACAGGACAGCAACTTTTCATGGAAGTAAATCCAGTGGCTCAGACAGTAAAGAATCTGCCTGCAATGCAGGAGATCCTGGGTTCCATCAACGGGTCAGGAAGATTCCCTGGAGAAGGGAATGGCTACCCAGTCCAGTATTCTTGCCTGGAGAACGCCATGGTCAGAGGACCCTGGCAGGCTACAGTCCATGAGATCACAAAGAGTCGGACATGACTGAGCAACTAACAAGTCTAGAAGGGCCTTGACAAAGATCCTGGAGACAGTGAAAGCCCTTGGCAGGCACAGAAGTTGCTGCTTCTTGACTAGAAATATCCTTGCCATGTGATACACAGAAGAAACCACAACAGATGTCAGTGGCTGCAGCAGTCTTAGTGCTGAAGGGCAGCTGAGGCAAGAATTAAGTTATAGAGAGAACGGAGCTTTCCTACAAATTTGTAGACCCTGATATAGTTGCTTTTAAACTACAAGGCAGCCGAATCTCCGGTGTGCTGGAGAAGTCTTTCTAAGGTTCTATCTTTAAATCGTTGTCACTAAGCTTTGATAAGCAGCAAGGAACCAATGACCAACTGCCTCAAATTATTTTCTCTATTCACAATCAGGAAAAGGAGTGTGGATTTATGAGACTTGTCCACAGGTTAAAATGGAAACTACTCAAAGAAATACAGGATAGTTTTCAAAGTGATATACAGGTTATTGAAGGGGAGCTTTCACTGGCTTCCTAATATTATGATGGAATCTGCGTGAGTGTCTTGAGCAGCACATGACAGAGACTTTGGTTGGCATCAGAGCCCAAGGGGCACAGGTGTCAGAAACACCCATAGTAGTTTCATTTTAGAAAACCCTTGAAATATATACAGGCACAAGATGAAAAAACATCACTAAAAAGCAAACTTCTTGGGCTTAGGCAATTCCAGAACGAGAGGCAGAGGCTAAGCCACTAGGCACAGGATTAAATATGTCTTTCTGCAAGAGACGTGGTAGCCATATGACCAGACAGAACTAACTGTCTACATAGACCAAAGTGTCGAGAACACAGAACTCAAGGAGGAAATGGCAATCAAGAAACTCTGCATGGGCAGAGTTCTCGTCCAGAAATGGTAGGTGCATTGTACTCCATGTCCGACTCTTTGCAACCCCATGGACTGTAGCCTACCATGCTCCTCCATCCATGGGATTTCCCAGGCAAGGATACTGGAGTGGGTAGCCATTTCCTTCCCCAGAGGATCTTCCTGACCCAGGGATTGAACCTGGGTCTCCTGCATTGTAGGCAGACACTTGACCATCTGAACTACCTGGGAAGTCCTTTTTATTGGAGACTGCTGCTGCTGCTGCTGCTGCTAAGTCACTTCCATCATGTCCGACTCTGTGCAACCCCATAGACAGCAGCCCACCAGGCTCCCTCGTCCCTGGGATTCTCCAGGCAAGAACACTGGAGTGGGTTGCTGTTTCCTTCTCCAGTGTGTGAAAGTTAAAAGTGAAAATGAAGTCACTCATTTGTGTCTGACTCTTAGTGACCCCATGGACTGCAGCCTACCAGGCTCCTCCATCCATGGGATTTTTCCAGGCAAGGGTTCTAGAGTGGGGTGCCATTGCCTTCTCCATGTTGGAGACTGACCCCTATTAAATATAAACTGACAAGTCAGATATCAACTGACCAGTGGTATCTTGGAAAAGATAAAAATTAAGATTTTTTCCATCATCTGTTTTTGGGAAGAGCCAGTCCCCAACGTTCCCTGCATTCTAGTATTTGAGCCTTAGTGTAATACCCTCTGCTAAGGGTATTGCTGGACCTAGTGACTCATTTCTAAGGAACAGAGTAAGACAGGACACTGTGCATAACTAAAAAGTTAGGACATGAATGAAAGTGCTGTGTCACTGCCTCGCTCTCCCTTTCTCAATCACGGGCTCCACGGGAAGTCAACCGCATGTGCTGAGGGCAGCAGGCAGCCCATGACGAGGCTCGACTTTAAGAAACGGGGTTTGGCCCATAGCCAGGGAAAGACGAGTTTGTAAATAGGTCGTCAGTAATTGGAAATGATGACCACAGCCCTGCTGACAATCAGACTCACCCTGATGAGAGAATCTGAACCAGGACCAACCAGAAAATTTCCCCTGATTCCCAAACCACGGGATCTGTGAGATAATATATGCTTGTTGTTTTAGGTTGCTAAATTTTGGGGGTGATTAGTCACACAGCAATAGATAAATTAGTACTCTGCCTTTCATTTCGGAGAAGGCAATGGCACTCCACTCCAGTACTCCTGCCTGGAAAATCCCGTGGACGGAGGAGCCTGGTAGGCTGCAGTCCATGGGGTTGCTAAGGGTAAGACACAACTGAGCGAGTTCACTTTCACTTTTCACTTTCCTGCATTGGAGAAGGAAATGACAACCCACTCCCAGTGTTCTTGCCTGGAGAATCCTAGGGACAGGGGAGCCTGGTGGGCTGCCGTCTATGGGGTCGCACAGAGTTGGGCATGACTGAAGCGACTTAGCAGCAGTAGCAGCAGCAGTCTTTCATTTAGAAATAACTGAGTTTTAACTAACATTTAATGAGTTCAAGGGAATTTTACCCAGAAAAACTGTTCAAGGGCCTGAGGATTGCCTGTTTTTCTTACAAGAGCGGTATGGTAATAATCTTATGTCCTATTTATCTTTGGACACTAGAAATACAGGTGTATCTGATATCTTCTGTTAAATTAATTAAATGTATCAAACCCTGAAGAAATAACCTCCACTCTCAAGTATTCAGATAAATTGAGGAAAACCTCTAATACACAATGGGCAGAATAATCAAATAGGAATTACTTTATTTTCTAACTTTTAACTCATATTGTCAAGAAAATTAAATTTTAAATATTAATTTCTTAATCAATGGGTGTGGCCTTTAGTTTTCCCCTTCGAATTTGATAGCACAAGAGGGCTTCGGCTGACATTTTCTGGCCTTTTATTATTGCAGCATTTATTAATAATGTTATTAAATCTCACTGCAGAACCATGCCATGTCACCTTGGAAAGCATGGTTGGACATAATCGGGGGCGGGAAACAAAACAGGGAATACGTCTTCAACTTAAATAGAGTAGCCCTGAAGTAGCTTAGTTAATGGAGCAGAAAACTCATTCTGGAGCTTTTTTTAGGACAAAATATATATCTCCTATGAGTAGTTCCAAGAGGACTACAAAGGAGTCATGATCCATCTTTCAGAGGGAGGAAAGTAACAGCCTCAGGAGTGTAATCTCCCAGACGGAGAGACCCTTGTCTAACCAGGTAGGCTGAGGAGCATCCTGGAAAGTGGAGGGAACAAAACAAAGCAGAGCAGAGCAGAGCACATCTGAGGGTGTTCGAGGGGAGCGCGGATGCTCTCCTCCTGTGAAGGCTGTTCTATTACCGTAAAACTCACTCCCTTTTCTGCCCCTTTACTCTGCTCTGAGTGGGTAGCGTGATTTATCTGATTGATGACTTTTTTAAAACTTTTTATTTTATATTGGAGTATAGCTGATTAAAAATGTGATAGTTTCAGGAGGACAACAAAGGGACTCAGTCATACTTATGCACGTTTAAGTATGGATATTCTCCCCCATACTCCCCTCCCAGCCAGGCCGCCACATAATATTGCGCACAGTTCCCTGTGCTGTACAGTAGGACCTCGTTGGTTCTGATTAATACCTTAAAAAAAAAAAAAAAAAAAACCTAGGCTTGCAGAGCCTGCCCAAGCATTCTCCCTCTTAAGAGTTTTGGGCTCCCTGCTGCAAACATTTGTTCGTCATGCTCTCAGTCAGGGGCAGCTGGTCGCTCAGTCGTGTTGGACTCTTTGTGACCCCATGGCCAGGCTCCTCTGTCCACAAGATTCTCCAGGCAATAATACTGGAGTGGGTTGCCATTTCCTTCTCCAGGGGAACTTCCCAATCCAGGGTCAAACCCGGGTGTCCTGCACTGCAGGCAGTGTCTTTACCGTCTAAGCCACAAGGAAAGCCCTCCTGGGGGCAGGTTCTTCCCCAAAAACCAGTGCCCACATACACACCTTGACTGGGTGGGTAAGTCTGACTATTCTGGGATCATTTGGTCCTGACAACTAAACCTTTATCAGTTTTTTTTCAAAGCAACATTCTGATTTTCCATATACTCTACTCTTCATCTCATTCAGTTTGTTTTGAATCTGAAAGGGAAGAAGGGGGTTAAATCCCCACCGAGGAAACCAACACTTCTGTCAAAATTCTAGTAACTGAAAGGATTTGGCCTGAAAGGTTCAAAGGTAATGATACAAAATGTCCTTTTGATTGTGTGCTTTTTATCACCATCAACCTAAATATGATTCAAGTGTTCATAGGATGCCCCATTGGAATATATATTTTCCTTGTTTATGTAACAACAAATAACATAGGAAATGGTATCATTAATTGCCACATTTATCCTGTGCTCAAAAATGGAGTTTGGGGACCAAGCACACATGACTTCTAATCCCAGGTCTGGCAAACCACATAACCTCACTGAAGCGTTTCTTTGTGTCTTTATCTTTACCTCTACAATACGAAATAGCAGCTACTCTTAATGCATGGTTAATGCAAGGATTAGATGAGATAATACATGCATAGCACAGTATCTGATATACAGTGGGCATCAAATATATGAGAGCTGTGACTATCAGATCCTCATGTCTATTTAGTTTTATTTTATAATAATTCACTACGTACAAAATCCTCTCACACGAAAGGATTTTTCCTTCATAAGGAAATTTCCTGAAATTGTAATTGCCTTAAGATATTATCACAGACAACTTTTCTCTTAAGCTTGCAATTAGTAAATATGTTACTTTAAACAAATGTTATGTTATCTTCCCTCCTTCTGCTTCAAATTCATAATGTGCCATTTTGAGGTAATTCAAGCATTTTTTCAGCTTTCACCATTTAATTTGTATGAATTTTGGATCTTGGGGCAAACTGAGGTCAAGGAAAAAAAGTCCCTGTGGATATTGCTGTAAAAGATCTTTTAATACTTTTAATATTAGATCTACTTGTAGAGTGTCCATGGTACAATTTAATAAATTCTGGGTTTTGTTGCCTTTAGTAAAAAGTTTCTTATATCAGTCCATAAGGAATTTTTTGGATAAATTCCTTTCTTGGTTAAATTATCCCATTAGCTGCACTGTCTACTGCTGACAGACTCTGTTGTGAAAATGAGACTTAAGTAACTTTAAGTGTCTAAAATTGATCTCTTTCCCAGCATATAGATTTACTGCTGCCAAGCTATAAAAGAAGCTTTATCTCATATCTTGTGCCCAAGGGGAATCTTTTAGGCTCAGCTTTCCAAATTGGCTCAGAGATGCTCTGTAAGATAATTTCCTTGCACTCATGCGTTTTCATTGTCTGATTTTATAGACTTAAATTTTTGACATTTCCAGCTTACTCGCTCCCTTCCCTCAAATCTCCATTTCCCTTTGTTCCATGCCCCCAAATCCTCAGGCAGCTCAAATCACCTCCAACTTTTACCTAGTTCCCCAAGACCACACACAATGTAGGGAAAGAATGGCTTGTAGAAACCATACAAGCAGTTATTTAATGAAAGAAGACTGTAATTTCAGTATAATGCCATTAAAAATTATAAATAATAGTGTTCAAACACAGACTCTATGCTCCTGGTGTGGCTTATCTGTGCTTGTATTTTTTCTTTAATTTTAGAAACCATTTTTACATGGAATGAAACAATAATTAAATGTATAGTTTAGGAGACAAACATTCTCCTTTTAAAGAAGGAAAATCAAACAAAAAATTTCTTCACTAAACATTGTGGGTGGGTTAGTTGCTCAGTTGTGTCTGACTCTTTCCAACCGCATGAACTGTAGCCTATCAGTCTCCTCTGTCCGTGGGATTCTCCAGGCAAGAATACTGGAGTGGATTGCCGTTCCCGTCTCCAGAGGATCTTCCTGACCCAGGGATCGAACCTAGGTCTCCTGCATTGCAGGCAGATTCTTTACCATCTGAGCTATAAGGAAGATCTTCATTAAACATTAGTGAGACTATATGGAAGAAACACAGCTGAGTGCTATACTCTTAACACTTCTTAAATGCTTTAAGTAACTATAACATAGAACAGATTTTATATTTCCCTAGAAAAATAAACAAAATCTTTTCACACATTGAGAACAACTCATGCCAGGGATAAGCTTACTCGTTATTGGGAACTGGCTACACAATTATGTCTACTAATAAATTATTTTTAATTTTTTTGAACATACCTGATGATTCCAGGCCATCAGAGGGTGATTTAGAGTGAGTCCTGGGTCCAGTCTTGCCTTTCTGTTTAATAACTGTATGACCACAGCCAACTTCTCCATTTTATTACTGATAGAGAATTTAAAAGTTTCTACTTCATTATATTGCTGTGAAAATTAAATGAGAAAATGTGTAATGTAATTCATACAGTAGCTGAAATATAGTAAATGCTCAATAAACATTAGCTCTTATCATCAGGGGCTTCCCTGGTAGCTCAGCTTGTTAAAAAATCTTCCTGCAATGCAGGAGACCCCAGTTTGAGAGGGATAGGATACCCACTAGGAGACAGGATAGGATAGGAAGGGATAGGATACCCACTCCAGTATTCTTGGGCTTCCCTGGTGGCTCAGCTGGTAAAGAATCCACCTGCAATGTGAGAGACCTGGATTTGATCCCTGGATTGGAAAGATTCCCCTGGAGAAGGGAACTGGCTACCCACTCTATTAATCTGGCCTAGAGAATTCCATATTTTTGTCAGTTCATTGGAAAGGGAATGTGTACTTATTTGTAAGAGTTTATTTAATTTAGTCATGCATTGGCTATATTGAAACAATTTTTTCTCAGTTTAACTTCCTTTGAACACAATTGTTCTACAAGCTCAAACATGTACATTAAATTTTTCTTGACATTTTATTACTTTTACATTCCTTGGGATAACAGCAGGTTTTTAATCTCAGACAGATTTTTGTGCCTTGATCATCTTAAAATATTTGCTGAAATTAGTATTCAAAGAAATTAATGTAGTGACACTAAGATGCTTTAGATAGAGGTTTTCATTCCACACAGTATGGGGGAAGAATTGACTGGACCATTTTCAACCTAAGGTAAATTTGGAATCATATTGATTTATTTTGGAGCTCCCTTAACAGCTTCCTTGATAACAAATTTATGCTTAGTGTTTAAAGTTAATCAGAAGCAATATCATTTTTCCAAAAGTACTTAATTTTTTCTACAGTCCTTACTGTTCAGTATCTTAGGTCTCACAGGAAACAAACAAAAACAAAAAACAACTCCATAACTTACTCCATTTCAACCAAGTACTCTTTATTCCTTGTGGACGAGACATCTCATTTTAACTTCCGTATCCTACTTCTCTGCTCTCTTCATACTAGATTTGTTTAATGTCATAAAAGATGTCATTTTTATGTACTTTCCTTGCAACTGGTAAACAAAGCCACCATACTTGTCACTGTTCCCGGAAGAACCATTCACAAGTCTGTTCTTTTACTTCCAAGGAAACATGAATCATCCTGGGAAGTACTGTCACTGACACTTTAACCTTTGCTACTGGAGAAGTTGAGCCTTTCCTCCAAGATTGTTCCCTCCATGTGTTCTTCCACCTTCCAGTTAATTCCCCAATTAATCCTCAGTGGGAAATCATTGCTATCACTTTATATTTCTAGAGTACTTTATTTTAATCTCTAATTATGCTTCTAATGCATATGATTTGGTATTATAATGGGCTTGATTCAAGTTTACCTGGCCTTCAGTGTAGGGACATTACTAGAATCATTACATTTCTTATAGCCCTTGCACACAATTTGAGTATAATAGAAACTTATTGAATTTAATCGAATTTATTGTTGTCTTTGAAACATCTATTACTGATTCAGCCACTAAAATTTCTTGGTCATCTACTATGTGCCAGTCACACTGAGATAAAATTGTGCCCTCTATATCTAGTACTTTAACAATGGTATATTATGTTGCTCTTTCGTGAATCTCATCCTCCTTTTGCAGAAGGTAAAATTAAATAATGAATGAACTTGACTTTCATACAAGCCTCTATTCAAATTGTTTGTATAAAATTTACTAGACAATAAACTTAGGAGCCTTAATATTTTGTATACATTTATACTAACTGTAATATTTTTGTAGCCAAAGGACTTCCCTGGTGGCTCAGATGGTAAAGTGTCTGCCTACAGTACGGGAGACCTGGGTTCAATCCCTGGGTCAGGAAGATCCTCTGGGCAAGGAAATGGCAACCCACTCCAGTACTCTTGCTGGAAAATCCCATGGATGGAGGAGCGTAGGCTACAGTCCATGGGGTCGCAAAGAGTCGGACATGACTGAGCCACTTCATTTCACTTCACTTCATTCTGACTGTAACATTTTTGTAGCCAAAGAGTACCCAGTTACCGATTACCCAATTTTAACCTTTGAACTTCCATGTTTAGTATTATTAAGATATGTTTCTTAATAATTTTTGAATAATGTGGTTAAGCAAGGAGAGTTTGAAATACATTTTTTTTCATCTTGTATACTGTTTATTCTACTTAAAAGCGTATTAGAAACTTGAACATATAGTGCAAAACTTGGGTGCAGGTCAAGAAACTTCCCTTCAAAATGACAGAAACCAATGTCATAACACAATGGGTGCACATAGCTCCCATTGATAAGGTTCTGCTACACAAAATGCTATGTATGCACTTATCTACAGCCAAAATGTTGGTTTTCCCTCATGAAAATGCTTCTCCCAAATTTCACTCTTTCTGAAAAACAATTAACCTGTCAAGTTTAAATTTTTTCATTCATAATTTGGACTGTATCCTGCCATTGATATTTATTTTAATCTCCTATTGATTTCTGTGGGAATTCTTCTTGTAGAATTAAGGCAGGATATAGCCTCAAAGGAATTTCTGCAAAAAAGTTTCCCACTTTCATCTCTTTGTGTTGGATTTTTATTAAGTTTAGGTCATGATGTTGTATGCCTAAAAATAGGCCTACAGGCTAAAGCTATGATAAAGTCTTCTATTTTTGTGTCAGGCTGAAAGGTCAATGAGAAGTCTCACAGGGAAGAACAACATTATAAATGATTTCTAACGTGTTTTGGTCCAGTTTCTAAACAATAGAAAGCTATCTGTATTAAAATCTTTTTTACTTTGTATATCCCCAAAAGTCTATCTCCCATGAGATTTGTCTTTAAAATATCCTTTCAAACCATGTTTAAAACATTTTAAAACACTAGATATAATATTAGATAGTCATTTAAAATTACAGTAATGATGACTATAGAATTATGGATCTTGGGAAATCCTTTGGAATGATTTTAAGTTTGAAAAAAGGAAAAGTAGAAAATTTTATATATATATATATATATTTGTAAAAATACACATAAATAAAGATGGGTAGCTAACAGAAATTTAAAATTTGTGTTGTAATTGGTGGATTTTGTGTCTTATCAAATTTCCTAATGCTTTGTATTTTATATGTTAATATTAAAATTCAAAAGCAAACAAATAATATAACAGTTTTTAAAAATTAATTTTTTTAATTGGAGGCTAATTACTTTACAGTATTGCGGTGGTTTTTGCCATACATTGACATGAATCAGCAACAGGTATATATGTGTCTTCCATCCCGAAACCCCCTGCCACCTCCCTCCCCATCCCATCCCTCTGAGTGTTCCAGTGCACCGGCTTTGAGGATCCTGTTTCATGCATCGAACTTGGACTGGTGATCTATTTCACATATGGTAATATATATGTATCAGTGCTATCCTCTCAAGCCATCTCACCCTCCCCTTCTCCCACAAGTCTGTTCTTTCTATCTGTGTCTCTTTTGCTATCTCACATATAGGGTCATTGTTACCATCTTTCTAAATTCCATATATATGCGTTAAAACTCTGTATTGGTGTTTTTCTTTCTGACTTACTTCACTCTGTATAATAGGCTCCAGTTTCATCCACCTCATTAGAACTGATTCAAATGTATACTTTTCAATGGCTGAGTAATACTCCATTGTGTATATGTACCACAGCTTTCTTATTTATTCGTCTGCTGATAGACATCTAGGTTGCTTCCATGTCCTGGCTATTGTAAACAGTGCTGTGATGAACACTGGGGTACACATGTCTCTTTCAGTTCTGGTTTCCTCAGTGTGTATGCCCAGCAGTAGGATTGCTGGGTCCTGTGGCAGTTCTATTTTCAGGAATCTCCACACTGTTCTCCATAATGGCTGTACTAGTTTGCATTCCCACCAGCAGTGTAACAGGGTTTCCGTTTCTCCACACCCTCTCCAGCATTTTTTGCTTGTAGACTTTTTGATAGCAGCCATTCTGACTGGCATGAGATGGTGCCTCATTGTGGTTTGGGTTTGCATTTCTCTGATAGTGAGTGCTGTTGATCCTTTTTTCATGTATCTGTTAGCCATCTGTATGTTTTCTTTGAAGATATGTGTGTTTAGTTCTTTGGCCCATTTTTTGATTTGATCATTTGTTTTTCTGGTTTTGAGCTGCATGAGCTGTTCATAATTTTTGAGTTTAATTCTTTGTCAGTTGCTTCATTTGCTACCATTTTTTCCCACTATTAAGGCTGTCTTTTCACCTTGCTTATACTTTCCTTCATTGTGCAAAATCTTTTAAGTTTAATTAGGTCCCATTTATTTTTCCCTTTATTTTCATTACCCTGGGAGGTGTGTCATAGGGGATCTTGCTGTGATTTATGTCAGAGAGTGTTTTGCCTATGTTTTCTTCTAGAAGTTTTATAGTTTCTGGTTTTACATTTAGATCTTTAATCCATTTTGAGTATATTTTTGTGTATGGTGTTAGAAAGTATTCTAGTTTCATTCTTTTAAGGTGGTTGACCAGTTTTTCCAGCACCACTTGTTAAAGAGTTTATCTTTTCTCCATTGTATATTTTTGCCTCCTTTGTCAAAGATAAGGTGTCCATAGGTGCATGGGTTCATCTCTGGACTTTCTATTTTGTTCCATTGATCTATATTTCTGTCTTTGTGCCAGTACCATACTGTCTTGATGACTGCAGCTTTGTAATATAGTCTGAAGTCAGGCAGGTTCATTCCTCCAGTTCCATTCTTCTTTCTCAAGATTGCTTTGGCTATGCAAGGTTTTTTGTATTTCCATACAAACTGTGAAATTATTTGTTCTAGTTCTGTGAAAAATAACATTGGTAGCTTGATAGAGATTGCATTGAATCTATAGATTGCTTTGGGTAGTATACTCATTATCGCTGTATTGATTTTTCTGATCCCTGAACATGGCATATTTCTCCATCTATTTGTGGTGTTGTCTTTGATTTCTTCCATCAGTGTTTTATGGTTTTCTATGTATAGGTCTTTTGTTTCTTGATGCAGTTTTGTTCCTGAATATTTTATTCTTTTCATCTCAGTGGTGAATGAGATTGTTTCCTTAATTTCTTTCTGTTTTCGAATGGTTAGTGTATAGGAATGCAAGGGATTTCAGTGTATTAATTTTATATCCTGCAACTTTACTATATTCATTGATTAGCTCTAGTAATTTTCTGGTGGTGTCTTTAGGGTTTTCTATATAGAGGATCATGTCATCTGCAAGCAGTGAGAGTTTTACTTCTTCTTTTCCAGTCTGGATTCCTTTTCTTTTTCTTCTCTGATTGCTGTGGCTAAAACTTCCAAAACTATGTTGAATAGTAGTTGTGAGAGTGGACACCCTTGTCTTGTTCCTGACTTTAGGGGAAATGCTTTCAATTTTTTGCAATTGAGGATAATGTTTGCTGTGGGTTTATCATATATGGCTTTTATTATGTTGAGGTATGTTCCTTCTATGCCTGCTTTCTGGAGAGGTTTTTATCATAAATGGGTGTTGAATTTTGTCAAAGGCTTACTCTGCATCTATTGAGGTAATTATTTGTTTTTTATCCTTAATTTTGTTAATGTGGTATATCACATTGATTGATTTGTGAATAGTGAAGAAACCTTGCATCCCTGGGATAAAACCCAGTTGGTCATGATGCATGATCTTTTTAATATGTTGTTGGATTCCATTCGCTAGAATTTTGTTGAGGAATTTTGCATCTACATTCATCAGTTATATTGGCCTGAAGTTTTCTTTGTTGTGGTACCTTTGGTTTTGGTTTTAGGGTGATGGTGGCCTCACAGGATGAGTTTGGGAGTTTACCTTCCTCTGCAATTTTCCAGAAGATTATGAGTAGGATAGTTGTTGGTTCTTCCTTAAACTTTTGGTAGAATTCATCTGTGAAGCCATCTCATCCTCGGCTTTTGTTTGTTGGAAGATTTCTGATTACAGTTTCTATTTCTGTGCTTGTGATGGGTCTGTTAAGATTTTCTATTTTTCCCTAGTTCAGTTTTGGAGGCTTATACTTTTCTAAGAATTCATCCATTTCTTCCAACTTGTCTATTTTATTGACATATAGTTGCTGATAGTAGTCTCTTATGATCCTTTGTATTTCTGTGTTGTCAGTTGTGATTTCTCCATTTTCATTTCTAATTTTGTTGGTTTGATTCTTCTCCCTTTTTTCCTTGATGAGTCTGGCTAATGGTTTGTCTATCTTATTTATCTTCTCACAGAACCAGCTTTCAGTTTTGTTGATTTTTGCTATAGTCTCCTTTGTTTCTTTTTCATTTATTTTCTGCCCTAGTTTTTATTATTTCTTTCCTCTACCAACCCTGGGATTCTTCATTTCCTTTTCTAGTTGCTTTAGGTGTAAAGTTAGGTTATTTATTTGATTTTTCTCTTGTTTCTTGAGGTAGGCTTGTTTGCTATGAACCTTCCCCTTGGCTGAAGAAGGAAACAGCAACCCACTCCAGTACTCTTGCCTGGAAAATCCCATGGACAGAGGAGCCTTGTAGGCTACAGTCCGTGGGGTCACAAAGAGTTGGACACAACTGAGCAACTTCACTTTCTTTCTTCTTTCCCCTTAGCACTGCTTTTACTGAATCCCATAGGTTTGGGGTTGTTGTGTTTTCATTTTCATTTGTTTCTATGCATATTTTGATTTACTTTTTCATTTCTTCCATGATTTGTTGGTTATTCAGAAGGGTGTTATTTAACCTCCATATGTTTGTATTTTTAATAGTTTTTTTCCTGTAGTTGACATCTAATCTTACCGCATTGTGATCAGAAAAGATGCTTGAAATGATTTTGAATTTTTTGAGTTTGCTAAGGCTAGATTTGTGGCCCAGGATGTGATCTATCCTGGAGAATGTTCCATGTACACTTGAGAAAAAGGTGAAATTCATTGTTTTGGGGTGAAATGTCCTATAGATATCAATTAGGTCTAATTGGTCCACTGTATCATTTAAAGTTTGTGTTTCCTTGATAACTTTCTGTTTGGTTGATCTATCCATAGGTGTGAGTGGGGTATTAAAGTCTCCCCCTATTATTGTGTTACTGTTAATTTCCCCTTTCATACTTGTTAGTATTTGCCTTATGTATGGAGGTGCTCCTATGTTGGGTACATATATATTTATAATTGTTATATCTTCTTGGATTGATCCTTAGATCATTATGTAGTAGCCTTCTTTGTCTCTTTTCACAGCCTTTATTTCAGTCTGTTTTATCTGATATGAGTATTGCTACTTGTCTTTCTTTTGGTCTCTATTTGCATGAAATATCTTTTTCCAGCCCTTCACTTTCAATCTGTATGTATCCCTTGGTTTGAGGTGAGTCTCTTGTAGACAGCATATATAGGGGTCCTGTTTTTTGTATCCTTTCATCCAGTCTTTGTCTTTTGGTTGGGCATTCAACCCATTTAGATTTAAGGTAATTATTGATAAGTATGATCCCATTGCCATTTACTTTGGCGTTTGTTGTTTGGGTTCAAGTTTATAAAACTTTTCTGTGTTTCTTGTCTAGAGAAGATCCTTTAGCATTTGTTAAAAGAGCTGGTTTGGTGGTGCTGAATTCTCTCAGCTTTTGCTTGTCTGTAAAACTTTCGATTTCTCCTTCATATGTGAATGAGATCCTTGCTGGGTACAGTAATCTGGATTGTTGGTTTTTCTCTTTCATCACTTTAAGAATGTCCTGCCATTCCCTTCTGGCCTTAAGAGTTTCTATTGAAAGATCAGTTGTTATCCCTATGGGGATCCCCTTGTGTGAAATTTGTTGCTTTCCCCTTGCTGCTTTTAATATTTGCTCTTTGTGTTCGATCTTCTTTAATTTGATTAATATGTGTCTTGGGGTGTTTCACCTTGTTTCTCTTGTTTGGGACTCTCTGGGTTTCTTGGACTTGGGTGGCTATTTCCTTCAGAGCTTCCTGCCTCTGGCTTTCAATTTTATTCTTACAATAGGCTCAAGACTTCTCCATCCATACAGCACAGATGATAAAACATCCAGGTTAATGCTGAAACAATTCTCCACAATGAGGGACACCCAGAGAGGTTCACAGAGTTACACAGAGAAGATATGAGGGAGGAAGGAGATAGAGGTGACCAGGAGAAGAGGGGGAAGGAGTCAAAAGGGGAGAGACCAGTCTAGCCAGTAATCAGTTCCCTAAGTGTTCTCCACAGCCTGGAACACCAAGAGAGATTCACAGAGTTAAGTAGAGAAGAGAAGAGGGAGGGAGGAGATAGAGGTGACCTGGGAGAGAAAAAGGAGAGTCAAAAGGGGATAGAGCAATCAAGCCAGTTATCACACCCCTAAATGAAAATGGATACTGAAGATTAGATTATTAAAGGTACAAAATTGATATCAAATACCAAAAAGCAAAGAATTAAAAATCCAGAGTAGGGGTTAAACTCTCAAAAAGACAATATTAAAAATACAAAACAAAATCACAAAGTTATTTAAAATGTATATATATATGAAATTTGCTTTTAAAATAGGTGCCGGGAGCCAGTGTGAGGAACTCCGCCCATGGCAAAGGTCATGAGGAAGGAGGCTTCAGCATATGCAAAGGCAGGATCGAGCCTCAGGAAACCCCCTGTTCCTGAGCATCTACCCCCCAAACCAGAGTCTGCCTACTTTACTGTTTTATGCTCTCAACCTACACCTCTGACTTTATGGGGGGCTCTCCCCCATCACCTCTCTCAGAGGAGTTAACCTACAGCTCCAGTTAATAAAAATTCCTGGGCGTGACAAGAGTGTTTCAACTTACGAACTCCTCTGAAGGTTATCTAGCCTGCCTGTACAGGTTCATCTGGCCACATGTGATTGTTTACAGCCTCCCAACCGTGAGAGGTACAAGATGTGTTAGACTTACTAAAGGCAGATTCTTTTAGGAAGTTAGAAATTATTAGTATAGTGGGTTGATTAGGAATCATATTGGTGAAGGGCTTTTCATTTGTTAGGCCAATATTTGCTGCTAAGTCTCCATATTCCCTGCCCTTATAATGAATATAACTAGCATTTGGAAGAAATAAGTATTAACCTTTAAGATTAATCATGTTAACCTTGGGCTAAGTAAATTCCTTTCTTAATTGGAACTGAAGACTCTTGAGAGTCCCTTGGACTGCAAGGAGATCCAACCAGTCCATTCTGAAGGAGATCAGCCCTGGGATTTCTTTGGAAGGAATGATGCTAAAGCTGAAACTCCAGTACTTTGGCCACCTCATGCAAAGAGTTGACTCACTGGAAAAGACTCTGATGCTGGGAGGGATTGGGGGCAGGAGGAGAAGGGGACGACCAAGGATGAGATGGCTGGATGGCATCACGGACTCAATGAACGTGAGTCTGAGTGAACTCCAGGAGATGGTGATGGACAGGGAGGCCTGGCGTGCTGCGATTCATGGGGTCGCAAAGAGTCAGACACGACTGAGTGACTGAACTGAACTGAACTGACACCCTCAGCCTATAGGAATGCAACTTTATCTGGTACCTTCGGAGGGTGGTGCCTGGTTTAAGAAAAATCACCCCTGGAAAATAAGTTTTTTGGTTGACTGACCATTATTAGAAAAGAAAGGACCATAAAATGTCAGCAGACCTCATGGCCAGAAGATGATGTAAAACCCCTAAGACCTTTTTGTATACATTTATATGAAGCACCTGATTTTGATAAAGGTCAGGACTGCTGACCCCCACATGATTTTAAAATTTCCATTTGTCTTTATGTGTAAAAAAAGGTATATAAGCAAACCTGAAAATTAAGAAAACGGATCAGTTTCTGGGAAGACTGATTCCCCTGTGTCGTTTTTTCTTGTTCTCCGTTTATCTGGCTGAATTCCCATCTGGAGCGTGGGTGCTCACCAAGCCTGCTAATTTTGCCCTGGCTTTTAAGTTCCATGCGAGAGGGAGCACAAGGTGGGGCACCCTCCGATATTCCAGTGGGAACCAGTGGCCTACATAGGTGGTGTAAGCTTCTTGTCTCAAAGCTTTATTGGTATTCCACGTAAACCAAGTTATTCAGCCTCTTTTTCTCCACTAATTTTCCTACTACACTATTTCTTTCTAATCCCCCTCTATATCTTTAATTAAGCAATTAATTCCTAGGATGCTGACTCTGTCCCCACTTCGAATTACCCTGGATCCACCTGGGCTGGACCCTGGCAAATAGGATCTTTTTTGGCAAGGTAATAGTAGGTGATAAAAGTGAAAATTAAAGTAGTAATAAAGAACTTAAAATTTTAAAAAATTACAATGTGATAATGTAAAATTATCTAAGAATTTCTCTGGACCTGTTGTGGGCAGTCTGGAGTCAGTTCAGTTTCAGATAGTTCCTTGTTCCAGCTTGTACTCATTCTCAGGTTCAATAGGACCCCTCAAATGATTAGCCAATGTTAACTACAGGGTTTTAATCTGTTGCACCTGTCAGTCCAGAGCAGTCCCCTCTTTATTTTTATTTCCTCTGTTTGCAAGTCTCTTTGGTGTCTAATTTCTGCCCAGACACAAAGGGTCGAAGGTGGTCACTTATTTAGGCTCACTTGTTCAGTTGTGTTGTGGGGAGGGAGGAACACTGCAAACAAATATCACTGGCATATGTCGAGAGTGCTCACAGTGTACAGACCACACTAGGTTTGCCCCAGCTCACAGCTGCATGTGCTTTCCCTGTCAACACTGCTCAGGCTCCAGGGTGCTCTGCAGGGCACTGTCCAAAGTGGACCCTGTGTTTCATGTACTTCCCAGGTCTAAGCTGCTCAGGTTCAGGTTCTCGGGTACTCTGCAAGGGCACAGACTTAGCTGGGCATGTGTTTTGTGCCCTTCCCAGTTCCGAGCAGCTCAGGCAACCAGGTGTTTGGCGAGCACACTGTCATGGGTGGGGCGTGGGTCTTAATCCCCTTCCAGGTCCTGGCCACTAGGTTTCCTGGGTGCGCTGTGAGAGCACCGTATCAGGTGTGCCCTGTGTCTCCTCTGGGGAGCTGATCTCAGGCTGTGACCCTCCTGACAGATATCAACTGCCCAGGATCCCAGGAAGACATGGTTAGCAACTGGGAGCCTGCCCACAGTTTGGTGGAAGATGCCAGTCTCTGGAGCCAAGACTGCCCCTCGCCTTCCAGCTCTGGCTGTTGCCTGCCTGCCTCTCTGCCTTCAGCGCAGGGAAAGGCCTGTATGCAGCCAGCTAGCTCTCTTTTGGTGTAGCTCAATCCTTCGTTCTGTGGGCAGGCCAGGCTGCACGTTAGAGCCTTTCGCGAGAAAATTCTCTTCTCATTTTTTTTTTCCTCTCTGGCGATCCCACAGTTTGGGTTGCTGTCTCATGTTAACTCCCTCAGATTGTCCTCAGGGCATTCAGACCCAGTCCTTACCTTGAGGACCAATGATGCCGCTCACACCGCCCTGTCCAGCCCCTGCTCACTGGTCAGACGTGAGCATCTGGGCTACTTCTCCACTGGGAATTGTGGTTAGGCACCTATTCTGTGGGGTTTTTTTTTTTTTTTTTCCCTCCCAGCTATGTTGCCCTCTGAAATTCCAAAACTCCCCAGAGACCTGCCTGTGAGAGGGTTTCCTACTGTTTGGAAACTTCTCCTTTACAACTCCCTCCCCAGGATGGGACTCCCTCCCCAGGATGTGTCTCTGTCCCTAACTCTTTTTATATTTTGTCCTGCCTCCTTTTGAAGAGAATGGGATGCAACAGGCTGCCTTTCTTGGTGCCTGGTGTCCTCCACCAGCATTCAGAAGTTGTTTTGTGGAACTTGCTCAGCATTCAAATGACCTTTTGATGAATTTGTTCGGGAGAAAGTGGTCCCCGTCCTATTCCTCTGCCATCTTGGGACCTCCATAACTTGGCTTTTAAATTAATCAGATTCACATGAACTTAAAGCCACAATAAAAAGTGAAGTAAGTAAAGTTATTAAGAATATGCTGGTATTTAAGTTTTTAACTTAGTGGTCCTTGGATTTAAGTTTTCTGGTATCATGAAAGTCTCTTAGAATTTATGGGATAAATAATAATAAAATTTGACCAAGAGAATTTGTGATGCTGCTCTGCCCACTTGACAGATTAGGGTTATTGTCTGAACCAAATGAGATGTTTATATAAGTACTTTTTAAAATACATGTGAAAAGCAGAATAATTCTCAATGTTACTCTGAATAACTTCCAGATTAGATCTCTAATTTGACCTCATCCATATGATAAAGAATAGTCCTTAAATGAAACAAATGAAATTTCATTGTAAAATGAATTCACATTGTTCTCTGTCCCTCAGAAAGACACTGATTCTGAAATGAACTATTATTTTAAAGCAAATAGTCTTGGAAAGTTCTCCTGATGAGGAGGAAATGTTCTGGTTCCATTATGAAAACCATAGATAAACCTCATCACTGTATGTAACTACAGTAGTTCCCCCTTATCTGTGAGGGATACTATCCAAGACCCTTAGTAGATGCCTGAAATGGCAGCAGTACCAAACACTGTATATGTTTCTTCCTATACACACATAACTATGACAACATTTAATTTATCAGTTGGGCAAAGTACAAGTTTAACATCAATAATAAAATGGAAAAATTATAATAATGTACTGTAACAAAAGTTTTAAGAATGTGGTCTTGTCACTGACTATGCCAGTCCACATTTGTGATGCACAGTAAGGCCAAACAATAAAACATTGGCATTTTGAACAGAGAAAGGCTTATTACAGGACCATGCAAATACATGGGTGGCTCATGCCCTACAAAGCCCAAAGTTACTGAAAGCTCTCATCAAAACCCTTTTCAGAGCAAAAGGCGGGGAGGGGTGCAGTTAGTTGCTGCAAACTGCTTGGTGTCAGAGTCTTTGAAGTCAGGTCATGGTCTGGTAAAACAGTTCCTATAACTCTCTACCAAATGAACATTATTTTCTGTCCCAACAAGAAAGGGCAAGGACCCAAGGTACAACTGTCACCCTCCGAGGTCCCTGTTCTGGCTAAGAGGAAGGCAAAGCTCAGCTGGGGGCTCCCTCAGGGCTAGGTCCCCCACACCTTGCCCAGCCATCACCTCTGAAGGAGCTGGGCAGCAGGGACCCGACTGGCCATCAGGCTCCTCAGGCCACCCGAAGCCGAGGAGACCAGGTCCCACAAATGGTGACCCAGACAGACTGCTACTGCTATTAGGTCGCAGAGACAGGGATGAGAGAAAGGTTCACCACAGCCTCAAGGCCTGGGCCAAGGCTAGTGGGTGGCCTTGGTGAGGGCTCTGGAGCCCTGCAGGGCACAGACTCCCAGCAGTTACTGGGTCCCCCAGCTCACGAGGCTGGGTGAGCTGGAGGGCCTGAGGGAGAAGGCCAGGATCCAACTCTTACCTCACTCTCCACCTCAGGACCACCATTCCATTGTTGTTTGAACCTCCTCATTAATTGCCCTTTCTCGACTGTTATTTGCTTGTGGGCAGGGCCCACCATGGCACTGACCAATGACTGAGCAATACTCATTGCCTGGCAACAGGGTATGGAGAACTGACACTCAGCAATGGCTGCCAGCTTCCCGCCGGGCTCACTGCACTCTTACAGTCTCTCTCTCTAAATATCTTATTGTGGAAGTTTAGCATCTTACCTAACATCCATCGTAACTATGCACTTACATGTTTGAAGTCTGAGGCCACACAACAAAACTGGCAAGAGCTTCTCTTTTCTTCGCAATTTCACAGATTGGAAGGTCATTCTTAACTACAGATCGCAGCAACCTCAGCATACCATTTCTTTCTTTCCGCATTATTTGCTGGCTTTCTCCTTTTTACATAAAGGAAGCACTTTCTGGCTTCTCTTGGGCATCTCTGAATTGCCAGCACTCCACTTATTTTTGCGGTCGCCATTAAGGTAAAGGTTATGTGAACACAGGTATCGCGATATTGAGACCCTGGCTCTGATAACACAGCGGCCCCTAGGTGACCAATGTCGGGGTTTGCTGTACAAAGCCGTGATTCCTGCAACCCAGGCAGCTGACCTCAAGAGATTTCGTAGCGGTGCTCAACCACATGGGATTTGAAACTTACCACCAAGGAAACTTCGGAAAGTGAAAACTGCAGAATAGAGGGACTATCTTACCTGAATTCATTGTAAACATGTGTGGATGAAGTAGCACTGTGTAGCTCAACTCCTTTCTCTGTACAGAATTCAGTCTGAGGTGTGTGATCAGCCGGCAGCTTCGGAGCCAACGTCATACTTTCCAGAAGGACAATAACGAGCAAGGCTGAATTGCAAAGGCCTGGCCACTTCCTCCCAGTTCAGAGCCTCTCCACCACAGGGGCCTCACTCTGGAGCCTCCCACGGCCTGGCAGAGACAGCGCCAGGTCTGCAGCTTCTGCATCCTAGCCTGACAGCTCTGCTTGCACAATCCGACTTCCTCCTCTTTTTTGCACAACTTTTCTGCAGTCCTGTCTCCATCCCAGTGTCTGCTTCCCAGAGAACTCAGCCAACTCCAAGAGCAGTTCGAGAAAGCCAGAAGGAAAGACGTAGTCCCAGGACGGGCTCACTGGCCACCATTTGAGACTAGGGACACCATCCCCATTGCTCTGTGAGCCAAGACTATGCCCTGGCACAAGGAGGCAGCCCAGCTGCTTAGAAGTTAACAGCTGGCAACTTGGAAGCCACTTCTATTGGAAGGAATTGTCATGACTGATGGAAACAGGACATAGGACCGCAGACTTAGTGAGCTGTCATTAAGTCATGGCACTTTCCTTCCTGTTGAAAAGCTAACAGTATTGAACAAATAATTGAAAAGCAAATGTGAATACCAGAGCACTTCTTTGGTAGCCTAAATGAGGCCAATTTCCTCTCTTGGGAGAAGAGAAGAAAAGCTTAAGGCAAAACTGAGGATTTAAACTATTATCCCTGATCTTCAGAGACAATTTAAAGTTCTTCTGAAGCAAGTATGTTACACCAAGCTCAGGGCCCTGAGATGAGGATATCTGAGTAGATCCCTCTTGAGATTTTGATTCCTCAGAATTTAAAAAATTTTTATTCACACACCTTTATTTGTTTTTAGAACACTAGGTTCACAGCAAAATTAAATGGAGAGTACAGAGTTTCCAAGTATGCTCAATCTCCCTGCCCAGGACAGCCAGACTCTTCTGAACCCCAGAGCCCGCAGAGATGAACCCCCCCGGCCCGCCATCAGGAATGGGCCACCCCCAGTAAGGAGGACAGCGCAGCACTCTTCCCTCAAGCCCATAGGGCTTGTCTCAGAATGTGTGCCCCTCTCTCTGTGGCTGCCTGGCAATAGCCATAGTTAAGTCACAGCATCACCCAGATGGGGACTTATTAACCTGCTAGAGAAATACAGGCCAAGGCCACAGAGAAACCACAGGAATTAGTGGACATGACCATCCAGGATGGCAGGAGGCAAGGATGGCCAGGATAGCAGGGAGGGATGGACATGACCATCCAGGATGGCAGGTGGGATTGCAATGGGAGGTTTCCTGAGCCGGGGGACTGGAAAATAAGACATGACCAAGGAGACTTTATTGACTTGGAGTGTTCTCTTGTGACATGGGGCTTAACAATCTGCCACAGACCCCAGGGAAGGATGTAGGGATGGCTCCTAGCAGCATGAAGAAAGCAATGATCCATGTTGAACAGAATTGAAATTCCCAAATTGTTATGGCCAATTGTAGAGAACTGATTAAATGGCTCAGAGAAGTAATATTCTTGTGAGGCCAAAAGACCATTCATATTTTTTTCCCTTCCACAGAAAGACTCAGGGGACGTTGGAGACTCCGGCTCATGAATTAGCTGGAAAGAAGGCATTGGTGTCACTAAGAGTCAGTGGTGACTGTCAGCCAGGGCAGAGGGTAAGAGAAGCTGTCATAGCACTTTCCTCCTTGATGGCGACAGAGATATTAGGCCTGAAGCAATGAAGCTAGTTACTTCATTTAAACATCAGAACTGGAATGGGGGGCAGGGTTCACAATGTTCATGACCATCAAGATCAGAGTATCAGTATAGTCAGTGGGATTTGACTCATGGAGAGGTATGGAGACAGCTCATTCCAGACCTAGGATTACTGCTCTGACATATCCTGGGAGAATGAGCATCCTGGAATCAGCATCCAAAGGCATAGTAAAGCACTGGCTCAGAAGCAATACTCTGAAGATGGGGTCCATTCTTCCAGAGTACATGCTGTACACTGAATTAGAAAGTTGTATGGGAGTTGGTGATGGACAGGGAGGCCTGGCGTGCTGCTATTCATGGGGTCGCAGAGAGTCGGACATGACTGAGTGACTGAACTGAACTGACCGAACTGATGGGATGCTTTCCTGGTGGCTCAGACGGTAAAGCATCTGCCTGCAATGAGGGAGATGGAGATGAGGGTTCAATTCCTGGGTTGGGATGATCCCCTGGAGAAGGAAATGGCAACCCACTCCAGTACTCTTGCTTGGAAAACCCCATGAATGGAGGAGCCTGGTAGGCTATAGTCCATGGGGTTGCAAAGAGTCGAACATGACTGAGCGACTTCACTGTATCACTGTATGGGATGCATTGGTCCCCAACAGGAAAAGTACGTTGGTTTGGGTACAGGAATAACAAGTAGCCAAATGACCCAACCTTACACCTCTGGGCTCTATGGGGTTATAGGTCCTAGTCCTCAAAGGAGAATAAGAACCACAACAGTTAACACTGATTAAACCCCTATTATTTGCCAGACGGTATTATAAGTGGTCTACTTGTTGATGAATTTAACCCTATCAAAACATTGTCAGTTATTTACTATCATGTTAATTTGGAAACCAAAGTACAAAAAGGAAACTTGTCCAGGTTCACATATTTACTAAGAATAAAACTTAACCATGATGAATACCAAAATTTATGATACAGTAAGACAACATTCAGCTGATATCAAGCAGCCAAGATCCAACAATCACAAGAGATCTTACCATCAGGGCTTCATAGTCTTCTAGGGCTCACTGGCAAGTCTGTTTACTTAAGGAGAACCCAGATTTTTACTTATAGAGAAGCTATGATTTTTCGCCCAAATCATCAGAGCCCCTGCTATGTCTATCACCAGAAGGGCTATTGAGCATCCATAGGATCCGCTGAACCATAAAGACCAAAAATAAGAGTCACTTGCATTGCACCAGTGGGAGAGTATCCTTGTTCTTTGGGTCAAACTGGCTATTATTTTGGGCCACTGCATATGGGTCAGTGCAGTTCACAGATACCCAATTTATTTATTTATTTTTCAAAACCCAAAGAGTTGCTTTTTATTTTTTCCATTTTGGAAGAGCAAATGCTTTAGATCATAGGACACTCCTAAATTGTATGGGAGTGGAAGGTCCCTGTAGTTCTGTGGTATTTATTTTCCAAGCTGTGGCACTTATGCCCTTCATTACCAAGGTAATAGGGACCCTGCTCGGTTTTATATCCGCATGATAGGGTAGTGGGCAGTGTGATGTCCAGACATTGATGAGGTAATTACTTATCCCTGCAGAATGACTTGAGACGCAGAACTAGAAAGTTGATATAACCCTGTGGAGAGACAATGAAGATATATGGCTGTCTCGGTCACATGAAAACAAATTTCTGCTATTTACTACTTTTGGGGATAGAGAAAAAAAGTATCTGTCAAATCATTGGGTGGTTAGGAAGGACTATGTTGATGTGTTCCAATGAAGAGACCTCACCACATATAAAATTGCAATGTTGAATCTCCACTTAATTAAACATCTGATAATCTATTGTCATTCTCTGAAATCTGTCTTTTTCACTAGCTAAACTGGACAGCTAACCATGAAAGTGATGTAATCTCTACTCCTACATCTTTCAAGCTTTTAATAATCCTGAAAATTTCCATAATTCTAACAGGTTGGGGGTACTGCCTTTGATTTATTCCTATTCTGAGTAGGAAAAACCTCTGGAAACTTTCACTTAGCCATTTCTAACAATGATACTAATCACAAGAAAAATTTATATGACTTTTACTACTGTCCAGACACTATTTTGAGAACTTTACATCTGTTAATCCATTTGACTTCCTAACAACCCTAAGAAATACATGGTAGTTTCATCCAACTTGATAATAGGAATCATCACAGTTCAAGGAGACTTGCCTGCAGGGAATCAGAGTTAGATGGATCATACTTATCTTTTGAACGTGAAGATCTGGGAATCTCCCTCTCCCATTTTATGGTCATTCTTTTTTTTTTAATTTTTTGAAGCATAGTTGATTTACAATATTATATTAGTTTCAGGTATACACACAATGATTTGATGTTTTCATAGATTATACTCCATTTAAAATTATTATAAAATGTTGTCTATATGTCTTGTGCTGTACATTCCATCCTCATAACTTATTTATTTTGTACCGAGTTGTTTGTTCCTCTCAGCACCCTTCCCCACTCTTGCCCCATCCCTAAGCCATCTCCTCACTGGTAACAACTGGTTTGTTTTCTAGAGTCTGTTTCTGTTTTGTTATATTCATTTGTTTGTTTTTATGGTTATTCTTAAAATGACTTCAGAGTCCTTTGAGGAATACTAATAAGGGGATTCAGAGAATATTATTCGGTTGCTATTGCACAGATTTTCTCATGTATTCCTGACTCCTCCTTCAGTCAAAGGGCTCAAGGGTACAAATCAAAGGATTGCCATCACCCCTGTGTCTGAGGCAGATCTCGATTCAGCTGACCCATCCTTGCTCAGAGGCACCAATCAAGTAAGACCTTAATGGGCTCGCCATCTGTCTTCATCCTAGGAACCCCAAGTTATCCAGCCACCATCACTGATCTTGGAGACAGACGCAGCCGCACTGACTACCACACAGCACAGGATGCCTACTGCAGTGACCGCATTCATCACGCTCTTGGTGATTAAGTGTGACCTCATGACTTCTCTCACCCCAGGAACTTCCCTTACCCACTGAAATCAAGGAGTCATTTCCATTTCAACATCTTCTTCTGTCAGCTGTGGCCTGAACACCCCCAAGAAACATATCTGACCCGCTGGCATAGCTCTCAGAAGGCGCTGATGAATGCTGTCTATTCAAAGCCCTCTCTGGGTCAACGTGAGGTGGAGAGAAGCCAGCCACACATGGTAAATTTACTCCAACATATTTTACATCCCAATATCTTTGGATTTCTTTACTTAATTATTCCAGAATTTTTCTGCCCTCTCAGTTTAATTTAGCAATAGTCACCCAAGACCTTACTTTAGTCACTCAATCAAACAATTATCATTATTTCCAGCTGTTGAAGTTCCACTGAATCCAGAATTCTGGCACTTATATACAGAAATTCAGCCCAGTCTAAAACAAGACTTTCTCTCCTTGCTCAAGCAAGCACAGACATATTCCCCGGATTTTTCCTGATATGAATTTGAAAATTGCTCCGATTCTTTGGGTGGGGAAATTACATCCTGTGGCTTTGTAATCTCCCTTTCTCTGTCCCAGTGTGAAGAGACTAATTTAGTTGTAGATTTAGCTATCAGGGTGGTGATGAAATGTAAGTCCTTCCACTGAAATGTAATTCCTCCCAAGCAATGAGATTCTGAGTCTTTAAACAAGGCAGGAACAAACATTCTGATATGGAAAGATAATTGGAGTTAGATCCCTTTCCTCTTCTTAGAAGTCATACTAGATAATCCAGTTCCAATGCCAGAAGTTCCATTATTACTAGCTGTAGCCCTAACTGTCTCACAAGATTCTGCTAAGGTTGTAAAGTCAACTGGTGTGGAAACCCACAGTCTGAAGAAATATATAGCACATTTGCCATTCAGCTATTTTAGTTCTGCTCTTGATAAGAAATTATCTAGCAGTCCTGGGAAGCCCCTTGGATTTAGTCTATATCTTGAGAGTTTTAAAAACTGACTAATCATTTCCTGTTTTTAATCTTTAATCTTTTAATTGTCCATAGAATCAGCTATCAAACCCATAACATAAATGCTATTTCTTGGCAATGGAAACTCAGCCCCTCACCTCCTTGCCTTTGATGGATACTTCTGATTGTATCTGGCTTAGCTGTTTACCACTGCATGCCATTAGCAAATACATTTCCATTCCTTAATACTATCTAGGTGCCACACTGCCTTCAAGCTCAGATGACTAAATAACCCATTTCAGATACCTTTCAATTCCCTGGGGCTTCTGACTGCAACCACTCCTGATCAATTTCTAAGTCTACAAAAACATTTGGATTTAGGGGGGAAAATAGAAACCCCTCCAACACTAGTGCAAATACTCTAGGATCTCACAAAAAAAGGAAATCCATAAGGAGTACAGGCATCAGAATCACTTAACCCCCTGAAGCAGGAATGTCAGCCATGTCTTGGATTATTTGTTTCTTCTCTCTCCTTTGCAGAGTTCTGGATTCCTCCTAAAGCTATCTCACTCGAGATTCTGGGAAGTATCAGTGCAGGTTCTGCAAGAAAAAGAGTGACTTTCTTTGGCTCCATGGTGTGAATGAGACCTTGGGTGGAAGCCTCTAGCAGACTTTCCTCCTGTCGTTTTGCCATGTGAGTAAGTTAAATCCTGTAATGTACATTCATCATTGCGAGTTCTGCTTGTAAAAAATCTTTTCTATTTGAAACAACACACTGGAGTAGGAATTTCTCTCTTCTCTCTGGACTCTTTATTTTTTGTTATAACCATGCAGCCAGGTTAGGGTATGTTCTATTAAGACACATACTGTGTAATGTTTTCACTGTGATCATTCCTAATGTTCAAAAGATAAATAAATGTTGAATGAGTGACAAAGACTGCTCTTTGAGAAATCTTCCCTGTAGCACCCAGAGATGCCAGGATATGGACCATCCTAGCTGATACCTGCTGTGCTCTGGATTTTAGAGTGTAAGATATCTTTTTCCCTTGGTGTAATTTTTGAAAGTTTGTTTTCCTTTGCCTCTTGTAATCTGAGCTGTCTATCTGGTGGCCGAGGTTTGGATGTCGATAAAAAGGAAGGAGTGAATAAAGCCTATTTTTAGCCTGGACTCCTGCCCTCTGAGTAGTCTATACAAATGAAGTCACCGTGGCTCTTAGCTTTCCAGCAAATGAGAGGGTGATCTTAGACAGGGGTCGCACTGAGATGAGGCTTCAGGAACCCTGAGATCCCCTGATCTCTGCCTTGGCTAGCCAACTTCCTCCTCAAAAGGTCCTATGTGCATGATCATGGCAATATGGGAAATATAGTACTTTCTGCAAGCTAGGATTTTGTGCCAAGGTAGAACCCCAGTGAGTCAGGCTGAATCCAATGGGAGCATTTTATTTTTCTTACGCTGGTTTGGTCTAAATATTAGTGAAACAAGGAGGCTATAATGCCTGTTCTCTTTCTCCCAAAGCTCTAATAAGAATCTCAGAACTCACCATAACAGTGGATGCAAATCCCTACCTGCCCAAATCAGAAACAAATGTAGACACCATGTCTCCATTACCTACAAGTCACCACTCCAGCCAAAGAACCCTAACATCGAAACAGTTCAAAACCTTGCCTTGCCTCCTTAAGAAACAATGAGAGTAGAAAGAAGAATGAGGTTTCCTTCTTCCAGAAGCTGACACAAGATGCTCATAAGAGCCCACTGCTCAGTTAGGATTTGAGGCTAAAGACTTAGCATAATTAATGGGATAATTTTTTTTTTTTTTTGAGTATCTCTTCTCCATATCTTTTTTGTGTGCCCAAACAACAGGGGGAAGCTGGCGGAAAATTCAGGGTTCAGGATTCCAGTCACACATCTATTTCCTTTCTCCTATGGTAGCATCTTGTAGGAGAGAGAAATCCTCACTAAAATCCTTGTGTGTAAAAACATATTGTCACATATTTGTAAAGAGAATGACATGGCTTAAGCTAGTTCTTAAAACGCCACATAATCACTCTTCCTGACCCTCAGAGAACACTCCTCAAGTCACTTTAAAAAAATGTGTTATGTATCATTTTCTTAGCACTCTAGTAGAGGGGAATTTGAGATTTTGCTAGAAGAAGATGGAGTTAACGATTAAAGAGTGAGTTTGGGAGGTAATGTCAGGAAGGAAAGGGGATGATGTTGACACAGGGTGTATCAGGAGCAGATTACTGCTTAGTGCTTCGGGGAGAAGCTGTGGAGATTACTTTTGCGCTTCCCACTCAGAGGGCAGGAAGCTGGCCTACTTATCCCCAGACTCAAACCATCACACCCAGAGGCTGCTCTGGGGGCATCAACTCTGCAGAATAACCTTTGGGCAGAGGCTTCGAGGAGCCTCTAGAAAGAATGCTTGGTCCACAGGGGAAGGTGGGTGTCCAGCATGTGCAAGGAGCACCAACAGCTCCTACATGTAAACCAGCTTTGGGTACAATTACCTTAGATGAATACCCCAAACTGCAAGGAGATCCAATCAGTCCATTCTGAAGGAGATCAGCCCTGGGATTTCTTTGGAAGGAATGATGCTAAAGGTGAAACTCCAATACTTTGGCCACCTCATGCGAAGAGTTGACTCATTGGAAAAGACTCTGATGCTCGGAGGGATTGGGGCAGGAGGATAAGGGGACGACAGAGGATGAGATGGCTGGATGGCATCACTGACTCGATGGACATGAGTCTGAGTGAACTCCTGGAGATGGTGATGGACAGGGAGGCCTGGCGTGCTGCGATTCATGGGGTAGCAGATAGTCGGACATGACTGAGCGACTGAAATGAACTGAACTGAACTGAACTGAACCAGAACTCCCTCCTTTTTGGTGTCTTTGTGAGGCTATGAAATAACAGTGATGATTTTCAGTCTTCGTCAGTAGAAAGAGTAACATTTCTTTAAATGCGGTTCTTATAGATTATGATCTCTCCTTTATGAAAAGGATTTGTAAAATTTTAATGTCCTCTTTGTCATGAATCTATATTATTTTTTACGATTCATGGTGCTATGCAACATTTCTGCTCCCTTTTCTGAAAGAAGAGTATTAGACGCTATTGTTTTGAAAGGTTACTGTGTCCCAGGCATTGCTTTACAGTGCACCGAAGATTTAGGATTTAAATCACTGTGGTGTGGATAAGAAAGCTGTGGTACATATACACAATGGAGTATTACTCAGCCATTAAAAAGAATACATTTGAATCAGTTCTAATGGGGTGGATGAAACTGGAGCCGATTATACAGAGTGAAGTAAGCCAGAAAGAAAAACACCAATACAGTATACTAACACATATATATGGAATTTAGAAAGATGGTAATGATAACCCTCTATGTGAGACAGCAAAAGAGACACAAATGTATAGAACGGACTTTTAAACTCTGTGGAAGAGGGAGAGGGAGAGGGTGGGATGATTTGGGAGAATGGCATTGAAACATGTGTACTATCATGTAAGAAACGAATCACCAGTCTATGTTTGATACAGGATACAGGATGCTTGGGGTTGGTGCACAGGGATGATCCAGAGAGATGATATGGGGTGGGAGGTGGGAGGGGGGTTCAGGATTGGGAACTCATGTATACCCGTGGCTGATTCATGTCAATGTATGGCAAAACCAATACAGTATTGTAAAGCAAAATAAAGTAAAAATAAAAATTTTAAAAAAATGTTCATTCTAAAATAAATAAATAAATAAATCACTGTGGTGGTGGTTTTGTCCCTAAGTCATGTCTCACTCTTGCGACCCCATGGACTGTAACTTGCCAGGCTCCTCTCTCTATGGGATTTCCCAGGCAAGAATACTGGAGTGGGTTGCCATTTCCTTCTCCAGGGGATCTTCCAGACCCAGGAATCGAACCAGGGTCTCCTGCATTGCAGGTGAATTCTTTACCAACTGAGCTACGAGAGAAGCCCTTAAATTATTAATTTTGTTTTTTGGTTTTTTTGGCTGCACCAGGTCTTAGTTGAGGCACACAAGGTCTTCAGCTGCAGCACGTGGGATCTAGTTCCCCAACCAGGGACCGGGCCCTGGCTCCCTGCACAGAGAGCTTGGAGTTTTAGCCTCTGGACCACAGGTGAAGTCCCTCAAGAGTAAAGTGAAAGTTGCTCAGTCATATCTGACTCTTTGCAACCCCATGGACTAGTCCATGGAATTCTCCAGGCCAGAATACTGGAAAATCTCCAGGGGATCTTCCCAACCCAGGGATCTAACCCACGTCCCCTGAATTGCACGCAGATTCTTTATCAGGAAGCCTAGGTGAATTTAAATCACTAAATCCTCACATAAACCTGTGAAGGAGGGGCTATAGATGAGGAAAACAAGGAACTGAGGGGCCAGTTCACTTGCCCAAGGTCACAGAGCAGGAAAGGAGATGATCCACCCAGCAGGCTGGCATCTGAGCCTGCATGTGACTGTCACCTGGTCGATACACCAAGGAAGCCTAGCACAACAGTCAGCATTCTGTTCTTCCTAGTGAATGTTCTGGTTTGATTCTTAGACTTCTGCGAGTTCCATTCTGCAGTTCAGTCTCTGCCTGAGACAGGAGACCTTCCTCTGAGACTGGTAAGTCAGCTCTGTCACCTAGCATGTTTGGGCAGCTCGGTTCATGGTAAGAGACCTCCCACTTGGTCCTTACTGTCAACGTCTCTTCTAGATAGTTTTGGCAATTTTTTGTTTTTGTATTTTAAACCTGTTACACATTAGAGCTTACTGCTTCATGATAATGAAAAATTAACAAAAGGATTAGAGAGTCCTCTCCCACTGGATTAAGTGCTCTTGGAATGCCTGGGGTTGCTATCTTTGTCCACTTCCTTCAGATGATAAGAGGAATAGAACATTTACCAAACTGTTATTTAGTCCTTATGGATAAATCTCTGGGATTAGGAATGGATTAAGAGATTTATGGGAAATGATAAGCATTCTAAATCCCCACAGTCAAAGGAAGATAATTGATACTAGAAGTAATAACATGATAATAAGAGTTTTGAACTATTTCACATAAACAGAATACCACTAATTAAGTACATCAGGAAAAAAATACTCAATATATTTCATAAACTGTATTAATTTTTCCCTTGATTGCATTTTTATACTACACTGAAACACAGAGTTGGGTATTGGGTGTTTGAGAAGTCAAGTTGAATTTGAACTGTAAGTGAGTCTATCTACTACTCTATTTCTGTATTCTGATAAAAGAAATGTGTAAACATTTTAGGAGGCTCCAGGGATTTTTAAATTTCAAACCTGTTTGCTGGGTTGCTTTGCAGCATTTTAAAAATAACAAACACTATCAGAATCCTTTTGGTTCCAAATGTTTTTGATTTATTCCCACATTTAGACCAAAGAAACTGATTAAAACCTGGTAATTTACTTTTGAGTTTTTAAAACAAAAATTTTAAACTCTCCTAGGTTAATGAAAAGAGGGGTAGTATGGAAGTTTACATTTTGTGGCCATTTTCTAAGTATAACTAGATTCAAATTTCTTTCATTATAAAGAAGATAATGTGTCAAAAAACAGTTGCTATTTATCTTAGGGGAAAATCAACTAAAAAATTCTTAAAATATGGCAGCATCTGTATTTTCATAAGGAACAGTCCAATTTCCAGTCAATTTCATTCAGAAATCTCCCAAGAAATTTTCTGGAGTTTTATTTCACTTTATGAAATAAGTAAAAGAAAACTAGGTTTGTATACTAGGGTGATTGATTCTTCGAGTTGCAACCTTCCAGCAGATCAATTTATGTAGCATGTTTGTTTCTGACACAGCTGTCTTTGGAGCAATTCACCTCCTTTAAATCACCTGCAACTCTTCCAGCTGCTCACAACTATGTAATCCATTCAATTTACAATTCCATCATTGTCCTTTGTTCTGCTTCTAGTCAATATTTTCTGTTTCATTTTTTGTTTTGTCACTCACTCGAACAATCTGTAACAATTAAAATGACAAACCCTTTCTGACTTACTTCCTTCTCAAGATTGTTTTGGCTATTTGGGGTCTTCTGTGTTTCCATACAAATTATAAAATTTTTTTTCTTGCTCTATTTAAAATGCCATTAGTAATTTGACAGGGACTGCTATGGGGTCACACAGAGTCGGACGCGACTGAAGTGACTTAGCAACAGCAGCAGCATTGAATCTGTAGATTGCTTTGGGTAGTATAGTCATTTTGACACTATTGATTCTTCCAATCCAAGAACATGGTATGTCTCTCCGTCTGTTTGCATCATCTTTGATTTCTTCATCAGTGTCTTACCGTTTTCTGCATACGCGTCTTGTGATGAACTAGAGGGGTGGGATGGAGGGGGTAGGAGGCAGGCTCAAGAGAGAGCAGACATATGTATACTTATAGCTGATTCACATTGTTGTACGGCAGAAACTAACACAACATTGTAAAGTAATTATCCTCCAATTGAAAACACACTGATTAAAAAAAAATGACAAACTCATTTAAAACAGTCCTGCTGATAGTGGTTTCTATAAGGTAGGCAAAGTCTAGAAGGAAAGTTTGGGCAATCAGTAATCACCCTCCAAATCCCAAGAAGGTCAAGAGTCAAGGAGTAGTTCTCAATCCATCTGGAAACAAATCGCAAGGACCCCTCCCACCCCACCGCCTAGTACACAACAGCTATGAACTAATACTCTCACAATCAGGCAAAGGGGAAACCCACCAAGGTCAGCCTTCTTACAAACCTGTGAAATCAGATGAAACAATGGATTTTATAACCCTGACAGGCAAGAAACTTGAGAGGTCAGTGGAGGGGAGACAGACAGGAACAGGGACCCCTCCCCATTCCACTTTGATCATCCAGTGAGTATTTGGTCTAATTTCCATGTGTTGTTGAGTTTCTCTCTGTACCCAGAGGACAAGAAGACATTTTGCAATATTAGATCTTGTTCACGGTAAATATCAAAACCTCAGTAATTGATTTAGAATTTAATGACATATGGAGAAAGGCTAACTTTCTCCTCTGATAATTCTTCTCAATAAAAATAAATTGGCTCATCTATCTAACTGTCTGCACTGTTTAGCACTTTATTGCCATATGATTATTAAGATTTGTTTCCAACTAACATTTTTCTTAGTTTTGGATTCACTTGGTGTGGAAGAACAACTGTTTATTTCTCTTTGGTTTTATTATTTTGTAAGACATCACATCTTTCTAAAGTCAAAGTAAAAAATAAAAATGTTCAGACTACATTAGCTTCCAAGCCTACTTTCTCCTGTATCCTTTCTCTCCCGATAGGAGAATATTTTCATTAGTTTTTGAATTAACCTCCCATTGTTTCTTTCTGAAAATATAAACAAGTGTACACACTCACAAGCTCACACAAATATATAAGCACATACATAAATTGTACCATAAACACTACTATGAACTTTGCTTTTTTATTTTCATTTAAAAAACATCCTGGGATAACATATCATAATGCATAAGGATATTCTCCATTCTATTTTACAACTATATCCACACCCCTGGGTGGATGCCTCATAATTTATCCAACCATTTCTATAAAGGGCAGATGTCTGGATCATTTCTTATATTTTGATCATACAAATAATGCTGCAATACCTGTGCATACATCATATTTTTTGTTAATTTTCTGCTGATTCTAACCTACTCACTTCAAAGGAAAACCCACAATTCATAAATAATCCATACGATTTTCAATTTATCAATCAGATCTATGCAAACCTAGTGGAACCATTTCAGAATTCAAAGCAGAGAGTTCATGTCAAGCTTCAGAAAGCTTATCTCATGTGAGAAAAATACCAAATGTGAACAAAGTACAGAAAAGTCACCAAATTCTTCATGATTTTCCTTACAGGGAAACATAACCCACGAAAGATGTGCCATCCCTAGCAGGCTGGCTTGTCTGGTGACCGAATAAGCATGAGATAATAGTTACAGCAGCACATAAATCAGAAAGCTTTGTTGTAGTATGATCCTTTGTTATCCACCACAGCAAAAATTGGGAGGTGAAATGGTGGTTTGCGGAATTAATAAAAACTAGACTGAAATAGTATGTTTAGGGAAAATTCTGGTGATTTTAGGACAGATTTCTAGTAAATCTGTGTCATCATCATTTTTCATTTTTACTCACTGAGTTCAGTTTAGTTGTTCAGTCGTGTCGATTCTTTGCAACCCCACGGACTGCAGCATGCCAGGCCTCCCTGTCCATCACCAGCTCCCAGAGTTTACCCAAACTCATGTCCATTTAGTCGGTGATACCATCCTACCATCTCATCCTCTGTCGTCCCCTTCTCCTCCTGCCTTTAATTTTTCCCAGCATCAGGGTCTTTTCAAATAAGTCAGTTTTTTGCATCAGGTGGCCAAAGTATTGGAGCTTCAGCTTCAACATCGGTCCTTCCAATGAATATTCAGGACTGATATCCTTTAGGATTGACTGGTTAGAAATCCTTGCAGTCCAACGGACTTTCAAGAGTCTTCTCCAACACCACAGTTCAAAAGCATCAATTCTTCAGGGCTCAGCTTTCTTTATAGTCCAACTCTCACATCCATACATGACTACTAGAAAAACCATAGCCATGACTAGACAGACCTTTGTCAGCAAAGCAATGTCTCTGGTTTTTAATATGCTGTCTAGGCTGGTCATAACTTTTCTTCCAAGGAGCAAGAGTCTTTTAATTTCATGGCTGCAGTTACCATCCACAGTGATTTTGGAGCCCCAAAATAGTCTGTCACCATTTCTACTGTTTCCCCATCGATTTCCCATGAAGTGATGGGACCAGATGCCATGATCTTACTTTTCTGAATGTTGAGCTTTAAGCCAGCTTTTTCAGTCTCCTCTTTCAGTTTCAAGAGGCTCTTTAGCTCTTCTTCACTTTCTGCCATAAGGGTGGTGTCATCTGCATATCTGAGGTTATCAATATTTCTCCCGGCAATCTTGATTCCACCCTGTGCTTCTTCCAGCCTAGCATTTCTCATGATGTACTCTGCATATAAGTTAAATAAGCAGGGTGACAATACACAGCCTTGACGTGCTCCTTTCCCTATTTGGAACCAGTCTATTGTTTCATGTCCAGTTTTAACTGTTGCTTCCTGACTTGCATACAGATTTCTCAAGAGGCAGTTCAGGTGGTCTTGTATTTCTATCTCTTTATGAATTTTCCACAATTTGTGGTTATCCACACAATCAAAGGCTTTGGCATAGACAGTAAAGCAGAAATAGAGGTTTTTCTGGAACTCTCTTGCTTTTTCAGTGATCCAATGGATGTTGACAATTTGATCTGTGGTTCCTCTGCCTTTTCCAAAACAAGCTTGATTATCTGGAAGTTCACGGTTCATGTACTGTTGAAGCCTGGCTTGGAGACTTTTGAGCATTACTTTACTAGCGTGTGAGATGAGAGCAATTGTGTGGTAGTTTGAGCATTTTTTGGCATTACCTTTCTTTGGGATTGGAATGAAAACTGACCTTTTCCAGTCCTGTGGCCACTGCTGAGTTTTCCAAATTTGCTGGCATATTGAGTGCAAAACTTTCACGGTATCATCTCTTAGGATTTGAAATAGCTCAACTGGAATTCCATCACCTTCACTAGCTTTGTTCGTAGTGATGCTTCCTAAGGCCCACTTGACTTCACATTCCAGGATATCTGTCTCTAGGTCAGTGATCACACCATCAGGACTGTCTGGGTCGTGAAGATGTTTTTTGTATTGCTCTGTGTATTCTTGCCACCTCTTCTTAATATCTTCTGCTTCTGTTAGGTCCGTACCATTTCTGTCCTTTATTGAGCCCATCTTTGTGTGAAATGTTCCCTTGGTATCTCAGATTTTCTTGAAGAGATCTCTAGTCTTTCCCATTCTATTGTTTTCCTCTATTTCTTTGCACTGATCACTGAGGAAGTCTTTCTTATCTCTCCTTGCTATTCTTTGGAACTCTGCATTCAAATCTTCAAGGTATATCTTTCTTTTTCTCCTTTGCTTTTCACTTCTCTTCTTTTCACAGCTATTTGTAAGGCCTCCTAAGACAGCCATTTTGCTTTTTTGCATTTCTTTTCCATGGGGATGGTCTTGCTCCATCTCCTGTACAATGTCACAAACCTTCATCCATAGTTCATCAGGCATCTCTGTCTATCAGATCTAATCCCTTGAATCTATTTCTCACTTCCACTGTATAGTCATAAGGGATTTGATTGAGGTCATACTTGAATGGTCTTGTGGTTTTTCCTACTTTCTTCAATTTAAGTCTGAATTTGGCAAGAAGGAGTTCATGATCTGAGCCACAGTCAGCTCCTGGTCTTGTTTTTAATGACTGTATAGAGATTCTCCACCTTTGGCTGCAAAGGATATAATCAGTCTGATTCAGCTATTGACCATCTGGTGATGTTCATGTGTAGAGTCTTCTCTTGTGTTGTTAGAAGTGGGTGTTTGCTATGACCAGAGTGTTCTCTTGGCAAAACTCTATTAGCCTTTGCCCTGCTTCATTCTGTACTCCATTTACTCACTACCACATAAAATAATATTTCTAATAAAATAACATGAACCCAAATGTTGAAGATGGTTCCATGTTTGGTGCTAAGAATAAACCTCTTAATTTAATTTCAAGCCTTTTGTATATTAAAGGGACTAAGACTTTAAAATGTTTAACTACATCCAATCACTTGCTTTTAAACCCAGTAGCAGGCCCTGTAAGTTGTTCTTTCCATTCCATTTCCCTCTTTCCTTGATTTTTAATGCCACATGCTTGTCATTCAAGACAATGTACTATTTTTAAAACTGTCATAGACTACGAGGCATGTTGAGGAACTATGAGAGAAGGCAAAGGAACTAAATTCAGCTTATAGATCAGCCAAAGTGCCCCATAACTTTTGTGCCTTGGTGCCATGGAAAGGTTAGGAGTATGAAGTCACAAGGCCATGATTCCCATCTCAGTTTAAGTAATCTTTAGCAAGTCGTTAACCTTCGTAGTACCTCAGTTTCCTCATCTCTAAAATGAAAGTAAGAGTAGTGTGCATCTCAGCTGTGTGTTGTGACAGTTACTATTGAAAGCATTTGCTCTTAGGACATAGTAAGTGCTCAACAAACTGTAGCTAATGTGGACTCTACATGATGACTACATATAGACCCATACAGGACGTGAAACCATGGGCTCAACTGTAAACTTATCCCTTCCCATCTGTCAGCATGGTGGAGTGGGAAGGATCTTCCATATTAACGTAGGCACCTGGCTATCTAAAGACAAAGCCAGAAACTTCCCCAGAAAATAGTACCAGAGCACAATAATATATGAAAGAAAAAAAAAGTGTTATAGAACCTCCTAAATTCTCCAACTTATAAGATGGCCAAAATTATTTTGAGCTACAAAATCATTAAACTGTGGTTTGAGTAACAGAGAATTCAAATGAGAAAACTTCCAGATTAACTTGAGTAATGTCTTTTCTACCATCTCGCCACACACTCCCTCTACAAATCTAACCTAAGTTTTCCTTTTATATCTTTCAGCATTAATGTATTTATGATGCTTATGCTGTTTACACTGATGCTTTGGTGATACTCTGATTTTTGTTTCTTCTTTTCTGTGTTAAATAAGCCACAAGGGCAAGAATATTTATTCTGCTCACCACTATTTTCCTCATTCCTATTACCAAAGGCAGCTTTTGAAAAAAATACCTTCAGTTTCACTAGTTATTTCACCCTCAAGGTCCAATCTTATATTAAGCCCATACATCTAAAATTTCATGTTAAACATTGCAGTTTTCTTTTCCAGATTTCCTTTTTTTTTTTAATTTATATTCCACTTTTCCTATTATTTGGATCACATTCTTCTCTAAATCCTTGAGCATATGTGTAAAAACCGTTTTAAAGTCCTTGTTTTCACTGTCATCTCCAGACCTATTTATACTGATTCATTAGTTCTACAGGTTATGATTCATATTTCTCTTCTTCCCATTTTTAATTGCAAATTTTTCTTCTTGGAAATTTTTTTGTTGGGTGGTAGATAGCATTAATAAAGTGACATTGATGTTCTGAATATGCTTTGTTTGTTTTCCTTTAGAGTGTAGAGTTTTGTTTTCTTGGCAGACAAGTGCTTTTCAGCAGAAAGGAGCAATTATAGGGCTCATCTGATGTGTTCCTGTGTTGTCAGGAATCACAGTCCTGTGCTGCCCATTGTCTAATATTTAAAAACAGACTTTTCCCTATATTTTCTCTGTTTCTCTAATAATTTATGATGAGAGGGAAAATCCTGTACCAGTTAATCCACCATGATTGGAAGCAAAATTCCTAAATACATGATTGAGTTATGATCTGGCTAAATAAAACCAATCCATAGTCTTGAAGATATTCTTTCAAAACTATTTTTCATCTATGTAAACATAAGAAGTAAAAGTTCCATTGGTTCTTTCTTGTGAGTTTTTATTTATCCAGCTCTTTGGCAACTGGGACATAATGGTTAAGGACATCTCTTTGAAGTCAGAGGACTTTGGAGAACACTGCAAAGTTATGTGACAAAGGGCATGGACGTGGCAGTGTGAGGACTGAAACCATTATGGCCATCAGTCCGCCATAGCAGAGCTCGGCTCGTTGAAGGATGAAGAGGGCACATTGTGAACTGGTAAAGTCGAATAAAATTCTGCCAGCAAGAAAAGAGAAATACAAGTGAGACATTTAGCTGTTACAGAAAAATAAGCAAAATTAATTTCTTGGACATTTTGACATGAATATTATGAAAGATATACCTGTTCCTTTTGGGTGGGTATAACTATGTCTATAGAGTAAGTCAGTAAAGCGCATGGGCTGTAAGATCAGACTGCCTGGTTTCAGATTCAAGATCAGCAACTTACTGCTTGTGTAGCATGGAGAACTTAAAATATTTAATCTTTTAAACTACAGTCTTATTACCTACAGGGGATAATAGGGTAGTTATCTGAATGGACAATGGTGAGAAGTAACTTCAAGAAAGTTTATAAAGTGTTTATTTCCATGTATATGACATTATAGGCCAGGATTCAGCAAACTTTTCATATAAAGGAGTGGAGAGTATATATTTTAGACTTTGACAGCCATATGGTCTCTGTTGCAAGTATTTAATTCTACTGCTGTAATGTGAAAATACTCATGGATAAAATACAAGTGAATGGGCATGACTGTTGTTTTCCACTAAAGCTTTATTTACAAAAATAGGTAGTGGTCCATATTTGGCCTATGGCCCATTATTTGCCCACCGTTGCAAATTATAATAAGTGGATCTATCATCTTAAACTCGATTTTAAACCCTTGGCAGTCAGGAACCACATCCTTATTTTGTTGTATTTTTATATCTCCTAGCCAGTGCCTGACATAACATAGGTGCTTATTCAATGATTTTTTTAAATATAATTATTTATTGAACTCCTACTAAGCACCTAAGCATCAGTAAAATGCCTGCTCATATTCTGATCCTTTCTATTCAAGGAAGCAAGATGGAAATTCTACCTGAAGAGTTAGAAAGGATGGAGTCCATTCTAGTGTAAACAATCCTGTGAACAAGCTTTATTTTCCTCCAGCATTTAGATCACTTACGTTTCCTTTGCACCTTGCAGAAGTAGTTAACCTATTCCCAGTGCCACCAGGCCATGGTTTCAATCCTCATTATCTGGCCCCATTCTCTAGACAGGACGTTGCAAGTTTCCTTGTGTGATCACTTCACTTTGAACCTAATGGAAGGGTGGGTTCAGTTTCTGATCCTCCAAGGGTTTGAGCCAGGACACTTTGTGTAACTCTGCTGCGTTGGTGATGAGGGAAGCGATGTATGATGTTTGATGAGGAGGATATCCTGTCCCCGCCCTGCCCCCTGTCCCCACCTTCACACGCAGCTCTGTTTGCCTCAACAAATACACCCTGCTGAGATTTACATCCTGAGGTTCATCCTCTATCTCAGGGTTCTATTAACTTCACCACAATATTTTAGAGAGCACAGTAGAAAGTCATTTTCATCTCTAACCCTTTTTACAGATAAAATAAGGCAATCATATCATTATAAAACGTTCAGTTTTTACTCACATTAAGAGACACAGGGAGTCATTGCAAAACACCAGATTAATTCCATTGAATCCTTGCCAATAAAGCAAAGATATTTAGACTCATAAATTTGTTGTTCATACTCCTTTGGGGAAAAAAATCTAAATGGCTACATCACAAACACTGAAAGCCCTATCCCAGCATCTCCAAGAGTGTTTGTGTATGTGCTTGTGCATGAAAGAGAGAGAAACTATTACCTAAACACACCTAAAAACCACTACATCTTAATTCAGGCAGGGTTGGCACCACTTAACTGGCTTTGGTCATGTGGTTAAAATGACTACTTAGCTATGTTTAAAATCAGAGCTTCCTATGTTGGCTGCTTGTGCAGATTCCGATGGAGAAGCAAAAACAATGACCCGATAGCTGAGACAAGACGTTAGGGATGGGTGTTGATGAAAAGATTTCCTTGTATTATTTTCATTAGATTTCCTGCTTGCCTCATCAATGCTTGATGCACTGGGTGCCAAAAAGTAGAGATTACTTTTATGGAGCATCTTGTGAAATTATTTCCTGTAAAATTTGATGATCTTCACCTTAGTGATATAACAGAGCATGGTCTTTTCTGCAATTAGAGACAAATGAGCCAGGATGTGCGTAATCACAAAATGCCCTAGGGACACTCGCTTGAGGCATGCTTAGATAAGCTCATGTCCATCTGTGGTCATTGCCTTCCAAGTTCAAGCATGATGCCACCCACTGTGTTGATAATCCCATCAGTGCTCCAAAAGATAGTCATCTTTGCTCTGCCATGTGAATAGGATGTATCTCTACTTTTTATTAGTAGCCCCTGTCATCAAGTTCTGTGTGTTTCTCCTTCGGCCTCATCCTGACACTCAAGCAGCCCTGATTTACTCTATCTTGAGGTTTCTCAACGACAGCATTTTTGACATTTTGAGCTGGATAACTCTTTGTTAAAGAAAACTGCTGCTGCTGCTGCTGCTGCTGCTGCTACTAAGTTGCTTCAGTTGTGTCCGACTCTGTGTGACCCAAAGACAGCAGCCCACCAGGCTCCTCCATCCCTGGGATTCTCCAGGCAAGGACAATGGAGTGGGTTGCCATTTCCTTCTCCAATGCATGCATGCATGCTAAGTCCCTTCAGTCGTGTCCAACTCTGTGTGATCCCATAGACGGCGGCCCACCAGGCTCCTCTCTCCACAGAATTCTCTAGGCAAGAATACTGGAGAGGGTTGTCATTTCCTTCTCCAAAAGAAAGCTGAGTGCCAAAGAATTGATACTTTTGAACTGTGGTGTTGGAGAAGACTCTTGAGAGTCCCTTGGACAGCAAGGAGATCAAACCAGTCCATCCTAAAGGAAATCAGCCCTGAATATTCATTAGAAGGACTGATGCTAAAGCTGAAACTCTAATACTTTGGCCACCTGATGGCAAAGAACTGACTGATTGGAAAAGACACTGATGCTGGGAAAGATTGAAGGGGGGAGGAGAAGGGGATTACAAAGGATAAGATGGTTGGATGGCATCACCAGCTCAATGGACATGAGTTTGAGTAAGCTCCGGAAGTTGGTGATGGACAGGGAGGCCTGGCCTGCTGCAATCCATGGAGTCGCAAAGAGTCAGACACGACTGAGCGACTGAACTGAACTGAACTCCTTGTTGGAAGTAGCAGTAGTTGTCCAGTGCCTCGTAGAATATTTAGCAGCATCCCTGGCTTCCAACCACTAAGCACCAGTAGCTCATCCCCACTCCCATCCCAAGTTGTGACAATCAGAAATATCTCCAAGTATTACCAAAGTTCCCCTGGTCATGCCAGGCACAAAATTACCCCCATTTGAGAAGTTATCGCTATATTGAGTTGATTTTTCTACCAGTGGTTTCTATAACCATGTAAATTCTGACACAGTTTATCCTTTATTTTATCCCTAAATAAGCGTTTATCTCAATAAACATCTTAAAGATAAGGGATGGAGATCCAAAGTGATGGATTCAGTTAGCCAAGATGACATAGCTCACTGATGATAAAGCCAAAGCTGGACCTCATTCCATCACAATGCTGCTTCTCACATCCCCTGTTCCTGTGGGCTCCATCACAGAAGGCAGCCAGTAAAGAGGTGTGACATCTGCTCTGTGCTACACCAAAGTCATCGTTAAGTAGCTAAGTCAATTGGTTACCCATTCATTCACTAATTCTAGCTAGCTCTGACTAATCCATTGTTAAAACTGTGTTGGTTTCTTAGGTTTGCTATTATTGGTCTTTTTTGTTTTTTGAAGTGAAGGTGAAACTCCCTCAGTCGTGTCCAACTCTCTGCGACCCCATGGACTATATAGCCCATGGAATTCTCCAGGTCAGAATACTGGAGTGTATAGTCTTTCCCTTCTCCAGGGGATCTTCCCAACCCAGGGACTGAACCTAGGTCTCCCGCATTTCAGGAGGATTCTTTACCAGGTGCATTATCTTCTTTTATATTTTTCACTTATCTGTCCAATTTCTTCACCTTGTCTTTTATTTACTGGGACACAAGAAGTGAAATAATTCAAAGTCCCTGTGTATCTCTTTCTACTGCCGTTTAAATCTGCTTTCAGACATATGAGATGGTACATGATATGAGACGACAGTGGGGCTGCACCTAACCAGAATGTCAGCACTCGCATCGGGTCAAAAGAAGCAGAATGTGGTCAAATCAATCCCTTAATCTTAGAATTAACCAACTATTATTCATTTAACAGGGTTTCAAATCATTCCAAACTTCAAACCTGATCACAGTGTTGTTGGAAATCCTTAAGACTACTCCTCCCAAGCTCCAAACTGGTTTCCAGGATAAAACTGAACCTCAAGAGGTTGGCATGAACTTCTCTTCATCTTCTGATTTCTCCTTATTTCTCCAACATTAGCAATAACTCCCCTTGCCCTCACCATTCCTAGGCTATTAACTCCTAGCAAAGTACATCTTAGATTGCTACTCTTTCTGAGATATAACCCTTCAACCACATCCCATCAATCTGACCTTAGACATAAGATCTGAGTTTAAATACTTCTGTTGCAACTGTATAATTAATGGCTTCTCACAAATGGGAAGCTCTTTGAAGATATGATCTACCCACCCTATGAGGGAAGCTGCAACCCTCATCCCCCACTACCACTTTCATATATTTGTGGATTAATTTAATTACAAGGGAATGCGTAAACAAATGAATTAACAAATGTGCAGCTACTTGAAGCAGAAACCAAGTTAAGAATTTATCCCCGAGACTATTTAGAAATAGACATACAGTTCTTCCTGATAAGGAGAAGTCTGGGGAGGAAAACAAACAGTTGTATGAAGAATCTAACTCATGAATGCAGCCCAGTTCTTAAGACCATAGTAAGTAATATGTTAGTAGCCAGTAACTCAGTGGATGTTTATGAATTAATCCCCAAAAGTAAGGTACCATTCAGGTTAAAATAGAAACTAGAACTGGTATCAATATAGTCCCTGGTTGGGAAGATCCCCTGGAGGAGGGCATGGCAACCCACTCCAGTATGTATAAAATAAGCAATTAATGTTCTGTGAGAAACTAGACACTAACTCTACCTTTATTTAAATTATGTTAGCATCTTTGGTTTCTATGTTCAATTGTTTATTGGTATCTAGGTAGTTATTTTGGAGAAGGCAATGGCAATCCACTCCAGTATTCCTGCCTGGAGAATCTCAGGGATGGCGGAGCCTGGTGGGCTGCTGTCTATAGGGTTGCACAGAGTCGGACACGACTGAAGCGACTTAGCAGCAGCAGCAAGTATTTAATTAGCTGCTTGTTTAATGAAGCCATTTATTACTGCCCAGATAGCCATAATCAAGGGTATAATGCAAATAAAGTATGAAAAGGATTAAAATAAATTCATCAGCCAAATATGAGCTCCTCCTGTACAATGGAGAGATTTATTATTTCAGGTCTGGTATTGAGGTTAGCCTGATTGACGTTTTGGCTCTGAATCAACAATCTATTATCTCATTTTGAGATAAAATCTGGTGAGTGAGAGCCATATCATTTGTTTTGCAGACATAATCAAGGAGAGGTATATTCATTTACCTACCATAGCACCTGGCAAAACAAATTACTGCAGCAAGACGCAACATACTGTAATTTTTACTCATTCAACTTTATACTAGTTTTCTGCACTGTTCCAGGTTTTAAGGAGAACTAGAGTTTTGGATTGTTTATGTTATTTAGATAGAAGGTGGTTTCTTTTATATTATGACTTAGCCCAACAAACCATAGTGTTTTTGGAAAACACCTATGAATTGCAGGAGAAAAAGAATTACTCTCTTCTCTTTGCTTTTTTCCAAAATAATTTTTAGAAGGAGAAATACAGACAAGAATAATTAAAATATTACACAGTTTTAGAAAACTCAAACATATGACCAAAATATGGACATTTAAATAAAGTACTCATTAGCAAATGATTTTAAAAGTTAATGCCAAGTTATCTTTGCTTCTTTGGCTCCCTGTTCCTACAAGATGAAGTCTGCATCCTATCCATGGCTTATCTGCCTGAGTTTCTTGTTACCAACTCTTCTCAATATGTTCACCCCCAAAGCATGCAAAACAGTCTGAACTCTCCATATCATGTCATACTACTTCCACGATGGGACTGGCTCCACTGCTCCCACTCCAAATCTGAATTAATTTCATTAAGAAGATGTTTTCCCTAAAGAAGAAAAGAGTCAACGTGCAGGTGCAAGGAATTAGGAAGTAGAAAGGCATGTGGTGGAAGGATTAGGATGCACTTAGGTTGCAAACCAAAAAGGAAAACGTCAAAGAATTTAATTTGATTTTAACATATTTTATTTCATGTGGTTTTAACTAATTAGAAGCATTTGATACCTAGAAATATGGTGTTATGTAAACCAAATTATATAGTATAAGCGAAGGCTCTATACATTCCAAGTGATTTTTTTTTCACATATAAAACTTTAGTCTTTTTATAGTTGGAAATATAGGTGGGTCATTAAATGTTCACATTATAATATAACTAAATCAGTTGGCACAGTAAAGTATGAATAATGTCACTCATAGGAGATGACTGAGTTTTTCCTGTAGTAATTTTCGGTAAACTATTAGACTAAGGTATCAGAAAGCCAAGTGATTGAGCTGACAGTTTTCAGTCACAGGCTTTTATCCTCAAGTCATGGATTTAGAAATGAAGCGTATGCACCAATTCTGTCAGAAAATGATGTAACATTGATAACTTCACGTGGCATATTTTTATAACTATAGTCGTGCACTGAACTTAGTTCCTGTAAAAACACAATAGCTCTCCATTTTATATCTCTCTAACCCACTAAAATTACTTTCAAAATTCAAGTAGCTGAATTTCACTCAATATGGATAGCATGTTACTACACCATCTCATTGTTCTATTCAGATATCTCTTTGTATGACAACTTAGCTGTGGAGAATGAGCAAGTCTTCTTTCGTCCTTAAAAACTCGAACAAAACTGGAAACTCGGAAACATTATTGACATTTTTATTTGATTTAAGAGAATTTCTTTCACAGTCACTTAAGTTCTCATTTACACTTACAAGCTGAGGAAGCTGCTCCCAAGTAAATCCTGCAAAGCTCTGATACAGAGGTATTTCAGTTCAGTTCAACTAGGATTTCCTGATTCCACGGCTGGAGACTCCAGAAAATTATAGGAGGATTATGAGCACGGCTCCTACTCTCAAAGGTTAATCTAAATAGAAAGACATAGCATACACGTGCATGGTTCCTTCATACAGGTTTATGTGTTGAGAACCCTGTGTGGTGCTGGAATGTAAACTAATGTAATGGTATGCTTGAATTCCTGTTCAATGGACAGGAATTTATTTAAATCTTGGGGAAATCTTTATAGAAAAAGAATTAGAGTTATGAGTATTGAAACTATAAAGCATAAAGTAAGATGTTCTACTATTTAAAATTGTAAGAGATTAGATATCAAAATCAAAACAAAGTCAAGGAAATGGCACAGTGGCTCAAAAATTCAGGAACATGCCACTAAAATGAATTTGCAAATATCAACAGATAGGAGTAAAATTATGGGCACCACAAAATCATGATACTGATCTTGAGATGGGCCAACCTGCAAAAAAGGATAAGAGTGTAAAGATTTCGTGGAAAAAAGATGATTGTAAAAAAAGAAAACTATCTTGTAACCCACTTTCATAAAACACATTCAAAGTATGAGCCTTCTCTAAAAGAAGCCTGGTGTTTCAACTGAGTAAGAACATTCTGCTTCAACATGGTTTAAATAGTTATGATGAGATTATGTCCCATGAATGATCTCTTTTAGGAAAAAAGGTAAAAGAAAACTCAGAGGTTCTAATCATTTTAAGATTTGAAAAGGTGGCATGTAAGGGGAAAGGAATATATGGCCAAATTCAGAATTATATAGAGAGTTTTATATTTCCAATTTGGACCAAAGTATAAGAAGAAGAAGCACATACTCTTCTAATGTAAGTATCAGATTCTAATATATATTCTACTATATATCTACAATATCTATTATATTCTAATGTAACTATATAATATATATAGTTTAGGATTTACCTGAAGAAGTAATTTTTTAATTTATTTTTATTGAAGGATGATTGCTTTATAGAATTTTGTTTTCTGTCAAACCTCAACATGAAGCAGCCATAGGTATACATATGTCCCCTCCCTTTTGAACCTCCCTCCCGTCTCCCTCTCCACCCCACCCCTCTAGGTTGATACAGCACCCGTTTGAGTTTCCTGAGCCATACAGCAAATTCCTGTTGGCCATCTATTTTACATACGGTAATGCAGGTTTCCATGTTACTCTCGTCATACGTCTCACCCTCTCCTCACCTCTCCCCACGTCCATAAGTCTGTTCCCTATGTCTGTTTCTCCATTGCTGCCCTGTAAATAAGTTCTTCAGTACCATTTTTATAGATCCCATATATATGTGTTAGAATATAGTATTTCTCTTTCTCTTTCTGACTCACTTATAATAGGTTCTAGGTTCGTCCACCCCATTAGAACTGACTCAAGTGTGTTCCTTTTTATGGCTGAGTGATATTCCATGGTGTAGATGTACCACAACTTCTTTATCCATTCATCTGTGGATGGACATCTAGGTTGCTTCCATGTTTTAGTTATTATAAATAGTGCTGCAATGAACAATGGGATACATGTGTCTCTTTCAATTTTGGTTTCCTCAGGGTATATGCCTAGGAGTGGGATTGCTGGGTCACATGGTGGTTTTGTTTATAGTTTTTTAAGGAATCTCCATACCATCTTCCATAGTGACTGTATCAATTTACATTCCCACCAACAGTGCAAGAGTGTTCCCTTTTCTCCACATCCTTTCTAGCATTTATTGTTTGTAGACTCTTTGATGAGGGCCATTCTGACTGATGTGAGGTGATATCTCATTGTAGTTTTGATTTGTATTTCTCTAATAATGAGCAATGTTGAGCATATTTTCATGTGTTTGTTAGCCATCTGTATGTCTTCTTTGGAGAAATGTCTGTTGAGTCTTTTTCCCACTTTTTGATTGGGGTGTTTGTTTTTCTGGTGTTGAGTTGCATAAGCTGCTTGCATATTTTGGAAATTAATCCTTTGTCAGCTGTTTCATTTGCTATTATTTTCTTCCATTCTGAGGGTTTTCTTTTCACCTTGCTTATAGTTTCCTTTGCTGTGCAAAAGCTTTTAAGTTTAATCAGATCCCACTTGTTTACATTTGTTTTTATTTCTGTTACTCTAGGAAGTGGGTCATAGAGGATCTTGCTTTGATTTATATCATCGAGTGTTCTGCTTATGTATTCCTCTAAGAGTTTCATACTTTCTGGTCTTGCATTTAGGCCTTTAATCCATTTTGAGTTTATCTTTGTGTATTACTTGAAGATGTAATTTTACGGACTGAGTGGTTTATATATATATATATTCAGTCCTTAATATTATTATAGTAACGTACATTAATATATTTATTTGTTTAGATTAATTCATTCATACTATATATACTATATGAGTGTGTATATAAATCTTATATATATATAAAATCCTTAAAGAAAATCTCTTGAGTTCAGTACTATGATTATCCCTGGGTGCAGAGAAGAAAATAGGCCGACCAATGATAACGAAGTGCCTAGACCACACCGTCAGTAGGGATCAGAGCTGGGATTCTAAAATAGTTGGCCTTCCATATCTGTGGGTTCTCCATCTATGGAGGATTCAACCAACCTCAGATGGAGAATAGTTTTTAAAAACATTCCAGAAAGTTCTAAAAAGCAAAACCTGAATTTTCCAAGACCAGGTGACATAACATTTACCTAGCAGTAATAACTAGTTACTATTTATAACTAGTACTACAACAACTAGTACTATTTACATAGTAATAACAACAGGGTAGGAGATGTGTTGGTTCCATGCAAATATTATCCCATTTTATATAAAGAACGTGAGCATTCTGGAACTTTGGTACCCACAGGGGCCGTGGAACCAGTCCCCTGCAGATTCTGGAGGACAACTGTACAGGCACTCTGACTCGAGACTATGTGCTTTTAAAAAGTATATTCTCTCTCCCTACATAGCAAATTGTCTCTGAAAAAAAAATTATTATTTTCACTAGCATGGGCTCACCTATATTCCTGATTGTCCCTATAACTGAAAAATGTCCCACTGGCCTTTCACCACTACTCAGCACCTAAGCATTTTTCAGATTTCAGGTCAAGCATTCCCTGAACTTATTGTCTAAGTCTGTTCTCTCTGTTATAGCACATATCACTGTGTCTGAGCTCATCTAGCCAATTATTTCCCTCAAAACATGACAGTTCATAGTAAATAATGTGATAATTTGCTTAAAGTCTGTCTCCACCAGAAGTTTTCCTCATCCTTTAGTGGAGCACCTACCACTGCATCTGGAACATAGTAGGGATTCAAAAATATTTGTTGAATAAATGAATAGAGAAAGGAGAAAGCAAGGAGGAGAGAAAGAATCCCCCATTCTTTGAAAGCTAAGTAACTTTGGCATTAAGCCATCTCCAGCCCTAGGTGGAAGTGGTCACGCCTTCCCTGGCGAGCTAACCTCCCTTGCACCTCCCTGTGCGTTGTTATTCGGGTCTGCTTTCTATTACCTTTAATTCTTGCATTCCCCCTGCCTTAGTGTCATGTAAACCTCTGGAAATCATGAGTGTGACCTATTTTCCTTTCCATTTTCTTCAGTATATTGAACAGCAAAGTGACTGGGGGAATGGAGTTTTTGACTGAACTGAATTAGAGAAGATGAAGGTAGTTTTCATGCATAATTTATCCTTCCTGGGGCTCCAAATTTGGAAAGAACCATGCTGGAAGGCCTAGAAAGAATTGCATGCTTTGTTACAGCTAATTCAGAAATATGAAGTTCCATATGTACCTTGCCTACACATGCTATTCTCCCATTGCAAAATTCTCATTTAGCCGGACAAATCACTATGGAAAAAAGCACTCAAATACACCAACCAAACACATTGTCTTCTGTCTTTAAAATATAAACCACATGCTTTTTACATTTTCACAGACTCTGGACTCCATCAGCAATACAGTGAACTTAGAGTACCCCCAGTTTTGGAATTTCAAATGCTGTGTTGGTCATATACATGTGTTGACCCATCCTAGGAATTCTGTTTTCCCAGGGGTAGTGATGGACTCTCACGATTAGCCCACACCCCTTTGTGGGCCAAAGCGTCTAGGAGATAGATAACCGCTAAGCTAGGTCTGCTGCCTGGGTCAGGGAACAAATCACCATCCACCGTGCTCTGTGGAGGCAGAAACCAAACAGGTCTACTGGGTCTCATTAGCGCCATGTCCTTCCCGGTTGGGCCAACCCACCCACTGAATTCAGTCAGCTGTCCACAGGAAGTGCCTTATTAGAGAGTAAGCTCACCAAATTCCCAAAGAGAGAGTGAAAAATTAGGACATTTTTCAGTTCAGTTCAGTTACTCAGTTGTGTCCAACTCTTTGTAAACCCCATGGACTCTAACTTAAAATCAGAATTTGAAATTATGGAATTAAGATAGCAAATGCTACACTATGTGCAGTCAGGAGTAGCATCTTCAAAAGACAATTTTTTTTATCTTATTACTATCTAATTTCACAAAGGTTGGAAATAAGACACTTTACCACTGAATGCTAGCTGTCCAAGGAGCCAAGGACAAAAAGATGGTTAGTGCACAGCTTACACTACATCCTTAGAACCTTCTGGCAATGATGGGTTGTCCTTCAAGGACTGTGACTGAGAATATTCCATCCTATTCTTTCTCTTAGGGCCTGTGCTCCCTTACTTATATTTCCATCTCAAGGTCTAAAAGACAGAGGACAAGGAGGCAGGAGACTAAACAATGTCATCCCCCGCTACTCAAATGTGACTCCCGTTCCACCCAGAAGTCCCCATGAGCTTCCTGCCTTGCCTGCTCTCTGTGGAGGCTAAGAGGTTTGATTTTCAAATGCTAAAAACAGAACATTCTAATCCTGCTTCTACTCCAAAAAATAAATAAGCGTCCACTCCCTGGCATCTTAAAAAAAAAAAAAAAATAGAGTTAAAGACTCTCCAAAGCTCTGATGAGTATTATGTGTGAGTTGATGATGGATTATATAAGCTAGCACTGGCATTTCAGAAAGACATAGCAGCCTGTCCAATCACTTCAGTTAACACACTAAGAAATCAGGTTTCCACAGCTAGCTATGGAACATAGCCTAAATTCCACACAAGAGAGCTGCTCACCCCAGACCCTGTCTTCAGCCTTCGATTATGACATTCTTTAATAGACTCTGAAGGAAGCAGACAGTGGGCTCAGTCTATCGGCAGATAATGAGCACGTAACTGCTGCCCATGTGAAAAGGTCTCAGGAAATGGGACACAGGAGAGAAAGACCAAGTGGCACACGCAGAGCACGAGGTCATTTGTAGCAGAGCTGCAACTAAAATCTGAGCCTGTGAACTCCTGCTGTCTCTATGGGGTGCTGAGTTAAAGAGCCCCTCCTGATAGATTTAGAGATAGACATTTGGATCTCAACTGAAAATTGTGATCACATTTCTAAAGCCCAGAACAGACTGCAACCCAGAACAGCCAGCCACTCAGGTAAGCAGCAAGTCTTACACAATGAAGTTTTTAAAAGGCAGTGCCTTTCCGCTTAGCTTGACACAGGCTATGCCAAGTCCTTTCATCCCAAATCTTAGAGTCTAGAGTCTGATGTCCTGCAGATAATTGTTTTCCTTTGATGCACAATAGATGACTCCCGACTCAGGTTTATCTATAGATGGCAATGGGTGTGCTTCTTCTTGCTTTGCACCTTGAATTGTGAGTCCTCCCCAGCAATCTAATAGACCTGTAGGGCGAAGAAATTGCATCATGTTATTATAATAAATAAGAAGTAGTGCTACCTCAGTTTTCTTTCCAACCAAATATGAGAACCATGCTTTTAAACATGAATAATATCCTAAAGCCCAAATTGTGTTGAGTTGCTTCATTTCCTGGTCCTCAGAGTGCTGGTAAAGATTGCTGACTGTACTATGGTGTGATTTATCTATGTTTGATGCCATAAACAAAATTTCCTCTAGGAAAAAGAATAATTGTGCATAATGGCCTTATCATTCATTTTATAAGTGCTTAATTTATAATTAATATTCTATGAGCAATTCCAGATAATATTGGCTAAAAAACAAAGTAAAAAATTTAAAGGGTGTTTTGTCCTTCCCACTTTGGCAATTTTAGCACCACTTGTTGAAAGTGACTATTTCAGTCATGTTATTCATGTAACACAACTATATGTGTTATTATTTCTAACCCAACTAACTAGTGAATTTGCTTGTGTTTCCCGTTATTTTTCTCTAGATCATAGTTAACATATTAAGTTACCATTATGTTAGCTTTTTCATCATATTACTCTTTTGAGGGTTGACTCTATCTTTGCTTGTCTACATAATTTCTCTCTTTCTATCTTACATGCTTTCTCAAAATATAACCCTATGTATAACAATAAATATATTTGACAAATTTCACTATAGCCAATCAGGCAAAAATATATCAGTATGCATGAATATGCCAATAACTGATGTCTGTCTGTGATCCATTCTGGGAAGAAAAACAATCATTTAAAGGAAATTGTTAGGTATTATCATTTTCACATAAAAGCCACCTAACTGAGAAATTGTTTCTCTATTATAATAGTTTCTTAAGCCTATTAGTTCAGTTCGTTACAAGAAAATGTCCTGTTATAAAACACTAAGCATATGAACATGCTTTTTCTTTTGAGTCTTAAGAAAGACAAAAGTAATCAAACTGCTTTGAATTTTAAAAATTAAACTCTATGAATTCAGATAGTGAATGTAATTAGTCAGAAATTTTAACTCTGCAGTAGGGCATGAAGATGAGACTTGAAATGGACTTTATAAACACTCCATGGACACACTGCTGAGAACTTTTCAAGCTTCTCTGATTGCATTGCCATTTCAAATAAATCTGCCCTTAATGCTGACTCAGAGATCTTTTTTTTTTTAAAGACAATTTTTCATAACGTCATATCATCCTTCCTTTTAAAACAAAATAATCTGCTATTATAATTTCTTCTTAGGCAATGTGAGTAGAGATAACACTGATAAATTTTTTTCCAAAGAAATGAGATTTCCTCTTATTGTGAAGATGAAACACTCCCTCTTAGTCACAGTGAGCTGAGGGGGAAATCAGTCATTTGTTCCTTGGTTTTAGGTGTGCCTTCTAAATCAGATGGCATTCTCAGACACTTGGGGTACATGACAAGGACTTTCCCTAAACAGTAGCTAAATACTGAAATAACGTAGACCAGAATCTAGATTTGCTCCTACTGAGTGAAAAAGTGGGTGATAAAGAGAAAATAACATAAAATAGCTCCCAAAAGCTCAAAACCAATATCAGCTGATAAAATTAATCCTAAAGAACCAAAATGAAGTTGAGTATTTTTAGCTAGGTGACATTGTCATTGAACTGGGATTTTGGTTTTAGAATAAGATAGAGAAAATGAATTTTTAAATGAAAAGATAAAAAAGATAGAAGGTATATTTGCAGAAGAAGGGAATTCATTTCTACACCACAAATAAGCATTCTAATGGCAAGGGAGAAGAATATCAATTTTAAAGAATAAATGTCCTCAGTATAATACTCTAATTTTCTGAAACTTGTTTTAAGGTGCACTACCGATTCTGGAAATTGTTTCATATGCTCTTGAGGAGAATGTGTGTTTTGCTGTTGTTGGCTGTAGTGTTCTGCATATGGATATGTATTAAGCCTGAGCAACTTCTCTGCATACATGCGTGCCCTTTCATGCTTAGTTGCACCAGTCGTGTCCAACTCTTGGCAACCCCATGGACTGTAGCCCCCCAGGTTCCTCTGTCCGTGGTATTTTCCTGGCAAGAAATACTGGAGTGGGTTAACATTGCCTTCTCCAGGGGAATCTTCCCGACCCAGGAGTTGGACCACATCTCTTGTGTCCCCTCTTGAGTCTCCTGCATTGGCAGGCAGGTTCTTTACCACTTGGGCAACCTGGGAAGCCCCATATACACTATTGATACTATGTATAAAATGGATAACTAATGAGAACCTACCATATAGCTCAGAGAACTCTACGTGGTGCTCTGCGGTGACTTAAAGAGGAAGGAAATCCAAAAAAAAGAGGGGATACATGTATATGTACACAAACAGCTGATTCACTTTGCTGTACAGCAGAAACTAACACAACATTGTAAGGCAACTGTACTCCAGTAGAAATTAATGTTTTTATTTGAAATATTATGAATAGGAAAGTATTTACTTATATAGATATTTCTGAACTCATGGTGTATCCTATACATTGACTCAGTGCCCGTTTAAATACACTCTGGTAGAATTCTTGAACTACCAAGGTCAGACAGCTAAAAGCTTAGTTTTCTATGTTTTTATTGCAGCCAGAGTTCCGTATGGGACCTTGCTTCTGCCAGACATACTACAGGAGACTTGGAGCTAAGTGGTGGAGAGATTGGCTTGTGGCGGTGAAGGTGTGGTTCTTCTGGGGAAGCTGAGGCAGGTGGCAGAGCATCAGGTCCCAAGAGGCCTGGGTACTGACTGCAGGTACCACCAGGGTGCTGCTCCCCACAGCACCGCTGCGGCGCGGCTGGTCATTTCTGCTGATCTATTCCGGATGAGGCAGGCTCCAAGCCCAGGTATTTGACTTCCTTGCAGATAATATGTTCTATAAACCCTCTCCTGCTTAAATTAGCTAGAAGAGAATCTATGGTCTGCCACTGCTGCTAAGTTGCTTCAGTCATGTCCAACTCTGTGCGACCCCATAGACCATTGCCCACCAGGCCCCACCGTTCCTGGGATTCTCCAGGCAAGAACACTGGAGTGGGTTGCCATTTCCTTCTCCAACGCATGAAAGTGAAAAGTGAAAATGAAGTCGCTCAGTCGTGTCCGACTCCTAGCGACCCCATGGACTGCAGCCTACCAGGCTCCTCCGTCCATGGCATTTTCCAGGCAAGAGTACTGGAGTGGGGGGCCATGGCACAGAGAATCACAAATGACATAGCCGTAAACCCAAAACTTCAACAAGCCTCATAGTTAACGGAGAAGTTAACGGAGAAATATTAGAATTAGCCTGTTTTAAAATCAGACGGATAATAAGCAAGATCAAAAAATGCAGTGCTAAATGGAAAAAGTAAAAACTTTTAGGGACTAATTTAAATGCAGAATACGTGACTTCATAGGTATAGAAACGAAAGAAGAGAGAGATGAGGGGGAGGGAAAGGATTTTCAGTCACTTCTCCAGCGACATTTCAGACCCGCTCAGCCTCATCTGCTGGGTTCCGGCACTTTGGGTGAGCTGCTGCTGCAGAGCCGTCACACGGGATGGGCCAGCCGCCCACCGCACGGCTGCTGTCGCGTCCCCAAGATACACCGGCTCCCGCCCGGGAGCTGCCCCACTGATGCTGCTGCTGCTGCTAAGACACTTCAGTCGTGTCCGACTCTGTGCGACGCCATAGACGGCAGCCCACCAGGCTCCCCCGTCCCTGGGATTTGCCAGGCAAGAGTACTGGGGTGGGTTGCCGTTTCCTTCTCCAATGCATGAAAGTGAAAATTGAAAGGGAAGTCGCTCAGTCGTGTCCGACCCTCAGCGACCCCATGGACTGCAGCCTTCCAGGCTCCTGCGTCCATGGGATTTGCCAGGCAAGACTACTGGGGTGGGGGGCCATTGCCTTCTCCACCCCACTGACACAGAGCGGTACAAAGCAGCTGCAGCATTCAGTGAGGGCTGGTCGCCACTCGCTTTGACCAGTAGGAAGCGTGAGCCAGCTGCTCAGTTCTCTCCTCTCTTCCCTCCAAGGACGGTTATGAGAAACAGCCATTTATACGGCTTCTTCGAAGATATAGTCTACAAAACCAGGCAGCCTATTTCCTTAATGCCTCCTATCCACTCTTCCCCCCACCCTGCCCTGTTCTCCTTTATCCCCACTCTGTCCCCTGAGATTGCATCTCCTAATAATGTTACCACCAACACTTTCCCCCCAGCTCTGTTTTCTGGAAAACCAGGCTCAGATAGGCAGACAAGCAAGCGAAACTTGTCTGGCTCAGCGCTCATGCATACACTGACCCCAGAAACATGATTAACTTAAATCTCATTCTGAGGTTCAAGAAAGATAAAGGAAATAAGGGGGAAGGGTGCACAGAAAAGGCATTAAGGAATGAAATAGAATATAGCTACAAAATACTGGCAAAACAAAGGCTTGATCTTTAAAAAGATGAATAAGGTAATCTTTACAAGACAAATAAAAAAGGAAAAAGATTTAAGTTGTGATGGAATAAATAACATATAAAACATTTAAATTATAAATAATTATTCATGACTATATATAAATTGGAAAGTTTGGATCAGATGAACATATAACTTATAAAAATAGAGAATATAGAGGTGGAATATATATATATAAAGTGAACATAACTTTGTAACCAACCCAGCTACAGACAGTATGCACACAAAATATTATATATGTGTATCTTATATGTATGGAATCAAAATCCTAAATAAGTCCTGAGTTATGTAACTCACATAATATTCTAGGTGAAATATATTCCATCTTGAGTTTATTACTGGAGAACAAAGATGATTTAGTAGCAGAAATCTTACCAATGTGATTCACCACATTGTTTATGGGCGAACAACTGTTACCATCCACATAATTGAAGGAAAATCATAAGAATTTTAATTCAACACCCACTTATCATGAAATTATATTATAAATAGAAATAAATGAAATTTTTCTTTACTTGATATAGACTTCCTGGGCTTCCCAGGTGGCACAGAGGTAAAGAATCCACCTGCCAGTGCAGGAGATATGGGTTCGATCTCTGGGTCAAGAAGATCCCTGGCAGAAGGAAATGGCAACCCACTCTAGTATTCTTGTCTGGAAAATTCCATGAACAGAGGAGACTGATGGGCTGTAGCCCATGGGGTTGCAGAGCCTAATATGAGTAAGCTACTGAGAACACACACACCTGCAAAACAAATTACAAGATATCACCATATTTAATGGAAACATCTAAATTATTTTCCCTCAAAGTCAAGATCAAGTCAGGATTACCAGTTATTACTGTGCTGTTGCTGAGGACATTGTTGGATATCTCTAAAGATGCTTGAGGACCAGGAAAAGATAGAAATGTGGTTTTATTTAAATAAAAAGAGATCAAAATGCCCTTATTTCAAGATGACATGGTCACTACCAGGAAAATTCTGTGCAACTCGACTGGTGGTAAAGCGCCCAGGTGAAAACCCAGGTCTCGCTCGAGCTCCAGCCAAGGCCGTTAACTGCTTTACTCCCTGGTTTCCTCCCATCCACATCTCAACATTTCCTGCCCAAAATGCAGGAAATCACTTCAGCTTCCTGAATTGAATATACTCCCCTCAAAGCCTGCCAGCTCACCCCTAGCATCTGTCACTGTGAACCTCACAGCTTAGAGAAGCAGATCTGAGCCTGGAGAGAAAGGTTACAGAGATGCTTCCGCATTTCTTGGGAATTACCCCAGGCTGTTGCCTGAGGGAAGGGAGAGGACAGAAGGAGAGAAACAAATAAACAAATACACCTTGAAGGGACCACATGTTTTTTAATTTATTCATTTTCAGTTGAAGGAAGGCGGCTCCACAATACTGTGTTGGCTTCCACCATATATCAATTCAAACCAGCCCTTTGAAAATGTATTTTGTCAAGAAAAAGTAGCTGTTAATATAAGTTTGGAGAAATGCAAACTTACGTTAAGCTTTCATGGAGGAGGTGTTAATTCAAACATTTAAGCATTTTTCAATTTATGGGTCAAATAACCCACAGTACAAAAGAATGGACACCTCTCTCTATCTTATGTTGATTGAAAAAAGAGAATCTGATTTCAGCTGAGCACACAACAGTTAGCTTTATATGGACTTGAAGGACTGGAAAGAATGTGAAAACTATCTAGATGAAGAAGACTGATCTGGAATCCACCAGAGGATGAGACGGTGGATGAACAAGAAAGGTAGTGTGTAGGTGTCCACTGACCAGAGCAGGCAGAGCACATAGATTCACAAGCCAAGGAGAATGAATAATATCAGCAATGGAAAGAGGAATACTGACATCTGTAGGGTGTAAGGAAAGAAAGAGATCAGCATTGTAGTATGTCATAACTGAAGGAATTCCTGACTTAAGAGCTCTAAAGATAATGTTTCTATTGTTTCTGTTCAAAATAGTTAATTTTGAACTATTTTCTTCTTTAATGGTTCTGCTCTAGGCTTATGTGTAGCTTTATATTGGGTAGTCTTACGTCATCTGAGGCAATAACTATAAAGATGAGCATTTTTCATTTTTCCATGAAGCGCTTTTAGAAGAGGCAGTGGATACAGCCATTGCAATTAATAAAAATATTTTACTTAAGTGTTTTCATAGTACAGATGCTGACATATTATGAAGCCTTTAACATAAACAGATAAAAACTTCTTTTCCCCTTTTTTGATGGGGAGGAGAATTAATTTGAGATTTAGTACCTAAAATCAAATAGCTGGAACAAAATTTTTAATCAAAGGAAACCTTAAATTCTTAACTGCTGCACTTCTATAATGTCTTGAGATTGTTCCACTAAAGTTTATTTTTATTTTTTCTTGCTGTACTTCAGTGACTACTTGTCCATGAGCTAAAACCAGTAAACATCCTAAACTAGACAGCTTTGATGTCTATAAGCTGGGTATCAAGCAATACAAACATGTCTTGAGTTTTTATACTTCTTTGCTTGAAAAGTGGATAGAAAGGAGATACAATAAACATTACAAGGCAGAGAGCAATTGGAACGATAGGAAAGGAGATTAAGCAAGAAACAGGGATGAAACAATGGACATCACAACATAAAATAAACTCCAAGAAGATTAAAGAAAATGGCCAAAGGATATAAATAGTCACTAATAAATAGTGATGCTAGTCCCATCACTTCATGGCAAACAGATGGGGAAACAGTGAGAGACTTTATTTTCCTGGGCTCCAAAATCACTGCAGATGGTGACTGCAGCCATGAAATCAAAAGATGCTTGCTCCTTGGAAGAAAAGCTATGACCAACCCAGACAGCATATTAAACAGCAGACATCACTTTGCCAACAAAGGTCTGTAGAGTCAAAGCTATGGCTTTTTCCAGTAGTCATGTATGGATGTGAGAGTTGAACTATAAAGAAAGTTGACCACCAAAAAATTGATGCTTTTGAACTATAGTATTGGAGAGGACTCTTGAGAGTCCCTGAAGCTGCAAGGAGATCCAACTAGTCAATCCTAAAGGAAACTAGTCCTGAATATTCATTGGAAAGACTGATGTTGAAGCTGAAACTCTGATACTTTGGCCACCTGATGGTGAAGAACTGACTCATTGGAAAAGACCTTGATGTGGGAAAGATTGAAAACAGGAGAAGAAGAAGACGATAGAGAATGAGATGGTTGGATGGTGTCATGGACTTGATGGACATAACTTTGATCAAGCTCTGGGTGTTGGTGATGGACAGGGATGCCTAGCATGCTGCAGTCCATG